>NC_051164.1:118284268-118884268 GCF_013339745.2 Dermacentor silvarum
GATAAAATCGTCGTCGCGCGCCGTGTGCTGTATGTGCGAGTGAAAGCGAGCAAGGGAGAGTCGAGGATGGCGGCTCAATCGCGTGCGCAAGGGAGGAAAGCGAGGAGGAAGCGCGCCGTCTTCCGTCGCGCGCAAGGCACCGGGAGGGGGGGGGGGGGGGCTGCGTTCTGCTGCGGCGGCTGCTGCGTATGGCGCGGCCGCGCGCGGCCCTATCTTGAAAGCGATCTGCGATGGGTACAGAGTGCGCCGAGTGCTGATGCCTTCGTGTGCGCTGTGTTTTCGCCGCTTAGTTTGCGTTGAAGCGAGAAGCAGCACGAAGGTCAATTCGCTCGCTCGCTGCTTCCGCGCTTCCTCACTCCAGCGTTCTTAGAGCGAGTTTTCGTGGTCATCGAGCCAGATGTGTTATGTTTGCTTGTGCGCGCGTGACACCATGCTTGTTAATTTAATTAGTAAGCGAATGTTTACAAGTTTATACGGCCGATGAAACTACTATCCTTACTTCGTATAGCTGTCTACTAATTTGCTATCGCAATCAATGCTTCGCCTTTCGGGCGAAACTGCGAATTTTCCCTTGAAATTACTATTTCATATTTTACAACTGCTACTTGTGGACGCAAGTTTATGTCCAATCACGCATTACTTGTGCACATTTGTGTTTCTATAGATGACGTATTGGTCGCGAGTGCAAGCGATGCGCTGTGGTCGCAGGAATATTTTACTCCGCTTGTTTGGTGGCAAATAGGTTTAGATCTCCGGCACCTTTTAGGTCATAACTACGTCATATTTTGGGACGTAAAAGTGCCAGGCTTAATTTTACGTCGAATTATATGGCGTGTTCCTAATACCTTTGTTTCAGGTGTGAGGCAATACTTTGTCGTCGCGGATGCGAGCAACGAGATCTGTAGCCTTCGTAGCGCTGCTTGCTATATGTATGAAATGAAGTATAACGGAGCTAGTACAGCATAAAGAAGAACGTAAATTGGTTTTGTGCGGAAATTTAACAGAGAATACAGCCTTATCTGGCTGCGGTTGAAGAACAATTTAACCGAGAAATTATATATATATATATATATATATATATATATATATATATATATATATATATATATATATATATAGTCACCTGTAGTAGTGGGAATAGGGCAAGCGCAGAGGCGCAAGAAGAAAGAAGTGCGCGTGCTAACCGCCCCGCAATAACATCATGGACTGAATTTCGGCACCTAAAATTTCCGTGGAAAATTCATTGGTGTCCATCAAGACAATCGGAAGTCATCCTTACAAAATTACGTTGCCGTGTCCCACCATTAAATTTATATTTACACAGGGCTGGTCTGGTGATATCGCCGCTGTGCCAATTCTGCCTAGAAATAGAAACCGTAGAACACTATTTTTTAATATGTCGTCGGTATAAATTACAAAGAAAAAGACTTCTTGAAATACCGCTTGCTAAATTAGGGTTAAATTTAACATCAGGATCAGTACTCACTTTCGGAGCCTCGGTATTGGGCTTTAGCCACAGGGACGTATTTGATGCCGTTTGTGGTTTCATTCAATCAACAAAACGAATAAAATTTTAAATTCCCGCTTTTACAATTCTCTGAGAGATATTTCAGTTTTAATTTATGGCATTAGTGTTATAAATTATGCAGTTCAGAAAAATTAATCTGTCTGTTGTTCTGATTACTAAATTGCACATTAACTGTAGTTTCAGAATGCATATCTAAAAGTTCAGATGCTCAATTCTTGGCCAATCCCCCGAAGTGGGTACGAGCCATGTGCTGAGGACATCATCATCATCAACCGCCCCGCTCGATGGTTAGCTCTCGCCGCCATTTTCTCCAGAGCCCAGCTGCTCATAAATAAACGTCGTTAGCCCCCTTTGAAGGCGCGTGGCAAAGTGGTGGAAGTGCTGGGTACTTCTCACTCATGCCGCAGACTCCTCCTGGGAGCGGAAGCACCAGCCCTGTGTTAGTCGATACTCCCGTCCATCGGACCAGCCGCAGGATCCGGGGACTGCCTCCTGAAGATACTTAAGACACCGCAGTGCTTCAGACTACCCCAACCGGTATGGAACGTGCAGTGACGAATCGGTATACGCTTCAAAATCCACTGGTGCCGTAGTCGTTCCATGGCGACGTCTTCGAAGACGTCGAAGACTGGATGACCGACTTCGAGCGCGTGGCCGAATGCAACGAATGGGATGACGCGACTAAACGTAGGAATGTCTACTTTTGCCTGGAGGACGGCGCGCGTACATGGTTTCAAAACCGTGAGGAGCAACTGACGTCGTGGCGCGACTTCCGTCGTCAGCTACTAGACACCTACGCCAGTCCCGATCGCCGCGAACGAGCCGAACGAGCAATCCAGGCCCGAGTCCAGCTTCCCAACGAAAGCGTTACTGCGTTCGTCGAAGATATGACGCGCCTCTTCAGACGAGCAGACCCTGGAATGACCGAGGACAAGAAGCTGCGTCTCCTGATGCGAGGGGTGAAGGAGCAACTCTTCGCTGGTCTGGTGCGCAATCCTCCCAAGACTGTCGCCGAATTTTTAGCCGAGGCTGTAAGTATGGAAAAGATGCTTCAGCATCGCTCGAACTTTTATGATCGGCAAGTGAACGCGAGCACAGACATTTTGACGGCCATTGGAAACAATAATGACAACCTTCGCGAACTCATCCGCACCGTTGTGCGCGAAGAAATAATGAAGGTTTATGGCACGCCACAAGCCACGGTGAGCTCCATTGCGAGTGTTGTAAAAGATGAAGTGAACCAAGCGCTCCGGTCCAACTTTCCTTTTGCTAACACCGCGCCTGTACCTTCTGTACACCACCGTGCGACCTACGCAGAAGTGTTGAGACAGCCTGCTTCGTCCCCGCCGCTGTTTGTCCAGGCCGCTCATCCGGTTGCACTTCCACCAGCCCAACCGGTGCCGTACATCGAGGAACGACGCACGCCTCCACAGTTTCACCATGCCGCTCCTCCGCTTGTGCTTCCGCAGGAGCAACCAGTACATTACGCCGACGATCGACGCATGTCCCCTCGGAAGTGAGATGTTTGGCGCACTCCGGATTGCCGTCCTCTGTGCTTCCACTGTGGTGAGGCAGATCATTTGTACCGCCAGTGCCCATACCGACGCCTTGGGTTGCGGGGCTTTTCCGCCTACTCGCCACCACCCCGACTGGGCCAACGACCTCGGGATATTGAAGATTATCTGGCTCAGCAACGCATGCCACCGCCTACCGGGCGACAGTCGCGCTCGCCGTCGCCAAGGCGATTTTCACCATCGCCTCAGCGGTATTCGAGCAGACGGTCGCCAAGTCCCCGCCGGGAAAACTAACTTCAGCGACCTTTGGGGGCGAGGCCGCTGGCACTCGACGCGCTGAAGACCTCCGATCGACGCGAGTAACGAAGGGTACCGGTCTGACATCAACTGCAGCTGAACGGAATGACCGGCTTTCGCTCGACATACCGGTGGTGATCGACGGTTACGCGGTTAGCGCTTTAGTGGATACCGGAGCGGACTATTCTATATTAAGCGGGAAGATGGCGACGTTCCTGAAGAAAGTAATTACACCTTGGCATGGTTCGCAGATTCGTACGGCTGGTGGTCACGTCGTTACTCCACTGGGAACCTGCACGACAAGAGTTCGGATTCGAGGATCGACATTCGTGGCGAGTTGCCTTGTCCTACGCGAATACTCCCGCGACGTCATTCTCGGAGTTGACTTCCTGCAGGAATACGGAGCTGTTATTGACTTACGGGGAGGTGTAGTCACGTTCTCAGCCGACCAAGCAATCGACACAAACGCCGACAAACGACGTGACGACGCGCTACGTGTTTCCGCCGAAAGTGTTACGCTTCCTCCACGAGCCAGTGTTCTAGTCGAAGTGATGTGCGGTGGATTGCGCGAAGGTGGAGTGGTCGCAGAAAGTAACTTAGCGTATCTACTGACGCAAGGTGTTTGTGCGGCCAGAAGTGTGCTACAGCTTCGTGATGGCCGATCTAAGTTGTTAGTCACCAACTTTAGTAACGAGCATCGACACCTTTTCCGCGGTACTTCCATAGCGTTTGCTGAAGAAATAGAACACGTTGCTGAATGTTTTGCCCCTGAACCAGTGAGGATGGCTGACAAGGCACTGGGCAACGTCGACATTAATTCAGAGTTGTCTCAAGACAAACAGGCAGCACTGCACGAGCTCTTGCTTGAATGCAGGGCATGCTTGGCAAGCTCGTCTAAGGTGCGCCAGACTTCAGTTACAAGGCACAGGATCATCACATGCGACGACACACGCCCGATACGCCAGGAGCCCTACCGCGTGTCGGCAAAGGAACGCGAAGCGATTCGTACGCAAGTACAAGAGATGCTTGAAGACGGCGTGATCGAATCTTCCAACAGCTCATGGTCGTCTCCGGTCGTTCTTGTCAAAAAGAAAGACGGAACGCTACGCTTTTGCGTCGACTACCGGAAGCTCAACAACGTAACTAAAAAGGACGTGTACCCACTGCCACGTATCGACGACTCGTTAGATCGACTGCGGTGTGCCCAGTACTTTTCGTCAATCGACTTGAAAAGTGGGTACTGGCAGATCGAGGTAGACGAACGAGACCGCGAGAAAACTGCCTTTGTGACTCCCGACGGCCTTTACGAATTTCGAGTGCTCCCTTTCGGTTTGTGTTCAGCCCCAGCTACTTTCCAGCGAATGATGGATACTGTCCTCGCTGGATTGAAGTGGCAGACTTGCCTTTTGTATCTTGACGACGTAGTTGTCTTTTCTGAAACATTTGAGCAACATCTTCATCGCCTGCGGCATGTGCTAGAAGCGCTCCGATCGGCTGATCTCACGCTTAAACCAGAAAAGTGCCACTTCGGTTATGAAAAGCTGAAGTTTCTTGGACACGTCGTCAGCGCCAAAGGAGTTCGACCCGATCCCGACAAACTTGCCGCTGTAGCAGCTTTTCCTCCTCCTGCCGACAAGAAGGCCGTCCGACGCTTCCTGGGCTTGTGTGCGTATTATCGCCGCTTCATCGACAACTTCTCGAAGATTGCGGAACCCCTGACTCGCCTTACCAGGGATGACACGCCATTTACCTGGACGCATGAGCAACAGACGACCTTCGCTGACCTACGACAACGCATGCAGTCAGCACCCGTCCTGGCACATTTCGACGAAGAGGCTGACACCGAGGTGCATACTGACGCCAGTAACATCGGCCTTGGCGCAGTACTCGTCCAACGTCAAGACGGCATTGAAAGAGTAATTACTTATGCTAGCCGCTCGCTGTCCCGTGCCGAAGCGAACTACTCTACTACAGAAAAAGAGTGTCTCGCGGTCGTCTGGGCGATCACGAAGTTTCGCCCTTATCTCTACGGCCGCCCCTTCAAAGTGGTGACAGGCCACCATGCTCTATGTTGGTTGGCGAACATACGCGATCCTTCAGGACGACTGGCACGGTGAAGCTTGCGGCTACAAGAATTTGACGTCACTATGGTTTATAAGTCTGGCCGCAAGCACGAAGACGCCGACACGTTGTCGCGTGCTCCCGCCGAATCTGTCAGTCGACAGCCAGAGGACGACGACGGCTTCCTGGGCGCCCTTACTACGTCGGACTTGATCAGATGGCAGCGTGACGACGCTGAAATTCGACCTCTAATCGACCACTTAGAGGGCCGTCAAACAACCATACCACGCCATCTACGTCGTGTCTTGACGTCCTTCTGTCTACGAGACAATGTGCTGTACAAGAAGAACGCCCGCCCGAATGACCGAGCCTACCTCCTAGTAGTTCCCAAAGACTTGCGGGACGATATTCTTTTCGCTTGCCACGACGAGCCTACATCTGGCCACCTCGGCTCCTCACGAACGTTTGCTAGAGTGCGCGAGATGTATTACTGGCCCGGGCTGTCGGCAAGCGTCAAACAGTATGTTAACGGCTGTCGTGAATTTCAGCGGCGAAAGTCACCACCCCTGAAGCCCGCCGGGTTATTGCAACCCATCGAACCACCTCATAAGCCATTCAACCAAGTCGGCTTGGACATTCTTGGGCCGTTTCCTCTATCAACGGACGGCAACAAGTGGGTGATTGTCGCCACTGACTATTTAACCCGCTATGCTGAGACGGAGGCGCTCCCACGAGCCACGGCTTCTGAGGTAGCGCAGTTCTTCATGTGTCACATTGTCTTGCGCCATGGTGCCCCATCCATTGTTATCACAGACAGAGGAACGGCGTTCACGGCACAGCTCATGGACGAAATTTTTCAACTAAGCAACACCAGGCATCGAAAGACGACCGCTTACCATCCGCAGTCCAACGGCCTTACGGAGCGACTAAACAGGACCATCACAGACATGATCTCTATGTACATCGACGTCCAGCACAAAACATGGGATCGTATCCTGCCTTATGTGACCTTCGCGTATAAATTAGCGCCGTACAAGAAACAACGCGCTTCACACCATTTCGCCTCGTCTACGGCCGCGAAGTACAGACGACGCTGGACGCTATGCTTCTGTGCCACGACGCCGAGCACCTAACTACTGACGCCGAAGAGTTTGCTCAGCGCGCTGAGGAGGCTCGCCAGCTCGCGCGGCTGCACATCGGTGAGCAGCAAGTCTCAGATGCACGGCGCTATAACATCCGTCACCGGCAAGTGCGCTACAGTCCCGGAGACCAAGTGTTGGTGTGGACCCCTGTTCGCCGCCGTGGCCTTTGTGAAAAGTTGCTCAGCCGGTATTTTGGCCCATACAAAGTGTTGCGCCGCATTAGTGACGTTAACTATGAAGTGGTTCCAGACAGTGCGGTGCAAACACGTCGTAGACAACCACCTAGCCATGACGTCGTTCACGTCGTACGCATGAAGCCCTACGTTGCGCGTTCGTGATTTTTACGCTCCCATTTGCACCTCATGCGCTTACCTCTCTGTTTCTAGAGACATAGAGAACTGTTTCTAGCTACGCTGCTGTAGCTATCACTGTGTTCTGTGCGCGAGCATTTTCATTGAGCGTGTTTTCTTTTTTTGTTTTTTGTTTTTTTTCCCTTTCGAACACCACTTCTTGAGCATCGAGGCGATGCTCTTTCCGAGGAAAGGGGGAAATGTCACCTGTAGTAGTGGGAATAGGGCAAGCGCAGAGGCGCAAGAAGAAAGAAGTGCGCGTGCTAACCGCCCCGCTCAATGGTTAGCTCTCGCCGCCATTTTCTCCAGAGCCCAGCTGCTCATAAATAAACGTCGTTAGCCCCCTTTGAAGGCGCGTGGCAATATATATATATATATATATATATATATATATATATATATATATATATATATATATATATATATATATATGGTCTGAATTGCGGTAGAAAGCACTGCATTTTAACAGCGGAGCTGTTTAAGCCGGCCATTATTCGGTTAGCCGTCCACAAAAAGTGTGGGCCGACCCTGGCAGTAGTGCAGAAAGGGTCCAAGCGCAATGGCGCATACCCCTGTGAACTAGCGAAGCTGAGCCTGGCAAAGTCTAGCTAAGCATGGTTGGGACTACTTAAGCGTAGTCAGTCATCGATAGCCAATCAATAGCTAATCGATCAATAATCAATAAATTCTGGGAATGACTTGGTAGTGCTTAGCCTAGCCCAAATACGTGGCGAATACCTTGCGATAGCCAATCAATATAGCGAATCGATAATCGATCAATAATAAATTCGGGAAAACGCTGGAGATGACTTGTGGTGCTTAGCCTAGCCCAAATACCTGGCGAATACCTTGCGATAGCCAATCAATATACCAAATCGATAATCGATCAATAATCAAGAAATTCCGGGAATGCTGAGGATGACTTGTGGTGCTTAGCCTAGCCCAAATACGTGGGCAATACCTTGGGATAGCCAATATAGCTAATCGATAATCGATCAATAATAAATTCCGGAAATGTTGGGGGTGACTTGGTAGTGCTTAACCTAGCCCAAATACGTGGCCAATACCTTGCGATAGCCAACCAATAGCTAATTGATAATCGATCAATAATAAATAAATGATGAAAAATGAATACCTTGGGATAGCCAATATAGCTAATCGATAATCGATCAATAATAAATTCCGGAAATGTTGGGGGTGACTTGGTAGTGCTTAACCTAGCCCAAATACGTGGCCAATACCTTGCGATAGCCAACCAATAGCTAATTGATAATCGATCAATAATAAATAAATGATGAAAAATGCTGGAAATGACTTGGTAGTGCTTAGCCTAGCCCAAATACGTGGCGAATACCTTGCGATAGCCAATCAATATAGGTAATCGATCAATAATCAATAAATTCCGGAAAATGATGGGGATGACTTGGTAGTGCTTAGCCTAGCCCAAAAGCCAGGACTAGCTAAGTGCCCATCAGCTCCGCTGTCTGTTTAGCATTGCGCCTCCAGTGCAAGCTACGCTAATTTTTTTAACGTCTTCTGCACTCCATCCAACTGCGTTTCAACTGTGTGTCCAGAAGCAATATCGTCTCGGATTGGTCTTTCTCGAAGGAAGAACAGTATGTGTTCGTCGTTGCTGCTGCGCCGCTCGGCTTGCTGCTGGCTGTGTATGCCTTGGTTGCTGCTTCTTTAGACTGTGATATCACTGTTAAGAAAGCGAAGAAATGTGCACCATCGTCCATTTATTACCGTTAAACCACAGACAAAACCCTCCACTGAACTATAATGGTAAAGACGGGCATTGGCAATATTTAGTGTGTTATAGTACATTGTCCTATTCAAAAACAGTAGGGACGAGTTACAGCAAATGATTCAGGACCTTAACCGAGAAAGTGTAAGAGTGGGGTTGAAGATTAATATGCAGAAGACAAAGGTAACGTTCAATAGCCTGGCAAGGGAACAAACATTCAGGATCGCTAGTCAGCCTCTAGAGTCTGTAAAGGAATACATTTACTAAGGTCAATTACTCACAGGGAACCCTGATCATGAGAAGGAAATTTTCCGATGAATAACATTGGGTTGGAGTGCATACGGTAGGTATCGACAATTCCTGACTGGGAGCTTACCACTGTCGTTGAAAAGAAAAAAAAAATGTGTACAGTCATTGCATTCTACCGGTGCTGACATGTGGGGCAGAAATTTGGAGGTTAACAAAGAAGCTCGAGAACAATTTAAGGACCGCACAAAGAGCGATGGAATGAAAAATGTTAAGCCTAACGTTAAGAGACAGGAAGAGAGCAGTGTGGATCAGAGAGCAAACGGGGATAATCCGTATTTAATTGACATTAAGTGAAAAAAGTAGAGCTAGGCAGGCCATGTGATGCGTAGGATGGATAACCGGTGGTCCATTAGGGTTACAGAATGGATACCAAGAGAAGGGAAGCGCAGTCGAAGACGGCAGAAAACTTGGTGGGGCGATGAAGTTGGGAAATTTGTAGGCGCAAGTTGGAATCAGTTAGCGCAACAGGGGTAATTGGAGATCGCTCCTTCGTCCTGCAGTGGACGTAAATATAGGCTGAGGATGAGTTTATAGGTACATTTCGTGCACTGATAGCGATAATCTCTGCCCGACAATCTTTGCATTCGCTGAGCGGCTTCCCTCGACCGTGTGATGCGGAGAGTGTGCCAACTTTGTCAGTGGGGACCTTTTGATGGTTGAAACGCGTTATTATGAAGCAAGCTCTGTAGGGACGCGAGTTTCGGTAATCGAAATGATCGGTATGCTTTTGACTCCACAGTATGGCTTTTTAAAATCTGAGGCGCCTCCAGCTATACTCTTGCCGAGTTGTCCGGTTGACAGAACAAACAGTAACTAAAAATGATGCATATCCCACGTACTGTGGGAATCGATGTTATGTAAAACATGTTACCGGTAGCTGGCTATCCAGCATTGTGTGGGTTTTTGCAAAGCGTTACCAGATGAAACAAAGTGGTTCTGTGGGGCGATCAACTCTGTGTGACGTGAGTGTGCATGTGTGTGTGTGTGTGTGACGGCAGCACCACGATGACGACGATCGCGTGACGGCATTATCGGTTGTTCGACAAGTGTTAGAGACGTTCGCGTCTGAACTAAATGGACGTGATCGAAACATGGACTGGGACGTCGTCAGCTCTTAGGCGCCCGTTCCTGCGGAGAGCGTCGGGGTTGTCACTCGCAACTTAGCGAACGCGTGAGAAGAAAAGCGTAGTGCGATGACTACGAGATGGCGCCAGAGTAGCGCGCATCGGCGGCGGCTATGAATCGCGCCCACGCGCTGGCTCTCGCGACCTCCAGATTAGTGAGGCAGTCGCGCCACACTTCGTTCCGTCTGCAACGTACCGCACGAGACATTGTCCGCGCCAGCCGATATATCGCCAATTGAAAACACGTATAGAGCTGCGCTCAAGTTAAGCATTAGGTATAGTATGCGCGTAATCGTCGGTGGCATGGCAAGAACTTTATTTTGGTCCAGAGAAACTAGGGTCCGAGGGCAAAAGCCGCCAGGCTAAGTCGGTGGCTCAGCCCACCGGTTCGCCAAAGGCTTTCCCGACAAGGTCGATCCACATAGGTCGCGAAGCTTCGGGCGAAAAGCGGTTCAGAACGAATTGTCACCGACATCAGCAAGGGTGGTTATGGGAGCAGCGATTGAAGCGCGACTATGTTTGGAGGGAATAAACATTGGGAAAGAAAAAAAAGCGTTTTTAAATTAAAGCGAGACGCAGTTACATTCATTCGACGAAAATAAAATTCCTAATCAATTTTATATACGCATGGCGAGAAAAGAAGAGACAACTCTATTTTATTTGAGCATTATCAATAAATATGTTTTCAGCGCCCACCGATAGCGGCGAGCGTTGACCCCGCTATCACTTGCAATGCCATGCAGCTCTTGGAAGTGTGCAGAAAGGCGCGCTCGTAAAGTTAACCTGTTACAATACGCCCCTCTCACATGTTGTGTTGTTTTGCTTGCCGACGTGTGTCTGAATTTGGTGACGTGGGTAGTCTCATTGTTTCTTGACCTATTCAGCCAAAGCAGTAAGTTGCGACCGCCAAATAATTGTTTAATTTAGTTGTTTTCGTGCGACAGCGCTGGCCGGCGGGCTTGGCGTCCGACGAAAGCACGAGCACTCTACGCGCAAAGCGTTCGTCGGCCTCCAAAGAAAGTATGTTCTGTGCAGGGATGCGATTTCGACACCCGTACGGCTGATCTTTTCCTGTATGGCTTTCCGCGCTGAAAGCTCGGAATGCCCATCAAGTCGAATGGTGGGGCATTTGAATATACAGCTCTAATGGCAGGCCTCCGAAAACAAATTTGCGCCTATGAGAACAAAATGACGTCACTTCTGGTTTTAACAGATATGACATCAAATTATTTTTTCTTGTTGCCTCCTGTCACAGATCCCGGTGAACGAGGCGCAGACGCCGGACTAAATTCCAAAGCCGACTTATCAGCCTCCGAAAATAATCCCACGAAAGCAAGGACAATTAAGAGTGGGCCCTCTGGTGCGCCAGCGAACGCCGGTTGCTGTCCAAAGACCGAGTCAGAGCCCAGAGTTGTCAAAACACAACAAAGTATATTCTTCACACAAGGCAGTTACACACACACTTGCACACTTAGGCTAGACACAACACAATACAGATCAGATGGGTATTAACAAACACAAGAAAATAACGACAAGCACTGAGGGTCCAACACGTAAAACACAAAATAAAAAGGAACACTAAGTGTCCAATCGTATTCACCGTGCTGGTTGGTCTTGGAGTCAGACGATCTCGGCGTAACTTGGGGGCAAATCTCGAAGAAGGAACTTCTTCCGGAAATGCAGACGCTCGATGAACTCGTCGACTAGCTTGCCGGGGAATCCCCTTTTTCCGCAGACGCTTGGTCTTCACGTTACATCACTTCACGGTGCGGACTCAACTCCTGAATTCCCGGATATCCACTAGACGATTCTCGCACGGCGGTTATGTAGCTTCCACAGGCGTTCTCGAACCTTCCTATCGGTGTCGTGATCTCGTAGCATGGCCAAAGCTTGGGAAGCTTCTACTCTTCTCTCGTACCTTCGACCGCCGTCTGAGTGTTGCCGAGGGGAGGGGGGGGGGGGTGATGATGACTCATGCTGTTGGCGCGCGCGTACACGCTGTAGTTATCTCTCTCTCGACCCGCCGGGTGAGAAGGTGTCTCGGCGCGCGCGTGTCTTCTCTCTCTCCCTCCGGTTAACGTCGCTCCGTCGAGTCTCTTCCAGACGTTTCGGCGCCGTTGTTAGCGTTGTTGCTTGAGGCGTATGCGCTCTCCCCCTCTGTTGAAGTTGCCGCGGGGCCGGCGTGTTCTTTCGCTGGCTTGCGCGACACTCGGCGCGCGCTTTGATTACGCGCTCTTTTGTGACACTGCCCCCCACTTTAAGAATATTATGCAATAATAGTCAAGAAAACACAAAAGAAGCGCGCACAAAAGTCCGCTACACACGTGTCCGTAGGTCCATAAATCAGTCCAGCACAAATCACACATCACTCGCGATACATCGAATACAAATACAAGTCACACAAGCACACTTGGACTACACAATAACACATCGCTCGTATAACTAGTACAGTTATATTATACAATAATACACCTCTCGGGTAATGATTACACTTATACTATACAATAATACATATCTCGCGTAACAAGGCAAACATTTGAAATATAACATGTGGAACATGTATACAAAACTATGACGGGGTAGTCTACAGAACAGAACAAATACATAAACATGATACATAAACAAACACTCGGTGCACTCAACCAAAACGCTTTGCACCACACACTAATCATTAACGGTTCTTAAATATAAATTTCCAGTCCTTGGTTTTTCGATGGTGGTGTTTGGCGTGCTTATGAGTCCCGGTCGGTTTATTTTCGGAATCGGGCGTGGAAGGGAGCTGGAAAGGCTTTGTCTGAACCTTTGCTTGAGCTCGGGTGTCTGCTGCCGCGGTGTTCTCGTCAGCTGCTGATGGTTTTTCACGTAGTTCTTCAATCGTCGATGGTTCGATTTTCGGCTCTTGCAAAGGTTTCGGATCATCTGGGGCCGAACTCCCTCGATGTTTCCTATGACTAGGTCGTACAGTGGGTTGTCCATGCAAAGCGCAGTGACATTCTCACTGTAATATGGGGTATCGACCTCAATGTTGGCTTCGGCAAGCTTCCTAACCGTACCGTCGATCAGGTAAACTAAAGTGGTTTCACCCGTGAGCTCCTCGTCTTTTACTAGGTCCCTCCGCACGATCACTGTGCTGGTGCCGGAATCTCGTAACACCGTAATTTGTTTTCCTGCCATTCTTCCGGCAAGTACAGGCATTCCCGTATCGGGACATTCGGGGCGTTGGGTCATCACCGCATTAACTACCGGAATTCTTTTTCCGTCTCGGAGTTCGACAAATTCGGCGTTTATGTCTTCTTGGTTTTTTGGCGGGGCATACACACAGGATGCTTGGGGAGTTTCCTTCACTCCGTTGCGACATGAATCGGCTTTGTGCCCCGTTCGCCCACATTTAAAACATTTAACCTCGTTGGGGCGCGTAAAGTTGGTCCGACAACTGCTAGCATGGTGGCCTAGTCGGTTACAGAGATAACACCTCGGAACAGGCTTCGGAGGGTTTCTTCTTTCATCGGATGCCGGTTTCTTTGCGTCCCCTGGCTCTTCTTTTCTGATCTTGGAGAGATTGGTGCCTCCCTGTGCTTCCAAAAATTGATCTGCCAATTCCAACATATCTTGAAGCGATTTAGCTTTCCTTTCTTTCAGATAGAGTGACAGGCTCGGGTGGCAACTGATGAGGAACTGCTCCTTGATCAGAAGCTCTCTAAGCGCACCGTACTCCTGTGCAGTCTCTGAAAGTTCGGTCCACCTATCAAAATAGTGACTGAGCCGCGCGGCAAATTGCGTGGCAGTCTCGCCATCGGCTGGCTTTCCAGTCCTAAACTTATCTCGGAAGCCTTCTACGGTGAACCTAAATCTTTTCAGTAAAGCAGCTTTCACCCTTCCATAATTAGAGGCATCGGTTGGCGTCAGCCTACCGTACACACTAAGTGCTTCACCGCTCAAACACGTACTCAATGCAGTGGCCCATTGATCCTCTGGCCAATTCTGGCTTTTAGCAACTGTCTCAAATCTATGCAAATAGGCATCCAGATCATCTTTTCTTTCATCGAATGCCACAAGCAGTTTGCTTGGGTTCAGACGGAAGCTAGTTTCTTCCCTTTCAGTGCTATCGACTCTTGTCTGGGCGGGAGCGTCTGTACGCTGCTGCAATCGAAGTCGTTCGAGTTCTAACTCATGCTGTCTTTGCCTTTCCCTCTCAGCTAATTCAGCTTCTCTTTGTTCTTTTCGCTCCATTGCCTCTCTTTCTTCTTTTATCTGTCGCTCTTTCGCTTCTCTTTCTTCTCTTATCTGTCGCTCCTTTGCTTCTCTTTCCTCTCTTCGCTCCATCGCCTCTCTTTCTTCTTTGGCCCGTTCGGCCGCTAGCTTCTCTCTTTCTACAGCTTCTTTTTCCTTCTGACTAACCCACTTCCGTAGTTCCGCTCCGGAAAGACCCATCTTCTCACCAAGGGCAACTAATTTCTCGCGACCCATAATGCCCTTCAAAAGTCTAGCCGCGTGCAAAAAATATCTGCCTAGATTTCGACAATCGAACTGCTCTCTGCACTCAAGTTAGCGAAACGTGGTGCAACACTCAAAATCGTTTACAATAGCAATGTAAACGACCCTAGGCTCTTTCTCCCTACTATGGACACACAATTTGCACCAGAAAGGTCCTGTCGCGGACGCCAGAAATATTGTCACAGACCCCGGTGAACGAGGCGCAGACGCCGGACTAAATTCCAAAGCCGACTTATCAGCTTCCGAAAATAATCCCACGAAAGCAAGGACAATTAAGAGTGGGCCCTCTGGTGCGCCAGCGAACGCCGGTTGCTGTCCAAAGACCGAGTCAGAGCCCAGAGTTGTCAAAACACAACAAAATATATTCTTCACACAAGGCAGTTACACACACACTTGCACACTTAGGCTAGACACAACACAATACAGATCAGATGGGTATTAACAAACACAAGAAAATAACGACAAGCACTGAGGGTCCAACACGTAAAACGCAAAATAAAAAGGAACACTGAGTGTCCAATCGTATTCACCGTGCTGGTTGGTCTTGGAGTCAGACGATCTCGGCGTAACTTGGGGGCAAATCTCGAAGAAGGAACTTCTTCCGGAAATGCAGACGCTCGATGAACTCGTCGACTAGCTTGCCGGGGAATCCCCTTTTTCCGCAGACGCTTGGTCTTCACGTTACATCACTTCACGGTGCGGACTCAACTCCTGAATTCCCGGATATCCACTAGACGATTCTCGCACGGCGGTTATGTAGCTTCCACAGGCGTTCTCGAACCTTCCTATCGGTGTCGTGATCTCGTAGCATGGCCAAAGCTTGGGAAGCTTCTACTCTTTTCTCGTACCTTCGACCGCCGTCTGAGTGTTGCCGAGGGGAGGGGGGGGGGGTGATGATGACTCATGCTGTTGGCGCGCGCGTACACGCTGTAGTTATCTCTCTCTCGACCCGCCGGGTGAGAAGGTGTCTCGGCGCGCGCGTGTCTTCTCTCTCTCCCTCCGGTTAACGTCGCTCCGTCGAGTCTCTTCCAGACGTTTCGGCGCCGTTGTTAGCGTTGTTGCTTGAGGCGTATGCGCTCTTCCCCTCTGTTGAAGTTGCCGCGGGGCCGGCGTGTTCTTTCGCTGGCTTGCGCGACACTCGGCGCGCGCTTTGATTACGCGCTCTTTTGTGACACCTCCTCACACAGATGGCGCTAAGCCCCATGAACTGGCGATGAGCCGCCATGTTTTGAACGTATGGGCTTCTATGGAAGCTTAGCTACCAGGTATATTTACCTTGTTCCTGATGTCGTGAGCTCTCCGGACGGCCAGGAGTTGATCTTGGAGGACTTCCTGGATATGCGTCGACTCCAGTCCTCCTCACTGTTGAGGTCCGAAGCCCTTTGGTTGGGGCACAACCAGAACATATGATCAAATAGACACGGAGTGTGTCCACAACTTTTACATTCCGCGGGAAACTCCTGGTCCATTTTGTTAAGCACAAAAGGTGTGGGATAAGATTTAGTTTGCGTCATTCTTAATGTAATTGCCTGAGCTCGGTTAATCTTCTGATGGGGGTGATTGTCGGTGAATTTTTTTCAATAAATTTCATCTTTGTAGCACTTGCAATTCCCCAAGGGCACCGAGTTAAATTCTATGCCTTTCATAAAACACACTTAGAACGCGCTCCAGAGGGCGTTTATATTGTTACGCGAACGAAGGATTGAGTACTGGAGACTATTTACAAAATATATTTACACAGGATAGCTGCAGCGCTGGCCAGTTCAGCCGACAGCTCGAGAGCAAAGCGCAATTCGTCTTCTTCGTCTGGGCGCCCGCGCGCATCGTCCATAAGAAACACGCAATATGCATGTATCAATATGTTATGTACTACAAAGGCAACAATTAACACAGACACGTTAAACTTTACCTACACATAACCTATAACGTGCCCCTTATTTTCACTTAAGGTAAACAAGGTGCCTCGTTTAGTTCATCGAGGAAACCGGGGAAACCAACTATGCGTCTCCTACAACACATGAATCTCGGGATGAGTGTTCAATTCAGTACTTACTTGCAACGCTTTGTTGCACGGTTTGCGCGGGAAAGTAGGTCCGGCGCGCTGTCCATTTCCGCCATGTTGCCGGTACGGCGGCGGTTCCCGGAGATCGAGGTAAGCGACACGCGCGAGCTGGGGGACAAGGCGCGGGAAGGCACCTCGATCCCCAACAAAACAAACAAAACAAAACAAAAGTGACCAACTTGAGACGATTATTCTTGGACACAACCGCACGTCGTCGTCATAACTGAAACGTGGCTTCATGACGGAATTGATGATAAGGACGGCGTTCCCCCAAATTACCGGGCCTTCCGTCGTGACAGATGTAAGATAGGCGGCGACGTTGCAGTTTTAGTAAAAGAAATAATTATGGGGTTTTACGTGCCAAAACCACGATCTGATTATGAGGCACGCCGTAGTGGGGGACTCCGGAAATTTGGACCACCTGGTGTTCTTTAACGTGCACCTAAATCTAAGTACACGGGTGCTTTAGCATTTCGCCCTCATCGAAATGCGGCCGCCACGGACACGGATTCGATCCCGCGACCTCGTTCTTAGCAGCCCAACACTTAGTAAAAGAAACTATTCCAGCAATTCTCTTGTGGCAAGCTGATAGCATTGAGACCATCTCTTTAAAACTGTCCTTGCGGAACACATATATGTTATTATTTGCTGTCTATCGCGCACCTGATTCGTGTGCACACTTCGTGCATGATCTACATGAACACTTGGCGTCTTTTACACATGAAAATCGTTGATTTTAATCTCCCAGGAATTAATTGGTTGCGTGGCCCCTTCGGTTTCTGTGAACAGCTTCTGTGAAGACAAGTGTCACTTTCGTGTTCTACCGATTACTGTGAAAGCGGGATCAACTATAACTTTTTTATAGCAAAAGTGTAGCATGAAAACTACACATTCTGCACAACAGTTTCGACTCAAGTTGCACACGACAGGCTGGCGTTGCCTACGCGTGGCGCCGCTTTGTCTCGGACCGCTACGACAGTGAAGGTTTGCTGCAGGGACGGTTTGCAGTCAAGGTTTGCTGCCTTCCTCTATGACACGCGTGACCGCGTGTCATAGAGCTAGTCTTCCAGGATCTTACTCACGGAGGGTGCGTATACAGGCTGTTTCAGACTGTACGTATTATATAGGTGTTAAAGTTGTATTCGTGTGCTGCGCATTCGTGTTGTATTAAAGGGGCCCCGAAGCACTCCTTGATCATCGTTTATAAATCATACTAGACTCGAGAGAATGCTTCCGTGAACACCTGAGGCCAGTATTACTTAATTCCATGCAGCGGGGAACGCACAGCTCGTGCATTGGCTTTTAGTTTCAGGCAGACTGGCTTCACGATACAACACGTGGTCGTCATTCCACTGTCATTTGTCATTTCAGCTGTCTTCATTCAGGCTGCCGTTGTGATAGCGTCTTCATTCCAGCTTCGTCTGTCGTGATAACGTCGTCGTCAAGCCATGCACTCTTCCTCATGTCGTCGTTTAAGAATCTCATGTCGTCGTTTAGTGAATGTCATTCCTTCGTGATTCGCTTACGTCGGCGTCGGGCAGTCGTCGTGTTGCCGCCAGGCCCATGCGACCTTGGCAAGCGAGTTCCTTAGCAAAGTGGAGCGATATACGGGAGTATGTCGCATGTAGCCCAAGCAATGAAAGTCTCCACTACATATTTTATTTGGTGCGTACTGCCGGCCTTATATTGTCAGGCCTTGGGCTATGTTTCGGATATGCTAAATAAACGTTAAGAAATATGGTGTGTGGCTACATAGCTCGAAGGCTTATCGCGTTACCATTGACAGTCATCGATGAGATGAGTTTTGCCGTAACTTTTTTACTGCTCGTTTTTTTGACTGTCAAAGCAGTATACCTCTTCCCGTTTTCGCGGAAAATTAGGCCCTTGAGATTTACAGGTCCTCCGTACACGTGATGACTCTGTCTGTTTCGTGTTATTATTGCGATAGCAATTATATGGACACTTCTTCCGGATTTCTGCCGTCGCCGTTGCCGTGAGGTTCCCTATAGATAAAATCTTCGCCGCGCGCCGTATGCCCGAGCGGAAGCGTGCGGGGACGCGCGCTATCATCACGGAGAGCGAACGCACTCAATCACCCACGCGCAAGCAAGGAAGCGGGAAGCCAGCGCCGGAGGGAGCTCGGGGGGGGGGGGGGGGGCACTTCTACGCTGCCAACAACCGCGCTCGTCGCTCGTCCGCACCGTCTCTTATCTCCACACGGCTCTGACCTTTATGCGCCGTGCATTCGCCGCTCAGTTTCCGTTGAAGCGATAGACCGCACGTACCTTCGCCCGCTGCTGCGGCGTATATATGCGCTTGCTGCCAGCGTTTTGACAGTCGTTGTCTGCAGTTATTCAGTGTGATCTATTCATGTTTGTTTGTGCGCGCTCACACCACGCTTGTTCATTCAGTTAGTAATAGTCGGGCCACATTTTCCAACGCATGCTACACATGCAATGCTGCCCGGGTCGGCAGTGCAGCGCTACAGGTGTGTCCCTTCGCACGCGCTGCCCACGGGAAGCGCTTCTCATCAACACCACCGTTTCACACGCGCCTCCTCATGGTCATCGAGTCTCTCTTCATGTCGGTCTACTTACGCCGCAGCACACCTGCTTACTTAATCAGCTCATGTTTACTACAATTCATATTGCTACCAAAGCCGCTCACCTTACTTCATATGACATTGCTGTGTTGCTATCGCATTCATTGCTTCGCCCTTAGGGCGAAACTGTGCCATTTTTACTACCAATTGAAAGAATAAGCCGCACCTCCTCACTCCACACCCCTCTCCCCCTTCCGTGGCTAACATACGCTCTCGTTTTTGAACATTTCGACTTCTGTCGTCATACTCTTCGCACCCACTTAGCGATTTCATGGTTGATGTGGCCGTCGAGCATCCGTGGCAACTGTTGCCTCGACGAAGACAAAAGCCAGTGTTGAGAGGCTGGCTCGGAGGACGTCCCTTCTTCAACCAACTTTTCGCGCGAATTGAGTAAAGAAGCGGCCATGTGCATCGCGAGCGGGATGCGAAGCGATAAGCTGAGGGTACGGGCGTAAACACCCGTGTGAGTTCGCCTTGCTCTCAAGCGCTGGCGTCGGCGGAGGAACTTGACGTGGACCCTACCCTACACTCGCCTGCACGTTCCTGCACGAGGTGTATACGTCCTGGTGGCGAGCGAATGCCAAATGGACGCCGAAGAGACCATGTGGCGCAGTTGAACATTTACAAAGGCGTTCACCCTTGCTACTGGCTGCATCGAACTGCCGAGAAGGCGTATACAGCCTTTGTCCGTAAAGTTTCGAGACTGATTTATTTTCTTCTCTAGAAATGATTCCCCAAAACAAATGTTGGTGCGTATGTGTAGCGCCATCTTTTCGGGCTAACCTGAGCTATTTATGTTATTTGCTGTGGCAGCCGCTAGATGGCACTACATGTAGACGTTGTCACTCTGCGCATTTTACTGTGAGTGAATGTGGAGAGATGGACCTCGAACAGCGTGTAAACATAAAATTCTGTGCGAAGCTTGGCAAGACAGCCACACAGGCGCATGAGCTCCTTCGTGACGCTTACGGCAACGAGACATTATCGCGGGAGCGTGTTTTCGAGTGGCGCAAGAAGTTAGTTTCGGGAGAACGTCGGTGGAAGACGACACAAGGCAGGGGCGCCCTGCAACCTCACGGAATGAAAACGTGGCTCGGATCAGGGAGATCGTACAGGAAGAGCGCACCATTACAGTCCGCATGCTATCGGATGCTCTCGACATTAGTAAGACAACATGCCACCAAATTTTGCGTGAGAACTTGGGGAAACGAAAGCTGAATGCCAGACTTGTGCCGCACTCCCTCACACAGGACACCAGAAGGACACGTGGGCATCAGTGAGCGCTGATTTGCTCTCCGAGGCAGAGAAGGATGCTGCATTCGTCGACAGTATCATTGCTGAAGACGAAACATGGCGTTTTCAATAAGATCCTCAAACAAAGAGGCAGAGCGCCGAATGGCGGTCCACAAGCTCTCCGGCGTCGAGAAAGGTGCGGCGACAGAAGACCAAAACAAAGACGATGGTGATAGTTTTTTTTTTTGTCGATGCCAGATGAGTCATACACCACGAGTTCGTCCCACAAGGGCAGACGGTGAATCAGGAGTTTTATATCGGCGTGCTCCAACACATGCGTGATGCATTGCGACGCCGTCGCCCTGACTTATGGGCTTCTGGACAATGGAGCCTTCTGCACGATAACGTAAGGCCGCACACTGCTCTCAGCGTGACAAAATTTCTCGCCAAGCACAGCATTACTGTACTTCCCTATCCGCCATACTCGCCTGACCTCTCCCCATTTCGAAAGGGCGCTGCACAAATGATTTCAATGTTAAACGCATTTTTTTTAATGGACTCAGTCTCGGAACTTTACGGACAAAGGTTGTAGATGAGGCGAAGCGCCGCATTCGCATTCATGCAAACGCAGCTTATGGTTAGGACCAGGTGGCAAGATATATTTAGTTGAATGTCTGCAACGCTGAGGATTGTGCAGAATTATTGGGAAAGCTTTTGCGTATGAACCTTGTTCAAAAGAATAATAGGTGTATCTGAGTGGATCGACTTTTTTGCTATTCACAACAATACGAAGTAACAGACAACGAAGGTAGAGAAAGCGTAGGGTAATAAAATTCCCTTTCCACTACGGTGAAGATGGAAGCCAGCGAAGCTGTGACTATGGTAGGTTTGCTATTGTGAATATTGCTATTTTTAATTTATGTATTATCATTATTTACTATATTGAGCGTCTTCGGCATGTTCGTCGAAGAGCAAGGACACCGGCGTCTTGTTTTCGCCCGGTGCGATGGCCAAGCAGTGCGTTTGCTGCGCCAAGTCATCGTCACAGACTAGCGTATGAGCCACAGCGTTCATAGCCGCGGCACACTGCACGGCAGCGTCATGATCCTGGAAGATGTGGTTAAACCAGCGTCCGTCCCATAGCGAGTCCAAAGGGCAACCACTGATAACAGCGCTAGCGCGATCTCTACGTCACGAGACAAAGGGGCACAACGATTGGTGGGACATGCTGCCGCCGAGTATCGCGGCACTTGTGAAAGAGACGTCGGCGGTGACGAGGGGCATAACAATGGGCCATCCATCATCCGTTTTGACACCTGTGCTAAGGCACAACTGGCGGAAAACCGCCACGCACATGGAGCCGAAATTGTTCTACGCGTCATTTTGTTCTTGTTCTACGTGTCGTTGGATGCCGTGCCGCGTGCTCGGCACGGCTTCTAACGGCACGAGCGCAAACCGAGGGGCGCCTACGAGCCAGCTTCGGAAGACGACGACGCTCGAGCTGATGCTGATGATAGTTTTTTTCTACACGCGGATACGATCCTAGGGAACCCAGCCCTTACCAACTTCGCTGTAATAATGAATGTTTATCTGAAATGCACTAATAAACAAGTAAAGACAAATGAAAGTTGACGAAAAGATAAGTGGCCGCTCGTGTAGACTGAACCCGCGCCACTCTGCTTTGTGCATGCGGTGCTTTAACCTCTACACATGGGAGCCAGCGCCGATCACGGTCAAGGTGGCAGACGCGCTTTGAACCGCAGGTTTGTCACGCAGTACGTGAGCTTAAGAGCCGGCCAATAAACCCTCGCGGCATCAAGACTGCCGAATTCTAGGCCCTCGCTGTGCGATGAATGTGATTTACTAGTAAGGGTATCCGAGGGGCCAATCCTCATCCTGGGTATTTGAGCCATGTTTTGAGGCCACAATGACAAGTCCAAGTATGCTACATGTGCGCTTACTGATGCGGAGCTTAGTGCACGTCGGTGAGTTCTGCAGCGAGTGTGATCAATCAACGGCGCCACCTTCTCTTGAAATTTGTTTTCGTTGGTCGTTAAATAGCAGGGAACAATGTCGGCGACTATAAGAAAATCTCGCCGCACGCGCGCGTGTTGTGTGTTGTGTGAGAGAGATGGTCGCGTCGCAGCAGCTCGTGTTCAAGCGCAATGGGCAAACTCGAAAGTTTTGGAAGAAGCAGAATCTTCCGAGATGTTCAGCGCGTGTTCGGAGCAATATCCTTCTCCACGCAGTGAAGGAAGCGCTTTCTATCCCCGCACTATCTCCTTTATTCGGGCGAAGCCATCTGTTGCCGAATTGTGCGCTATCAATTTATAGATTTTGCGCATACCTCCGCTCTGAATGGCGGCGGGATCCATCTTCGTCGGGCCGCTTTGTTCGCTGTTCTCGATCGGAGTTTCTTCCGTCGCTTCGTTTCTCGTTTTCCAACTCGTGAAAAAAACTCCTTTGTGACGCACCTCGTGCGGGCGGGCAATGTGCGGGAGGGGCACGAAAGGGCGGCGGCAATTCCTTCTCGGGCCTTTATCTCCAAAACGGAGCGAACCTTTTGTGAGGCGCGATTAGCCGCGCGTATCGGCTCTTCCGCGCCCATTGTGTTGTGCAACCCGCTATGTTCGCGTCGCTTCGGCGACCATCTCGTCGACAGTTGAGCCCTTATAAAACATTTCATGGCACCGTTGCAATACTCTCTTTTTCTGTTTCATCGTGCGATGAGAGCCTCGTCAACGAACGCATAACGTTGAAAATGATAGAGTAGAATTCATGGGGACCGAATGATAAGGACACGTTTTTTTTTTCAGATATGTGCAGATAAATATCATTTCATTTAATGACATTTAGACATTTGAGTATGACATTTGAGTATGTATCTCGCTAAAGAAAGAACTGCCACACGCGAGTGATTACAGACACCAGTATTTACGTGTTTTCTCGCGACTTCATTTTTCCCGCTCTTCGCGGGCTCATCGTCTGCGTGGCGTTTTTTTTATTCGTACTTTCATCTTCACGTTACGGAAAACTTGACAAAACTTGTTGGGTTCCATAGCCTGGCGGGCTAGTAACGGGACCATTTGTTCAACATACCTACATAATTCGGCAAGCGCTTACAACAGTGACAAAAGAAAAACACAACTGAATAAGATATTGGAAAACACTTGATTCAATTATACAAAGGATAACAGCAAACAAGTTGACCATTTGTACCACTTATCCACTGAACATGAAACTCTTCATAGCCGCGGAAAAAAACGCTTCATGGCCGCGGTGGCCTCGTTTAGTCGACGTCCCGGCTTTCCATCCTTCGGTCCGAATGCGAGCGTCCTTTTTACGTGGCGGCATTCTTAGCACCTGTAGCCTCACACCAGCCTAGGTATGTGCACCCACGTCGCCGAAGTTTATTTAACCCTACTCGCATCGTTGCGTGCAGCCTGGGCAATCTGGGCAGCCAGGTGCGACACGATCAGTCCATTTCCTGATTTTACGAGACCGGGTTTTGAGGCACTAGAAATGGGGGTATTAGGCACCTAAAGCAGACACCTAATGCCTCATTTTAGGTGGTATATAGGGGCCGAAAAAAATTCGTGAGGCCGCAACATTCATATGGGGACAGACTACCAGCGAAGCTGCTTAGGCTGCATACATGGGCTGCATAGATTATTAAATGATACATTTTTTTTTCATATGGGACCACACTACGCCGACACAAGCGCCGCCGCGGTCACCGTACCTCCCAACCTGTTCACGCGCGCCCTGCTGTCTATACTGCGCATGCGCGAAAAATAAAAAGGTGCACTAACGGACTTTTGTTCTTTGAAGATTCGCATGTGTCTACGTACTACCGAGGAGTTGTCAAGTTGCCGGTTTTGGTCTGTTCGTCGCTAGCGCAGCCAGCCCCCGCAGGGGCGTCTGCGCCAGCAGGCGTTTGGTGTGTTGCTACACCACGGACCCGAGCACATGAGGGTTGGACCCTCCCGCGTGTAGCCGTGCGCGGCTTAGCCGTGTCTGGGGAAAGGGGGAGGGTTGAGCCGATGCTGGGTATTCGGACCTTTAAGGCCCCCCGGCGGAGGCAACACACCTCTTCGGCCTCTGCTTCACATAGACGGCACCCCCGGACTGACCTACCCGGGGGAAATCGGCAGTCGCCTTTTCCTATTTCTCTCTCCAATCTTCGTCTTTTTCTCCCGCTTTTTCATGTTTCCTGTCTTCTTTTCTCCTCTTCTTACTTCTGAATTTCCGGGCGGCATGGGTTAACCGTGTGTAATGTATCCAGTCTTGGGTATATACATTAGGTTATAGTGGCGGTGCATAGCTGGCGTCTGCAGGTTTCTCGTAACCTGTAGCGTCCCCTTGTTGGGCTCGGTGGTGGGTGGCTACCACCGCCGCCGAATTTTGAAACCATATTTTGGCAGAAGCATTCCCCCGACTTTCAGATCGGCCTCTGAAAAGAGGTCGCACCGATGCAATCTTCCAATTTACCCTCCGAAGCGACCTAGACACCTTCCCAAAGTACCATGTCCTTCATAGTGAAGGCAACACAAGCGTAAGAAAACTGTCACCCTTCCTTGTATCGAAATGCCTCTTAAACACAATTGGACCTGACTACAAAGCCACAAAGATGGCTAACGGAGACCTCCTCCTCGAACTGCAAACACCAAGTTGAAAAGCTCGCCCAACTCACCAGTATCGGTGACATCAATGTAACAATCTCTCCACATCGCTCCCTAAATACAAGCAGAGGAGTAATATCAGAAGAAGATTTCCTGAATCTCAGTGATGAAGAGCTGCTTGAAGGTTTTCACGAGCAAAATGTAATAAAAGTACAACGAATTACACTTCGGCGAAACGGCCAACAGATCCCCACGAAACACGTAATACTAACATTTGGAACCAGTACTGTGCCCACTTCACTCGACGCAGGATACCTGAAAATCAACGTCCGACCATACATACCGAACCCGAGGCGGTGCTTCAAGTGCCAGAGGTTCGGTCATGCATCACAATCATGCAGAGGCAAAGAAACATGTAGTGCCAACGACCATCCTTCTGACAATTGCAATGCTCCAGCACTTTGTGTCAATTGCAAGGGCTTACTCACGGAGCTGCCCTTGCTGGAAAAAAGAAATCATCGCAATCACTGTAAAAGAAAAAATCTCATTCTATGAAGCGAGGAAAAGGCTAGGGCACTTACCTCAACTTAGCTATGCCAGTGCGGCGCGGCAGGGGGCAGCACCACACCGGTTTCAGGAGTCTACAGGGTCCGCGCGCGGTACTCCTGCAGAGACTCCATCCGCCCCCTTGGTGGTAGCAGCCAGTGCTGCTCCATTGAGTACGGGCCGGCAGACCGCTGTGTCGCAGGGCCCAAAGTTGAACAGAACCCCAAGGCCCGAGACTCGCGTTTCGGCGCCTAGCTCTCGATCATCCAGCGCTTCGGAGAAGGCGATGGAGGTCGACGCGAAAACCCCGGCGTCAATGACGCCAAAAGATCCGCGCTCTCTGGAGCGCGCCAAGAAGGAAAAACTTGTTGTAACTGCGCCGAGAAAGGGACCGGTAACCTGAATAGTTACCGCTCTCGCAAATAGCACATCCCTTTTAACACATGTCACCTACAACTTTTGAATCATATACATCAGTTAATATTTTCAATACCATCAGTATGGCTTTTATCATACATTGGAATTGTAGAGGCCTGATTAACAATTTAGGTGACATTAAAGATTTACTAAACAACCTCTCACCTGTAGCATTCTGCTTACAGGAAACAAATCTAGGCTCTAAATATGCAAATTTCCTTAAAGGTTTTACTGTCATACGAAAGGACCGCGAACACTCCAGCCGCCTATCTGGGGGAGTCGCTATTGTTGTGCAAAGCGGCATTCCTACACGAAATGTTTTATTAAATACTCCGTACGAGGCTGTAGCCGTCACTGTTTTATCTTATAAAACTGTCACCATCTGTTCCCTGTACATTCCACCACATAGCCATTTCACAATTCGAGACCTGGAAAATTTAACAGACCAGTTGCCGGAAACCTTTGTTTTATTAGGTGATTTTAATGCGCCCTGTACCCTTTGGGGCAGTGATAAAACTGACCAAAGAGGGCAACTTATTGAAGATTTCATTTTATCGAATAACATTTGTCTTTTTAACCTAGGTGCGCCAACATATTTTTCACCAAGCTCCCGCAATTTTAGCTGCCTTGATTTAGCCTTTTGCTCACCGTCTATTTTTACCGATTTTAAATGGGAAGTACTGGACACCTCATATGGCAGCGACCATTTCCCTGCTATCATCAAACTCGCATCATCACCACCCATTATAAGTTGTAAACCGCGTCGCTGGAGAATACACCTTGCCGACTGGACACTCTTTACGGAAAATGCAAAGCTCGAACAAGTGTTTTCAAGTGAGCTAAGCATTAATGAAATCAATGAAATGTTCACTGCGGTCTTAATTTCAGCGGCAGAAAAGGCCATTCCCCAAACACCCAGCCTTGTACGCAAAAAACTTAACCCCTGGTGGACACCAGGGTGCACAGAAGCCAAAAAACAACAAAATCGGGCCTGGGGAATCTTGCGAAGATACCCGACCTATACAAACCTCTTACATTTCAAACAGGCCAAATCCAAAGCACGATTTGTACGAAGGCAGGCGGAAAAAATCATCATGGAGGAAATACATATCTTCGATAAACAGCTCAGTCACCTCTAAACAAATGTGGGAAAAGGTGAGGAAGTTTAGGGCAGATTACTCGTCTTATACAATACCGCTCCTTACAAGTCCAGGTACACAAACAACACTACAAGAACAGGCTGACATACTTGGTGAACACTTCCACAATGTTTCCAGCTCAGGGATTTCTTAAAGTACAAACAGTCTGCTGAAAAACAGAAGCTGCCCACTACTGGAGTGACAAATGAGTTGTACAATGCCCCCCTTACACAGCAGAAATTAAACATAGTCCTTTCAGCAGGTAAAAAAACAGCGGTCGGTCACGACCGTGTTCACTACTCCATGCTGGCGCATCTATCTCAAGCGTCTGTAGAGGCTCTCCTTGAATATTTCAATTTCATCTGGGAATCTGGGAGAATTCCAGAAGAGTGGAAAAAAGCAATAGTAGTCCCATTTCTCAAAGCTGGTAAACCCCCAACATCCGCAAGCAGCTACAGACCCACTGCCCTGACAAGCTGTCTGGCAAAATCATATGAAAGCATTATTAATATAAGGCTCTCATTCATTTTAGAATCAAGAAACTTAATAGACCCTCACCAGTGTGGTTATAAAAAGGGTTGTTCAACCACTGACCATCTTGTCCGACTGGAGCATGAAATTCAATATGCATTTTTACACAAGCAAGTACACTGTCTGGCAGTTTTCTTTGATTTAGAAAAAGCCTATGACACCACATGGAGATATGGAACTTTAAGAGACCTCGCTGACCTCGGCATCCGTGGTAAAATGCTTAACTGCCTAGCTGATTTCATGTCTAATAGAAGATTTCAGGTTCGTCTTGGCACAGTACTTTCTCGTACATTTGCACAGGAAAATGGTGTTTCCGCAAGGCTGGGTTCTCAGCACTACACTTTTCATTGTAAAAATGAACTCTGTTAATAAGGTTATACCGTCGTCTGTTATGCACTCTATATATGTCGACGACCTGCAAGTGGCTTGCCGTGCCTCAAAATTGTCAACCTGTGAGAGGCAGCTTCAGATCACAATAAATAAACTTGCACAATGGGCTAACAAGAATGGCGTTTGCTTCTCCACCCAGAAAACAGTTACCGTTTTATTTTCTCAGAAACGTGGACTATACTGTGACCCAGTCCTGAAATTAAATGACGCCACGCTACCGGTCAAACAACATTATAAATTTTTAGGAGTAACCTTTGACACCAAACTGAACTTCCTGACCCACATAAACACACTAAAGATTAAGAGAAATAAAGCATTGAATATCCTCAAAGTGTTGTCCCATAAGCACTGGGGTTCCGACCGAACATGTCTTTTACGTATTTACCGGTCTGTTGTGCGTATCCTTCTAGACTGCGGCTGCGTAGTTTATGGCTCAGCCAGACATTCTTACATTCGACGACTTGATCCGGTACATAACCTTGGACTTCGCCTAGCAAGTGGTGCTTACAGGACATCACCTGTCCCAAGTTTATACGTTTACTGCAATGAGCCCCCATTACAGCAGCGCAGAGCGTTACTTACATTTTCCTATATACTCAGAATACAGTCATCACCACAACACATATGCTACAATATCGTCACGCAGTGCAATTCACGGTTACATTATACAAATAAACCGAACATGATTAGGCCGCTTATCCTGCGATATGAAGAACATTGTCAGGATTATGACATTCCTCATAATGTCCTCCAGGTTGCGAAAAAGCCACAACGATTGCCCCTGTGGCATCACTTCACGCAGTTATGTGACTGGACATTAACACACCTAAAGAAAAGAGACACCCCACACGAACACATTCTACAAGAATTCTGCGCTCTTCAGGATAAATATAAAGACTACATGGAATTTTACACTGATGGCTCCAAAACAAAGGAACATGTGGGTGTGGGGGCCGTAACCAAAAATTGGAAAGCAAGTATTCGATTACCAAAATATGCCTCTGTTTTCACTGCTGAAGTTTATGCTATATGGGTTGTAGTTAAAAAGATTATCACTGACAAGCACAAAAATACAGTCATCTACACTGACTCCTTAAGTACATTAAAAGCTCTTCATCTGAAATCTGAGTGTGAACCCCTGCTAGGGGATATTTTAAACATGGTGGCTCTTAACAAATACGGGAGATCAATTCGTTTCTGCTGGGTCCCAAGCCACGTTGGGATACAGGGAAATGAAGCAGCTGATAGATGTGCATCAACAGCTGCGTGCAAAGGCATAACGTACACAACACCCCCATATAAAGATAGTATCAGTGCGATTAGAAAGGCCTTGGCATCAAAATGGCAACACGAATGGAACCACTGTACAAACAACAAACTACATCTTACTAAACCCGTCCTTGGTGAGTGGAAGTCATGTAACCACCAGGAACGGTTCATTGAAATAGTTTTATGCCGTCTACGAATTGGACACACACACCTGACACACAATTTTTTACTTCGAAAAGAAGACTCACCAACATGCAAGAAGTGCCAGGAACCGCTAACAGTACACACATTTTACTGACATGTACACACATTGAAACACACAGACGAAAACTTTTGCAGAACTTATACCAGTCACACACACCTTTGCATCCTGCTTTACGTTTAGGAGACGATCCCCACAGTACCATTACCTGACGTGCTTAACTTTTTAGACGACACTGGCTTTTTACACAAACTATAGATCAACACAGCTTTTGCTGTTTTTAAATTTTAGTTTATAACACCTTGTGTTTGGTGCAGCATAGCCCGAGTCGCTTTTGCGCCGCTAAACCCCAATAACTAACTAGCGGAGCCAGTGACCTTTTTGTTGGTTGCAGTGAAAGTGCGACGATGCGAGCGTCCGCTCTTGCGCAAGCGGATACTGCTCTCGTTTGTGCCCCGGTGCCGCGGCGGAAGCCGCGGTGCTGCGGAGCGCAGCGTAGCAACACTCCAAATAAATAAATACTGTTCCAGTCAGGTAGACTGCTCCCTCCCTGATAGTGAAATTATATTTGGATCATCAAAACAGGGATGCGTTTATATAGGAATACCATCAACCCCTTAACAGCAGCCACAGTTTTTCTTTGAAAATTCGCCTGTGTCTAGGTACTACCGAGAAGTTGCCAAGTTGTCGGTTTTGCTCTGTTCGTCCCTAGCGGAGGCAGTGGCTGCAGCACAGCATGCGTGCGAAGTCGTGTTCGAGCAAGGTACGATTGAGGTAAGTCCTTTCGTCGTAACGGTAGCACATCAAAACTTTATAGTCGTAAGGAGATACTTTAATGCTTAAAATTGACGATGCAGTGATTGGCTTCGGCGGCTTTTACAAGCGCAACGTTGGCTTCCGAGACTGGAGGTTTGTTTACGCGACGCTGGCTTCCCGCCGCCGGCGTTGGAACAGAGAACACGCTGGGCTGGTGGTGACTAGGCACAACTGTGGCTGCTGTTAAGGGATCAATGGTATTCCTAAAGTATTCCTGATAGCGCGCGCGAGGGGTGCGCGCTATCACGGGGAGCGAGCGCACGGCGGAGAGCAAACGCGCGTTCTGCGCCGTGCTCCATGAGAGGCTGCAGAATAGCGTCTTTTTCCTCCTTTACACTCACCATATATATAGAGCAAACGCGATTTCTTTCGTCGCGCGAAATGCCGTGGGAGGACGGGAGGGGAGGCGACGTTTAGCTGCGGCACCAAATGCGTATTTATATAAAAACGTTGCGAGGCGAGAAGGCGGTAAAGACTTCGAACGCTGCTCGACGAGTGTCCCGTTCTGAGCTCGTCGAAAACCTCCGAGCCGCCCCCAGAGGCACCGGCAACAGTCACCAACGCTGCGCGCGGTCGGCGCGTACGCGGGCAACGAGCGGACGCTCGCATCGTCGCACTTTCACTGCAAAAAAAAAAAAAAAAAAAAAAAAAAAAAAAAAGCCACAGGCTCCGCTAGGGACGAACGGAGAAAAACTGGAAACTCTACAACTCCTCGGTAGTACCTAGACACAGGCGAATCTTCAAAGAAGGAAAGTTCCTATGTGCATTTTCTTTTCTGCGCATGCACAGAGCAGGGCGCGCGTGAAGTTCAGGTCACCTCCCATGCCCCAACCGCTGCTGCAGCCGGCACCACCGACGCGCGTGACGTTATAGCCACAGATGCGCACAGGCGCCGTCGCCGCACTCTTCCCCCTACACATCTGCCGCCACACTCCTTCCTCCTCTTCCCACGAACGCGCATGACGTGATACCAGCAGAAGCGCAGGCCACGTGCGCAATCCTGTCCAATCGTATGATGGTCTCTATTCCTGTCCACAATACGGACGTAAGCCGCCCAGGTACCCCCTGGAAACGCATGCGGGGGCTAGAGGTACTTCGCTGTCATAAGCACTATTGGCGATCGAGCACCTTGGCTGCATGGTGGGCACTGACTGAACCTCGGATAGTGTCGATTTCGCCCCGCGTCGTCTGCTACCCGCTATGTGTTTACATGTGGGCGTACGACGCGCACATATATAAATACAATTTCATCCTTTGTTGTAACGTGGCCATAGAAGCTGGTCTTTATTTTTTACAGATGCATTGAAGCATTTAGCCTTGCACTGTCGTCATTGCGCTTTAATAAGATCAGTGACTGCCTATGTCGAGCGCGCGATGCGTGACCGTCGCACCCTCCGTTCGCCACAATCATGCCAATTTCATTGTCGCTTTGTGTCTCGAGTAAACCACAGAAAGCGTAAGCTGTTATGGGCTCATTCCAATAACCGTTTCGGTTCGCGATGATGCCGCCGCCGCTGGTGTTTAGCCGCCGTAACCGCTGTCGCTGGAAATACGAAACAAGTACGCGCTTCCCGCCGGGATTGAACCCGCGCCCGCTGCGTGGGAGCCAGATACCCTACAACTGAGCCACGCAAGCGCTTGCTTTCGGCCAGCGGAAATGCTGGCCGAAACCCAGAAAAGGCAAGCGCGCAGGGGTAGATGATCCGAGCCTCCGCGCCAGTATAGTGGCGCCATCTACGTAAGGTGCCTACAAACGCAGCGCGCGCAGGCGCAGACGACGATATGCGATTCAGACGAGGCGCGCAATCAACGCGCTGCCGAGCCTCCGCCAGTATGGTGGCGCCATCTAGTTAAGGTGCCTGCAAACGAGGTGTGCCCGACATGTAAGTTGCAGGTGTAAGGCTTAATCGGGCTCGGCAGACTGCTGTGCAGAGAGCATTACAAGCCGCAGCTCGCCGTCGACGCGGGGCGGACAGTTCAGATCGTTCTCGTCAAAACGAGGCGAACAGACTGCCGGGAGGACCCTGTTGTGCGCGGTGCCCAAATTGGAGCTACTATTGAGCCGCTCCACCAGCTTACGCTGCGACTCTACTGCGTGTGCCGCGCAGGCCTGGGACTTTTCCCCCTCGTCTTAAATAAATCAAGTGGTGTTGAAGGCCGCGCTATAGCGACCTGTTGCGATGTGTTGATCGCTCCCCATACTCTTGGATAGCACGCAACATGAACGAGGTGGCGTGAATGTCACTCGCAGTACTAAAATACGGCAGAAGCCATCTCACGATGACTGTCGGGTACCACTGACAACGTTTTGCCACTGTCGAAGCACCTTATATGAGGCGTGCATTGCAGCTGGACTCGGGCTTGCCTGTAAACGCTCTGAGCTGCGCCGCCGCGATGCCTGTGCTTGGCCTCCGAAATGCACGGCGCCTGACAACCGGGCTCCTCTATTTCTGGACGCGCTGCGCCGTCTAGTGGCACTGCCGCGAAGCCCGCGCGTGGCCTCGGAGACGAGAAGCGCCGCGAACGCTGAGAATTGTACCTTCGCACACTCAACGTGGCGCATACTCAGTAATCAAAGTCAGCGAGAGGTTCATTGAAGAGCGGCACATATTGCATTTGTAGCATGCCTTGCTGAAGCACCGAGCCCTGGAGACACCCGTGCGAAGTGGATTGCCCAGCACAGGAGAAATTTCGTCGGTCGACAACGTCATTGAATTTGTGTGTTCGATTCAACAACAGAAATCACCCAAACGCCTCTCAGTAGCGTTATTTTTAGACGTGAGGGGCGCTTATGATAATGTCTCTCATGAAGCCATTCTTGACGCGCTCGTGGTAGCTGAAATCGAAGGCGGTGGATTCGAAGCTACCTGAAATACAAAGGAGCTTCTTTGTATTTCCCGAGGATGGTCAATCTGGCGACCACTACACCAGCCGTGGAGTTCCACAAGATGGCGTTTTAAGCGCAGTTTTGTTCAGCCTGGCTTTGATTGGGCTGGCGGAATTCCCGCCACAGTCTGTCAGTCTGTCAATTTACGCAGATGACATCTGCATCTGGGCTTCCAGAGTAACTCGCCCGCAGGTTCGCGCAAGGTTACAAAAGGCTACACTGATGACGTCTACTTATCTTCAGAGACAAGGCCTCGGCGTTTCAACAGAAAAATGTGCATTAGTCGCCTTCAAACGAAAATCGATGGCTGAATAATCATTATCATCATCATCGTCTGCCTATATTTATGTCCACTGCAGGACGAAGGCCTCTCCCTGCGATCTCCAATCACCCCTGTCTTGCGCTAGCTGATTCCAACTTGCGCCTGCAAATATCCTAACTTCATCACCCCACCTGGTTTCGACTGCGCTTCCTTTATCTTGGTACCCATTCTGTAACTCTATGGACCACCGGTTATCTATCCTGCATTACTTGGCCAGCCCATCTCAATTTTTTTTCTCTTAATGTCAGTTAGAATATCTGCTATCTCCGTTAGCATCTCTGATCCATACCGCTCTCGATCTTCGTGTCTCTTAACGTTAGTCCTAAGATTTTTCGTTCCATCGCCCTTTGTGAGGTCCTTAACTTGTTCTCGAGCTTCTTTGTTAACCTCCAAGTTTCTGCCCCATATGTTAGCACCGATAGAATGCAATGATTGTACACTTTTATTTTCAACGACAGTGGTAAGCTCCCAGTCAGGATTTGGCAATGCCTGCCGTATGCATTCCAACTCAATTTTATTCTTCTGTAAATTTCTTTCTCATGATCGGGATCCCCTGTGAGTAATTGACCTAGATAAACGTATTCCTTTGCAAGAGGCTGACTGGCGATCCTGAATTCTTGTTGCCTTGCCAGGCTATTAAACATTATCTTTGTCTTCTGCATATTAATCTTCAACCCCGCACTTTCTCGGTTAAGGTCCTCAATCATTTGCTGTAATTCGTCCCCATTGTTGCTGAATAGGAGAATGTCATCTGCAAACCGACAGTGCCAACTGCAGCATATGTGGTGTTGAGGAAACCACCAGACATCTCTTATGTGACTGCCCCAGATACGAAGATGAGAAGAGTGCCCTTCGGACGGCTTTCGTACACTTAGACGACATGCCTTTTACGACGGTAAAGATCTTGGGCCCGTGGTCTCGTGCGTCTGCTATGTGCAGGGCTACAAAGGCGCTGTTTTTTGAAGTGCACCGGCATGTATGAGTGCCTGTGACTAACTGGGCGCTGTTGACTGTGCAAGCGTGCAGGATGTGACCTTCTCTCTTCCTTTTCTCCCACTTCCCCAGTGCAGGGTGGCCTACCGGGCTCAGCCTGGTTAACCTCCCCGCCTTTCCCTTGTGTCTCTCTCGGCCTGCCGAATGGTTCATTAGGCTGGTCGAACTGTAGCCGGGCTCTGCTGCTATAGTACTTCCCACGGCGCCGTCTGTCGGCGCCACTGTAAGGTTAATGGGGTGTACGCACTTACATCAGAGGTTCATTGAAGAGCAGCGCTCAACGTGAGCGTTCGTTAAGGAGCGGTACTAGTGCCGGTGTCGAAGAAGAGCGGCGCATATGGGTAAACACCGCGCCGCACCCAGTGGCCCAAGCTGGTATCAGAGGGGGTTGCTTTCGAACCCTGAGCCGCCACCCATCCGACCATTGCATAACACAGGTTCGCACGAAAACAATTAGAGGCATCGATAGATAGATAGATAGATAGATAGATAGATATATAGATAGATAGATAGATAGATAGATAGATAGATAGATAGATAGATAGATAGATAGATAGATAGATAGATAGATAGATAGATAGATAGATACACACGCAGGTAGTCCCAAAAAGTGTGTCAAGTAGCCTATCGAGTCTTACATTTTGTAGTACGATAATTGCATAACTCTCGACTAATGGTCACACGGCGGCCTGATGTGTTCCTTTAGTATGTGGTTCGGATGCCACGAAGGTGAGGTTATTTTGCCTCGCAAGTAAATCGCAGTCTTTTGTGTTTTGACTCGTTGCTACAAAAGGGAAGCCGAAATGGGGTATTATAGCGGGGATAATGTGTGACGGCAGTCTCAAGTCACAGGACGTGATAACACTGAGTTGAAAGGCGATTTCTATAATTTCCTTTAGCTCTTCAGTGTGGAGTAGTTAGCTGGAGGGAAAACAGCGGCCATTATTAGCTGAAATGAAACAACCTAATAATTTTAGCCTCTCAAATAACTACAATATTTGCGCGTAACCATACACGTGGAGCTGCGGGCTTAAATCACGTTTTTTTTTTCTGTTATTGCGATAAAAATGTACTCGTCTGAAGCAACCTGGCGAACCTGCGGTCAATCACAGTGGCCTAGCTTGTTTAATCCAAGTCATTACCTGTTTGCATTTTACAGCAATTAACAGAAAAGCGAGCAGAAACGGAGATGTGCGCCTACAATTGGCGATGTAAAGTGCTCCTATAGCCTGTGAGCCAAATATTATTGCATTGCGTGCAGCAGGGAAATCTCGTCTCAAAAGCCGTGCAAAATCACTCGCTCCCGCTTCCGCAATGTCGTCGTCATCGCAAGCAGCTGGACCCACAACACCTATTGGCTGATTTGGTGATCGCGAAAATATTCTCAGTAATGCAGTTATTTGTTTGAGGTAAATAAACGAAAAATATATTTATGTCTGTGATCTCAAATAAAAGACCAGAAAAACCACTGCCCGCCCGCGGTCACGGCAGTTGCGCGTCGGTGTGTCTGCTGCGCGTGGCCGCCGAGATGAAATGCGTGGCCGCTATTGCGGGGCGTTTCAACCTTAGGGCGGCATTTCTTCCTTTTAGGCCGTCTCCGCTGTGAGCCTCTCATCGGTTCGCTAATTACGTCTCTTCGTTTGTGCTGCAAGAATTCTGCGAAAAAGTTTTGCTGGCAGAGCACTCATGAGGCGACGTATGATTTCATAGTGATGTCATTCTATGATTAGTTAGAAACGTGTTTCAGGGCCCCTCACCAGGTCACTAGCAAATTTTGGTTATACGCTGGGAGTTGTTGCGTGCCCTCGAAGGAGTGTGCTGCCGCAACAGTGTTTCAGAGTAGTTCATTAATAGCAGAGATAGAAATATTTCAAGTGGCGCGAACCCATGATTTCAGGAGGCGAGCGCGTCACCGCCAACAACATGCCCCGTCTAGCCTTCGCAAACGAAATTCATTCCCTGCGTTCTCCCATGCCGGAGGATCGCGTGACGAATACGTCACGGGCCCCGCCCCCCCCCCCCCCCTTCTTTTTTTTTTCTCGCGTTTTTTGCTGAGTGGCACACTTCTGGTGACGGTCTCGCGCGCGATGTGTTGCGTTTGTGTCGTTTCGCGCAGCGGACGATTTGGCGCGTTCTGCACGACAACACCTTATCAGTGCCACAACCACGGGCAGTGAGGCAGGTGGGATAGGATGAAAGAGCATGATCGCGACCCTGGAACACGGTAGAAAATGACATAGTTTCGTTCGTGGCGCGCGCGACTGCGCGTCGTGTGAACAAGCAGACGAAACGTAAGTACATTTCTCTTGCTACGATACGAAGTAAAACGAGAACACGCACACATTCGGCTTGTGTTTTATTGCGATAGCAATTATATGGACACTTCAACCGGATTTCTGCCGTCGGCGTCGCCGTCGCCGTGAGGTTTCCTATAGATAAAATCTTCGCCGCGCGCCGTATGCCCGAGCGGAAGCGTGCGGGGACGCGCGCTATCACGGAGAGCGAACGCACTCAATCTCCCACGCGCAAGCAAGGAAGCAGGAAGCCAGCGCCGGAGGGAGCAAGGGGGGGGGGGGGGGGGGGGGGACGCACTTCTCTGCCAACAACCGCGCTCGTCGCTCGCTCGCACCGTCTCTTATCTCCACACGGCTCTGACCTTTATGCGCCGTGCATTCGCCGCTCAGTTTCCGTTGAAGCGATAAACCGCACGTACCTTCGCCCGCGGCGGCGTATGCTTGCTGCCAGCGTTTTGACAGTCGTCTGCTGTCATTCAGTGTGATCTCTTCGTGTTTGTGCGCGCTCACACCACGCTTGTTCATTCAGTTCGTAATAGTCGGGCCACATTTTCCAACGCACGCTACACATGCAATGCTGCCCGGATCGGCAGTGCAGCGCTACAGGTGTGTCCCTTCGCACGCGCTGCCCACGGGAAGCGCTTCTCATCAACACCACCGTTTCACACGTGCCTTCTCGCGGTCATCGAGTCTCTCTTCATGTCGGTCTACTTACGCCGCAGCACACCTGCTTACTTAATCAGCTCATGTTTGCTACAATTCATATTGCTACCAAAGCCGCTCACCTTACTTCGTATGACATTGCTGTGTTGCTATCGCATTCATTGCTTCGCCCTTAGGACGAAACTGTGACATTTTTTTAATATTTCTCGAAACTTTAATTTGTCTGTTGAAGCAAGAGACTAAACAAATAACTGATGTGGCCTCGAATAATTCTCGAAGTGTCACGTGCCCATGTATGCGACGTCACAGCACTGCCATGTAGTACGTATATACGTCGACTCTCCCGCTGCAGAAGCGCGGCGCCCGCGAGGAGAAGGACCGTTTGGTTTGAAATTTAAACTCTTTCCGCGGTGTGTATAGGATGTAAACACTTAGCAGACACGATCGTTAGCGCGCATTGTATGCACTGCGCTTTGTTAGCTCAAAATGGCCAGACCTGCTGAGGGGCCCTTTAATAGATGCACGTAATTTAGTCCTCAACTGGACGTCCGACTAAATGAGACGCTTGCAAATGATAAACATGTGAATTCCTTCGGTTGTCTGGTGCACATGCAGTGTCACTAATGAAACCCAAGAAGAACAGGCCACAACATGCGAGCAGAGTTCGTCGAAGGAGCCAAGTGTGAGACCACAGCACCTTGCGTTAGCGGTATGCAAACATAGTGAGACTGGCCAGAAATAAATTGCTTTGTCTAAACTGACGCACAAAATGCATAATCTTTCTAGGGGATCAAAACGCAAACGTTTCCTTCAAGTCGCACAAATTTCGGATATAGGCTGGCGAAATGCCAGATATTACTGTTAATTGAATGACTCGAAATTATTTAGCAATAGCTATCTGCGCCGTGCGTTCACGCAGGAACATATGCCTGCGCGCAACAACCGTGACTCTTCTGCAGCAAAATCATTCGCCTCACTTGTTCCGGTATCTCTCTCTCTCTCTCTCAAGACTCCAATAAGTGTTGTTGTTCCTTATATTCTAACTGAAACAATTGTACGACAATTTAGAATTACAAATTGTCGAATCGAGTATGAATCGAATAGCAGAATCATTTTGATTCGTATTCGAAATTTTTAATATTCGCGCATTTTTAGTTGGAGGAGAAGGAAGGGAACATCTTGAAAAGTGAGTATAATGTTGCGGTACACTGGGCCAATTTACAAATTGCAGTATATCGGCTTCCCCGCAAGGTTCCCTGCAGCACTCTGAAGGCCGCCTTTCAGCACAATAGCGAATCCGTCTTCAAGGGCCATGATATCGAAGCCTGCATCACCGGTTTCTGGCACACACACCCTTGGTCTCTGCGCGCACTTGCTGCGCAGACGTCTTAAATGATTGCTACCCTTGTCGTGCAGTGAAGCATATTGAAAATGTCAAACCAGCTGACTGGATGCCTTTTACGGGTCTGCTTATTCTTGACCGAGACTAAAGCTGGCGATTAGGAAATGCCTTCTGGCGTAGTGCCATCGTTCGTAGCCAACCGGCTGAATTTAGCAGGCCTCGTGCGTAACAGAGATGGTGCACGGTGGAGTTTTCAAGGAGCGAGCTTTGCTGCAAACGAGCGCTGTTATCTCCCAGCCGCCATTTCCACGCTGTGCTTCCCAAGAGCCGTCGTGTATTTTCTCTTCCATCTTCTGGACTTGCGATCATGGGTGCAAGCGCCTATGTATTCTCTGTTGTTCCCCGGCAGCGGTGCTTCGAGCCGGGAGTGTTGCGCACTCGCCTGGGCTGGCAGCGCGTGTGCTCGCTCGGTGCGGCATCACCTGCTGCGAAAATGACCACCTGTCCCGCACTGGGACGACGATTGTTGTTTGATTGGCCGCCCGTGCTTCTTCCCCCGCAACTGCGAGCGGTGTTTTCACTCGCAGCCCTCCGCATGGATCGCATCCTCGCGGATTCCCATCGCGAGCGCCGGTGAGCAGCCGCCGCTTGCCCGATGTTGTCGGCTCCGTTTGCTCTTTTCCCGCTGTGGATTTGCTTCGCGTGTGTGTGCTCTTTTCGTAGTAGCGTTATCGATGCGCGAACGAGAGAATTGTTACTGTCACGCTTGGCCAGTCAAATGTCCAGGTAGCGAACTAAATGGATTCACCATAGATTATTAATGCCAAACGTTCTTTGGCTCATCCCAGACATTTTGGGGTACATCAAAGAGGTGGGCCAGCATAAACTTATTCGAATACGAATGGAACGCGAATATTAAGTATCGTGTCGAATATCGATTAGTCATACGCAGACGCATAATTTTATAACGGGAATACTTATTACGGTATGTTTAGGTACTATAGTGTAAAAAATAAAACTAGTTATCAGGGACAAATGCACAGGTTTAAACGCAAGATCACTAATTATTGTAGCAAGAAAAACTGCAAGTAGCTTCTCCACAACTTTAGAGGCGGGTTGCAAACAATCTTATCAAGAAAAAATTGCTGCTGTATGACTAGCTTTGAAGCCCGAGCGCGCGCAGTCCCGCCGCGGCTGCCGCATTTCGGTGTGCTGTCCATTGGGTGCACGTTAAAGAACCCCAAGTGGTTAAAATGAATCCTGAGTCCCTCACTTCGGCGTGCCTGGTAATAAAATGGTGGTTTTGGCACGTAACGTCCCAGAAAAAAAAAAGAAAGTCTACCTTTCCAAAAAAGTTAAATGAATGGTGGCCGAAAAAAAAGGTCGAAAGTTGTAAAAAATGTGGTTGATCCCTCTTATATAGGAATCGGTATAGAACACGAAAGTGAAACGTGTCTTCACAGAAGTAGTGTAATGTTTATTGCACATTGATATATAATGTCTATTGGTGTTTTGTGGCTAAAGCGCCCTTAGGCGTTGATGCACCCACGCTGACGCCTGGTGGCACGTCTCCTCCATCACGACTACCAACGTCGATGACCATGAGCAACCGTCGTGCATATGGAAGCTGCACTACGCTGCACACGCTAGCACAACGCGAAAGACGAAGCACGTAACTGACACACTAATACAACGCGCAAGACAAAGCACGTAACTGAATCGTCACCGAGTCAAATCAGCGCGTACAGCGCGTCGTAATTGCAGCCTCCGCGATCAACTTCAGAAACATTTTCAGAGCTAATTGCGGAGGCCACGCTCCGCTGTGCTGAGTACGGTGAACGCCACCTAGGTGGCGTTGGTAGTGCTTCTTGATGCCAGCGTCCCTTCGAATGCTGGCATCGAGGCGTCGTAGTGCTGAGACCACCGAAGCGTTCACTGTCGGTGCGCGTTAGTGTCATAATGCAGTACTTCTCTTTTCTGCTCGTAGGCGGCGGCACCGCCCCGAGCAAGAGCGCGGGTACACGGAGGAGTGTTAGATATATAAGGCGCGTCTGTGTAGCTCTCTGCAAATGCGTTTGTGGCGCAATGGGTTAAACGCTCGGCGATCTATCGTCGCGGACCGAGAGGTCGTGGGTTCGATTTCCAAATTTTGCATGTTTGTGGAACTTTTTCTTCTGGTTTCTTTCTTTGTATTATGTTCTATGACGTATTTCCGTGACGGAAATACGTCAGTGAAGTCTTGGTGGACCCCGGCATAAAACACTTTCGTGTTAAAAAAAGTTTAAGGATTTGTGTGCCGTTTACACTCGTAAAATGGCCCATTGCAAGGAAAGTATAACATGTTGTAAAGTAAGATATAATACTTCTCCGTGACCACACGGCCACACTAAATGACAGGCTACCAGCAGAAATCGCAAATTGTAATGTAGGCTTCCGCTGGGAAACCGAAAACAAAGCTTGCATTGCCCGTTTTGTTTCCGCATTGCTTCGAGCGCGTTGTTGTTGCCTCACTTCTGATAAATTGCGATACAATGTTTGGCACACCTTTTGTGACAGCCTACAAGGAACACTCAGCACCAAGAAACCTGGCACCTCCTACGCGCTCTCTTAGCTACCGACCGCACCAAAACGCAACAAAGGCAAGATCTGCGCAGACTAATCCACAACCACGCTGGATCGGAGCACGATCTCCTTCGTGAACTTCAGCATAAACTTAGCAGCGACAAGCCCACTTCGTCGGCGAGTGGCAAGGCGTACGACGGCGCACCAAACCCAGACCTTGATCGACCATTCACGCAAGTAGAGCTCCACGCAGCCTTAGCCAAACTCACTAGAAAAACTAGTCCCGGCAAGGACAGAATCACTAATATGCTCCTACGCAACCTCCCGCAATCGGCCTCAACAGCACTGATCCAGTACTACAACCTACCAGCAGCCTGGAAGCATTCGGAGGTCACTATGATCCCCAAACCCAACAAACCACTTCGCATTGAAAACCTCCGTCCCATCTCCCTCACGTCCTGCGTGGGCAAACCTCGAGAGCAGTAGTGCACGACCGGTTAACCCCATACCTCGAGGAGAACGGATACTTGCTGCACACCATGTTCGGTGTGCGGCAACAGCACTTGTCCACGCAGGATGTACTCCTGCTCCTCAAGGAAGACCTGCTCGACTACCTTGATCGCAGAGGCAAATCAGCAATCCTGGCAATCGACGTAAAACGCGCATTCGACAACGTAAGCCACGAAGCTATCCTCCGCAACCTCGAAGATACAGGCTGTGGAGCCCGGATCTATAACTACATCACCAACTTTTTGATACACCGAACAGCAACAGTAGGCGTCTGCAATCTCCGCAGTGATAAATTTCGGCTACCCAACAAAGGAACTCCACAAGGATCGGTGATTTCACCGCTCCTTTTCATTATCGCAGTGATCAAGCTGCCAAAACAACTCAATGCCATCCCAAACCTATGTCATGTCCTTTACGCCGACGACATCACACTATGGACCAAAGCACCTACTACTGGACAACAAGAACGCCGTCTAGAAGAAGCCATCGAAGCTACCTCCGAGCCTGCGGTCTCCAATGCGCAGCCGAAAAGTCGGAGGTCTCGTGCTCAGAGCACAGACGCGAGGACGATCGCCCAACTATATCGAACCCGATCCTAGCGTCTCCCTCAACGGAACCAAAATCCCTACAGTCGACTCCCTTCGCGTACTCGGTCTTCACATTCACAAGCACGGATCAGAAGCGGCCACTCTCCCGCGTCTCCAACGTACACTGTCACAAGTTACGCACCTCGTCACGAGGAGAACGAACCACAGAAGCGGACTTAAGGAGGAAGACACGCTAAAGATAATTCAAGCTCTCCTAGCTAGCCGTATCAGCTACGGCACCCCCAACTGACACTCAAGCCGGCTGAAATCAAGAAACTGAATGTCATCATTCGAAAGGCAATCAAAGTAGCCTTGACCCTCCCACCCACGGCATCAACGGAGAAACTCCTTAAGCTCGGCGTCCACAATACGTGGGAAGAGCTCTCCGAGGCTCATAAAATCAGCCAACTAGAGCGGCTCAAGCTCACACCCACCGGACGTGAAGTTTTGCGCTACCTCAACTACAGTGAAAGCTACACTGCCGAAACAGACCAGAAAGCAAGAATTTCACCCGCACTCCGTGAGTGTATCAGCGTTGCGCGCATACCGCGCAATATGCATCCGACTTACCATAAAGAGCGTCGGCAAAGCAGAATCCGCGCACTCAGCAAGAAATACGTGACAAACCCTGATACGAGGTTGTCACAGACCCCGTGAACGAGGCGCAGACGCCGGACCACATTACAAAGCTGACTTATCAGCTTCCGAAAATAATCCCACGAAAGCAAGGACAGTTAAGAATGGGCCCTCTGGTGCGCCAGCGAAAGCCGGTTGCTGTCCAAAGACCGAGTCAGAGCCCAGAGTAGTCAAAAGACAACAAAAAATATTCTTCACACAAGGCAGTTACACACGCACACACTTGCACACCTATAGGCTAGACACAACACAATACAATTCAGATGCGTATCCACAAAACACAGGAAAATAATTAACGACAAGCTCTAAGAGTCCAACACGTAAAGTACAAAATGGATAGGAACACTAAGTGCCTAGTCGCATTCACCCGTGCTGGTCTTGGAATCAGACGATCTCGGCGTACCCCGGGGCAAATCTCGAAGAAGGAACTTCTTCCGGAAATGCAGGCGCTCGATGAACTCGTCGACTATCTTGGCGGGGAATCCCCTTCCGCGGACGCTCGGTCTTCACGTTACATCACTTCACCGGTGCGGACTGAACTCTGCTGATGATTCTCGCACGGCGGTTATATAGCTTCCACAGGCGTTCTCGAACTTTCCTATCGGAGTCGTGATCTCGTAGCATGGCCAAAGCCTGGGAATCTTCGAGTCTTTTTTCGTACCTTAGACCGCCGCCGTCGTAGCGTCGTCGAGGGGGGGCGATGACTCATGCTGTTGGCGCACGCTCACGCTGTAGTTATCTCTCTCGACTCGCCGGGTGAGAAGGTGTCTCGGAACCCGCTCTCTCTCTCTCTCTCTCTCTCTCTCTGTGGTTACCGTCGCTTCGTCTATGCTTCTAGACGTCTAGACTCTGTTGGTCGCGTCACCAGCTGTTTGAGGCGTATGCGCTCTCCCCCTCTGTTGAAGTTGCCGTGGGGCCGGCGTGTTCTTTCGCTGGCTTGGATGACACGCGGCGCGCGCTTTGATTACGCGCTCTTTTGTGACAGAGGTACACTGATGCTGCCCGGTATATTAAACGAAACGCCTTTGCTCTAAGTGTCACGGATCACCAAGGCAAAGAACTCGCCGCTGTCACCATCCGGGCAAGAGCCGCCGAGACTGCGAAGGAAACGGCAAGTCGCTCTGGCGATAACAACTTGCCTTGAAGCAGCCGTAATCCTCACTGATTCCCAAGCAGCAGCTCGCTACTATCAAAAAGTACGCGTATCAGAAACCGCACTGAAGATACTTCAAAATCACATCGCACGCGCCCCGCTCCTCGAAACCCACATCAACTGGATTCCAGGCCATCAGGGCATGACAGGAAATGAGGCGGCACACGCCGCTGCCCGCGAGCATACCAGCCGGGCTTTCTTGCCATCCCACAGTAGGCCGGCCACCAACATTGATGACATCGCCCTAAAGTACTCGGAGCTTCTACAACACCACCGACTCAGTCGAAGAACGTACCCATCACCACACAAGAAGCTGAGCAAAGAGGAAGGAGACATCCTCCGCCGCCTACAGAAAAACACCTATGTACACGGAATAATCATGCACAGACTCTACCCTACGCAGTACTCGTACACATTCACCAACTGTGACGTCCCAGACACCCTGGAACACATGGTCCAGGATTGCCCACTGCGTGACACATCCCCAGACTCCAGCTCCCAAGCTCAACATGATGACACAAGACAAGAAGAGCACCCCAACTCAGCGCACTTCAATACCACCACTGAAACGGGGGAGGCGAAGCTTTCCTCTGACGACCTGGAGTCTGGACGACCAACGCAGTCTTGTCGCCCGGGCCAAGGAGGCAGCCCAAGCCAGAGGGTTCCTGGAATAAGGAATCCTCCCACCTAGGGTGAGCCGGGTCTTGACTCGGATTACCGTTCTAGAAAATTCAAGTTTATTTCTCTCTCTCTCTCTCTCTCTCTCTCTCTGTTTAGCAGACGTGGAATATAATCAGACGTTACCATTCGGCTGTGGCGATATATTTAGGTAGCTTTAAAATACAGAATAGTTCATTTTTGAATACGAATACTAATAGCTAGTGTGCAGTATTCGATCCGTATTTGAAGTTCTGGTAAGTAAGTAGGTAAGTGCATTCCTGCCTCGGCCTCTTTAATGTAAACGAGATGCGAGTGTCCGATGTTGGAGTGGAACCAGCACGCAGCCCGATGCTCGTTGGGCCTCACTCGCACGCGTAATGTAGACCTGGGGCGGCATTCTGTAAGAGTCTACTTAGTGGGCTGTCCATTTCGACTGTCGCTGATTGGCTGCTGCTTGACGTGCAGGAAGGTGCCAGCCAGTCTCCTTCCTGCACGTGAAGCAGCAGCCAATCATCGACAGCCGAAACGGACAGTACACTACGTAGACTTACAGAATACCGCCCCTGTTCTCGTGCCCAGCCCCGCGAAGCATTTGGTACGCGCGCGTCAGGCCCCCATTTCTTACCCTGTGGCAGCTAGCGCGCTTGGGGACGCTGTGTTCGGCTGCACCGACTTCGACATCGGCTAACATTCCCCTTTCCCTGTAGCAGCTAACGCCACGTTTCATCTGTGCCACCTTCTCGATCGGACCACTCATGGTAGATGTTATTTGCGCACCGATTGAAACGACAGTGTCTGTCCTTTCTAGTACTCGTGTCAAGTGCTGCGCAAGTAACATTTACCGTGAATTTTTACCAACCAGCCCGAAGCCATTCCCTTTTTTCAACGTTTCTTCGTATGCGAGTACAAGGTTCATCGTCTTTTTAACATAGACCCCATGACATAGACATAAATATACGTAGATTATTAAAAAAATGTCACAGTTTCGCCCTAAGGGCGAAGCAATGAATGCGATAGCAACACAGCAATGTCATACGAAGTAAGGTGAGTGGCTTTGGTAGCAATATGAATTGTAGTAAACATGAGCTGATTAAGTAAGCAGGTGTGCTGCGGCGTAAGTAGACCGACATGAAGAGAGACTCGATGACCACGAGAAGGCGCGTGTGAAACGGTGGTGTTGATGACAAGCGCTTCCCGTGGGCAGCGCGTGCGAAGGGACACACCTGTAGCGCTGCACTGCCGACCCGGGCAGCATTGCATGTGTAGCGTGCGTTGGAAAATGTGGCCTGACTATTACTAACTGATTGAACAAGCGTGGTGTGAGCGCGCACAAACAAACATGAATAGATCACACTGAATGACTGCAGACAACGACTCAAAACGCTGGCAGCAAGCGCATACGCCGCAGCAACGGGCGAAGGTACGTGCGGTCTATCGCTTCAACGGAAACTGAGCGGCGAATGCACGGCGCATAAAGGTCAGAGCCGTGTGGAGATAAGCGACGGTGCGAGCGAGCGACGAGCGCGGTTGTTGGCAGCTTTAGTTGGCAGAGTAGAAGTGCGCCCCCCCCCCCCCCCCCCCGCTCGCTCCCGCTTCCTTGCTTGCGTGTGGGAGATTGAGTGCGTTCGCTCTCCGTGATAGCGCGCGTCCCCGCACGCTTCCGCTCGGGCATACGGCGCGCGTCGAAGATTTTATCTATAGGGAACCTCACGGCGACGACGACGCCGACCCCGACGGCAGAAATCCGGTTGAAGTGTCCATATAATTGCTATCGCAATAAAAATTTTACAGTGAAGCTGTTAAGGGCTTAGTCTTCGATGGTCGCGTCCGGATGTAGAAAAAAACTCTCATTGGCCGTATGCTGTATGTGCGAGTGAAAGACGCGAGCTTTCACGGGGAGTGAACGCACGGCGGAGAGCAAACGCCACTTCTTCCGTCGCGCGAATGGCCGTGGGGGGACAGGAGGGAGGGAGGGGAGGCGACGTTTAGCTGCGGCACCAAATGCGTATCTTGTGACCGGGCGCAAAGGGAACTTGCGACTCAATCACCCATGCGAAAGGAGGAAAGCGGGAAGGCAGTGCGGGAGGTAGGGAGTGTGGCTTTTGCTCTGCGAGCAACTTGTACTTTGCGCGGCACCGGGCGGTCGCGCGCACCGTATCTTGAAAGCGATCTGCAGCACGGCTCCTACCTTTGTATGCGCTGTGCTTTCGCCGCGCAGTTTCCGATGAAGCGATAGACCGCATGGACCTTCGCTCGCTGCTGCTGGCGCGCAGAATTGTTGTCGATGGCGACGGCGTTTTGCCCGCGTTCGCGCCGAACGCACGAGGCGTTGGTGACGTGTTTATGAAGAACGTGCCAAGCTTTGCCGGACACCCTATGGCGGTGTACCATAGCAACCATAAGGTCATGGTCCCTGTGGTCACTAAATAAATGAAAACCAATGGATCATATATATTTCTCATTCTTTAATAGTTCAAATAACCAATTACACCATCACATCTTAATAGTTATAATTGGAAACACATAATTCCCACCACAGTACAGCTTGGCTGGTCTTCCATCTCCGCCCCAGTGGATGGGCTGACAGTATTTTTTTTGGAGATGACGTCACTATGCGTGTTTCTATTGCCTTGCGCCCGTGCAATAGGTACGTAGAACCCTACAGTGGACATGTCGTCGCGTCGAACGGTCAGAGTAGAAATGATGCCGTCGCTGTCACACGATCGCTGTTACCGCCGCTGTAGTCGTCTTGCTGCGGTCGTCACAGTCACACCCACATCACACCAAAGCGGCTCGACTTACATGAATAATAAATAAATAAATAAATAAATAAATCGAATGTTTATCATAGTAGTCAGGAACAGCCACAGAGCCTTTGTACTGGTGCACTTGGAAAGTAATACGTGATACAAAATGTACAGAAGAGACAAATTGTGGTATGCAAAGAATGTGAGGTAGAGGAAGAAATAGGGACAAAGAAAATGATGGAGTGGTCTGGTCGTAAAAGAGTGTTAATAACACATGTACAAAACATACGGACTGAACGCTGAAATATGTGAGTGCTGGCAGAAGACAAGTGATTTTTCCAAGTAGATTTATAGAGCAGTGGCTAGTGCAACAAGGTCACGCAGGAAACGCAGAACGCTGCCTGGTGTAATTTTGCGACACGAAAAACTGTACATGATGAAAAAGCTCTGGGCAATGTATTGTGCCGTGAACCACCTTATAAAGGAGCAAAAAGGTCTTATGTAACATTTCTTCATTTTAGATGTGTGAGTGGAAGTATACTTGAAAGGGCTTTACTACGGTCCCTAGAACGGCAAAAGCGGTGCTTGAAAATAGATACAAGTTTATTCCGGATCCATTCAATAAGCTCACAATTAGATTTGCACGTTCCGCCCCATAGCGGAAGGCACACACAATAGCGGAAGACACACAGCAGAATACAGTTTCAGAAAGGCAGCTGGGGAGTGAAAGTCATGTAATATTCGACAAACAATGCCAAGAGCGCGGATGACACATTGTTTGACATGTCTAACGTGCGATGAGAAGCATGGCGTTTTGTCGAAGCGCACACCAAGACCTTTCATTTCATCGAGCCTGGACCATCATGAAGAGTGTACGAAAAGTGCGCACGGTGGGTTTTTGTCGTATAATCCAATACCATAGATTTGGAAACAGTTAAGCGTACCTTGTTGTCTCTGCGCTAGAAGGCGCCGAGGGTTCGTAGGGAAACGCGACAGAGGAGTCCCGGTGCAGCCTCATACATATCTCGTTTCGAGGGTGGCAATACATTGTGTGTCGCTATATTGATATAGTGCTAACGCATTACCGTCTACAGTCAGCATGAGGTGGGTTCTGCCGCAATTTTTTATTACGTGCTGCGAGTTTTATCTTCTTAAATGCAAGCATTAGGTGGCGCCTTAGTTAGCTACGCACCATCGAGTCGCTTTCGACCCTTGGTGACATCGCGAACGTAAGAACGCCAATGAGATCTACTTAAGACAAGTTCTGATCGCCGAAAAACTTGGTTGCAGTCTGAAAGATCCCACGTTTGGCCATCTCGTGCACTATCGCCCCGCTTTCGCCTACTTTGAACTTTAGCTAGCATTAATTAAGTTCCTTTCAATTCGCCCAAGTGAGGGATCTGTTTGCTTTACTTACGATGTTTCATGATGTGTGGTTCCCAGCTTAGGTATGATGTCTGTAAAACGAATCAGCGAATGCAAAGAAAAAGCAAATCAACTCCTGGCGGTTGTTGGGCATAGACCATACACAGGCCGACCACATCAAACGTTATCGTTGTTGAATAAAATACAGGGACAGTCGAAAGGGCGCTTTCTTCCAAGATCTCCGCGCACCATGGCGTGTTTGTATTTCATGGCCAGCACAGTGCAGGCACCCGAACCACTCGTTTCTTGTTTTTCTTGCGAGGCTCTGATAGACGTTTGGCGCCTGCTGCTGTGGAAGCGCATATGTAATTCTGCCCTGTCGAAATGACGGTTAGCGGCAGAACAACACTCGGCGGGAGGCTTATTTCCTCTCTCCACCTTAGGCGCACAGGCTGACGGAGAAAGGAAATCCCCCACACCACTCGAAGACGTGAAACCAAATCCTTCCGGGTGATACGCGCGGCCATTTGCATAATCCCCAGCGGCGCGGGCCTCTCTCCGCTTCGACCCGCCGCGCTGTCGAATGGTCACGCAGTGAGTGGGATCGTTCAACGCTGCGAGTTTGTTTTCGCACCGCAGTTCCTAATAATGGCGGCATTTTTTGTACTTTGCAAATAATTGATAATCGAACCACCACACTATCCCTTATTATATGCAAAGCGATACTTCAGCTACTGAACACCCCAATTCGCTGATTAATAATATTCATTACTATTAATGCGGTTATCCTGTCCTATACTAAATGTGATGCGTTTCTACTGGCACTGCTGCTGAGCGTTCATGTGGAGGCTAAACGGGGGCCGAACACCACTCATCTTTTAGCTCAGCTTAGTGACTGATAGAACAGCATTCAAAAAAGGCTCGACAACATAAACGCTACGGGTAGTCGAAGAACCATCTCTACGCATCTAAGAAGCCAGGATCACAGATCTCAGAAAGACCGTGAAGCTTTTGGTGGCAAAGCTCGTTGATTTCCAAGATCCGAGAAGGTGGAACCACCTAGTGGTGTTCCAGAGAGGACCGATGAAGCTGCACAACTCACCGACGGTGTAGTGGGTTCGACAGTACCTCGAGTAAAGTATTTGTAGGCTTGGAGGGCGGCAGCACGGTGCTAATAACGGCCGGAAAAAGTTTCTAAATATCCCGGCAGAGCCAACCTTTCGTTGATGTATTTGTAAGCGATGGCTTGCGCATTACGACAAGACACGCGCTGCAGATTTTAAAGGCGCCGATGTCATAGAGTTTCATACAATACGGGAGCTGGGAATGGTGGGTAGCACATGGATTTGCCTAAACTTCGCCCTTCTGGCTTTAAATGGCTTCGTGACTTTTCAAGGTGATCGTTTTCAAGAAGTATAATTAAATGAATTTTCTTCTTTAAATTGGCAGCACTCGAGCTCAGGACCTCAAGCACAGAAGCCCAATACTTAAACCATTACGCCACGGACGCGTGGACGAGCTGCAGTCAATGGTGATTATGGGTGCTCTTGTTACCTTCTGCGTTGAAGTATAATTAGCTTTGAAAGTTAGTCCAATTTAGGCCCAGACTAAGCGCAATAAACGAAGCCACAAGATCGTCTGTAGCATCAAGCACGAATATCCGTGTACTCCCCATCGTTCCCATGGTGGCTGAACGATCGTAGCGCCACAAAGTTCGCTCTATAGTAGAGTGTGCCTGCCTGCCTGCGTCTTGGTGCTCCTATGGTCGTTTCGTTAACTTGGTAGGTACCAAAATTGGCATAGTATGACAAGAGTGTATGACGAACATAAATGCACGCCATGAAATGAATCATGACATGCCTGTCACGTAGGTCATGAAGCAGCTAGTCGCCTACGCCTTGGTGCTCTCATGGTTGTTTCGTTAACTTGGTAGGCTCCCCGCACACTGCTTCGCATATAACATTGATTTGCACAGGGCGTGGGATCTGCCGTCTTTTTTGGTCTACGCGATCGGTCTACGCACGCAGCGATCCGCTGGAAACTAGCGAACGTACCTATGCAGTGTGTGACGTCACCTGCCAAAGAGACACACCCATTGGCTATTAAACGCAGCTGGGGCACGCCGGCGATACACTCTTGCTTTTTATTGCGGTGTTTCTGGTCTACGTGCTCGGTCTACGCACGCAGCGATCCGCTGGAAACAAGCGTATAACAACCAAATGCAGCGCGTACCCAGGTTACAGGACAATGCTGCGCCTGACGCGCGCTGCCTTTTTTAGGGTGACACAGTGTTTGGTGATTCTTTACGCGAAACAATCCGCAGCGAAAATAAGCAGAGGGCGCTTGAAGAACGGCGCGGCCCCTTTGAAGTGCTCCGTTCCCGGTGGCTGCTCGCGGAACGCATTAATTATTCATTGGCGCCAGCAGGGAACCCTCCCTCTACATAGCTCGATTGTTATCCCGTTCATTTCGGCAGGCACTCGAGCCGCAAGAGTACGTCATCAGTAGCAGAACGGCCAGAGTATATTAGGCCCCGGAAGAGAGAACGTGAAAATAGTACGCTTTGGTATCGGTACAGTACTGCAGAGCGGATGAGGCGAAGTGAAGCAAACAGCGATTTGCAATCGCCGACTGTCCGGCCCTTCAACGGCATAGCCTGCAGTGCAAAACAATAAGAGGCGTCTGATTGCAGTTGTGTGGCTCTGGCCCTTCTCTGAGAACGCACTACCAGCAGCTTGTTATGATGCTGTTTTATTCACCTTTGCTCATGTTGCATACATCGGCGCAGGCAGTCTGAAAATTGATTGGCCAACAAGGTCAGTACAGGAGCATGAGCGCCTCGGCACGTGACGGCACCGTGCTATTCACGCTATGTGACTTTCTCCGCCGAAGCCGTTCGTGCTTGCCTTCGTCGCCCTCAGTCCTGTGTGTGTGAAATGCGTATTTCCGGGGTGCATCGCGGAGGATGCGTCGGCTACGCCCAAGCAGTGCATTCCTCGATGCTCGTCCACGCTATATATGCACATTCTTCGCCCCTCGCTGCGCTCGACACTCGACCGCCGTCGGACAGCTGTCATCTTCGGTGATGTCACGACGTCCACGCGCGCAACTTCTCGGCCTGCTACACGAATGTGCCGCCTCCTTGGACTGCCATATCATGTCGGCCGCTCTGCCACCATTTCGCACGGCATCGACACCGGTTCGGAGCCCCGGCAGCGTCCTCGCCGTGCTGAAGGCCGCGTCATCGACGAACAAGTGAGCGATATGCTTGGGCGTGGCATGCTTCAGCCGTACCATAGCCCGTGGGACATTGCCAATCATCCACGTAATGAAGGAATATGGCTCTATTAGCTTCTGCGTTGATTACAGACGTCCTAACAAAATTACGCGCAATGACGTATATCCCCTACCGCGCGTAGACAATGCTTTTGACTGTTTGCAATGCGCCAAGTTCTTTTCCTCTTGGACTTGAGATCCGGATATTGGCAAGTCCCCATCAAAAACCGCCTTCGTCACACCAGACGGCTTATACGAATTTATTGTCATGCCATTCGGCCTATGTTATGTGCCCGCTACTTTCGAGCGCATAATAGGCAGCATCTTGCAATTTCTCAAGTGGCACACGTGTTTGTGCTACCTATGATCTTGTCTTCTTGCCTGATTTCGTGAGTCATCGTCAACGACTGTGGTACTAAGCTGTCTTACCAAGGCTAACCTCCAACTTAACATAAAAAAAAAATTCACAGGGTCTCTTATGTTATCGATAAGACGACTTGAAGGCGAAAGCCCAAGTGCTGATGCATTAAAGACGGACACATGACGTACACGCTTAATTCGCTTATGCCACGTACACACTAGCGGAAAAACGCGCGCGGCGCGCCGCCGGCGGCAAGACGCGCGCCGCGAAAGCAGCCGCGAAACGGGTTTTTGTTGCCGCGGCAGGGATCGCTCCTGGACCGATTTTTTGCGGTTTGCCGCGTGCCGCGGATGAAGGAGACCAATGAGAGCGGCCCGCTTCCTTGACGTGCGCGCGGGAAACTGGTGCCATGCCGACCCGCCCGACCGCTTGTTTCTCGTTTCGCACTATCATCTGCACGCGTGAGCTCCCGGATAGTTCGAGAAGGGGAGAGGAGTCTAGTCTGTCACGTGATTGCCGCAGCGGCGCGCCGCCGGTTAGTGTGGCCGCCCTGCCGCTGCTGCGTTTTGCCGCCGGCGGCGCGCCGCGCGCGTTTTGCCGCTAGTGTGTACGTGCCATTAGTCTACGTCGCTTAGTCATCCCTCTTAATTTGATTACTAATCGTCTTAATTCGCTTGGGCATCCCCCTTAATTCACTTAGTGTACTTCGCTTAGTCATCCCTCTTAATTCCAAAGGTCGAGGTTTCGACTCCCACCAAAGGTCGTGGGTTTGGCTGCCTTACATCTGTCTTAATTAACTGTGCCTGAATTAACTTCGCCTAATTAGCACCAGCGGTGGTGGGTTCGACTCCCACCAAAGGTCTTGACTCCGACTCCGACAAAAGGTCGTGAGTTTGACTTCTACCAGTGGTCGTGGGTTCGAGTGCCTTACCTCTATGTTAATTAACTTTGCCTTAACTAACTTCGCCTTACTTACCACCAACGGTCGTGGTTCGACTCCCACCAAAGGTCAAGGGTTGGTAGCCTTCTTGTACCTTTCGTGTCGCCGATGCGTTTTCGCTTAATTGACTAACTAATGAGACATATAAGGCTTTCGCCTTAAAAAGATACTTCTTTGCTCATCGTAAGCTTACCATCTTAGGTTATGTCGTGTCCAAAGAACGCATGCTTCCAGATCCGGCAAAACTGCGTGCAGTTGCGAACTTCCCCAAGACCGCCGACCCGAAGAAAGTGCGCGGATTTGTCGGCCTATGCTCATATTTTTGCCGCTTTGTGAACAAACTTCGCTATGATCATCGTTTCCTTGACTCAACTTCCGGCTGAAGAACAACGCCTTTTCCGCCTGGCCGAAAGCGTATGATGATGCGTCCACGACTCTACGTCGTCTGCTCACCTCTCCCTCTATTCTGCGACATTTTCACCTCGCTGCCCCCAACTGAAGTCCACGCCAGTGGAGTCGGCCTTGGGTCGGTTATCACCCAACGGAGACTGAATACGTCGCTGCTTATGCCAGCTGCACGCTTACGAAGGTGGAGCTAAACTAATCTGTTTCCGAAGTGCACTGTTTAGCCATACCCATGGGCGCTCACGAGATTTCGGCCTTTTTTGTACGGCCGCCCATTTGATGTAGTAACGGACAATCACGCGCTCTGTTGGCTCTCCGCACTGAAAGGCCCCTCTGGCCACCTCGCACGCTGGACGCTCCGTTTGTAGGAGTACCACATCCGGGTTGTGTACCGTTCTGGACGCAGGCACACCGTTGCCGACGCTCTCTCCCGCTCGCCAATTTAATCTGACGTGGGCAGTCCTTGCCCGCTCGCTGCGTCAGCACTTGTCGTCTACTACGTGCGCTCTGACCAGTGGATGGCTTCGCTTTTAGAGTTGATCCTGCAAATGCACCGGCGTTTAGGGCTCTACGGCGCCAGGCGCATCAATTAGTTGTTCGCGACCAACCCCAGTACCGCCGAAACTATCTCACCGAGGGCCGCCAATGGCTCCACGTAATATACCGCGTCATTTTCTGGCTGATTTATGCGCATGGTCTCATACTGATCCCCGATGTGCCCACGGCGGTGTGTTTTAGACCTACACCCACCTTCGGCTTCCGTATCATTGGCCCGGTGTTATCAAGCACGTCCGCTGTTGTATCGACTCCAGTGCCGAAAGTCGGTCCTTCATTCCACCGCCGCACAGCCACTTCCGTCCATTTGGTAGGGTTGGAATCAGACCACGGGGGGTTATCGTCGCCATACAGTCGTCGTCATCTGACTCGTCATGTGGTCGCGGACGCGCCACCACATCGGCAACGTTATCTCAATGTTTACGTTCCGTCGTCGTCATAGCGCCCTCGTTGATAGATCAGCGTCGGCGTCATACAATCATCGTCATGCTCATGAGAGATCTTGGCAAGCAAGTGCCATAGCTAAGTTGGACGATGCCGGAGTATGTCGCATGCAGCCGAAGCAACGGTAATCTCAAAAGGACCGCTGCAGATGTTAAATAAACGGCAATTCAGAAATACGGTGTCTCGTGCTGGAATGCTGATTCTCTGTTTTGTCTCAAAAGCCCTCGCATCTCTACGTCGTACTCACGCCGCAATTGCGATGCCGTCGCCATGGACCATCGTGATGGGAGAACTATCCAAGAGGCGATGAGAGAGGATGCGCGGAAGCTCCAGCAGTTGCTGCGCCGAACTTTGTTGGCGCCTAGTCTTTCTTTGGCGTGATTTTCTCTGCTGCACCCCTTTCGTTTTTTTTTTTTTTTTGAGCTCGTATTTCTTTAGCGGCGCTATACCCCAGCCAACCTGCGGCGCGTACTCGCAGTTCGCGAAGCTATGCCCGCAACGCGATACCAATTAATCTCGACTCATTTATTATAAGCGAGCGGGGATTTCTGCCGACTCTGCCGCAGACACAGCGGCTTCATTAATTGCCTTCCTCCTCGCAAAGCTCTTCTCTCCTCCTTGGTTGGGCTTCGACGTTCTCTTTTGGCTCTGCCGCTGATGGCGTTTCGTCCGTACGAAACTCGAGTTATTTAGCGCCGTTTTAGTCGCGGCGAGGCACGGCGAGAAACTCTGAAGGCACGGACCGGAATAATCGCTGTGTGCAAGCGCCTTAATTTATTACCAAGTTTTTAAAGCTAAACTCTAGACTGGGCCATGTCGCCATCGCCCTCAAATTCAGCACCGCGTCTATGCAGATGCTTTAGCGAGGCAGATTGGTACAGAAAGCGAAGATGTGCTGGTGGCGTTTTGCTGCACGTGGCAATGTGTGCATTCCAGGTTGATTATCAGTAAAGTGTTCTCAACTACAAAGGTGGATGTAAAGGTGAACAAGGCAGATGGATCTGGACTTGAGCATTGCGCAATCTTAGGTAGGCACCTCATTAGATAGCCTTGTCAAAAAGAGAAGTGAAAAAATAATAATTAACTCGTGCGGGGATATGAAAATTATTACTTGAAATGAAAACAGTGTGTGTGTGTGTGTGTGTGTGTGTGTGTGTGTGTGTGTGTGTGTGTGTGTGTGTGTGTGTGTGTGTGTGTGTGTGTGTGTGTGTGTGTGTGTGTGTGTGTGTGTGAAATAGGGAAGGAGCCGGTTGGCAACTCCCACTGAGAGGGGCAAAAAGCCTGCCTACTTTTTAGGAAGAATGGATAGAAAACGAAGTTGAAGATAGGAGAAGGGAAGTAAAAAAGACAGGAAACATCAAGATGACAGGCCCGAAAGATGAAAGTAAAGCAAGGCATACACTGAGTAAGTAGGAACAGAACATACACGGTAGGAACAAGAAAAAATAAAATGTCGCAGTTTCGCCCGAAAGGCGAAGCATCGATTGCGATAGCAAATCAGTAAAGAGCTATTCGGAGTAGGGATAGTAGTTTTATCGGCTGCATAAACTTGGACACGTTGGCTTACTAACTGAATTAACAATCGTGGTGTCAGCGCGCACAAGCAAACATGAATATATCACACTGAATGACCACAGCCAACGACTGTCAAAACGCTGGCAGCAAGCGCAGGTTCGCGCGGTCTATCGCTGCAACGGAAACTGAGCGGTGAATGCACAGTGCATACAAAGGTCAGAGCCGTGTAGAGATAAGAGACGGTGCGGGCGACCGGCACCGTCGGGCAAAGGAGAAGTTGATGACAAAGGAGAAGCTGCCCCCCCTCCCCCCCTCTTCCCGTTTCTTGCTTTCGCGTGGGAGATTGAGTGGCAAGTTACGCCTTTGGTGCCGGAGCACAGCGCCGCCCCGCCTCCCTCCTTCCCATACCTCCACGGCCTTTTGGGCGACGGTCGCGTTTGCTTTCCACCGTGCGTTCGCTCTCCGTGATAGCGCGCGTCCCCCGCGCTCTTTCGCTCGCGCATATGGCGCGCGGCGACGATTTTATCGCCCTTGAAATCTATACGGAACTTCACGGCGACGGCGACGCCGACGGCAGAAATTCGTTTGAAGTGTCCATATAATTGCTATCGCAATAAAAAATGCCAGGCCTGCGCGGCACACGCAGCACAGTCACAGCGTAAGCTAGACGAGCGTTTCGACAGGACTACCTAGTAATTTGAGTGAATGCGTCAGGAACGCGCTTGGGACGCCGTCGCGCATGCAAGCTGACGCGTTTCATCGCCGATGGCTAGCGCCGTTCGGCCCAGCCAAAGCGGCCGACAATGCAACTACGTCTGTCACATTCGCTCCCATTGCAACGCGCCCGACGCGGCCTGCTTGGGACGCCGTCGCGCGTGTAAGCCGACGCGTTCCATCGCCTATGGCTTCCGCCGTTCGGCCCAGCCAAGCAGCCCACAATGCAGCTACGGATGTCACATTCGCTCCCATTGCAACGCGCCCAATCTAGCGCAATCAACGTGATACCGAGCGTCCGTCGGTATGTTACCGCCATCTAGTTAAGGCGGCAGCAAAATTTAGTGTCTGAAAGGTTGTGTTTGCCGGCGCCTTAACTAGATGGAGCCACCATACCGACGTAGGCTTGGGACTGCCTTGTTTGCGTTCCGCGTCTGAATCGCATCTCGTCGTCTGCGCCTGCGCGCCTGCATAGGGCTCGTTTATAGTATATTTTCCCGCTCTCCGATAGCAAGCGCTTGCGTGGCTCAGTGGAGTCGGCGTTCGGCGTTCGCAGCGTTCGGACGTGTCATCATGTGCTCCCTTGTAGGGGAGGTTTCAGCGGCCCGTGTGGGCCGCGGTATCAGGTGTACTGAAAAGCCGGCTGAAGATTACCAGGTTGTTCTGCCTCATCTGCCCACAGGTGCGTCTGTTTTAAACACGGTGTTTTTGCATGGTGATGTAAAAGCCAGGCCATATCGAGTCGAGCATGTCCGAGACAGCCTTGCGCGTCTCTCACTGCTGCCGGAAGTGGTTGCCCTCGGGGCATACCAAATGAATCACCTGTGGGCAGTGACGTTTAAGGATGAGGAAGGCAAGAAGAAGATATTAGCGGCAGATGCGTTCAACGTTAAAGATCACCGCTGCATGGTCATCGACCCACGCGATCAAGGTGTCCGACTGAAGCTTTACTGGCTGCTTCATGGCGTACCGGACGATGACGTGCGAGTGGCTTTGGCGCCGTTTGGAAAAGTTACGGAAATCAGCAGAGACAAGTGGAAGGTCAAGGGATGCATCGACAAAGGATCAACAACCCGCTCGGTGACGCTGAAATTAAAGGTGGGCGTTACAGTGGATGACCTTCCTCACCAGCTGCGTGTTGCCGAAGACATGGCGCTCGTCTTCGTTCCTGGCAGAGCGCCGCTCTGCCTCCGATGCCGTGGCACCGGACACATCCGACGAGAGTGCCGCGTTCCACGATGTGGGATCTGTCGGCGCTTCGGCCACGATGACTCCCAGTGCGTGCGTTCTTATGCCAGCGTTACAGGCCCACTCCGTAGCGACGTTGTGTCAGAACACCTGATGGACGCCGCCGACGCCGAAGAAGCTAGCAGGGAATACAACGACGGCGCGAAGACTGCTGCAACGCCCCCTGAAGCTTCTTCAGGAGCTGTTCAGGAAGCGAATGGTGGTGCCGAGCCCTCGGCTGCAGCATCGGAAACGATGCCAGAGACTACAACAGATGACGCGGAATCGAAGGCCGCAAACACGTTATTGTCAGTAGCGCAAGACGCCGACCAGGAGGTAACGGACGCCGAGATGCTCACGACCGGAAGCGTCGCTGCAAAGCGGCCTTACGAAGACTCCGACAACATAGGGAAAGCGAGTGCGTCCGGCACCGGCGAGCCTCCAACGAAGGCGTCGACTGGGCGGCGGTCTTCGGTTCAACCGAAGCCAAAGTTGCCGCCTGACCGTAGGGTGAACCCTACAACGCCTCCGCACTAGCGGAGGTGACGTTCCAGACGACTTCAACGAGGATGCCAAGAAACCCACTGTTGCGATGTGAGTAGGACGCCTGGCCAAGCAACCTCCATGAAATGGCGACTAACTTTCAATCTAGCCTTCGCGTTGCGACATTGAATGTGAGAGGACTGTGTTCGCGCAGGAGGCAATGTCAGATTAGTCGCACTCTTTTGGAAAATGACGTTGACCTTCTGGCTGTACAAGAAACAAAAATTGAAAGTGAGGAGCAAACAGAACAAATGGTTCAAATTTTTCGCTCTAGATACAATATATGTGTTTGCCACGCTGTTGGACGGTCAGGAGGCTGCGTCATTTTTATTCGCAATAGCATCGCGGTTGTTGAAAAAGTGTCCGCCTGCGATAGTGGGAGACTGGTTGCATGTGATTTTGTTTTTTCTGGATTACAGTGGCGTGCTGTGTGCATTTACGCACCAAACAAAATGCATGAACGTGAAACTTTTTTCAGGTATGCTGAAGGGTTTTTGAAAACAGAACGAAATATTGTGGTTCTAGGGGACTTTAATTGCGTCTGTAGAGCTGAGGACAAAACAACGGGTCTCAATGTGCGCGATAGAAGCGCTGAGCTTTTGAGTGCAATTGTGATTGAGAGAGAGCTTGAGGACATTGGTTATGTCATGACACGAGATGGCCAAGCACGATATACACATTTTCAAGGTGACTCCCATGCGAGGCTAGATAGAATATACATACCGGCGAAGTTTGTACCACTATGCTCCTCTTATGAAACACAACACCTTAGTTTTAGTGACCATTGTTTGGTAACGGTTACCATTGGCGAAAAACGAAAGGTTGTGAAGTTTAACTGGTTCCTATGGAAGTTTAATGAGAAACTGCTGCAAGATGAAGTATTTGTCACAAGAGCCAAAGCATGCCTTTCAAATGCCCTTCATACTGAAACTAACAGCTTCATAGCAGTGTGGGAACAGTTTAAATGTGATATAAAAATTGCTGCAATTGATAGAGCCTGTGTATTACGTCACAAGGAAAGGCAACAAGAGAAACAGTTACGCAGTGAGCTGGAGTATATGTTAGGCGTTGAAAATGAAGTGCCTGGAGCGTTTAAAAAAGAAATAAAAGAGGTGAAAGCAAAGCTCGAGTTGATCGATGAAGATAAGTACCGCGGCGCAATGATAAGGGCGCGTACTGAAAGATTGTGGCTGGGCGAAACGCCCACTAATCGTGTGCTTAGTGAAGAAAAGAAGCATGCAGCAAATAAAGCGATAAATGAAATTCGATATCGTAACAAAATTACCCAAGAAAGCAAAGAGATAACACTTGCATTCGTTGAATTTTACACAGAGCTTCTTGGCCAAAAAATTGATGCCCCCAAGCGCTTCCGAGTTGACTTTCTGTCCCTTATGCCGAGATTACAAGACACGGTTAGAGAGTCACTGGAATCTGAAATTACTGTGGCAGAAATTGAAGCGGCAATAGATGAATTAAGTAACGGCAAGTCACCCGGGCCGGATCGATTGGGTGCAGCCATATACAAGTTTTTTAAAACAGAAATGGCAATGGCTTTACATCGAGTGATCACTGAATGTTATGAAAAAAAGCAAGCACCCCTCTCTTTTAGGACAGCGCATGTAGTACTGATCCCCAAAACTGATGACCCTGCAAAGTTACTTTCAGTTGAGTCTTACCGTCCCATTAGTTTGACCAATACAGATTACAAAATATACATGAAGGTGTTAGCTAGACGGCTCCAAAGCGTTATTCAGTCCCTTGTTGGCCCGCATCAAACGTGTGGTATTAAAGGTAGAACAATTTTTACAAACCTACACATAGCTAGAAGTATTCTGGAATGTTGTGACGCAATGCATGACCGCGTGGCCATGATTCAGTTAGACTTGCATAAAGCGTTCGATAAAGTTGTACATGAAGTTTTGTTTTTACTGCTGGAGCATGTAAATGTTGGATCTGTGATTACTGAAGGTGTGAAAATGGTGTATCATGATTGTACAGCCAAATTAGTGATTAACAAAGAATTAAGTGATTCAATTCCTGTGCGGTCAAGCGTGAAACAAGGATGTCCTTTGTCTCCTCTTCTTTTTGCGATTTACTTGGAACCCTTTTGTTTAGGTTTACTTGCAACACCGCGTATTCGAGGCTATACATTTTTGAGCAGTGAAATTAGGGTTCTAGCGTATGCGGACGACATAGCTGTGTTTTGTACTGATAAGAAAAGCGTGGAAGAAGTTGTCAAAATAGCTATAGCTTTCTGCACAGCAACAGGTAGCGCGATCAGTTGGCCGAAATGCCATGGATTTTGGCATGGCATCTGGGAGAGCACACCCGATGTGTACGGCAATATGAATTGGACAACTTCCCCAGGAAAGTACCTTGGAATTCCACTAAATTATTACCGAAATGCGGAAGAATATTGGTCTGAGGAAAACAAACGTGTTAAAAGTACTACCGATAAATGGGGTGGCCATAACCTTTCAGTATTTGCAAGAGCTTCCGTTTGCAATATTTTTTTAATTGCCAAAGTGTTTTACGTGTTGCAAGTGATGACCATGACCAGAAGTTCGGTTCAAAAATTCCACCGAGTATTCGCGACTTTTATATGGGGATCGCAGTGGGAGCGCACCAGCCGGTGCAATTTGTTTCATAAGGTGAAAAATGGGGGACTAGGGCTCTCGCATCTTTTCTTCAAGCAGTTGGTGAGCAGATTCTTCTTTGTGCGGGATCAAACTGATGTATTTTTGAGAACTGTGATCCAAGCACGATTACAGAATTATCTATCTGATTTTGTTGTATCATCGTTTTCTTTGAAAGCAGGACCGCTTAGTTCTTATTTGCGTGAAGTGGTAATGTCTATACGCTTGCTCAAGGCAAGGTTTTCATATGAATACTTGTCTGATGTTACGAAAAAGCGTTTGTATTGTGATATTCTTGATGTATTCTTACCAACACCTGTCTATCGAGCTGTCTACAAGCTAGGTCCTGAACGCGATGTGTTAAAGCGTGTTAAAAAAATGCCGATCAGGCCCTCAGTTAAAACATTCTTTTTTCAAATACATACCGACACTCTCCCTGTCAAGCCATGGTTACAAAGTAAAGGTCTGTTTGTACCTTGGTCAGTAAATTGTTTAATCTGCAGGAAACCGGAAACAATAGAACATATTTTTCTAGACTGCCACGATGCCGTATTCCTGTGGGATGTCTTGCAAAGAACTCTTAAAAAAGAATTGCCATTAAGCCCTTTTGGACTCCGGTTTCTTCCATGTGCGGATACAGGGGAAGTGCCGAGTGATATGCTAATGTTGCTTTGTATGCATAGCGTATGGAAGACCAGGATGGATGTTAGGCATGCCCATATACAAATTCACTCAGCAAGACACTATTTTGTTGAGAGTGTTATCTACACCCGAGACTTGTTCAGAGCCCAATGTGAACCCCCAGAATGGCTACCTGTATTGGATCAATTGGCTTCTGTGAAACATTTTTAAGCCACATACACCAGCCGAGCTGTGGCTGGTGTACTTACAATATGTACATGTGTATCTGATCAATTTTGTTTGTGTTTGTGAAATGGCATTAAATAAAATAAAAAAAAAAAAAAAAAAAAAGCTTGCGTGGCTCAGTGGTAGAGTATCCGCTTCCCACGCAGCGGGCCTGGGCTCGATCCCGGCGGAGAGCGGGTACTTTTTTTCGCATGCGGAGGCGGCGGCGGCATCATCGCGACCCGAAACGGCTATTGGAATGAGCCCATATGGAACAGCTTACGCTGTAAAAAGAGTGAAGGTCAAAGTTGCAGTCGTTTGGATCATCACCTCAGTGCCGGTATACGTCAGTGTGACGTTATGGATTTTTTCGTATTTGGGCCGGCGTTGGTTCAGTAAAAGTTCCTGAAAAGTTGAAAGCTTGGCTCCATATTCGATCACTAAGTAGTCTATTTTCGCCGGTAAAGAATTAGCTAGGCTCTCGCAGGCGCCGTCGAAATCTGTGAGCTGGTGCGGAAACTTGAACGCGGCGTCTCCGCCCTTCCTTACGTTTTTGTGACTTTTCTGGCTTCGCTTCTCGCGGTGGCGTCTTTGGCGTTGCAGAGGGACAACTTATTAAAGTACAGCTGTTCTCGTTAGTTAAGCGCGTTCACTGCTCAACACATCGCCGGTGTGCTTCGCCCTCTTTAAACGAAATTGTCTCTTGCGTTTGGCCTTCGTGTTAAATTACGATGACTTTGCGTAAGCGGACATCTAGGAGTCACACACACACACGCACACGCACACACACACACGCACGCGCGGCTGATCTAACATCACCTCGGAATTGTTGCCAAGCTGAACGAAGGAAGCGGGTCTTGAGCAGCGGCGCGTGCAGCAGTTTACTCGCGGCCTGCAGTTGCGCACGTGCGTTTCCCGAAGAGTTTGACCCCCTGGGCCCTAGTAGGCCGCTCCAAGCGTGGTGGCCTCGTTTGCATAAATTAATTTGGCTCGGCGCTTGCGAAGTGGCCGATACGTGGCGTGTGTAAATGAACACGATGCGCACGGCAGATGGGAAGCAGCTTGCCCGTTGGCGCCACCTTGGTGCCCTGGCTGTTTCGTGCAGCAGTGCTCGGGGCGGAGCAAAGCCGAAACTAGAGAATCGTCGAACGACACCGCCGCAAGTGTACCTCTTTTTGGGCGACACGTGTGCCCGTTGCATCTTCACCAAGGTAAATATACCTGGCAGCGAAGCTTCCATAGAAGCCCATACGTTCAAAACATGGCGGTTCATCTGCGGTTCATGGGGCTTAGCGCCATCTGTGTGAGGAGGGAACACTTCCGGCGTAAGAAAAAATAATTTGACGCCATATCCGTTAAAAACACAAGTGACGTCATTTTGTTCTCAAAGGCGCGAAATTTGTTTTTGAAGGCCTGCCATTAGAGCTGTATATTCAAATGCCCCGCCATTCGACTTGATGGGCGTTTCGAGCTTTCAGCGCGGAAAGCGATGCAGGAAAAGTTCAGCCGTACGGGTGTCGAAATCGCATCGCTGCACGGAACATACTTTCTTTGGAGGCCGACGAATGCTTTGGGCGTAGAGTGCTCGTCCTTTCGTCGGACGCCAAGCCCGTCGGCCAGCGCTGTCCCATGAAAACAACTTAAGTGAGCAACTATCTGGCGGTCGCAACTCACTACTTTTGACTGAACAGGTTAAGAAACAATGAAACTACCCGCGTCACCAAATTCAGACAAACGCCGACAAGCAAAGCAACACACCATGTGAGGGGAGCGTGAACTTTACGAGCGCGCCTTTCTGTCCACTTCAAGAGCTGCATAGCATTGCAAGTGATAGCGGCGTCAACGCCCGCCGCTATCGGGGGCGGTCTTACGGTGGGCGCTGAAAAAAGGTATTTATTGAATGATAAAGTAAAATAGAGTTATTTTTTCGCCATGCGTACATAAAATTGATTAGAAATTTATCTTTGTTGAATGAATCTAACTGTGTCTCACTTTAATTAAAAAACGCTTTTTTCTTTCCCAATGTTTGTTCCCTCCAAACATAGTCGCGCTTCAATTGCTGCTCCCATAACCACCCTTGCTGATGTCGGTGGCAATTCGCTCTGAACCGCTTTCCGTCCGAAGCTTCGCGACCATTTGGATCGACCTTGTCTTCACCTTGAACAGAGGTGCTTCATGCCAAAGGTTGCTCGTAGTTTCGCTTGTGTGGGGATGAGATGTGCGCACGTGGGCTCGTAATGTTTCAGAGCACGTTATCTGCATGAGTCACGAGGGCGCTGCCAGCCTCGCGTTCAATCGTCGCTTGCAGGGTGCGTTTAATCGACCAAGAACCCGTGTCGCCCCGTATTGCGCCAGCTCTCTGCCGTTGTCGACTTCCCTCGACGTTCACATTATCTCTTATCGGCTCAGCGCGTCATTGCGTGATCTGTCCGACTCAAGACGCGTTTGCTGCGGCCTCTCATAAGGTCTAGCAAGCTGCGTTTCGTCGGTCGATGCGTGGTCGTTTGCTTACTTTCACATTTCTTTGTTATCCTCCAAGTTCCCGAAGCGCAGGATATTACTGGCTATATGCGTTACTCGTATACTGCTAGGAAGCATCTAATAGAGGTGCTCGATATAGGCGGCCCGCACTCTTCCGCCATCTTGCCTTCACAACCTTCCGCGTGTGGCTCGGTGTCTGAGGCGTTTTGCTGCTGATAAGAAGTCGTCGCCGGTCTACTCGCATCCGCCGTGGTGGCAGCCTTCTATAGGAGCTAAGTGCAAGACCGACTTTGTGGCGAGCTGTCGGTGCACATTGAAAGGACGCCATAGTAAATCGGTTTAGACTGGTATTAAAGAGGCCCATGAACCGCCCCTCGGACTTGATGAAAAAAAAAAAAAAAACAGTCCGCGGATAGCATACGCTGCTGTGAACATCTCAGCCAAATGTTGCAGTCGTGCGCGCCGCGTTAGTCTAGGAAGCGGAGCGCGAAGTCACCTTTCTCTCCAACGCTCTCTTCAACAGAAGCATGCTCCTCACTCTTTTCTGGACGCTTATTTCGTAATACAGCAGATCCCCATACGCAGCGTCTATTGGCCAATAGGTGACATCAATCAAGAAAGGTGTTTGGATCAGTGCGCTTCTTTCTACTGTTACGGTGTATATTTATTGCTGCTGTTTAATAAACAGGCTGTAGTAAGCGAAAATCTGCCTTCGAATTGTGAGAATAATTACGTACTTCCGAATCGTCTGCTCACGCTCGGTCGCGGCCTCCTGCGTCGCAATTAAGCTTTTGGCCGCCATGCACCCTTATTGTCGGTGTCGTAGCCGTCGGGTCTCGCTAATTTCGACAAGTTTTGAACACTCAACTAGCCTCGACCCACGCGAAACTTAAGGTCAGAGCACACGCACGTTCACTCCTGGCCGCTGGATAGAGGCCGTGGTAGACATCGCCTTAAAATGATAGCTCTTCAAGATGCTCAAGTTGGATACTGTCCGTCGGTCAAGTCGACCACTCGTGAAATAGCGTACAGAAATAGCGTGAATAGCGTTCGTCCTCAGCTCGAATTCGCTTCCGCCATCTGGTCGCCACATCAGGAATATTTAATAAATTCTCTCGAATTTGTTCAAAACCGTGCCGCACGTTTCATCGCGAAGGATTACAGTAGGCATTCTAGCGTTACTGCTACAAAAAAGTTGTCGCAGTTTCACCTGAAAGGTGAAGCATCAATTGCGATAGCAAATTTGTAGAGAGATATACGGAGTAATGATATTAGCTTTATCAGCTGTATAAACTTGGACATGCAGCAGCACCGGCAACGCGCCGAACTGTTGTCGACGCCGTCGGCATTTTGCCCGCGTTCGCTCAAAATGCGTGCGGCGTTGGTGACTGTTGCCGGAGCCTCTGATATAAATAGGCACTCGGTGCCGCAGCTAAACGTCGCCTCCCTTCCCTCCCCCTTCCCCCCCTCCCCCACGGCCTCTCGCGCATCGGAAGAAGGCGCGTTTGCTCTACATATATGGTGATTGTAAAGGAGGAAAGAGACGCCTACTTCTGCAGCCCTTAAGGAAGCACGGCGCAGAACGCGCGTTTGTTCTCCGCCGTGCGCTCACTCCCCGTGAAAGAGCGCGTCCCTCGCGCCCTTTCACTCGCACCTACAGCGTTCGGCGGCGCGCGGCCACGATTTCATCTCCATTGACGTCATACGGAACCTCACGGCGACGGCGACGGCGACGGCGACGCCGACGGCAGAAATCTGCTTTTGAGTGTCCATATAATTGCTATCGCAATAAAAAAAAAGTTCTCGCAGTTTCACCTGAAAGGCGAAGCATCAATTGCGATAGCAAATTTGTAGAGAGCTATATGGAGTAATGATATTAGCTTTATCAGCTGTATAAACTTGGACATGCAGCAGCACCGGCAACACGCAGAACTGTTGTCGACGCCGTCGGCGTTTTGCCCGCGTTCGCTCAAAATGCGTGCGGCGTTGGTGACTGTTGCCGGAGCCTCTGATATGCACTTGGTGCCGCAGCTAAACGTCGCCTCCCTTCCCTCCCCCTCCCCCCTCCACCATGGCCTCTCGCGCGTCGGAAGAAGGCGCGTTTGCTCTACATATATGGTGATGGTAAAGGAGGAAAGAGACGCCTATTTCTGCAGCCCTTAAGCGAGCACGGCGCAGAACGCGCGTTTGTTCTCCGCCGTGCGTTCACTCCCCGTGAAAGCGCGCGCCCCTCGCGCCCTTTCACTCGCACATACAGCGTTCGGCGGCGCGCGGCGACGATTTCATCTCCATTGACGTCATACGGAACCTCACGGCGACGGCGACGGCGACGGCAGAAATCTGCTTTTGAGTGTCCATATAATTGCTATCGCAATAAAAATCACTATCACTCCCATCTCTTGAATCTGGAAGGAAGATAGCTCTGCTTTGCTTACTATAAGCACAAAATCGCTCACAGTCAACTCGCAACTACATTACCCCTTTCCCGCCCATTTCGCACATCTCGCCGCTTATATAACGCTCACAGTTTCACACGTGTGTTTGGCCACACAAATGCATTTAACAAATCTGCGCTACCTCTGGAGACAGCAGCTTGGAATGAACTTCCAAGCCACATCGTTGAAATTATTAATCTGGAATCATTTAGAGAAAGATTAAAACAATGATTCCGTAGTCATGCGCACAAGTTGTTTCATTTCTACCATGTGACTTAACTGTCGTCATTCTCCCTTCTTGCAAGCAGTTTATAAGTTACATGCGTTTGCAGTTCTTTGCCTTGAGTTTGATAAGCCGTGCGCGTTTCTGATCGTCCACAGTGTTGTTGTTCATCGTTTGCTTGATGTTAAACGGCTTCTTTTCTTCAGTTGTTTGATTTGTTGTTAGTTATGTTTACTGTTTTCGCAACATGTTGTTTCTCCTACCCCCCTCACGCAATACTCCAGTTGGAGCCTGTGCGGTATGTAAATAAATAAATAATAAATAAATAATACATAATAAATAAATAATAAATACATAATAAATAAATAAATAAATAAATAAATAAATAAAAAGTAGACGGCGACGCCGACGGCAGAAATCTGCTTTTGAGTGTCCATATAATTGCTATCGCAATAATAAATAAATAAATAAATAAAAAAATGTCACAGTTTCGCCCTAAGGGCGAAGCAATGAATGCGATAGCAACACAGCAATGTCATACGAAGTAAGGTGAGCGGCTTTGGTAGCAACAACACGCAGAACTGTTGTCGACGCCATCGGCGTTTTGCCCGCGTTAGCTCAAAATGCGTGCGGCGTTGGTGACTGTTGCTGGAGCCTCTGATATAAATAGGCACTTGGTGCCGCAGCTAAACGTCGCCTCCCTTCCCTCCCCCTCCCCCACGGCCTCTCGCGCGTCCGAAGAAGGCGCGTTTGCTCTACATATATGGTGATTGTAAAGGAGAAAAGAGACGCCTACTTCTGCAGCCCTTAAGCGAGCACGGCGCAGAACGCGCGTTTGTTCTCCGCCGTGCGTTCACTCCCCGTGAAAGACGCGCCCCTCGCGCCCTTTCACTCGAATACATAAATAAATAAATAAATAAATAATAAATAAATAAATAAATAAAAAGTATGGTGCAGGACAAAGCCGGTCCATATACCACGTAGCACAGACAGGAGCATATGTGCGCGCACTCAAGCCCTGTTGCGCACAAAGCAAACGCTGCATATACGCACTACAATTGCATGGTGGCATGTCTGCTACGTAGCGTACATACCGCGGCCGCGAGGAGTCCACTGGCTGAAGGCACTGCGGCTCGCTGAGGACAAATTTGGCGCTGAGCCGTGCTCCCTCAAGGGCTGCAGAAGATAGCGCCAACCTTTCCCTTTCCCTCAAGAACCACTTATCATCAGGACAAATGCCTTACGTTTGGCGCGTCCTAGCGCCCAAATGGGTAATAGCAGCGTCTACGTGGGCGTCCAAAATCAAACTGGAACGGTGACTTTCGGTAGGCGGAGCTGTGCGGGCACACCCCGCTCCGCCGTAGCCTTCGCAGTAAATCATTGAAGAAGGAACGGAAGCACCGCGAACATGTTTGATTGCCAATAACTCCGCTTCTGCTGACCGCATTGAACAAGTTTTTACGGCATATTTCTGCAGTAGTCTAATTTAACTTCAAATGCATTTTTTGACTTCGGTAGAGAGTGGTTCAGGGCTCCTGTAAGTATTCTATAAAATATTCATATTTTATTGATTTGACAGGATTTGAATGGGTCCATTATTACTGGAGAAATGACGCCCAAGCTTTACGTACGTTTCTTGAATTTCGTGCCGAAACCTGAGCGCAGGTACCGCTTGGTTACGGGCCTTTCGCAAGAACGGGCTTAAGGAGAGTGCGCACAGACACCGTCTTTTGCTCTATGATGATGATGATGATGATGATTATTTATTGGCATACCCTTTAAAACGGGGCGATGACAAATAGTCACCTAGCCTGCTCGGTTTAATCAGGTATGCTGTGCATGTTTTTCATTCTAGCATTTTATTATACGGACACTTCAACCGGACTTCTGCCGTCGTCGTCGCCGTGAGGTTCCGTATAAAGTCCAAGGGAGATAAAATCGTCGTCGCCGTCGCCGTATGCGCGAGCGAAAGCGCGCGGGGGACGCGCGCTATCACGGAGAGCGAACGCACGGCGGATGGCAAACGCGACCGTCGCGCGAAAGGCCGTGGGGGTATGGGAGGGAGGGAAGCGGGGCGACACTGTGCTCCGGCACCAAAGGCTTATCTTGCAACTGGGCGTAAGGGGAACTTGCTACTCAATCTCCCACGCGAAAGCAAGAAAGCAGAAAGGCAGTGGTGGGAGGGAGGGGGGGGGGCGCAGCTTCTACTCTGCCAACAACTGTGCTCGTACTTTGCCTGCGGCTGTGGCGGTCGCCCGCACCGTCTCTTATCTCCACACGGCTCTGACCTTTGTATGCGCTGTGCATTTGCCGCTCAGTTTCCGTTGAAGCAATAGACCGCACGAACCTTCGCCTGCTGCTGCGGCTGCGCTTGCTGCCAGCGTTTTGACAGTCGTCTGCGGTCATGCAGTATGAACTATTAATGTTTGATTGTGCGCGCTGACACCGCACTTGTTAATTCAGTTAGTAAGCGAATGTGTCCAAGTTTATGCAGCCGATAAAACTACTATCCCTACTCCGAATAGCTCTCTACTAATTTGCTATCGCAATTGATGCTTCGCCTTTCGGGCGAAATTGCGACATTTTTTGTATACGTCTCCTTAACCTTTTTCTTTTAAATGCGAAGCATTTCTTGGCGAACATTTGCCACTTTGACAGTATCTATCTATCTATCTATCTATCTATCTATCTATCTATCTATCTATCTATCTATCTATCTATCTATCTATCTATCTATCTATCTACCTATCTATCTATCCGCCTACGTCTTAATACTTTCATGGTCGTATCGTTAACTTGATATTTACCAAAATTTGCATACTATGACAAGAGTGTATGACGAACATAAACGATAGGTCATGACATGAATATTATGATATGTGTGTCATGTAAGTCATGAAACAGCTGCTACGTCTTGGAGCTCTCATGGTCGTTTCGTTAACTTGGTAGGTACCAAAACTGGCGTAGTATGACAGCAGTGTATGACGAACACAAATGATAGGTCATGACATGCGTGTCTTGTAGGTCATAAAATAGCCGCCTAAAATGACAATGACCCAGCAAAAAAAAAAACATTAGCACTCAAAACCTACTAAAATGGGTTGGGACGTGGGTACTAAGTGAAGGCAACACTAAATGATGATGCTATAAGTCATAGTCATGAGCATGACTCGGCAAAATGATATTGACTCAGCGAAAAAAGATTAACATTCAAAAGCCATTCAAATGGGTTCTGACGTGGGTACTAAGTGAAGGAAACACTAAAGGTTAATGGTAGAAGTCATAGTCTTGAGCATGACTCAGCAAAAAATATTAACTCTCAAAAACTAATGAAATGCGTTCGTACGTGGGTACTAAGTAAAGGAAACACTAAAGGATGGTGGTAGAAGCCATAGTCATGACCATGACTCAGCAAAAATGACAATGACTCGGCGAAAAAAGGTTAACACAGAAAACACTGAAATGGGTTCTGACGTGGGTACTAAGTGAAGGAAACACTAAAGGATAATGGTAGAAGTCATAGTCTTGAGCATGACTCAGCAAAAAATATTAACACTCAAAAACTAATGAAATGCGTTCGTACGTGGGTACTAAGTAAATGAAACACTAAAGGATGGTGGTAGAAGCCATAGTCATGACCATGACTCAGCAAAAATGACAATGACTCGGCGAAAAAAGGTTAACACAGAAAACACTGAAATGGGTTCTGACGTGGGTACTAAGTGAAGGAAACACTAAAGGATAATGGTAGAAGTCATAGTCTTGAGCATGACTCAGCAAAAAATATTAACACTCAAAAACTAATGAAATGCGTTCGTACGTGGGTACTAAGTAAATGAAACACTAAAGGATGGTGGTAGAAGCCATAGTCATGACCATGACTCAGCAAAAATGACAATGACTCGGCGAAAAAAGGTTAACACAGAAAACACTGAAATGGGTTCTGACGTGGGTACTAAGTGAAGGAAACACTAAAGGATAATGGTAGAAGTCATAGTCTTGAGCATGACTCAGCAAAAAATATTAACACTCAAAAACTAATGAAATGCGTTCGTACGTGGGTACTAAGTAAATGAAACACTAAAGGATGGTGGTAGAAGCCATAGTCATGACCATGACTCAGCAAAAATGACAATGACTCGGCGAAAAAAGGTTAACACAGAAAACACTGAAATGGGTTCTGACGTGGGTACTAAGTGAAGGAAACACTAAAGGATGGTGGTAGAACACATAGTCATGACCATGACTCAGCGAAAATGACAATGACTCAGCGGGAAAAGATTAACACTCAAAAATCAATGGAATGGGTTCGGATGTGGTACTAAGTGAAGGAAAAGGCTAAAGGTCAATGGTTGAAGTCATAGTCACGAGCACGGCTAAGGCTTTCGCCTTAAGGTCTCCTAGGCGTTGTTAAAGGGACTCCTGAGGACTCATGACGTGAATGTCATGACATGCGTGGCATGTAGGTCATGAAAATGCCGCCTACGTCTTGGTGCTCTCATGGTTGTTTCGTTAACTTGGTGGGCTCCCCGCACACTCCTTCGCATAACATCGATTCCCACAGGGCGTGGCATCTGTCGGCTTTTTCTTCCTCGAAACTTCTCTACCTTGTACCACTAGCTATGCCTGTAACAGATCCGGTCGTATCAATCTCTTACCTGCTTTGTTTTCCACCAATACTCTAAACATCTCTTGCTTATCTCGACTGCTGACCGGTTGATGCTTCCGCCCACATTAAATCCAAGCGTTTCTGGAAGTTGTACGTTACCTACGGTTCTCACTGGGTGAATGCCTTCGCATTCCATTAGGATGTGTTGAGTGGTCTCCGGATCTTTGCTGCAGCATAGACATATGCCTCATCTTGTTACGAATATTTGCTGCGGTATGTTTTGGTCCTTAGGCAACCGGCTCGATCCTCAAATAGCAAGGCACTGCCATTTGTGTTATCGTGCAGATTTCCCCTTCTAATTTCTTTCTTCTCACTCTTGTAAATCTCCATGGTCTTTTTTGTTTCCATTCTTCGCACCTAATTCACTGTCTGTGTTTCTTTCTCTCTTTCTGATGACACCTGGTTGTTTATTTACACTTTCAATTACCCTCTACTTGGTTGCCAACTTCCTTGACCTTTTCCTCCATTCTGTGTCCACGCTTTTCAGATGCAGATACTTGTGCACTTTAGCCGCCCATTTATTTTAATCCGTGTTCCTGAGTCTTTTTTCAAAACTAATTTTGCTCTGCGCTTCTCAGATTTCGAAGGAGGCCCAACCCATGTCACCCTGCACTGCCTCACTTACACAAGTGAGGCCCCTGAAGCCAACCGGCCTACTGGTCTTTGGTTAACATCGAGGCTCGACAAGGTATCCGATATTAAGCATAGAATGCCCCAGCTAGCACCATTGCTGCTTTCTTCTACTCACTTCCTCATATTTATTGTGGCCCCTAAGTGCTCTATGTTTCATTACTGCTGCACTCAGATTTTCCTTCATTATTAGATTATTTTGGTGGGTGCTGGAGTATTTACTTCGTTTATGCATACACTGAGATATTTATATTGCTTGACTATGGGTATGACTTGCTGTTGAATTGACACCACGTTATTACTCGTCTTTTCATTAAAGATAATAATTCCGATTTCTGTTTTAACCTTAAGGACTACATTTGTTGCTGCGTTGCCAATGATATTCGAAAGTGTTTGTAAATCTCTCGTATTATCCGTTGTAGCACTATGTCGTCCGCCTACATCAGTCCAGGGACCATCTGTTACACTATTTGTCCATTACTGTTTTACAGTCGTCTTTCTATGCGCTTAACATAAAGCGTGAACAACAAAGAAGACAGAGGACATCCCTGCTTCAGTCCTTGGTGAATTCCCACCACTTCATTGTCCTTTTCGACCTTCCCACACAACTTGTACTCGGTTGTATCAATATATCTCCCTCAGCAAGCTTCACGGAATCGTCATCTATGCCTTCGTGCTTACGACTATCCCGTAACAATTCCCTGTCTACGTTGGCGTAGTCTCCATTCGTATCTAGAAATGCTATCCATAAGGGTTTATTCTCAGCTACTGAAATCTCGCGGCACTGCTAAACTCTAGAATGTGCGAACTGATCTTCTCTTGTTTTCTTATCTGCCCTTACCCGATAACCCTGTACATGGTAGCCAACCGGACGCTTAATCTGCTTAACCTCTCTGCTTTTCACCTCTTGTTTTCTCTCTCTGTACACTGAGTTAGTAGAAACATATTATCCTCTAAGCGTCTGCCTGGTCTGAACCCATTCTGTAGTTCCCTCAGTACATAATTTTTTTCCACCCACTTCGACAGTTCTAATATTATGGCTTGCATTGCCATTTTACATATCACCGATGGCATGTAGGATCTCGTCTTATCCTTATTACATTTGCTTTTGTATGTAAGACTCATCTTGCTTTTGCGCCATACAACCGGAATTTTCCTAGTTTTAATCACTTGCTCCAAGGTATTAGTCAGCAGTGCCTTGCTCTTTGGACCAAGGTTCTTGATTAGCTGTATTGGGATTTCATCGGGTCCTCCTGCCATGTTATTAGAGACATTTTCTTCTGATTTTTTCCCGTAAAGGTTCTCTATGCTAAATTTTGATCTCTTAGGCTTCTCTGTTGTTGCTGGATCTGTTTGAGTCTGGACTACGTCTTCTTTCGTGCCGATGTTATTCCTAATGTCGTCTGTGATGTACCGCAGCACATCGTCTTTTTCCAAGATGTTACCGTCTGCATCCCTTATAGCCGTTTGCTAATCTTTAGTTGGAGCTCCGAGAGCTCTTACATGATTCTAGAATCTTTTTGGTGCGCCTTTGTTTCTTTTGCGAATGTTATGCACCCAACGTTCGCTTTCGCATTTAATTTTCTCTTGCACGCATTTAATTTTCTCCTGCAAGTTTATGCAGCCGATAAAACCACTATCCCTACTCCATTGAATAGCTCTCTACCAATTTGCTATCGCAATCGATGCTTCGCCTTTCGGGCGAAACTGCGACATTTTTTTCTTTCCCAGCTAAGGCGTAAATGCTGCTTACACGTCGCTTTACCCTTTTCCACTTCATACCTCGTCTGTTTAAGCGGCATGCCTCCGCCTTTCCTTATTGGGCCGCCCTGCTTTTCTGACGTTAATATCTCTCATCAAGGTGTACTTAACATGCTCCTCCGATTAAAAGTGAAATAATCTGTTGGTGCAGGTTGCATTCCCAACACCTTCCTTCGGCGTTATGCAGAACCTTTAAGTAAATTTCTTGTAATAATTTTGCAGGCCTCTCTACATTCTGCGGTACTTCCGCTCGATTGGAAAGTAGCACGTGTTGTCCCTATATATTAAAAAAAAGGTGACCCAAGTTCAGTCTTGAATTACCGTCCGATTTCCATACTATCCTCTTCTTGTAAATTGATTGAGCACATTGTTGCTGAGTACATTAATGATTTCTTAAACGAGCGTAACATTTTATCTCCTTTCCAACATGGCTTCACGAAGGGGCTCTCTACAGTCACCCAATTAAGCATAGTCATTCACTCGTTTGCTTCTGTACTTGACAGGGCTGGCCAAGTAGATGCGATATTTTTGGATTTTCAAGAAGCCTTTGACCTCATGACAAATTACTTGACATGACATGACTCATGACAAATTACATGACAAAAGGCTCATGACAAATTAATTTGTAAATTAGAATTCCTTGGTCTTCCTGGCTTTATCCTATCCTGGGTTACTTCTTATTTAACGCGCCGAAAACAGTACGTAGTGATTGATGGGCAGCAGTCAAATTCTCTTTCAGTAACTTCTGGCGTGCCTCAAGGCAGCGTGCTTGGTCCACTACTATTTCTTATTTATTGTAACGACATAGTTGATGTAATAGATGCACCTGTCAATATTCGTCTGTTCGCTGACGAGTGTATCATTTTTAGCGATATTAATACAGTTAATGATCAACTATCTCTTCATTTCGCCTTAAACAACATTCTTGAGTGGAGCAACAAGTGGGGAATGAAACTTAACTCTGATAAATCTATGCTTCTACGTTTAACAAACAAAAAACTACCCCTGAAGTTTTCTTATTCTATCGGCCAAGATCCCTTGGCCGAAGTGAGCGAATACAAGTATCTTGGAATAACAATTACTAACAACCTAAATTGCAATAGCCACATTGCTGCTACCGCCTCTTCTGCTTTTAGAAACCTATGTCTACTTCGCCATAAGATTAAACATGCATCCCATGAAGTTAAATCATTAGCTTATACCACTTTCATTCGACCTAAATTGGAAGATTCGTGCGTTATTTGGGACCCGTTCACCAAAATCAACATTAACGCCCTTGAAAGGATACAGAGAAGAGCCATACGTTTTATTTTTTTTTTTTCCCAAATACGGCCGAGAAGAGTCTGTAACTGAATTATTGCGCACGAATGACTTTCACACCCTTCAAACGAGGCGAAAAATTACACGCCTGAAGTTTCTTTACTTCCTCATAAACCGTAAATTTTCTTTAGATCCTAGTCCATACATAACTCTTTCTGCATCCAGCCATTCCCACCCCCTCGCTCTCTCCCCTTGCTCTCTCCCATTAAACTCATATCATTAGTATTTCCTAAGTATCATTGCTGTTTTGTGCTATTTTATTTCCTTTCCTAAGTTTTATATTTTGCAATTCTGCCTTTTTGTACGCGTATTTCTTGTGTTGCCTTGCCCCTCCTGCTTGGGCCCCACGGCCTGCAGTATGATGTAAATGAATAAAATAAATTGGCCCAGTCATTCTGTTGCACCCTTCCCATACGAAATTATCAGTAGACAGATGGCTGCTCCGAATCTCGTAGGTGCATTTCGGTCAAGGCACCAGTAGCTTCGTCATTCAGCTCCACCTTGAATTTCCAGCCACTTTCCCTGCTTGCGACCACCCTGCATGCTTCTGTAACAATTTCTACCGTCGATATACTTTGTGCTCCTTAACTCCTTGTGTCCCATTCTGCTCCTTGCTGGTGTGTCGCTACATTCAACACTTAATCTTCTTTCCTGATTACGTGGGGCTCCCATGACACAGCTACTACCCGTGCCGCGAATCGACGTCCAACCGTTGTTGCTTCACTGTTTTCCGCACCTGCACGCCACCATGCGGACGCATCTATTAATGTTTTCCCCGAAGCACAACTAACCTGTAGAATGGCTCACTGCAGCCTTGCGGGCGATGCACAAGATGCCATAGCCCGACGCCGGCCGACACACAACATCTAGTGCGGCTCTGTCCGGCTCTCGCAACAGCGCGATCCACGCATATACGAAAGCGGCCGCCAACCTACCGGCCATCCACATTTGAAGAGTGGACGCTATCCGCTGGACATGACATTCAGGGCAAGCGGATACTACATTACCCACTCCTTGCGTACCTTTGTGAGACGCGCCTGGTGGCCCACCTTTAAAGATCTGCTTTAATATGTACCTTTTTGCAGCAATAACCTTAGCGCCAGGACGTCACTTTAACGCCACGAATCTCGAAGCCGTCTGTTGTACTGTGTTATTTTGGCACAAGTTCTTGGAACCAGATGATTATTTCGTCAGTTTTGGAGGTGCATCTAATTGCGGTAGGCTATTATACGCACACGCGAGGTGACGCCGTCGTGCTGTTGTGGTATCGACGGCGCATGGGCGGTCCGCGCGTTGGGAAGGACATGCAGTGCGTTAAAAAATGCTTCATAAATTCTGAGAATTGTCCCCTTATATGTAAGTATTCTATGGCTCGGCTTTTGCTTACTTGCTTTTCCCAGCTTATGCATTGCTCCCCCCCCCCCCCCCACACACACACACACACACACACACACACACACATTTTGTTTCCGGTGCCAAAAAAATGAAGTCGGTGTACTAACGATGTGAAGTTGAGTTGCCAGGGAGCTGTATGAAGCGATCGTATCAGCTGAGCCGGACGGCGTCACAACCGGTTTCACCACAGCTGTTCCTTTATTTTAACGCGATGGCGGTTAGGGCCCCGTGTCGCAGAAAATCCGCCGTCGACATTGCCGCCCGCGGCCGAGAAAGCCATCCCCAACCACGCAGGCTCTCCACATATATTTTGCCACTAAAGTTGCTCACACTTTGTCTTGCATTCTTTACAAAGTTATTCCTCGGAATTTTGAGAGTGACAGCCCACAAACAATTGTCAGGAAACAAAACACCGACAGCGCGCAAGCCTTTTATGCTAAATCTTCTCAGGCGGAAATATTAAAGGTGCAAACAATACAAGAAGGCCGGCCCACGAAAGAGGCCGCGTTTCTACCAGAAAGCGCGCCTTCGTGCATAGCGTTCACCGCCAGCGTTTCCCGTTAAACATTACGGTTACATAAGCTGCAGTTGCCGGGAAGTGTGAGAAACAGTCAAGGATCTTTGAATGCTATCGCGTTCCACTCTTGAAGGCGAAGCTTAAGCGTACTCCAAATTTTCTTTTCTCTTTTTCCATTTGGTTACGACCTTGACGCGGCGACGGCGACGTCACCAGTTTTTTTAACGCCCCCAATCATTTATATTATTATTATTATTATTATTATTATTATTATTATTATTATTATTATTATTATTATTATTATTATTATTATTATTATTATTATTATTTATCGGCAGCGATACATTGGCCTGTTAAACTGATCGCCTGTACTTTCACAGATCGCCTGGGTTGTTGAAGGCTTTTGCCGCTGGATTGGCAGAACTGCGCTCACCGACGCCTGCCGAGACTGCTCGGCTGATTTCGTCGCCTGGATCTTCTGGCAACGCTGGCCCGGCGCTTCAGCATAAAACGCCCACTCAGCCCGGACCGCTTCGCAGTCGGCAGCGACACATTGGCTGGCTAAACTGAGTTTCACAGGTATAGCTTCCTTTGCAATATTCTCATTGTATGTCAAGTGCTTCCGACTGGCAAGCGTTGCTTTCATAACATGTCACGATGTCTGAAGACAACATTTGTATTGCCTGTCAAAAAGTCTGCCAAGGGATGGACGGATTATGGCGTGCTGCGAATGCAAATATTCATACCATCTCGGACAGACTTGATGGGGTATTGCTCCTAATACCTTGAATACCACGGGACAGGCGAAACGTGAAGGCTGGGTCTGCAAGACCCGCAGAGCTAACAAAAAACAATCTGCTTCTTCATCCCAATCGGATTCAGCGCAGGCGGTAGGCAGTAATGACGCCTTTTTAGCTCTTGTTGCGGAAATCATGTAAAAAAAAAAAAAAAAAGCTTACAAGTTTTACCGGCACTGCATGTTAAAGTTGACTCGCTGTTGCTTCTAAAAGCAGAATTCTTGAAGCTGACGAAGACCGTCTCTTATCTTGAAGACGCCGTCACTTTCTTATCAAAGAAGTATGAGGCCACACGCGAACAGCTCAAGTTGTCTGAAGATGCCGCAAGGACCAGAGACAAAGAAATTGAGAAACTAAATGAGACTGGTTTGTGCTCAGGCTGAGATATTGCAACAATAGCAACAGGAGCAACATAATTCTGAACAGCACAGCAGAAAGGCAAATTTGGAAATCTGTGGTTTGCCGGTTGCCGATAAGGAAGATTTGAAGAAAATACTGAATGATCTTGCTGCGAAGATTGATTTACCTGAATTATCTGTTGATTATGACGTTGTTGCTGTCTACCGCCTTTCTGGCAAGACAGGTACATATCCTGAAGATCTTGGTTCGTTTCTCAACGGTAAACATGAAAGAAAACTGCATAAAAGCTCGTAGAAAACTTCGAGAGCTCTATGAGTCGGAATTGCTCCCGAAGCTCTACTTCGATGACAATCTAACCAAAGCAAATCGGCATTTGTTCTGGCTTGCCAGGGCTGCAAGCAAGCAACACAAGCACAAGTTCGTTTGGCTGAGAGGCAAAATATTCGGTAAGAAGGGCGAAGACTCTTCACTCATTTACATTAGCAATGAAACGGATGTTGAAAAAATCCAATGAATATGATTCCGTCCATTTTACTTGATTTTCCGAACTTTCGAACTTTTAAGGACAGCTTCGGTCCGAATTCTGTAGTAGACCTTACTTTGGTTAATATAAATATTCGCAGTCTACGTAAATACTGGGATGAGTTTAGAAGTATTGCAGATGGTTCAACAAATTCATAGATGTATTTGTGCTAACCGAAATAAATATTCCTCAATCAAGCGCACAATTCTTTGTAATAAAAAAGTTACAGTGCAAAAATTGCGAGTCGTTCGCACCGTCGAGGGGGTGGAATAGCAATTTTTGTGAACGAAAAATACACAGTATCATGCATTGATGTAGATTTCACTTATGCGGAATGCCTGTGTTTAAATGTAAGCTTTTTCCGGACTATTCTTACTGTGTTAGCGATCTACCAGCCTCCTGCAAACAGTGCCAGTCGCTTCGTACTAGAATTAGAAACTGTTTTGAAGCGTTTCATTTGAAGATTTGTTTTGTCTCACCGGGGGGGTGATTTAAATATTGATATATTATGCCCATGCAAAACTCAAGTGGCACATTATTTATCTTCCCTCTTTGCTTTTGTGGCGTAGAAAGCACGGTCAACACATTCACACGGGAAGAAGTTGCGAATGGCCGAACAACGCATTTTTGCTTAGATTATATCGCTGTACGGGCGCCTAATCGCGATCTGCATTCATGCGTGATCACGCATCGCTTAGCAGACCACTACTTCACTGGCTGTCGCTTTAGCTTGAGGCGCCTTTTTAGCATACCTCGCGATGGGAAAGTAAATAACTCAGATAAACGAATGCGCGTTGCCTTTGTTGATCAACGCAAATTGGACGAGATGATTGGCAAGTTCGATTGGTCTTCACTGATTGTTGCCGCAGCGCCAGTGTTGACTTATGAACAATTTTGTTCGCAAATACGCAGTTTTCAAGAAGCCTGTACTCGAATTGTTATGACTAAACAGAGAAGAAGTCACAACTGACTGATCATGGAAATCACGAATGCAATCGCCTACCCGAGATTTGCTGTGGAAACGGTTTAAGCGAGCTCCAAGCAATGCTGAGTTCCGCGCCAGCTACAGAATCGCAAGGTATAAAGTCGTCGCACTTATCCGATGCTCAAAACGACGCTACTTTCAACGTCAGTTTCAATTATCTGTTTGAAATCCGGTCAAGACGTGGTCACTGATAAACCATCTACGCGGTTAAGACAGTGCCCATTCAAAGCTATATATAGCCGACGCTTTTCCAGGTGATCTTGCGCAGACAGCCACAGTCTTCAATCAATATTTGGCACGCGTTTCAGGAGCAACCTCAACGGGGCCAGCTGTCCACTCTGGAAAAGAAAAAAATCTTATCAGCTTCTTCGTTATTACCGACGATAACGTCTGACGTACTCGCAAGAACAGTTGCTGGGTTTAGGCGACATAAGCCAGCTGGTATAGACGGTGTATCCGCATCTTTGCTCCAACGAAACTTCGACGCGCTATCCAGTATCCTTCTTGGCATACTTAATGGATTCCTAGAGACCGCCACACTGCCGAAAGGAATTAAATACGGCCATTGTAATGCCATTATTTAAAGGAGAAAAGAAAGATAGTGTGGACAGTTGCCGATCTATTTCGACCTTGCCTATCATGTCACAAATAATAGAAAAAATTCTCTTAGAAACCATGACTTCATTTCATTTTCATTCAGTTTTCAGTTATATCAAGCCGTCTGTTTGGTTTTGTTGCGGGACCGGGCACCATTGGCTGTGTTCGAGGAATTTTGAGACGAATTAAACAGAGCTTTAGAACAAAACATGTTTGCATGTGCATTGTTTCTCGACACTTCTAAAGGGTTCGATACTGTGAACCACGAACTCCTGCTAACTATACCTGCTCGGTTTCAGGGGGCCATTTTACCAGTTCCTAACAAATTATTTGTACGGCCGATCGCACGTGATAGCTTTGGACAACCAGTTAATCATCAATAACAAATTACCTCTAAACGCTGGAGTGCCTCAGGGCTCTATTTTGTCTCTTTTTAATATACAGGGTGTTTCAGTGAACACTTTCAAAAATTCTTAAAGGTTGTCTGTGGCAGATAGCCCAATTCTTGTTTATGAGCTGGTCTACTCGAAGAGGCGGACATTACTTGCACAATACATTGAAATGCATAATCGACTAATCAACAAAAATTCACTAATTAAGTTTTAGCTAATTACCTGATATTGCAATTGACAAATCGAAGCCGTGGAGTTCGCAAGGCGGATCCACTTGGAATTAATTCTTAGGATGACACCAGTTTCGAGCTCCTAATTCGCGAACTTTGTGGACGTTTCAGTTAATGGAAGTTTCAGTTAATTGTCTGCTTGAATGCATAAAGCGACGTTTTGTCAAGAACCTAACTGGAACGCCAATGCATTTCTCCGCAAAGTTCGGGAATTAATATCTCGAAGCTGGTGTCATTCTGCGAATTCGTTCCAAGTGGATTCGCCTTGTGAACTCCACGGCTACAATTTGTAAATTGCAATATGGGCTATCATGTAATTAGTTAAAAACTTAATTAGTGAATTATTGGTAATTATTCAATTATGCATTTTAATTTCTTGCGTAAGTAATGTCCGCCTTTTCGAGTAGACCAGCTCATTAACAAGCATTGGGCTATCTGCCACAGGCAACCTTTAAGAATTTCTGAAAGTGTTCGCTGAAACACCCTGTATTATTTTCGTCAGCTGTATCGAAGTGTTTGATATTTCAGTATGCAGATGATACTGTCCTTTTAACAAAACACATTTGTTACTCAAAAGACATTGCGTTACTTCAAGAGAGTGTGTACGATGCAATAGCCTGGTTCGCTAACAACTGTTTGTCTCTGAAAAAAAAAAGCAGAAATTGTGTGTTTTAGAAATCTCCTTAAAACAACTACAGGTTACAAATGTGCCACTGTTTCTGCACTGTCCTTATTGCCAATCGTGTTTAGTGCGTCCCTGTAAAATATGTAAACTCTTTTAAATACCTTGGTGTTTTCTTTGACAGTGACCGCTTATGGAATGATCATACGATATATATTTGCGGCAGGCTCAGAAGTGTTTCATCGCTATAGTTTTTAACATTAAATCTATAGTTCCGATGCCTGTAAAAATCACTATCGCGCACGCCTTAGCATACAGTGTATTACGTTATGGCATTACATTGTTCGGTTTTTGCTCTTCTCGATGGCAGTGTCGAATTGGCAGAATTCGAAAAAAAAAATATATTAAGATCTATTGCACGTAACGCTTTCTCGGCTGACAGTGTGAACTTGTTTATACGTCTTGGTCTTCCGTCATTTAAAACATTGTTCCCTCACATGGTAACACATTTGTGGAACCCCGATTTCAAACAGGAAGATCCCCGTGCCCTACGGAGAACATTGCGTTTTATAGTACCCTACTGCAACACACGATTTGGTAAAGCTAGTAGGTATCAGTGTTGCGGAATGGCCGCCCCCCTTCCATTCCAATGCCATTCCGGGGAATTAGAGCTTGCTTGCCGCAATTACATTCCTTTCAATTCCTCGGAATGAAAAAACAACCCATTCCCACTCCCGAAATGGTTAGGCAGTTCAATTCCATTCTTTTAATTCCTCAACGTAGCCACGACATCTTTATAGTTCTATCGAGTTAATGGTGAACGCACCATAAATCTGATGTCATCAGACGCGTTCAGAAGTGCAAAAATACGCAAAACACGTTACCAAGGTCGAGGGAAAGTAGCTTGGTGACATACCTGGTACAGTACAACCACCCTACTAATTCCCCTAGGGGCAGTTCTCCCGATACCTATAGTATTTTCAAGGTCATGTTTTAACGGCTTGTGATGTTTGAATATCGTTTAAGCTTTAATGTGTTAATGCTAAAATGACGACATAGCGTATTTTTATGCTGAGAAAAGTAGTGTTCATATAGATCTTATATTGTGGCGTCGTCAATAGCAGCCTTTCGATGAGCAGGCACAGAGCGGCACCCAGCGCTGAAGGCCGACGTTATCTTCGGCTGGCTTGCCAGCCCTTTCTATTGTTGCGTGTACTCACGTTCGTGCTTTCTTTTTAGGTGCCGAACCAAATTAGATGAAACTCCGACTACAGCTTGTATAGTTTCGGAGCAAAGCTTGCAGCGTGCAGCTTGTTTGTTTTCTTCACGGGTAATTTCAAAAGACTGTTTCTAATGTGCCATGATGGCGGGCTTACTGCGTGCGTGAGCCGCTGGGTGCAGGAACCAGTGCGGCATTGCGTTATGGAAGCGTTTTATTTTAATTTGCAATAGAAGGCTGGAAAGGAGGGTTGGGGTGGTAGCACAGAAATCCGAGGGGGGTGCTTCGAAACATTGTCTAGCATTCAGAGTATGAGCGTACTACTGAATGGGCTTCTCTAGCCGCCCACAGGCGCCAGCGCGGTGCCACCCCGACCTTCCCTCCCTCCTCTCTCCCCTTCCTTCACCTTAGAACAGGGAGAACGTGGGTTTTGTTCGGCGCGAATCATCACGTCGGGGCTCAGGGAGGCACCGCCGTGGGGCCGCAGTTACGTGGGTGCTTCGGCTGGCTTGCCCAACCAATGCTTTCAAAAGTGTATTCTCTCTCTCTCTCTCTCTCTCTCTCTATGTATGGAGGGAGAGGGCGCATAGTTCATCGTGTACGACTGTGTACGACCTGCAGACCTTTGTCGACCGAGTTTCGGACAAAGGTGTCTGTTGTCGAGACACGGGGGACAGCATTGCAAAAGGGCGGGGAGGGAGGAGTACGAGGTGATGCGGCGCGCAAGCTGGTATGCGAAAGCTTGCAATGAACACAAGCATCGCGCCAGCGTCAATACGCATCACAACTTAGAGAAGCGCTTTGTCGAATATGCGTCCGAGTCGCCGAAGGTGGCAGAAGCAAAAAATGTCACAGTTTCGCCCTAAGGGCGAAGCGATGAATGCGATAGCAACACAGCAATGTCATACGAAGTAAGGTGAGCGGCTTTGGTAGCAATATGAATTGTAGTAAACATGAGCTGATTAAGTAAGCAGGTGTGCTGCGGCGTAAGTAGACCGACATGAAGAGAGACTCGGTGACCACGAGAAGGCGCGTTTGAAACGGTGGTGTTGATGAGAAGCGCTTCCCGTGGGCAGCGCGTGCGAAGGGACACACCTGTAGCGCTGCACTGCCGACCCGGGCAGCATTGCATGTGTAGCGTGCGTTGGAAAATGTGGCCCGACTATTACTAACTGATTGAACAAGCGTGGTGTGAGCGCGCACAAACAAACATGAATAGATCACACTGAATGACTGCAGACAACGACTGTCAAAACGCTGGCAGCAAGCGCATATATACGCCGCAGCAGCGGGCGAAGGTACGTGCGGTCTATCGCTTCAACGGAAACTGAGCGGCGAATGCACGGCGCATAAAGGTCAGAGCCGTGTGGAGATAAGAGACGGTGCGCTCGAACGAACGACGAGCGCGGTTGTTGGCAGCGTAGAAGTGCGCCCCCCCCCTCCCCCCCCCCCCGCTCCTTCCGGCGCTGGCTTCCCGCTCCCTTGCTTGCGCGTGGGAGAGATAAGAGACTGCGGACGAGCGACGAGCGCGGTTGTTCGCAGAGAAGTGCCCCCCCCCCCCCCCCCTGCTCCCTCCGGCGCTGGCTTTCCGCTTCCTTGCTTGCGCGTGGGAGATAGAGTGCGTTCGCTCTTCGTGATAGCGCGCGTCCCCGCACGCTGCCTCTGGGGCATACGGCGCGCGGCGAAGATTTTATCTATACGGAACCTCACGGCGACGGCGACGCCGACGGCAGAAATCCGGTTGAAGTGTCCATATAATTGCTATCGCAATAAAACAAAGAAGTGAGGGGGGGGGGGAGAGAGCAGGCGTCCGGGCGAAGGCGCCGCCGAGGTACAAAAAAAAAATCACAAGGTGTAAAGGGGGGGGGGGAGGGGAGTATGCCGCCGCCGTAGTTCCGCACGGCCGATACCAACGGCAAAGCGCCGCGGTTACGCGAAGAATCAAGACCAGCTTCGGAGCAGTTTAGTCTATAAGGACAGCGTTGTGGTAGGCGCGTTGCTTCTAAATGTACGGTATTTGAAATCAACCAAGCCATATTAAAAATACTGCTTTATTGTTAAATTCGAGGCTCTGACTACTATGTTTGAACGTGGGCTGGGTTCTTCGGCATATTTTGACAAAAAACAGCGCGTAGACGAAAAGACACTCCATTTTCGGAAAAACACGTAATTCCATTCCGGGCACAAGACGCTTAACTCCATTCCCATTCCATTCCGATGTCACGAAAATGTGGAATGATTCCGGAGTCATTCCAATTCCGTAGTGGTAACTCCGCAACACTGGTAGGTATGCTTATGTCTCTGTTGAATTAGTAGAATCTTACAAATATTTAGGTGTCACCTTGGTTAATGACCTAGCCTGGAACGTGCATGTTACTAATGCCATTTCATCGGCTAACAAAACATTGGGATTTCTAAAACGTCACCTTCGCTTGCTCCATTGCATGTAAAGCTGTTAGCCTATAAATATTTAGTAAGAACGAAACTTGAATACGCATCTTCCATCTGGGATCCGCATCAAGCATATCTCGCCAAAGCCCTTGAGACAATTCAAAATCGCGCCACCAGGTATATTCATTCTACATACTTCTACGACGTCAGCATATGATACTTGAAAAAAAGAATTTTCCTTACCGCTTCCTTTCGTCGCCGCATTGCCACCCTCTCCCTCTTCCACAGGTTCTACTATTCGACGATTAATCGTCCACCATACATTGTCCACCATACACCACGCATCACGCCGGTCACAGCGCATTGGCCATCCTTTGCAGGTAGCACAACCAAACTCACGCACAAATACATTTTCAGCCTCATTTTTCTACCGAGCACATAAAGACTGGAATTCCCCTCCTCATCAAGTCGTTGCGGTCACCTGTTCATCACAATTAGTCCAAGATGTAACAACTTTTTTATCTACCGAATTGAAAGCATTGCAACACTTGTTTGTATACGGTTGTATCCCCACCCTAATACCCCTACTACGGGGTTTTTAAGGAAATAAAATGAAAATGAAATGAAAGTAGGTCGCGCCTTCCAATACTCGCGTTGGAGAGGGAGAGCGTGAGGCGCGCCAGCCAATGGCGGTGTGGGATAAAAAGGTGGGTCTACGGAGGAGTGGGGCGTGAGAGGAGTTCGCGTTGGTCGTATGTACGGAGTTGTGGTTGTATGGATTAGTGGTTCCGCACATTCCATTCCAGCTACAACTATGGGAAGGCCACGTGTAGTGCGTACTGCTGAGGAAGCTGCCTACCGTGAGCGTCAGCGAGAGTTGGCTCGTGAACGGGCTCGTCGTCGTAGGGTCGACCCCGAGCTGCGCACCAGAGAGGCCGAGTTTAAACGGCAGCGCCGGGAGGCCGATCCCGAAGTGCGCGCCCGAGACGCGGAAACACATCGGCGGAAACATTGCTTGCGAAGTGTGACTTGCACGATGTAACACTCCGTGTAACTAACACAGCCTCGCTGTTCGACCATCTTCACGGAGTGGGAGGAGAGGTGATTTTTTTTGCATCCATAAGAGAGTGCTTTGCTATGGTTTGCTGGTAGTTAACACATCCTAATGACAAGTGTTGTAACCCACCCCAGCGAAACTGAAAGAGACTCTCAGGCGGAACGATTGCCGGTCTCGATCAGCAGCCATCTGTCGCTACAATCCACCACCAGCACCACCAAATCCATTCCAGTATAGCATAACAATTATATGGACACCCCAAGCGTCTCTGCCGTCCGCGTCGCCGTGAGGTTCCGTTTAAAGTCCAATGGCGATAAAATCGTCGCCGCGCGTCGTACGCTGTGTGCGCAAGTGAAAGCGTACGAGGTTGTGCCGGCAATCACGGCTCAATGTAGCGCGCGCGAGGGAGGAAGGCAGGCCGGAAGCGCGCGGTCTTCTTTCGCGCGCGAGGCACGGGGCCGAGGTGACGGAGAGGGAGGGGGTGGATGCGTTCTCAGCCGTCGGCTGCTGGTCACAGCGCGGCCGCGCGGGCGCCGTATCTTGAAAGCGATCTGCGATGTGGGAGAAGGACGCGCCTGCACGGGCCTCATCTTGAAAGCGATCTGCGATGGGGACAAAGTGTATGCGCCGAGTGCCGGTAGCTTCGTATGCGCTGTGCTTTCAACGTTTAGTTCGCGTTGAAGCGAGACGAGAGACAGCGCGAAGGTCAATTTGCCCGCTGCTGCTGGCGCGCTTTTTCTCACTACTTCGTTTCCAGTGAGTTTCCGCGGTCTTTGAGCGAGATGTGGTCATGTTTACCTGTGCGCGCTGACAACATGCCTGTATATTAAGTTAGTAAGCGAATAGTTACAACTTCATACGGATCAATAAACTACTATCCTTGCTTCGTATAGCTCTCTACTAATTTTCTATCGCAATCGATGCTTCGCCTTTCGGGCGAAACTGCGAGTTTTTCTCCCACTCTCAGGCTGCGCGGTCCGCTTGTGTGCGTTGTGTTCTCGCGAGCCGCATTGAAGCAAGAGGCAGCACGAAGAATTCGCTCGCCGAAACTGCCGCTTTTCGATCATCACGCCATCGTTCTGACAGCGCGTGTCCACGGTCATCAGTTGAAATGTGTTCGTGTTTGCCTGTGCGTGCGTGATAGCGCGCTTCTTAATTTAGCTATTAAGCGAACGTTTACAGCAGTTTATGTACCTGATATATCTACCAAAATTACTTCGTATAGCTGTCTAATCATTTGCTATCGCAATCATTGCTTCGCCTTTCGGATCTTTACTGCGACGAGTTATGCAACTTGCCACAACACAACTGCCGCCGTCCAAATCTTCCTTAAGTGAATCGCACGCATTTAGCCTTGCTAGCAATACTGCGCGCAGCGATGCCAAGCTGTGCCGAGTGCAAACTTTTCGTCTTCTTCTTTCTAGGGTTTTACGTGCCAAAACTAGTTCTGATTATGAGGCACGCCGTAGCGGAGGGCTCCGTATTACGATGCGCACACTGGAATCTGGCACCGTTCTCATTTTATACCTTGTAAATAGCCGCTAAACGGAGAACTACCGCTAACGTGGTGTCGAAGGTGGTCACTTGGCTGAGTTTACACTGGTCTATATGTTAACTACAATTCCGAGAGATGGAGCAAACTGCGAACGTTTTTCGTACATTCTTCTGGTTCGCGCACAACAGTTACTGATGACTACTATATGCAGCGATATATATAGCCCCAAACACGTGGCTTCCGGAACAGTAGTCGCCTAATCACAGGCCGCGAGGGAAGGTGCCAGAAGCTGAAGAAGTGCGCTGCGCGTGCTACCGTTTTTGTCGGAGCGCGTTCAGCGGGCCAGGTGAGCTCTGCTCCACGCTGTGTCCATCTACGGAGCTTAGAGAAAGCTTTGCGCGGCTAATTTATGCTGCCCTAATGCGGCGGGCGTCTTTCCTCCCCGAGGCTCTGCAATATTGAGGAGCCGCGCCGCTTGGCGAACTTGTGCGCATCGGATGAATGCCTAATGGCCCTGAAATAAATATGAAGCCGGCCGGCCCTTTTGCTGCCGCCGCTTGCGGTCGTGTCTTCGAAATTCGCTCTAACCGTGTTCTCCGCTGCCTCTCGTTTGTTGCTCACTGCGCAGCTCGGATAATGCAGTACCTGCCCGCGGTGCGCGTACGTGCGCGTCTGGCTCCAAGATGAGGCCATTTTGCTGATCGAAGGTCGCTGATCGCGTGCTTTGCTGCTCGAGTTTGCCGCGTCGATGCTCTACTTGCGTGGCGCGCGAACGCATGCAGCTCCACGTCCACAGGAGATTCTGAGCGCTTCCCGCCGGTGGCCTAGTCAGATGAAGCAGTGAGCAATTCACTCCCATGCGACCGTGTTATCGGAAGGCAGGAACAGTGTTATCGAAAGGCATTCGCATTCGGTATTCAGACTATAGGGAAGCGGTATTCACAAGGCGCACTCCCTGCTGCTTGGAGTGCACATCCCGGGCTGACAACGTCATGTCTTTTGGTAGCCAAGTGACTGACGTACACATCGCTGGGAATGAGAGGCGTTCTGCTGCGGAGGAGAAGGAGGAAGAAGAAGAGACAGGGAAGTTATTCAGTGTAAATGCCGGTGGAGCACCCTTTGCTGGAGAAAGGGTTCAAGAGAATAAAAGGTGATAGAACGAGAGAGAAGATAGGAAAATATAGATAAAAATTGAGACACTAACGCGATACAACGTTCTACAACTTTCTGAGTCGGTCGCACAAACCACAAGTCCTTAAGTATCGTTGCAACGTGTTTCAAAACTTCAATGCTGAACCCATGGCAGTCCAGACCATAGAACTTTTTTCTCTGCCAAGGGGCGATCGTTCAGTTCGTCAAGCAAAGTCGCTTTTCTTGCCACACAGTCTCCTCGACGCCGCAGTTGGCGCAAGCAGGGACGTCGACCATTCTGTGACTGAAAAAATAGGCATTCGTGATTGGGGGGGGGGGGGGGGGCACGCTGAACCACGGGCGGCACAGAAGTGTTTCTTCCACTGGTGGTTGGAAGACAGAGTTGCAGAGGTGTACCCAAGCTGTGGAGACGTGCGCTGGTAAATTCGTCCGACTTCCACTTACTGTGCCACTGTAAGCTCGCGCGTGAGCTAGCGATACCTTGTGGCTGCTTCTGTTTTCGACATTGGTATTGATGGACACCATCGCAGGCCGGTCGGGCTGCGTAATCCACACTCTCGTTACCAGAATTGCCACAGTCAACTGTTATCCACGGTATACGTGGGTGGTGATCTCTGCGACTTAGCTGTTGGTTAGGTCCTTGATGTAACGGCGGCACAAAACACTGGAGTCAGAAATGATGGGCCATGAGAGTGATGATTCCTGAGCAATGGACTCGAAAGCAGCACGGATAGCTGTGATTTCTGCAGCCGTCGAATTCGTAATATGAGGCGTATTGCATTGGGTGGTGATAGATCTCGCGGGAGCTACGACTGCTCCAGCTCAGCTTTTGGAGAAAACAGAGCCATTCGCGTAAACGTGAGGGCGTTCATTGTGCTTTTCATGCAGGCATACCGAGCTGTTTTTGACATTGCCCCTGGCCATCTGTCGAACTTATCGCAATGCACTAGCTTAGCGGAATGGGGGCGACATTTAAAGGATCTTTCAAAAGACCGCCCGAATTTCAGCAGTTAGCAACGTCGAGAGGCTCCTTTAATAACGTGCCTATGGATGGCACTTGGTAACTTTCCTGCTGCGTTTTATCAGTGTTTTAATCCTGATCAAGACACTTTTATAACAAAGCAATGGCGTTATGACCAAGTGCCGTAAATACGCGTGTTAATCAAAGGGCGCACCCTGTTGACGTTGCACTGTGGTGAAGTTCGCCGGATAGGTGAAGGGGCAGCTAGTGCCCAAAATTCCTGGACATTAATAAAAGTACAGTTTGTTTGAGGGTGAAAGGTGACATTTCCGCTTTCTTTTTGATGCCGGGAATGACGAGAAGGGCTTGTGGTGGGTGCGGGCATTACAGCTGTTGAGATGATCTTGCGCCAAGCATGAAATTCGATGGTAAATTTACATGGTTGGCGGAGGGAATCCTGCTAAATGATGAGGGTAGCCTAGCCGCATGAAGGGAGGCGAGACGGGTGAAGTGCCTGATGTGACTTGAGATGCTCGTACCGAGAGGGTGGTCAATCGCGACGGGTATTTTTTGCGCCGTGGATGCACACCTGGGAAGGCCAGTTCGTAGAGACCGCGGGGATCTCTCCAAGTGGTCTAGCAGCCTATCGCACCTCTGTTCTTCGCCTCATTCGAGGAGGAATTTCGGCGCCGTCTGCCAACATGCCCCGCATCGTACGCGCACACTGTGAGCGAGGGGAGCAGCGCGAAGCAGCGTGACGGCTCTCACGACGCCATGCTCCGAAAAGCAACAGTCGAAGCTCATCGATAGCGTTGAGCAACGTTGACGGTCGCCGAATCCCGGGTGAAGTCTGGCCGCTTCTTATGCGTGTATTCGCATAAGAAGTGTTCGCGGCACAATATGTCTGATTCCTAAAAGTTCACGAAGCAAGCATTTTTGTTTACGGAGAATCACGTGTCTATGGACAAGGTCTAAAATGTCGGGATATGGGGGAGAGGGGGGGGGGGGCAGCGGTGCTCTGCCTCGGCGCCTAATGTCGGGATTTGGGGGGACGCCCACGGCGCTTTGCCTCGGCACACCGAGCCCCACGGTTGGCGCATGCCTGCGCATCAACCGCGGTCTGGTACAAGCGAGGAAACAATGAACGACAACCACGTGTACACTCGGACAGCATTTATTACGACTGCAACTAACACTTCGAGCAGGCCAGCTAGCTACAGTTGACATCGCTGAGGGTTCCCTCGAAGAGAATAATACGCTAGGTAAAGGGCTTGCCAGCGGGGGATACGGACGGCCGCGGCGATAAACTAACCACGTGCGGGAATACGGGAGCGGCGGCCGCGCCTTCCGCTATCGCCGCTTGCTGGTGTGCAAAGAGACTCGGGCGATGTCAGAGGGATCTTACGTGGCACACCCGGTGGCGCCGATAGCGCTTGCGATTCCCGTGCGCTGCCCGCGAAAGGAACGTGTCCCCTCTCGCCACCCTGCCTCGCGCGCATGCGCCCGACGCGACGTTCGCGACGCGTGTGGCGGTCATGGGACCCGAGGATTCCCACAAACACCACTTAGTCTGTTTATCATATGCACATGTTTACCATGTCAGGTAATATAATATTTGTTTGCGAACTGTCAGTATGCAGTGCGCGTTGTCTACAGTCGCAGCGCGTCCTGTGAGAGCCTAAAATGGCTTTGGAGGTGGCAAAGAACAAGTTCGTTATTCTGCACACCGAAAGCTGTTTGCCATCGTAATCACGCCTTGCCCCGTCCTACGACGCCAGCCCTTGCTTCTTCCCCTTGAAGTGAGGGAAAAGGATGCAGCTGCATGGCCAGCGTGTTCCAAGTGGCTCGAGTGCAGAGCATCCAGTGGCGGATTCCAGGTCGACCGGGAGCGCCGACGAAAAGAAAGGTCGGGCCGGCGAGAAAAGCCCAGTGCCTTCGCTTCAACTTACTGCGACGCGTCTTTGTTTAGCTGCTATGCCGTCTATACAGTGGGGGATCGGATTACAACGGCTCGGTACAGCGCTCCCCCGGACCGCACGTTGGGAAAACGCCCAAGTCTCGAGGAGCGGCGTGTTCGCACTCCCCGCTTACCGTATATGCGCGTACGTAATACAGCCACACTCATATGTAGGCGGAGAGAAGGCTTAGTGACTGCGTCTGAGATAATATAAGCGTCATCATGGCCACCGTCGTATTGCGTTTATTATTATTATCAATTGCTGCTTGCAGCATTAAAGAACCATGCACAGGAAGATGACATCACATTAAGGCGCTCTTAATGTGAGGTAAGCAAGCTGTTCGTTCGCTTAATTTTCTTCTCCGGCTAAGCTGCACTTCATTGAACCTGAGGGCAGCAAAAGCTGGGCCTTCCAACCTTCGGCCTCTTTCTTTTGTCGTTGGATTGTGTTGTTGTATCACTAAAATTCAAGGCACCTTACTCAAAGATGGTTGAACGCGAAGCTTTCGCCCATGCAAACTGAATCAAATTCCAAAACCAACGACCACGCAACGAATCCAAGAAATGCTGAGCGACCCGATGCGATCCCTATGTGATTTGATTGCTTGTTTAGGATTGTATTTTTGAACGTTGAAGTTGAATGAAAACACATTTCGTTAAGTTGCATAGCCTTTATTTTAGATCATGTAGCCGTTGATTACACGCACACTTTCACGGACTGCATGCCGTTGCCGATACACGGGATTGGCCTTACGGGCACGATCGCGCTTACATTCGCGCACGGCAGCCTCTTCTTCTACCGTGCGCTGCAGCCGCGGCCTACCCATGGTGGCGGTCGGGAATGCATTGCGTGGCGCGCGTAATGCAATGCAGATATATACAGTTCGTCTGGGTAGCGTGGCGTTGCAGTTCCCATTGTTCTTATCGGTACAACTGCGAATGTAAACTGTAGTGTTCTACGATACGTATGTCGTGCGCCGTTGTTTTATTGCGTGCGCAGATAGTTCCAGTGTCTAAGTTGGCTTTCCTGCAGTGCGTTTTCGGCTCTCACCGACAAATCAGTGAGACACAGGAAGCGTTGCTTTAAAAATTCAGGAACGGGCGTTTTTTTTTTTTCGTACCGCAGGCGCCTGATGGTAAGGGTCAGGCCACTGAAAAAAAAAAAAAATAAAATCACGTTACATTCGTAGTATGGTACTAAAATGAAGGTTTCTTGCTGGGCTGTTTGGTGAATAATTATAACACGGAGAGTTAGGCGCAGACAGGGAAGCATGATGTCGGCTCATCCCGCCTCGCGTGACTTTGTTCCGCCCTCAGCGCCGCCTTTCAGCCTGAACACTGTGGGCGCACCATTTAGGGCGTCATAATTTAGAAGAGCAGCTCGAGACATGCACGTGCACGGTTCACTTGGATGTCGGAATGGTGAAATCGGGCTAACGCATGCGCTGTATGGCTCACACGTTGCCTGCATGGTTCTGATGTCGCCAGAAGATCGAGCCTTCTGTGTATTCCTGCTTTTTGTTCAATCAAGATACCATCGGTGCACAAACGGCTCTTAATGTAACCGGCAGCGCAATTTTTTAGGCGGTACACTTGAGAGAAAACAAAACAGGTTCCGCGTTAAATGCGTGCATATACGGTAGCTCGCTGCCTGTCGTGTGTGCTTCCACTTCTCTTTTCCGAATTTTGGGACGCATGGACGTGACCGGAAACCTGGTCCGGCTCGGTGCGGGGCAAAAAGAGGGTCTCGCGTGGGCCCGGACGGCGAAGCGCAGCTACACTCGTGACACGACTCCGCAAGCGAGCATGCGGCATTTCGCTTGAGCGAGAAACTTCGTTTAAAACGAATCAGTCCGAGAGAGAGAAATGGGAAGACGTCCATTCCGGGCAGGGGACACCTTTGACGTGCTCGATGCGAAATCAATGTTTGCTTTATTTCCGTCGTGGCTCAATGATAAATTCGTATATATGGGTGGGTCATGCGCCAGACCGCTGCTGTCTACTCCACTAGCACACTTCCATGCAGCGACGCTCGTGCAGTGACACCTGACAACACTTGAAACTCAAGCTCCGTTTGGAGAGAATCGATTGCGCGCCTAAACACGGATTTTAAAGTAATTTCTCGTACTTGGGCTGTTTTGACGATAAAGCAGCTCTCTAGGTTGAGCCTATTGCCACGCAGGTGAATCCATCGCCACGCGATGTTCGGTGAGTAGCAGAAAGCGCGCACTGAGAAGCTCGCGCGGTTAATGTCATGAAGATTTGGTCTATGAAGTTGTTGATGCTAGATACTGGCAAGTTCACCAGAATGCAAAGGGAACGGTAAGAAGCACATTCAAAAAAGGCATGGCATATGCATGCTCATGTTTGTGTTAGCACCAAAGAATGAATATAATGGATTAACAAAATGAAGCAGCGGGAAATTCCTCGCTGAGAAGACCGATGAAGTGCGACGCAACTTGAGAAATAACGATATGGAAACGTCCAAGAATATAGAAGAAAAGAAAAAAAAATATATTTCAATCGTCGCGATGACACATCACGAGTCGCCGTACAGCTTCCAAGTCGCCAGTTATAACGGAATTAATGCCATTCATTGTCACGTAAGACAATGAATGGCTCATACCCCCGTAAACGCGGCCTCCCCTATACGACGACAGAAGAGAAATGAAATTCTACGCAGGAATGATTAGCGGCAACGCAGCCAGCTGTGGAAGCAGACGACGACGATGAACGTGGGAGCAGTCGCACAAGTGCGTGCCGAGCACGAGCGCAATCTTCACGCTCTCCCAGCTCGGCGATGCTGCGCACGACAACGAGCCAGCGAGCTTTTAACACCTCCGCTGTAAAAGATTAAATCATCGCGATGGCACATTACGTTTCGATGTATAGCGCCGAAGCCCCTAGTGGTAACGAAATTATTTTTGAACAGCTCTGATAGCGTCCACGCCACAATGATTGCTTGTGTACTGTCAAATGTTCATATGCTGCGGCCGCTCATGGCACGGTGCAAAATTGCGCTCGCAGCGAAAGCGAAACATTGTGCGCGGACATGCATGCAGACGCACAGTCGGTCGCTGCGAACCCGTGCGATCGCTGCATTGAGGCTTCACTCTGGTATGCTCCATTTGGTTACACAGACCGCACACTGTAAGAACAGATTTCACATAGTGTGCTCTCAGCGACTGCCTGCCTTTCACGTTCGGGGGACTCCATCGGGCGCCCGTGCGCAATGGGCGTTCACAGTAGGTATTCGGTAAAGCGATAGCGCCTGTAAACTATTCTGCGCTTTCTCTTTGCCCAATATTATTATTTTGGCAGTAAGAAACTTCTCTCCTTTGGAGAGTGCTTAAAGAAATGGCCAGAAGGGCTCCCGCGTGGTGTTTGTATTGATTGCCGACAACCAAACATATGAGGAGCGCGGCGCGTTATCCCTGCGCTTCCGACAGATGGCGACTCGGTAAGTCCCCAATACCGAGATATGGCACGTGTTCAGCAGAGTCATGTGACCGCGCTAATGAAAGCGTGCGCGCGGTGGCCCCCGGGCATTTCTCCGCTCTACCGAGATATGGCTCGACCTAAGGGCACCTTGACGCCGGAAGAAGAGGCTGCCCGACGAGAGAAGCACCTTCAAGCCCCACGGGAAAGGAAGCGCCGCCTTCGTGCCGATTCAGTCGACCACGCCAACAAAGCCGCCGATATCCGAGCCGATCCGAAATACCGAGAACGCCCAGCCTTGCCCTGATAGCCTAGCCTTAAGGTATGTTCAGACTGCGGTCGTAACGTTAGCAAAGCGCGCATCTGTCATAAAAACCGTATTGCGCGTTACAAGCGTTAACATCGTTGACAATGCTGGTCGTTCACATTGTCAGTTGCGTCTCAGTGGATTTCAACATGGCGCCTGTAAACAGACTACGCACACAACTACGCACACTGCTCGAACTACGCACACTGCTCGAACTACGCACACAAGCTACTACGCACACACACAGCCATGTCCGTTGGGCCGTTGCTCTAACTGGGAATGCCGGTAGTCGCGTCACTGGAAATTTAAAACTGAAACTGCGGCACTTACTGGCCACGCCGTAACTGTCGTATCTGTATGAAATGTAAAAGTAGCGGGCCTTCCAACAATTACGCTCGCGTGCGTGACGACTGTTGCGCTCTTAACGCTTCATACGATTGTAGTCTGAACAATTTAGTTGCGCTTTTTGCGTTTGCGCTTCCGTTTCTTGCGAAATGTCTGCACATTACGTACGTAGTCTGAACGTACCTTTACCCTGATAGCCCAACCTTGCCTACAAAAAGCCAAGTTAAGCCTACATCAACTAATTGCTAAGGAACGTCGCCCAGCTCCGCTGTTTCTTCAGACTTGGTAACCGCTAGTGTCAAGCTGGCCGCATTTTTTTTCTCCACCTTTGCCTCGGCGCGCTGCGATGATGATGATGACGATGATGACGATGATGATGATGATGATTTAATGGCATCGATCCCCTTTGAAACGGGGCGGTGACAAATAGTCACCTAGCCTGCTTGATTTAATCAGGTATACTGTACATGTTCTTTATCTAGGATTTTTGTATACCTATCAATAATCTTTTTCCTTTTCCCCCCAAAATCTACCTTGTTCCGCTACCTATGAGTTTAAGAGATCAGGTCGTATCAATCTCTTCCCTACTTTTTTTCCACCAATATTCTAATCGTCTCTTGCTTATCTCTACGGCTGATCGGTTGATGTTTCCTTCCAATTTAAACCCAACCGCTTCTGGAAGTTGTACGTTGCCTACGGTTCTCACTGGGTGAATCCCTGCGCATACCATTAGGATGTGCTGAGTGGTCTCTGAATCTTTACTGCAGCATACACATGCCTCATCTAGTTCCGAATATTTTCACCGGTATGTCTTGGTCCTTGGGTAACTGGCTCGAGCCTCAAATAGCAAGGAACTGCCCTTTGTGTTATCGTGCAGATTTTCCCTTCTAATTTCTTTCTTCCCATTCTTGTGAATCTCCATTGTCCTTTTTGTTTCCATTCTGTGCATCCAATTCACGGTCTCTATTTCTCTCACTTTCTTTCTGACGACTCCTGGTTGTCTATTTACAGTTTCTATTATCCTCTACTTGGTTGCCAACTTTCTTGACCTCTTCCTTCATTCTGTGTCCAAGCTTTTCAGATACAGATACTTATGCACTTTAGCCGCCCTTGTTCCTGAGTGTTTCTTCAAAACTAATTTTGCTCTGTGCTTCTCTGACTTCAAAATAGGCCCAACCTATGTCACCCTGCACTGCCTCATTTGTGGTTTTACCGTGGGCTCCCGAAGCCAACCGGCCTACTGGTCTTTGGTTAAATTCCAACCAGCCAAGATATCCCATTTTAAGCGTAGAATGGCATTTGCGAACGTTAGCGCTGGCCCCATTACTCCTTTCCAGATTCCACGCATCACCTCATACTTATTGTGCCCCCACACTGCTCTGTGTTTCATTATTGCTGCATTCCGCTTCCCCTTTATTTTTCAGATTATCTTGGTGGGTGCTTGAGTAAGTCCTTCCTTCGTTTTGTATACGCCGAGGTACTTATATTGCTTTACGATAGGAATGGTTTGCTGTTGAATTGACACCGCGTAATTACCCGTCTCTTCATTGAAGATCATAATTCCCGATTTCTCTGTGCTAAACTTAAGGCCTAGATTTGTCGCTGCGTTGCCACATATATTCGCAAGTGTCTGTAAATCTCTTGTATTGTCCGCTAGTAGCACAATGTCGTCTGCGTACATCAGTCCAGGGACCTTCTGTTTCACCATTTGTCCATTACGCATGTAGGATAAATCAAAACCTAATTCGCTATTTGCCAGTCGTCTTTCCATGCTTTTAACATAAAGCGTGAACAACAATGGAGACAGAGGACATCCTTGCTTCAGTCCGTGGTGAATTCCCACCACTTCATTACCTTTTCGACCTTCCCACACAACTTGTACTTGGTTGTCTCTATATATCTCCCTCAGCAGCTCCACGGAATCGTCATCTATGCCTTCGTGCTTAAAAATATCCCATAACAACTCCCTGTCTACGTTGTCATAGGCTCCTTTAATATCTAGAAATGCTATCGATAAAGATCTATTCTGAGCTACTGAAATATCTATGCACTGAGTTAGTACAAACGTATTATCCTCTAAGCGTCTGCCTGGCCTGAACAGGACTAGCGCTCGTCCTGTTCTCTCGTTCTTGTCCGTGTCTTCTAGTGCTATGATCCCCTCTGATGTATCTAACCAACTAGCCCAAAAAGCCATTCTTTTAAACCATTCTGTAGTTCCCTCATTACATCGTTTTTCTCCACCCACTTCGACAGTTCTAATTTTATGGCTTGCATTGTCATCACCGACATTACTGTAAGTGGCCTGTACGAGCTCGCCTTATCCTTATCTCCTTTTCCTTTGCAGATGACGTTCATCTTCCTTTCTCTCCATCCAACCGGAATTTTCTTCGCTCTAATCACTTGCTCTATGACATTAGTCAGCAGTGCCTTGCTCTTTGGATCGAGGTTTTGATTAGCTGCGTTGAGATTTCATCGGGTCCTCCGGCCGTGTTATTAACGCGATAGCTTTAAGGGCCGCGTGTCGTAGTAACTCCGGCGTCGCGGCGTCCGTGGTGGATAAAATCATCCCCAACCATGCCGACCGCGCAGGCCCTCCGCCTGTCGCAAGGTGTTGTGAAATAGAAAGTCATGCCGAACCACGCCGACCACGCAGGCTCTCCGCGTGCCGCAAGATGTTAGTGAATAAAAATTGAATTTCTCACAGTGAAATCCGTCAGAAAAATGGTGAAGTACGACTTAACTGCAACCTACAGACATGGTGGCGTCGGATTGTAATTTGAATTCATTTCATTTTATTACCTTACGAATGTACGAGAAAACATAATTCTGTTACGAGGAAACTCAAACACAAGTCCTTTTTCTAGCAATTATACCATACCAACAGCGGCGCGCTCGGGTAGGTTACTTGCGAAACTCCTATCCAGATGGCGCTCGCATCTTCGGCAGGCCAAATTGGGACTTTGCCTGCCTAATGCGTTTTGGACACGCGCGCGTCGGGGCAATAGCAAATAATTAATAAGATAATAAAAAAGTTCCTAGAGCCTTCACATTTTAATATAAAACAAATTATATTTCCCCTGAAAAAATGTCTTCCCAGCAATGTATTTCTGTTTAAAAGTGAGGACGGCTTTAAGGGAATCGGTGTACGCTGGGTCTTTGTAAGCTGGCTTTCCCACGTTCTGTGTTGCAGTGAAGTCTACTCATAAAGAAAAATGTGATGCGAACGGGGCCCGATAATGTTATCGCGTTCCACTCTTAAAGGCGAAGCTTGAGCGTCCTCCAATTTTTTAGGGACATTTTCTGCTGCCTTTTTCCAATAAAAGCTTTCTATGCCAAATTTTGACATCTCAGGCCTGTCTGTTGTTGCTGGATCTGTTGTCTGAACTACGCTATTCTCGTGCCGCAGTTATCCGTAATAACGTCTGTGATGTACCGCAGCGCATCGTCTCATATATTACCGTCTTCGCAGCCGTTTGCGAGTGTTTAGTTGGAGCTCCAAGTGCTTTTATATGGTTCCAGAATCTCTTTGGGGCGCCTTTGTCGCTTTTGTGAATGTTATGCATCCAACGTTCACTTGCGCATTTAATTTTCTCTTGCACGAGCTCACTCGCCACCCTTTTCTTTTCTCGGTACGTGTTCTATTTGAGGAGCACCTCTTCTTCGTGTAATCCCAACGTTTTGGCTTCTCGATGATCCCTGGACGCCTGCTTACGTTATAGCTTGCTTCATTTCATTGTCCCACTACTTACGTGGCTTCCTCTTTCCAATCCAACAATGTTTCTTTTTTCTTTTTGCCGTGTGACTTATCTCCTGCTACATAACGGCTACCAGTTCTTTATATTTCCAGCCTGTTGTAGGAAACACCTCCATTTCCTTCTCTGTCTTTTGCGATCTCTGTTATTTGCATTTCATAAATTTTTAGAAAATCTGATGTTATTGGTCCGTCTTTTGCGTTAGTATCTCTCCCAACGCTCTCTATTGACCCTTTTAGCGGAGCAGTTTGTTTTAGCGAAACGAGAGGGCGCTCACGGCGGCGCGCCATACGTCTCCTCAGCGACCGCGCACGAATACGAAACCATTTCCGCTTCTACCTTGCTTCTGTGCGATCAGCTGTCGGAAATGCAACTGAGTTTTCGCTAATACACTGTGCTCCAGTCATGCTAGATTGAATCATGTGGATTGAAGACGTGTGCAGTAGGCTGCAAAAAATAGTGACTGGCATATTAAGGAATGTAATGAATATCTGGGGCCAAGTTTGCTGACCGCTGCTGCAATTGTCCGTACGTGTTTCCGGCACTTTGAGATGTACGGCTCTCCTCGAGGATACAGAAATTTACTCATCCGCCAGCATTGTATCGCTAACCTTCAAAGAAAGGGTTTCAGCCCCGGTACGTCGACAAGAGTGAGTATTGCTCGTTAAACAATGATAACGGGAGTAGCGCCGCCTCCTGTCACAGTAGGTTTCGCGCACAGTATTTACGCACATCTACCCCAACCAGCACGGAAACTTACATCCACTCTTTCACCAACGTGTCAAGAATAAGTGAATGGGCGCACACTTGAATGTATACTTGAATATTCAAGTATATACTTGAATATTCATCGATAGCGCACGAATGGTCGAAGCTGAATGTTTCGTGATGGTCCACAAGAGTAAGCATTCGAATTATTCGCGATAATACGCATTTGCTACAAGGTATTGCAAAGTGCAGAACAGCTACGTTTCAAGCCTTGAGCGCAGCAAAAACAAATCTATCAGAACTGAGCACACCTGCGAGCGATTAGGCAGAAAATAATCAGATAGTGGCCGCACCGAGGAACTTCACTGTATCAGAAACTGACAAGCCGCTGCTTCAAAATATTTGCCAAATAAAGTACAAAGGACAAAACACACTAACCCTGATTCAATTCATGAGCGGGATGTTTGGATAGCTTGAAATACATATTTAGCCCCGCTTTTAGAACAAGCACAATATACGCTGCTTGCGCCGTTTGGACATAGGTTAATCAGCTCCGAAAGCGCTTTTGCATGTCCTCTGAAGCTGTGATCAAAGCTTCGTGTCGTTCACCCAGTAACCGTTTACGATATCTCCCAAAAACAGAGGTTTTCTAAGCCGCGCCTGCGTCATACACTTCCATTGTAAACAAGGAGGCAACGGAGGCAGTTGAGGCAAGCAATGGACGCGTCACCACGTGATCAAACATGGCAGCGCCCATGGGATTGCCGCGAAAAGGGTCAATAGCTTGCTTTATTTCCTTGTTCCATCACTTACGTGGTTTCCTCTTTCCAATCCAACAATTGTTTTGCTGTGTCTGCCTTATTCCCTGCTCCATAACGTCTACCAGTTCCTTATATTCCCAGACTGCTGTAGGAAAAGCCTCAATTTCCTTCTCTATGTTTTTTGCGATGTCTGTTATTTGCTCTGTATTCATTTTTAAAAATTCTCAGGCTATTGGTTCGTGTTCTGCGTTGGTATCTCACCCAAACTTTGATGCTAAACGTCTATGATCGCTATCTAGGATTTCTTTTTTTTTTCAATTTTCGTCTATTATCATTTGGTCTAGTTGTTCGTAGACCATTTCCGAGACTAAGGCGTAGTCGACACATGACTGCAGTGTTACCTGTCCATGACACTTTCCTCCCTGTAAACTACTATGAGGTTCTGTTCATCACACAGATATTTAGCACTAGAGAACTGTTGTAATCAGTATATGCGTCTTAATCGTCCATGTGCGCGTTCATATCTCCCACTAATATCACCTGGCCCGATTTCCTGAACTCATTGATATCGCTTGTAACGAAATACACCAATTCCTTATTTTTTTCTCTGCTGTATATCACTACCTGTCCATAGGTAAGCTTCTCCCAGCCACGTCTTTTTGCCTTGCCATGTGCCGCTAATCCATAAATGCTTCTTACATCACGCGCATGTCACGCGATGTGACATGCGCGCCACGTAGTGCCGATACGTGCACATTTTGCATTGCAGTGGCATAATTTTACACCCGGTAGAACGCTATGTAGCAGATGCACTGTTACTGTTAAAAATAGATGAAAAGAAATCCCCCGGTCCAGATGATATACCCAATTCCTTCTTAAAACGGTATGCCAAGTGGTGTTCAAAGTACTTGGAAATTTTGTTTAGTAAATCGCTTCAGGAAGGCATGCTTCCGGATGACTGGAAAACAGCAATAATCAAACCCTTACATAAATCGGGAAACAAGAATTGCATAAAAAACTATCGACCAATTTCTCTAACTTCGACGACATGCAAAATTTTCGAACACATAATCTATAAGCATGTAATTGGTTTTCTTGATGATCACTGCGTGTTGACGAACGCTCAGCACGGATTTCGGCGGGGCTTTACCACAAAAACTCAGTTAGTAGAAATAATTCATGATTTTGCCAATACAATAAATAAACGAAAACAAACCGACGCTATATTCATGGATTTCAGTAAAGCATTCGACAAAGTAGCCCACAGCAAACTACTTCACAAATTGAGTTTTATACTTAGAAATGCATAAACTATTAAAATGGATGCAAGCGTACCTAACCAACCGCTCCCAATTTGTTCGGATAAACCAGACTTCCTCTGACACATTACCTGTTGTTTCTGGCGTTCCCCAGGGATCCGTGCTGGGTCCTCTTTTTTTCTTGCTTTATATAAATGACATTGTGAATAATCTATCTGTCAAAATTAAACTTTACGCGGATTATTGTATACTTTGTGCCGAAATTGAATCCCCCCAAGATCAAATCAGGCTAAATAGTGATTTTGGCAAAATAGTTGCATGGTGCCATCGATGGCAAATGTCTATTAACTATGAAAAACCGACTTTATGAGAATAACACTAAAGAAAAAGCCATTTCTCTTCGACTATTTTGCCAACAACACTTATATCTCCGAAGTATCTCACTATAAATATCTCGGTGCACATATCTCACAATCTTTCCTGGTCAAAACATACTGACACTGTAATGGCTAATTGTCTTCGCAAATTGTTTACCCTAAGACGGGCGTTAAAATTCTCGACACCTGCTGTCCCCCTTCTGGCATATAATGCAATAGTTCGACCTACTTTAGAGTATGCAATAATCATCTTGGACCCCTACACAAAAACAAATATTGAAAAATTAGAACGAATTTAAAAGAAAGCTGTTCGATTTATCTACAATTCTTACGGTGGAACCTCTATAACAGATCTCCTTAAACGTAGTGGCTTCTATTCGATTACAGAACAAAATCGTGTTTCCCGATTAAAATTCTTTTTTTCAGCTAGTGAATGGCCACTACCGCATTGATACCTCACACATTTTAACACCTGTAACTGGTTATACTACCCGTCATAAACATTCCCAAGCAGTAGCCCCGTTAACGACGCATAACAACTGCTTCAAATACTGTTATTTTCCAAGAACAATAGTTGATTGGAATAAACTTCCTGACGAAGTCGTTACACTAAATTCTTTCTCCCTTTTTCAGGCCCGCCTGCATTCTTGACTCTGTCCTTTTACTTGCTTCTTTTTGCTTGCATTCTGTCCTTTTGTCATGTTCAATTCAAGCGTCGACAAGATTGCTTGTAATCTATGTTTGTATGAGTGTACTTGTATGTTCCCACCCTGCTAAGATCTTGTAAAAGATCGCAGTATCTATAAATAAATAAATAAATAAATAAATAAATAAATAAATAAATGAATGAATGAATGAATGAATAAATGAATAAATAAATAAATAAATAAATAAATAAATAAATGAATGAATGAATAAATAAATAAATAAACAAATAAATAAATAAATAAATGAATGAATGAATGATTGAATGAATGAATGAATGAATAAATGAATAAATAAATAAATAAATAAATAAATAAATAAATAAATAAATAAATAAATGAATGAATGAATGAATGAATGAATGAATGAATGAGATTTATACAAGAATGCTAGAAAAATATATATATTGTGTACCTGAATAAATGAAGCTGGCTAGGTGACTATGCCACAGCCGTGTTTCAAAAAGGATGCAGAGCATCATCATCACCCTCATTAGCATCGTATCGTGCCACTTCCCGGCGACGGCGGCCGCATTTCGATGGGGGCGAAATGCGAAAACACCCGTGTGCTTAGATTTAGGTGCACGCTAAAGAACCCCAGGTGGTCAAAATTCCGGAGACCCCCACTACGGCGTGCCTCATAATCAGATCGCGGTTTTGGCACATAAAACCCCATAACTTAATTTAATTAATTAATCGCATCATGCCACTTGTCAAATCAAGCGGGCTAGGTGACTATGTCACCGCCGTGTGTCAAAGGGTATGCCGGTAAATCATCGTCATTGTCACAGAAGAGCGCATAATCTAAGCGCGCGCCGTGTGTCACGCAAGCCAGCGAAAGAAGCACGTCGGCCCCGCGGCAGCTTCAACAGAGAGGCATACGCCTCAAACAGCTGACGCGACCAACAGTCTAGAAGCCTCGACAAGTTCCGCGAAGGCGACGGTAACGAGAGAGAGAGAGAGAGAGCACCGATACCCCTCTCACCCTGCGAGTCGAGAGAGAGAGTACTACAGCGTGAGCGTGCGCATAATAATAATAATAATAATAATAATAATAATAATAATAATAATAATAATAATAATAATAATAATAATAATACTTTATTGATGACGTAAGTATAATACAATGCAAGAATCGGGCCTGCCACAGTGCCTGGCAGACAGTGACAGAGCCAGCAGTTACACGTTATTAGCTTGTAGGCCACAGTGAAAACTAAGAAAACATGACAGACTTCCGATCACGCATTAATGTGTCTAAGAGCCTTTCTGAGACCACATTTCGTCTTCACGTCTTGTATGCATGGGGGAAGTAAATTAAGCATTGCGGGGACATAATAGTTACGGAGTCTTCGACCGTGTCTCGTCTTACAGCGGGGTGTAACATAAGGATTCTTTGGTCTCACGCAACGAACAGGCACATAAGGAATTTTAAACTGGCTTAACCAAAAATGCTTTAAGACAACAGTTTCTAGCAGCAAAGAATTGAAATCAGGTAAATAAAAAGTTTTGAACACATCAGATTTGGGGGAAACATCATATGCAACATTCTTCAGAATATCACGAAGGACGGAATTGGCCCAGTTTACCAAATGTTGAGCGCCATGACCATATGTAGATATCCCATACCGACTTACACTGTAGCATAAGGCATGTACTACAAGCTTTCAGACAGAAAATGGCATGTAAAATTTATTATTATACAAAACACAAGACACTGCGCGATGTTTTTGACAAATATGTGCGAAATTATAATTGATATCATGACTTCTCTGTATTTCTGTTTTTGCCCCCCCCCCCCTTATGTAATACCCGAAAGGGGCCTTTAAGGGTTATTAAATGATGATGATTATAATTACAGGATAAATCACTGTAAAAAAAAACACGCCAAGGTATTTATTTGAACGAGCGTATTGCACAGGGTCACACGAACAGGGATTGCAACGTGATGTGTGCAAATATAATGGGCACGATAGGGTAACTTGCTTCACAGGGTTGTGGAAATGGATTAGTTGAGTTTTGGACGCATTGATATCGACTACATTATTTCGAAACCACTCCATCACTTTTGTTGTTGCCGTTTGTAAAGAAGAGATGGCGTCACTGTAACTTCGAGCGTATGAAACAAGGACAGTGTCATCAGCATACTGATATAATTTGACGTTCACAACATTTGATAAATCGTTGAAATATAAGTTAAACAATTATGAACTTAAAATTGAACCTTGGGGGGACTTCGGTCAGGTTGCTGCAAAATTTTACAATAGACATAAGTTGGTGCCTGTGAGATAAGAACTTTTTCAGAAGCCGCAAAAACGCACCGCGAAAGCCTAGCAATGAAAGTTTGGTTAGTAGTATGACAGACGCTGTCAAATGCTTTGCAGACGTCGAGAAACAGTACACAAGCAATCTGATTGTGTTCAAACGCAGAGTTTGTCGGAAAAATCTTCAAGCAGCAACTGTGTGCCCCGATTCGGCACAGAGCCATACGGGCTAGGAGATAACCCGCTATGCTTAGTTAAAAAGCTGCTCATTGTCTTGAGCAGATGTTTTTCCGATATCTGCCCAACGCATGAAAGGATTGAAATAGGCCAGTAGCTTTCGTTTTTGTTGCGCGCGCCACTTTTAAAAAGAGGAATGACCAGCGCATTTTTCAGATTATCGGGAATGATACCAGTGGTAATAATATTGTTTAAATTGAGTAGTAGCACATTTTTTATTGCTTCGAAAGTTCTGCACAGCTCTAATATTGAAATACCATTAATTCCTGGAGACTTGTTTGATTTTAGACTGGAAAAGGATCGATTTCAGGTCATGTCCCGAAAGCATCGGAAGAAAGGAGGATTCTGAAATACCAGTTTGCAATGTATATGGGTGAGGTCTAGCTACATTTTGAAAAAAGAAATCATTAGCGGGTAGCAGGACCATTTGAAGAAAAACGACACATCAGATCAACCACCACCTCTAACATTGTTAATTAGGGACCATGTTTTCCTGATGTCACAACGAGCGTCCGTAAATTTTGCTCGTATGTTATTACGTTGTGCTAGACGTATCATAGCATTAACCTTATTTCGAAGCTCTTTGAACCGAAGCCGCAAAGCAGTACAATGAGGACTTCTCTTTGTTTGAACTCATAACAAGTGTTTTGCTTTTATTGCCGCGAGTATTTCTGTCGACATCCATTTTCGGTCCAAGTTACGTTGGTTGATTTTACAGACCCGCGTAGCTGCAAGCCGGAAATCGATGAACAGCGTTACTAAGTTGTCTTAGGCGTCGCCTGGACGAACGGTCATCAAAAAGTTACACCAGTCGCGATTCATTACGAATTTGTCAAAGGCCATGGGGTCAACAATTGAGATTTGTTTGAATTCGTTTGGAGCGACCAAGTCGTTAGTGTGATCTGTTAAAGAGCAGCAAACCATGTAATTAGCAGCGAGTTTCGTGGCAATGACGGCAGATTTGACAATCAAGTTATGTGCACGTATATGATCTATGCAAGATACGGCAAGATGATCAGCAAGGAATTCTACGCGCGTAGGTTCACAGATCGTGTTTTGCAAGTCCCATATGGAAATGACGTCCAGACTAACAATCGTCGTTGAAGGGCGTAGAGTATCTATGTTGACATCCCCAATTAGGCAAACATGGTCCGTTGACGACATCGAGGCCAAGGCGGCATCCAGTTAATTCAGAAGTATACGACCGTTGCAACACGGTGGGCGATAAACCGCAAGCAGAATTAGTGACAAGGAAGGTGCGCAAAGGGGCACTGCTTCAGCTTGGGAAAACGAGAAAGTCAGTTATCGCTCATGTGCCTCGGATGAAAACTGCCACAACTCCTCCCCTTTTAATGGGCCGATTGTGTGAAAAAACTTGGTATCCAACTATCTGATACTGATTGATACAGGAGGACGGAGTGTTAATCTCGGTAAGCACAATCGCATCGAAATAGGAGCTCAAAGGAGTGATTGAGGCCTCAAAATGGTCCCAATGCTTTCTAATACTGCGAATGTGGACGTGAACAGCACGGAAGGCGCAACCATTAGGATTTGGAAAGAAACTGCAGACCTCGTTCAGATTAGTACATGTCTTGAAGGCATCTTTGTTCATGCTCATGCAATACTCTCGAGATCAGATGCCTTATTGATATACAGAATAGGTGTAGCTTCGTCCCTCTTAGCCAGTATCCTGCCGGTTTTGGTCCAGACGGGTTAAAAATTTTTTCTTTGCCTTTCTGCCTTGCCAGCCGATACAGCTCTCGTTTTGCAGGCGAAAGATTGCCATTGAAGTAAAGCCGCGGAAAGGTGCTATCATGAGCGAGCTCACGTAGGACTCCCCGTGCAGTGAGCCATTCCTGCTTCGCCGAGACAGTTTGCATTTGCACAAGGATTACAGGAATGGTATTGCTTCGTGCGGGAAGTCGGTGAACAGCATCGGTCGCTTTGAATTCCGAAATGTTTAGCTTCGCGGCTAGTCCTGACAATTAGGAAGACAAATCCTCGTTGGGGTTATATGCCAGGCCATGAATCTCAAAATTGCAGCGTCGTCTGTATTGCTTTAAATAGCCAAGTTCAGAGCCAACCTTCTCAAAAGCTCAGCCTGGGCAACAATCTTAGCGGAGAGTGTATCTACTTGCCTGCCAAGCTCGCCGACTGCTATCTGGTTCGCAGTTACAGTGGACGACACCGATTCATATTTAGCGGCAAGGCAATCGAGCGACCTCTGTATCTGAAGAAAAGTTCGTGCAGTTTTTTCTCCGGTAGCTTTGAAGGTCAACAGTTCCTCCACTAGACTAGCCAACGTTTCGACTGTAGTCGTCAGCCGGTCCAGTTTATCGTTTACAGTCAAAATTTGTTGTTCGAGTGCTCCATCATCCGATTTATTACCCATTACAGGTTGCTTGACGGCTGGCGTCTTGCATACCGGGCAGTCCCAAGATCCCCGTTTTGCTGCTGCCATTTTCGAAAAAGTTGACTCGGCAACCGTCGAGCAGTTTTTACCCAGGTGAAACGCATCATTGCAAACAGAGCACGTCAGAAACTTACCGTCTTGCGGCAATGGCTCAGCACAAATGGTACAATCAGGCATTGTGGTGCAGTCGGCGGCAGAGAGCAAAACAGAAAAGGAACGCGGGCCGGTGGTGGTTTGACTCACCTGCCGACAGAAAAATAAGGGATCAATACATGGTACCGCCTTGCCGCCGACTGCAATGGGAGTCAGCGGGAGCAGTCCTTTTGTAGACGGTGGTCAGACTTGATTGGGCTGGCCGAGGCAGGGTGACCAAGGCGATGGGAGCGACGGTGGGCGCCAGACAACGAAGCCGATGTTGGTCCTTTGGTATCTTTATGCTAAGATCGGTGATCCAGGAAGCCAGCAGGTGTCGATGCGTGTTCCCAGATAACCGGATCGGTTGCTTCGAATGCGTGCACAACCGGACAACCTGCCGACAGAAAAATAACGGATCAATACATGGTACCGCCTTGCCGCCGACTGCAATGGGAGTCAGCGGGAGCAGTCCTTTTGTAGACGGTGGTCAGACTTGATTGGGCTGGCCGAGGCAGGGTGACCAAGGCGATGGGAGCGATGGTGGGCGCCAGACAACGAAGCCGATGTTGGTCCTTTGGTATCTTTATGCTAAGATCGGTGATCCAGGAAGCCAGCAGGTGTCGATGCGTGTTCCCAGATAACCGGATCGGTTGCTTCGAATGCGTGCACAACCGGACAACCTGCCGACAGAAAAATAACGGATCAATACATGGTACCGCCTTGCCGCCGACTGCAATGGGAGTCAGCGGGAGCAGTCCTTTTGTAGACGGTGGTCAGACTTGATTGGGCTGGCCGAGGCAGGGTGACCAAGGCGATGGGAGCGATGGTGGGCGCCAGACAACGAAGCCGATGTTGGTCCTTTGGTATCTTTATGCTAAGATCGGTGATCCAGGAAGCCAGCAGGTGTCGATGCGTGTTCCCAGATAACCGGATCGGTTGCTTCGAATGCGTGCACAACCGGAGAACCTGCCGACAGAAAAATAACGGATCAATACATGGTACCGCCTTGCCGCCGACTGCAATGGGAGTCAGCGGGAGCAGTCCTTTTGTAGACGGTGGTCAGACTTGATTGGGCTGGCCGAGGCAGGGTGACCAAGGCGATGGGAGCGATGGTGGGCGCCAGACAACGAAGCCGATGTTGGTCCTTTGGTATCTTTATGCTAAGATCGGTGATCCAGGAAGCCAGCAGGTGTCGATGCGTGTTCCCAGATAACCGGATCGGTTGCTTCGAATGCGTGCACAACCGGACAACCTGCCGACAGAAAAATAACGGATCAATACATGGTACCGCCTTGCCGCCGACTGCAATGGGAGTCAGCGGGAGCAGTCCTTTTGTAGACGGTGGTCAGACTTGATTGGGCTGGCCGAGGCAGGGTGACCAAGGCGATGGGAGCGATGGTGGGCGCCAGACAACGAAGCCGATGTTGGTCCTTTGGTATCTTTATGCTAAGATCGGTGATCCAGGAAGCCAGCAGGTGTCGATGCGTGTTCCCAGATAACCGGATCGGTTGCTTCGAATGCGTGCACAACCGGACAACCTGCCGACAGAAAAATAACGGATCAATACATGGTACCGCCTTGCCGCCGACTGCAATGGGAGTCAGCGGGAGCAGTCCTTTTGTAGACGGTGGTCAGACTTGATTGGGCTGGCCGAGGCAGGGTGACCAAGGCGATGGGAGCGATGGTGGGCGCCAGACAACGAAGCCGATGTTGGTCCTTTGGTATCTTTATGCTAAGATCGGTGATCCAGGAAGCCAGCAGGTGTCGATGCGTGTTCCCAGATAACCGGATCGGTTGCTTCGAATGCGTGCACAACCGGACAACCTGCCGACAGAAAAATAACGGATCAATACATGGTACCGCCTTGCCGCCGACTGCAATGGGAGTCAGCGGGAGCAGTCCTTTTGTAGACGGTGGTCAGACTTGATTGGGCTGGCCGAGGCAGGGTGACCAAGCCGATGGGAGCGATGGTGGGCGCCAGACAACGAAGCCGATGTTGGTCCTTTGGTATCTTTATGCTAAGATCGGTGATCCAGGAAGCCAGCAGGTGTCGATGCGTGTTCCCAGATAACCGGATCGGTTGCTTCGAATGCGTGCACAACCGGACAACCTGCCGACAGAAAAATAACGGATCAATACATGGTACCGCCTTGCCGCCGACTGCAATGGGAGTCAGCGGGAGCAGTCCTTTTGTAGACGGTGGTCAGACTTGATTGGGCTGGCCGAGGCAGGGTGACCAAGCCGATGGGAGCGATGGTGGGCGCCAGACAACGAAGCCGATGTTGGTCCTTTGGTATCTTTATGCTAAGATCGGTGATCCAGGAAGCCAGCAGGTGTCGATGCGTGTTCTCAGATAACCGGATCGGTTGCTTCGAATGCGTGCACAACCGGACAACCTGCCGACAGAAAAATAACGGATCAATACATGGTACCGCCTTGCCGCCGACTGCAATGGGAGTCAGCGGGAGCAGTCCTTTTGTAGACGGTGGTCAGACTTGATTGGGCTGGCCGAGGCAGGGTGACCAAGCCGATGGGAGCGATGGTGGGCGCCAGACAACGAAGCCGATGTTGGTCCTTTGGTATCTTTATGCTAAGATCGGTGATCCAGGAAGCCAGCAGGTGTCGATGCGTGTTCCCAGATAACCGGATCGGTTGCTTCGAATGCGTGCACAACCGGACAACCTGCCGACAGAAAAATAACGGATCAATACATGGTACCGCCTTGCCGCCGACTGCAATGGGAGTCAGCGGGAGCAGTCCTTTTGTAGACGGTGGTCAGACTTGATTGGGCTGGCCGAGGCAGGGTGACCAAGCCGATGGGAGCGATGGTGGGCGCCAGACAACGAAGCCGATGTTGGTCCTTTGGTATCTTTATGCTAAGATCGGTGATCCAGGAAGCCAGCAGGTGTCGATGCGTGTTCCCAGATAACCGGATCGGTTGCTTCGAATGCGTGCACAACCGGACAACCTGCCGACAGAAAAATAACGGATCAATACATGGTACCGCCTTGCCGCCGACTGCAATGGGAGTCAGCGGGAGCAGTCCTTTTGTAGACGGTGGTCAGACTTGATTGGGCTGGCCGAGGCAGGGTGACCAAGCCGATGGGAGCGATGGTGGGCGCCAGACAACGAAGCCGATGTTGGTCCTTTGGTATCTTTATGCTAAGATCGGTGATCCAGGAAGCCAGCAGGTGTCGATGCGTGTTCTCAGATAACCGGATCGGTTGCTTCGAATGCGTGCACAACCGGACAACCTGCCGACAGAAAAATAACGGATCAATACATGGTACCGCCTTGCCGCCGACTGCAATGGGAGTCAGCGGGAGCAGTCCTTTTGTAGACGGTGGTCAGACTTGATTGGGCTGGCCGAGGCAGGGTGACCAAGCCGATGGGAGCGATGGTGGGCGCCAGACAACGAAGCCGATGTTGGTCCTTTGGTATCTTTATGCTAAGATCGGTGATCCAGGAAGCCAGCAGGTGTCGATGCGTGTTCTCAGATAACCGGATCGGTTGCTTCGAATGCGTGCACAACCGGACAACCTGCCGACAGAAAAATAACGGATCAATACATGGTACCGCCTTGCCGCCGACTGCAATGGGAGTCAGCGGGAGCAGTCCTTTTGTAGACGGTGGTCAGACTTGATTGGGCTGGCCGAGGCAGGGTGACCAAGCCGATGGGAGCGATGGTGGGCGCCAGACAACGAAGCCGATGTTGGTCCTTTGGTATCTTTATGCTAAGATCGGTGATCCAGGAAGCCAGCAGGTGTCGATGCGTGTTCCCAGATAACCGGATCGGTTGCTTCGAATGCGTGCACAACCGGACAACCTGCCGACAGAAAAATAACGGATCAATACATGGTACCGCCTTGCCGCCGACTGCAATGGGAGTCAGCGGGAGCAGTCCTTTTGTAGACGGTGGTCAGACTTGATTGGGCTGGCCGAGGCAGGGTGACCAAGCCGATGGGAGCGATGGTGGGCGCCAGACAACGAAGCCGATGTTGGTCCTTTGGTATCTTTATGCTAAGATCGGTGATCCAGGAAGCCAGCAGGTGTCGATGCGTGTTCCCAGATAACCGGATCGGTTGCTTCGAATGCGTGCACAACCGGACAACCTGCCGACAGCAAAATAACGGATCAATACATGGTACCGCCTTGCCGCCGACTGCAATGGGAGTCAGCGGGAGCAGTCCTTTTGTAGACGGTGGTCAGACTTGATTGGGCTGGCCGAGGCAGGGTGACCAAGCCGATGGGAGCGATGGTGGGCGCCAGACAACGAAGCCGATGTTGGTCCTTTGGTATCTTTATGCTAAGATCGGTGATCCAGGAAGCCAGCAGGTGTCGATGCGTGTTCTCAGATAACCGGATCGGTTGCTTCGAATGCGTGCACAACCGGACAACCTGCCGACAGAAAAATAACGGATCAATACATGGTACCGCCTTGCCGCCGACTGCAATGGGAGTCAGCGGGAGCAGTCCTTTTGTAGACGGTGGTCAGACTTGAAAGGGCTGGCCGAGGCAGGGTGACCAAGCCGATGGGAGCGATGGTGGGCGCCAGACAACGAAGCCGATGTTGGTCCTTTGGTATCTTTATGCTAAGATCGGTGATCCAGGAAGCCAGCAGGTGTCGATCCGTGTTCTCAGATAACCGGATCGGTTGCTTCGAATGCGTGCACAACCGGACAACCTGCCGACAGAAAAATAACGGATCAATACATGGTACCGCCTTGCCGCCGACTGCAATGGGAGTCAGCGGGAGCAGTCCTTTTGTAGACGGTGGTCAGACTTGATTGGGCTGGCCGAGGCAGGGTGACCAAGCCGATGGGAGCGATGGTGGGCGCCAGACAACGAAGCCGATGTTGGTCCTTTGGTATCTTTATGCTAATATCGGTGATCCAGGAAGCCAGCAGGTGTCGATGCGTGTTCCCAGATAACCGGATCGGTTGCTTCGAATGCGTGCACAACCGGACAACCTGCCGACAGCAAAATAACGGATCAATACACGGTACAGCCTTGCCGCCGACTTCCGACTCTGTATGAGTCACCACCCTCCTCGACGACGCTCCGACGGCCGTGGCTGAAAATGCGAGAAATTACTAGAAGATTCCCAGTCTTTGTTCGTGCTACGGGAGCACGACTTCGATAGGAAGGTTCGAGAACCCCCGGCGAAGAGTACAAAAGCGCCGTGCGGGAATCAGAAGGGGGATCAGACCGCGCCGGTGAAGAGATGTGACGTGAAAAACGACCGTCTGCGGAACAAGGTGATTCCCCGGCAAGCTAACCGACGAGTTCATCGAGCGTCTGCATTTCCGGAAGAAGTTCCTTCTTGGAGATTTGCCTCGAGCTACGCCGAGATCGTCCGGCTCAAGAGCAGCACGGGTGCATACGATTGGACACGGTGTTCCTATTCATTCTGTACTTGACGTGTTGGACTCTTAGTGCTTGTCGTTAATTATTTTTCAGTGTTTTGATAATACCCATCTGAATTGCATTGTGATATGTCTAGCCATAGTGTGCACGTGTGTTTCTAACTGCCTTGTTTGAAGGATATATTTTGTTGTGTTTTGATGACTCTGGGGACTCGGTCTTTGGACCACAACCGGCGTTCACTGGCGCAGCAGAGGGCCCCTTACTAATTGTCCTTGCTTTCGTGGGGTTGTTTTCGGAAGCTGATAAGTCGGTTTTGGAATTTGGCCCGGCGTTGGAGCCTCGTTCACGGGATGTGTGACAGTCATCATCATCATCATTAGCATCGTATCGCGCCGCTTGTCTTGCGATGTGAGATGCGCGCCGCGTAGCGTTTATACGCGCGCCCCTTGCATTGCAGTTGTATATTATTACATGAGGTGGCACGCCATGTGGCAGTCACACAGGTAGCGGAACAAGGTAGATAGAGAAGTCTTTAGGAAGAAAAAAAAAAAAGATTATGGAGAGGTACTATTGATGTAATGAAATACATATATGCCATACCTGATTATTTCAAGCAGGCTAGGTGACTGTCACCGCCCCGTTTCAAAGGGAATGCCATTATATCATCACCATCCTCATCAGTATCATTAGCATCGTATCGTGTCATTTGACACGCGATTTGACGTGCGCGCCGCGTAGCGTTGATATGTACAAACTTTGCATTGCAGTTCCATTATATTCCACCAGGTGTCCCGACATGTATCAGTTGCATATAGTAGTTGTATGCAGGACCTCATAGCTAGGTGACTATTTGTCACTAAGGAGGTTTAAGCTTAAAGCTCATTGTTTGTCACCAGCCCGTTTCGAAGGGGTGCCATATAACCATCATCATTAACACAGCAGCGTACCGTGCCACGGGTCAAGGGATGTGACATGTGCGCCACGTAGTCTGGATACCTGTGTTTGCTCATAGGCACACGTTATAGCACCTCCTAGAAAGGTACGAACCGCTGATGAAGAAGCGAATCGTAGAGCTACGCGCGCGGCAGCAGCCAGGACAGTAGCGGGCTCAGCAGACCGCTGAACAGAGAGCAGTACAAGCTGCAGCTAGCCATTCACGCTGGGCGGACAGTTGACATCGTTCTCGTGAAAACGACGCGAAGAGAATTCGCCGCGAGGACCCTGTATTCTGTGGTGCCGAAAATGGAGCTTCTATGGAACCTCTCCTCCAGCTTACGCTGTGAATGTGCTGCATGTGCCGCGCAGGCCTGTGACTTTTCTTATTTATTTTGCTTTTTGCCTGCGAACTTGTCCCTCAAAGCAGGTGCTGCCATGTTTTGTTCAGCAAGGTCAAGTGAGTGATCTGTGACGCCTCGATGAAACCAGAACATTTCCGCGTGCTGGTAGCTATAACGTGCGCATTCTTCATCACAACCGCAGCGTTGTACGGACTGTCGTGACTCGCGTATCTTATGCGGTGTGCTCCTTTCGTTCTAAATCCTCACCGGTTTGCGATAACCAATCGGAACTCGTACTTTCTGGTTACGTAAGAAGGGTATGTAGCTTTTGGGGTTTTTTTTTTCGACACAGGAAGTGAAGCTGTACACTGCAAGCGTGTACTTGATGGTGTCAAGAACGATGTCTGCACCAGTCTCACTACCGAACGCCACATCAGGAACCCGTTATATCACTGCAGAGTCATATAACAGTCATATAGCCCCCTCCCCCATCTCAATGTGATTTTAGTTCTACCATGAACACGTTTGTTTTAACAGCGAATCTGTTTAAGCCAGCCGTAATTTGTGGTGCGTAGCCGTGGTAGCCATGGCAACCCGGAGGAGGAGGAGGAGACCGCGTGCATGCACGCGATCTCGCACGCGGTCTCCTCCTCGCCAGCTTCCTGCCTTCCCGACCCCTGCCTATCTTTTCTCCGCGGCGCGCTGAGCCAGGAGAAAAAAAAAAATGTCGCAGTTTCGCCCGAAAGGCGAAGCATCGATTGCGATAGCAAATTAGTAGAGAGCTATTCGGAGTAAGGATAGTGGTTTTATCGGCTGCATAAACTTGGACTTATTCGCTTACTAACTGAATTAACAATCGTGGTGTCAGCGCGCACAAGCAAACATGAATAGATCACACTGAATCACCGCAGACAACGACTGTCAAAACGCTGTCAGCAAGCGCAGGTTCGCGCGGTCTATCGCTTCAACGGAAACTGAGCAGCGAACGCACAGCGCATACAAAGGTCAGAGCCGTGTAGAGATAAGAGACGGTGCGGGCGACCAGCACCGCAGGGCGAAGTGCAGAGGAGAAGTTGTTGGCAGAGGAGTAGCTGCCCCCCCCTCCCTCCCGCGCTGCTTGCCCGCTTTCATGCTTTCGCGTGGGAGATTGAGTGGCAAGATACGCCTTTGGTGCCGGAGCACAGCGCCGCCCCGCCTCCCTCCCTCCGATACCGCCACGGCCTTTCGCGCGACGGTCGCGTTTGCTTTCCGCCGTGCGTTCGCTCTCCGTGATAGCGCGCGTCCCCCGCGCGCTTTCGCTCGCGCATACGGCGCGCGGCGACGATTTTATCACCCTTGGAATCTATGCGGAACCTTACGGCGACGGCGACGCCGACGGCAGAAATCTGCTTTGGAGTGTCCATATAATTGCTATCGCAATAAAAAAGGCGAAGGCTTGCATTAGGCCGCGCACAGTTCAAGACACAGCGAAGCTGGCCAATTGATATCGAGCGGCAAGCAGCAGCGTTCTTGGCACTGTGCCAACCTTGGTTAGCCTGCCTGCGTTTGTGGCATGCCAAGAACGCTGTCGCTCGTAGGCGCCGAGGCGTCCAGCGCTAGTCACGCGAAATGTCGCGAAAGGGAAGGTACCTTCGAAAATGATCGCTCGAGAATACCTTCCTACATGCGTAGTTAAGTTAAACCAAGTTAAAACCTAGCAGGCAACCAATTTCATACCTAGCAGTAGCAGCCAGTAAGCTTCGCTGTGCCTAAGCTCTGCGCGACTGAGTGCGAACTTGCCTGATTTTTTTACTGCGAATTTGTTCGAGGTGTTCGCACTGTGTGGAGGGCCACACAAATGCAGCTTGTGTGCGTCACCGTGCAGTTGTTGGGGTGACGGATTCGCACAGGCAAGCGTAACGAGCAGGCTTAGTATATCTCCGGTACAGAACTGAGTGCCTGCCAGACTGCGTTGGCGTTGAGAAGGATGGACCGTAATAGGAGTGACAACCTCAACTCTGTAGCCTGTGCATCACATTTTACACACCTACACCATGTAGAGCAAGAACTATTTGGCTTCCTCTCCGAAGCTTTCGGCCATTTCAAATTGAACGCAGTGAGTTTTTTTCTTTCTTTTCTTTTTTCTTTCCAGTTTTTATGCGGGCCGTGCGTGCGAGCCAACTCCTCACGAAGGACCATCTTCTGTGCATGTTTCAGGACATTGGAAAGAGGCAAAAGAAAAAAAAAGTACGTCTAGGACTGCACGCACGTGTCCCGGCATTTGTGCCCGTCCTGCATACCCTGTTTCGCAAAATCAGACGAGCCGTTCATACGTTGGTCACGCCCCCGGCGGCAACAAGGAGCGAAGGCGGCGAGCACGTGACAGACCGAGTCGCCATGCACAACTCGTCTCGTTGTTGCGTGGCGCTGTGTCAACTCAGCCGAGCCTGCAACGAGGGCGTCGGCTGGAAAGCGTCGTGTACAGAAACACACTGGCAGCAAATAGTTCTCCGCGCCGGGTCACTCGAAATCCCCGTCCGTGTTAATTAAGCCATCTAGCTCTGTCAACACGAGCGGCGTCGCCATTGTGCGTCACGCGTCCTGTTTCCCAGTGTGCCGCGGCCGCGCGTGCAGTCGCTGTAGCCGCAGATGCAAACGCGTCACTCCAGTCTCCCCAACCTCTCAAGTAGCCGCTGCGGAGAAAAAATCTCGTGTTCCTTCATCACATCCTTTACGTGATTAGCATAATTTATGACCCTGCGCCGTGATTTGCATACTGTGTGGTGGCGCAGGCGCTCTTCTCATTTACATACTGAGTCGTGAACACTGTCTACACTGGAACGCGCGTGACGCAGATTAGCATACTCCGGGTCTTGCTGAGCGTAACTTTCAAGGAGCTCCTCTTCTGCCGAGACGGGGCAGTTGGGAAGCAAAACACGAGAGAAGTCGTCCAAAGATGATTAGCATAATTTTGAGTTGTCCTTCCGCGTCGTCGCCGCCTGGAGTAGCGATTGAAAAATGCGATCTCTGGTGCGGCCGCTCGCCTTCTTGTCGACCGCGCGTAGCCGACATCTGTGCCAGCGGCTTTACGACACATCGCTGCACCGCGCTGCGGCCCCTTATCGCAAGCTGTCGCTCGCTTACCGGGCGTCACTTTGCATTTCATCACGCTGACCCCCACTTCGGTACGAAAACAGCTTAGGACGCTGCGTTTGCTTGGCTCATAGTTTTGCAGGTCGCCTTTAGAATATGACGCCTCGTTATGACCTCGATGGTGGACGAAACCTCAGCGTTCTCACCCACCGGAAACGTAGCTTTTCGCCACGCTGTATCTAGGGCGATTTCGGGGATGTTTGGCGTCGCGATTTGGGTTCGAATGTGGCTGTATACCGGGGCACAGCTGCAGTTCGGAACGCAAAACCAAGCAAGCTAGATGGACTGTATTTTTCTTGTGCGGAAATCTCACGACGGTAGCGTTGGTGACCAAATCATTTTTTTTTATCGCGGTAGTTTGTCCCGTCGGAATGCATTTGCCATTTAACGCAGCCTCCAACTTCGCGTGGCGCGATTATTCGCTAGCTACACGGATCTTTCATCTGCAGACTCACATTTGCGATGCGACATGTGCACACCACCAGTGCTTATGCATCATCTACGCTACGCTTATCATTTTTCAATCCATCGCCTGCTGTGCTGTCCTTATCGTCAAGTATTTCTGTTAACCTCGAGCTTCTGCCTCATAATCCAGCACCGGTAAAATGCACTGATTGTATGCGTTTCCCTTCAAGCATGTTCATAAGTTCAAAGAGGTATTTTAATCAAACGTCAAGCAGGTGTTCTCACGAGAATCTAGCTTTCAAGAACACACTGCAGTTTCCGCAACCTTAGTTAACAATCCCCGAAATGTTTTCTTGCAGCAGCAAGAGCTCTTAAAAAGTGGCGTAGGAAGCAATAATGCATGGATGAATGAAGGCTGCCGCCAGCGGTCCTACATGATGATGATGATGATGATGATTTAATTACCTCCCCTTTGAAACGGGGCGGTGACAATTAGTCACCTAGCCTGCGTTATTTAATCAGGTATGCTATACATGTTTTTTATCTAGCATTTTTGTATACATTTCATTAATCTTTTTGTTCCCCTCAATATTTACCTTGTACCTCTACCTATGACTATAAGAGATCAAATCAGGTCGTATCAATCTCTTCCCTGCATTTTTTCCACCAATACTCTAAACGTCTCTTGCTTATTTCGACTGCTGACCGGTTGATGCTTCCGTCCACTTTAAACCCAAGCGCTTCTGGAAGCTGTACGTTACCTACTGTTCTCTCTGGGTGAATCCCTTCACATTCCATTAGGATGTGTTGAATGGTCTCTGGATCTTTGCTGCAGCATACACATGCCTCATCTAGTTCCGAATATTTTCACCGGTATGTTTTGGTCCTGAGGTAACTGGCTCGAGCCTCAAATAGCAAGGAACTGCCCTTTGTGTTATCGTGCAGATTTTCCCTTCTAATTTCTTTCTTCCCATTCTTGTGAATCTCCATTGTCCTTTTTGTTTCCATTCTGTGCATCCAATTCACGGTCTCTATTTCTCTCACTTTCTTTCTGACGACTCCTGGTTGTCTATTTACAGTTTCTATTATCCTCTACTTGGTTGCCAACTTTCTTGACCTCTTCCTTCATTCTGTGTCCAAGCTTTTCAGATACAGATACTTATGCACTTTAGCCGCCCTTGTTCCTGAGTGTTTCTTCAAAACTAATTTTGCTCTGTGCTTCTCTGACTTCAAAATAGGCCCAACCCATGTCACCCTGCACTGCCTCATTTGTGGTTTTACCGTGGGCTCCCGAAGCCAACCGGCCTACTGGTCTTTGGTTAAATTCCAACCAGCCAAGATATCCCATTTTAAGCGTAGAATGGCATTTGCGAACGTTAGCGCTGGCCCCATTACTCCTTTCCAGATTCCACGCATCACCTCATACTTATTGTGCCCCCACACTGCTCTGTGTGTCATTATTGCTGCATTCCGCTTCCCCTTTATTTTTCAGATTATCTTGGTGGGTGCTTGAGTAAGTCCTTCCTTCGTTTTGTATACGCCGAGGTACTTATATTGCTTTACTATAGGAATGGTTTGCTGTTGAATTGACACCGCGTAATTACCCGTCTCTTCATTGAAGATCATAATTCCCGATTTCTCTGTGCTAAACTTAAGGCCTAGATTTGTCGCTGCGTTGCCACATATATTCGCAAGTGTCTGTAAATCTCTTGTATTGTCCGCTAGTAGCACAATGTCGTCTGCGTACGTCAGTCCAGGGACCTTCTGTTGCACCATTTGTCCATTACGCATGTAGGATAAATCAAACCCTAATTCGCTGTTTCCAGTCGTCTTTCTATGCCCTTAACATAAAGCGTGAACAACAAATGAGACAGAGGACATCCTTGCTTCAGTCCTTGGTGAATTCCCACTACTTCGTTACCTTTTAGACCTTCCTCTACAACTTGTATGGGAAGCAGTAATCTTTACTGGGAAACGTATGCGGGGTGCGCTTCGCATTGTTTTCAGGAGCGCCTTATTATCAATTATGTGGTTCGGATACTTGTTTTGAACTTGTTTTGAAACAATATATGCACCGTTCGCTTCACTTTGCTGAATGCTTGTAGCCTCTGCCTTACGGGGGTATCAGCGATTCCATTTTTTCCTTGATTACGGGGGTATGAGCCATTGATCAATCATTGCTTGTAGCCTCTGCCTTACGGTGGTATGAGCGATTGCATTTTTTCCCTTGATTACGGGGGTATGAGCCATTGATGAGTCATTGCTTGTAGCCTCTGCCTTACGGGGGTATTGTTCAACCCTGCACTGCCGCCGGGATCGGCCCATTATTGTTTTTTTGCAGACGTTACGCCACGGATAAATCCCGGGATCCTAGCCATAGTGAGCTTCGCTGTAATAGACATCTTTCGCCCTTGCCAGACATTTGCTTTCCGTTGTACTTCTGCAAAACAGTCAGGATTGCTGTTGCGGTTATGTGAGGGTGGTACTCCGAAGTACCGATGCTCATTTTATTGCGATAGCAATTATATGGACACTCCAAGCAAAATTCTGCCGTCGGCGTCGCCGTGAGGTTCCGTATAAAGTCCAAGGGCGATAAAATCGTCGCCGCGCGCCGTATGCGGTATGTGCGAGTGAAAGCGCGCGAGGGACGCGCGCTTTCACGGAGAGCGAACGCACGGCGGAGAGCAAACGTGATGTTTTCCGTCGTGCGAAAGGCCGTGGGGGGCTGGGAGGGAAGGCGACGTTTAGCTTGCCGCGCTTGCTCACGCCAACGTGTTGACAGTGGTTGTCTGCGGTCATCGAGTGTGACCTATTCATGTTTACTTGTGCGCGCTGACACGATGCTTGTTAATTGTGTTAGTAAGCGAATGTGTCCAAGTTTATGCAGCCGATAAAACTACTATTAATCTTGAAACTGCAGCGCACACATAAGAAACGAGGACACAAGGCAAAGGTAACAGACAGCGCCTGTGTGTTACCTTTGTCTTGTGTCCTCGTTTCTTGTGTGTGCACGCGCTGCAGTTTCAAGATGAATAGCTACAAACTCGCCCAACTTTCAGTACTTTTACAAAACTACTATCCTTACTCCGTATAGCTCTCTACTAATTTGCTATCGCAATTGATGCTTCGCCTTGCGGCCAAAACTGCGACTTTTTTTTTTTTTTCATTGAAATCCAGCGTCACGAGAAGACATCATGCACCGCTGCCCTCAAAAGAAACAAGTGCTTTTCTCAAGCTAATGCTTGCAGTAGAAACAGTCCAAACCTCTGGGTACCAGCAAAGGCAGCCTTCACATCTTTCTCATTTATACAGAAATACGCCATATCACCCGTATTGGCAACGTGATCGTCCTCACTGAATAGCAAACGTAAACTCCTGAAACAGGGCTGCAGTCACACAGATTGTTTTCCAAATACCCCCCCCCCCCCCCCCCTTGCACTATGCTAAAGGCTAGGAGTGTGCGAATATACGAAACTTTCGAATAATGAATCACATAGTGTCCTAATAGATTCAATCTTCGAATCGAATAGTCCCGCAAAAAGCAATCATTTTCACTGTAAATGCAAGTATTTTTCGAATACATTACGAATATTCGAAAATGTAAACTGTGACGAAATAATGTAAATAAAAATTATAAGAACAGCACGGTAAAGAACGTGCCTAGTGGGTCACTTAGGTAGCCATACTTTACAGGCGATCATTCGCACTCTCTGGATAGCATTCGAAGAAACTACTCGTCTGCTTCTGGTGCTCCATTTGTGCTTTTTAGTAAGCGACGTTTCATAACCTACTACGTAATGACAAGGACTTGCTAACTTTAAGATTACCGGGATGTGAACGTCGTTCTATGATAATTTTCATAACGGCTGTTCATTAATCGAAAACTATTCGATGTTAGATTAGAATCGCTTCGCTTCTGGCACTGTGCCATTCGATTTGGTCTCAAAAATCACTATTCGCGCACCCTACTGAATGCCCGTTAATTTGGCAAAATGTTGCAGCTCCTGCCAGTCTCCCGAACATAGTTGCATTATCGGTTGCATGGCATATTTCTTCAATGCCTCCTGTAAGCATTATCTGGTGCACTACTGAACTGCGTCTGTTACTTTATTTATTTATTTATTTATTTATTTATTTATTTATTTATTTATTTATTTATTTATTTATTTATTTATTTATTTATTTATTTATTTATTTATTTATTTATTTATTTATTTATTTATTTTTTGCATCGTGCACCTTACCAGGCGCCTCATGATCAACATTGTGGTAGGGAGGATTCGCCGATGCGCGTTTTATCTGAAGTGAAAATCTTATTTGTTAAGCATTTGAATTCTGCGGTTTTACGTGCCAAACCGACGATTTGATTATGAGGCTCGCTGTAGTGGGGAACTCCGGATAAATTTGACCGCCAGGGGATCTCCCCAATGCACGGTACACGGGCGTTTCGCCCCCATCGAAATGCGGCCGGGATTCCATTCCTCGAGCTTAGTAGCGCCACGCCAAAGCAGCTAAGCCACCGCGGCGCGTGTTAGTTAAGCAATTAAGGCAGTGAGTTGGGCTAGTTGTAATTCAGACAAGTGCGTGTTCCAGCACGTAAGGAATACGAAAAGAGGTGCAGAATAACGGGGCTCTACCTTTTCTGCATGTCCTCCTTTTGTCTATGCACCTGTTTTCGTTTTTCTTGCGCGCCATTTTTTTTTAAATATTGTATTCATCAACCGTTCCCGTTAACGCGTGGTTCGGAGGATGAAGGCTGTGTTGTACCGTGGTCAACAAACTCTGTGGGCAAGGTAAGATCACTGGCCATTCTTTAGCACGTGTTACAGAGACGCGGTCTCCTTAACGGATATGCTGCAAACGACACTTGGGAAGGACGTGAACGTTACGCCATATTTCATGCATGTTTTACTTGATAAGTAAACCCGACTACTCTCCGTGTGTTATGTTAACCTTATTTTTTGTTTACCTCCATGAGCTTTATTTTAATTGAATGCATAACAGTACTTGTATCCGCGGGAGGGTGAATTTCTTTTGTTGCGGACAGGATAGTCACTGCAGTGCCTGCACAGCTTGTGTACAACTAATAAAGAAAAACAGTACAATACCAAAATATTGTGCAGTTTCTTTTTTTGTGTTGTACTGTTTTTATTTATTTGTTTTGTTTTAAAACAAATTGCTGTAGAGAGAAAGAAATGCAACACGACAAGCAATAAAAACATTCATATATGCGTCGTTATAGAACCGAGAGAACGCATAACACAAATACTAGACGCTAATAACCGAGATTTCACAGCGCGCATTTCTGTGGTTTTACAAGTAGAAAACCTGTTTTTTCCAGGCGAGTGAATAAAAAAAATGTCACAGTTTCGCCCTAAGGACGAAGCAATGAATGCGATAGCAACACAGCAATGTCACACGAAGTAAGGTGAGCGGCTTTGGTAGCAATATGAATTGTAGTAAACATGAGCTGATTAAGTAAGCAGGTGTGCTGCGGCGTAAGTAGACCGACATGAACAGAGACTCGATGACCACGAGAAGGCGCGTGTGAAACGGTGGTGTTGATGAGAAGCGCTTCCCGTGGGCAGCGCGCGTGCGAAGGGACACACCTGTAGCGCTGCACTGCCGATCTGGGCAGCATTGCATGTGTAGCGTGCGTTGGAAAATGTGGCCCGACTATTAGTAACTGAATGAACAAGCGTGGTGTGAGCGCGCACAAACAAACATGAATAGATCACACTGATTGACTGCAGACAACGACTGTCAAAACTCTGGCAGTAAGCGCATACGCCGCAGCGGCGAAGGTACGTGCGGTCTGTCGCTTCAACGGAAACTGAGCGGCGAATGCACGGCGCATAAAGGTCAGAGCCGTGTGGAGATAAGCGACGGTGCGAGCGAGCGACGAGCGCGGTTGTTGGCACAGTAGAAGTGCCCCCCCCCCCCCCCCCCCCGCTCCCTCCGGCGCTGGCTTCCCGCTTCCTTGCTTGCGCGTGGGAGATTGAGTGCGTTCGCTCTCCGTGATAGCGCGCGTCCCCGCACGCTTCCGCTCGGGCATACGGCGCGCGGCGAAGATTTTATCTATAAGGAGCCTCACGGCGACGGCGACGGCAACGGCGACGCCGACGGCAGAAATCCGGTTGAAGTGTCCATATAATTGCTATCGCAATAAAAAAACGGAATATACAATGCTGTACTTGGGCATGTTGCTACTTGGACAACATTTTTAGCGCCAGCGGACGAGGAAGGAAGGTAGACGCGGACAACACAATGCGTTAAAATATTCAAGGTAATGTTTTCTGCTCTTTCCATAATGAATACTGAGGAAAGTTTGTAAGGGTCAACGTTCCTTAAATCCGGCCATTTGCTTTCTAAATGTTTAATCTTAGAGAATAGTTATTTCTTTGTAATTATTTATACTATGGATAAGTTAGGCAGTGAAGAACCTTCTGTGGCTGTGGCTTTAATTGGTACGTTACCTAAGTTATGTCTGTTTGTCCCGTACAATAGTCTAGCCGACAATTTATGTAAAAATTTCTGAGTTTTTGACTGATCATGAGAATCATATAAATAAATTACCTACCGTAAGATTTAATTTGGGAGTTCTAGGCAGATCAACGGAACTGTTGTGCGTCATTCAGTGTAATTGGAATGGAAGCAGCCGGATACGCTTTCAGTACGTTTTCTGCATGAACACGCGTGGACATCGCTTTTTCGGCGGAAGTTAATTCCCAGCTACAACAGTAGGTAAGAAGGGTATCTATGAAAATTTACATCGTTTACGCGCGCTGTCGTCAAGTAGAATGAATTCGTTCCTATCAACTCTCCAGCGGGGATTTCTCAAACAATCTGGAGCGGTCCTTGTTTCGTTTACGCATGTTTCGTTCTCCGACGGTGAAACAAAAGGTCTCTCAACATCAGTAATTATCAGGCCGTCAATGCTTGATTCTGCGACTCATACGACATGTAGGAGCACCGCTGTGTCGTCTGGGCGCACGGGCAGTTTTTCCCGAAGGCGGAGCATCGGAAGCATGGTTGGGCTCGCCACACGGTGTTTTAACAAAAAGGCGAAACATTGATAGTGGTAGCAAAGCATTAGACAACTACACGAAGGAAGGTTCGTAGTTTTATCGGCCGAATAATTTACAGCAAGCATTTGCTTACTAATTTGGTGTCAAGCGCGCACAGGCAAACATGAAGAGATTTCACTCGATCCGCCCCTCGCTGTCACAATGATGGCGGGATGAAGAGCTACCCGCCGTGGTGGCGTAGTGGCTTTGCGCTGCTAAGGTGGCGGGATCGAATCCCGGCCGCGGCGGCCGTATTTCGATAGGGGCGAAGTACAACCGTGCATTCCGTGCGCTCTAAAGAACCTCAGGTGGTCACAATTAACCCGGTACGGCGTGCCTCAAAATCATATCGCGATTTTGGCACGTAAAACCCGAGAATTAAATTTTCTTTTAGAGCGCTGGCAGCGGATCGGGAACGCTTGTGCTGCCTCTCTCTTCACCGCGTCTCGGAAACTTGAGATAACGTGACCTCCAACGCTGGGCGCGCGGCAGCACAGCGTGCGTGAAGCCACCAACCATCTCGGTGCCTTCGCACCCGCCGCCGATTACGTCCACGTTACGGTACTTGGGCCACGTATGGATTCAACCACTCGGGAAGCCAGGGCCACAGGCGATGCGCGCTCACTTGCCCCTCATTAGCGCGCGCCTCAGCACGTGACCTCCAATACAGGCTCGCGGAAGACGGCGCGCATGAAGCAGCCTACCTTCTCAGCACGGACTCGTACGCTGTTCGTCGCAACCACAGCATACGGCGCGCGGGGCGAGATAGGATCGCGTCGCACTTGAACTTATACATACGGAACATCACGGGGACGTCGAAAACTCGCCCGGAGTGTTGATATAATTGCTATCGAAACACAACGTGTTCATTTGGACTGGCTGGTACGTCTTGTTGCAAACAAGAGATTTAAACAGCGCGCCACTGGACACAGCAAGGACAGAGTGCTAAATTAGTGGAGCGGACATGGCGCGCGACAGCCGCTTTTGCTTTCACAACGCTGTAGGTGAGAGCGATGGTGTTTCTCGGCGCCCAATGAAAGGATTAGATGGATTGACGTTAGTTTTCCGTTCCGCTCAGAGCAGTGTTTGGGTATCGCATGCATAGAGCTCCGTTGCAGGAAGGCTAATGTGTTCGCACGCTACGCTCATGCCAGTAGTGGAAGACAGAAGGCGACCTTGGCTTTGGCGAAGTGGATTAAGTAGAGCGTGATGGTGCGTTCACTTGACTTGGCCGTTTTTTCAAGTCTTCGACAGTGATAGAAGACGGATCCACCAAGCCGGCAGTGGCGCCGCTGTCTTGGGCACCTGATCCGGGCTTTGCGCTGACCTGTATGCTCTGAAGGCCCGGCTGAAAGATTTCCAAGTTCTACTTGCTGTCACTCACGTATCACGTTAGAAAACACCGCGCGTGATTTTTTTGCACTTCTTCTGACAGCTATACCGTTTTAAACGCGAAGCTTTTCGTTGCGAATCTTGCCGGGCTTTGTGACCGTGGGTTCTGCGATCTGGCTGTTCTCTAGCCAAACAGGCCAACCAATCACAGCGGAGGATGCGTGCCGCTGGGTTCGTTGCACTGCCACCAGATGGCGCTCACCTCCGCGCATCCGCAGTGGCGCCGGCTGTGCGGGGAAAAAAACAGAACCAGAAAGCTCACCTTCGCGCGTCCGCGGCATTGCATTAGCCTCTCTACAATGCCTGAATAAAGCCTTCCGTGTCACTTTGTGCGGACATTCAATAAACTCAAAGCTCGAATCTTTATGCACTCACACAAAGCTTCGCTGTCATAGATTCCTACTCGTGGGATCTGCTGGATTTTCTTTATTCTGTGCCTTCACTGTTCCTTCATCTCGTGCACTGCTATGAGTTTCTTGATGGGCTCTTTCCAGGAGCTTTAGTGCGAATCCCAACTCCTAGTACTGCATTATAGTGAGGAGATCTGGGGAAATGGCTAATTTGCAGTAACGGTAAGTACAGCTAAACCAAGCTTGGCGTAGGTAAAAAAGGGCAAACTCGATGAGATAATTGCAGAGGATTTATCGAAAAAATGCACAACGACAACGAGAATGCCAATGTAGTAATGGAAGACCGATTCCTGCTGTGCAAACAGATCTGCTGTGGTTTTCTTTTTTCTTCCGGGAACTTTCAGCTGGCGTTACGTACTATAGGCACGTACAGGGGCCTCAGCCAGCGGCTCCTGGAGCACTTTCCAATCAGGTGGCGCCAGCGTATCTTTTTTTGCTTTGCTTCCTGTTTATGTCAGCCGGTTTCGTCTCCGACGGGGCGCAAAATAGTGCCTCAGGTAGCAGCAATAGCATCTACGCTGCAGAACTGGCAGCCCGCCGGGGGTTTCGCTGGTTGGGAGAAGTGAAAGAAAAAAAACGACAGATGCGGACACGGGAGCGCAACGTGAGCACGCAGCGATCGAGGAAGGAGAGGAAAGAGATAAACAACTCAGCCAGCCCTACTAGCGGGCCAGCGCGGTGTGAACCTTCGGTCCCCTCGGAATTCACGGTTCTGCGAGGCGGACGGGAGTGCCCGGAAACTCCCGTTTCACTTCGATTTTCGAGGCCGCCGCGAGCCTTTCCGTGTGTCTGTGTGTGTGGTGTGGGGCTGGACTGTGCGCACTAGAATGTATTTTACGTGGATTTGGTCTGCCCGGAGAAGCAATTCGTCAGCGGGATCCGTTTTCTTCTCTCTATTGTTTACCATTGCTACTCTGGTATGGGCGAGTTAGCCCGCCTTCCCGGTGCACGACTTTTCATTCTAGTTTCGTCCTACCGGTGGCTCCTCCATCTGCTTTAACCCCTCACCGAAGGCTGTCTCCGTTGTTGCTAATTGTGACCAGCTGTTGGGTGCTGCTTCGTAACGTTCGGTAGAACACGATTCAGTTGTCAGCATTTTATTACTGTTATAACCTGTTTGGCGCATTGGTTCAGTTTCACCTCGTGCGTTCAGTCCTCAGGTCTTTCCAAGCAGAGTCTCTTGGATGCGTCCGTTGCTTCAAATTCAATTGCTTCAAAGCACTCGAACGGGGGCAGGGCACCGCGATGAAGGAGTCTGACCGACCGCCGGTATATGAAGCGTGGGCGCGCCTGCAGGGACGTCTTGCGGGAACTTGTTCGTGGAGGATGTGTTTCGCCAACGCCCTGGATTTGCCTTTACTTAATTAAGCCCAAGAAGTTTGCGATATGCATTAAGCTGGTAACGAGCACTTCTCGGCAACGTATTTGCAACCTCATTCCTCACCTGTGCCACAGCTTCACGTGGCGGTTAAGGCCTCTACGGAGGACGCTTCCGCTCCGAGTGCGCACAGCGGCCTTGTCGACGGCGAGTCAGTCAGCAAACTTCACAAGGAGTCGCATTCAGTTCAACTCGCTGAGATATACATCACATTTGCCGTAGTTAGCATGATTGAAAATAAGCAAAGTCTGGAGGGTGACGAAAACCTGCGGTTTGTAAAAAAAAAACGTTCAAAATCAACTAAGCGATATCTCTGTTATATCGTGGGCCCAGCTACTGTGCGTCATCAGAGCACGCTAGTCCACTAATGTTTGTCATGCAGGTTAATAAAGCATGCAGTCTTTATTACGGTCAAGTAATCACTCTCTGCTACTGCTACCGGGCCCGCATTGCTGCCTTTCCATTATTGTTCAGTGCTGTGATGTTGTTCGCTCTTTATTTTTGCTGGTGGGTGACGTCGAAGCTAACCCTGGACCTGATATTGAAGCCGTACTAAATGAACTTAAGAATCTATCCGCAGGTCAATGGCAACTAATCACCGAGATTCAATGCCTCAAGTCTCAGTTACTAACAACTGACAAAGCTATATCTGATCTGAGCGTGCGTATGACCTGGCCTGGAGACCCACTACCAAAATCTAACCCCCCTGCGTTCCGATATAGAAAGCGTGAAAAGTGATGCTGCCCGCGTAGCATACACAATCCAGAGGCTGGAAGCGCGTATTGATGATGTCGAGAACCAGTGGCGGCGCAATTAACAATCTGGTTTTCTGTGGTATAATTCTTCAGGGGCCGAGTCGTTTGCCCACTCGGAGGACATTGACCACTACTGTCGCAAACATCACGCTTGACCCGAAAGAAATCGAGCGTGCACACCGCTTGGCCAATCGTGCAGGTAACCGCTTCATAATAGTGATTTTCACATTTCACAAAAGAACCTTTCCAACGGCCGCAAGAGAACGAGCTTCAGCGTTGGCGAGAATTTTACACGTCCTGTTCAATTTGCCCGCATTCGCAAAAAGCAAAGCGGCACCTTATTCCCTGCGCTTCAAAGCCCTGTTCATGGGTAATAAGCGCTACGTTTTTGAAGAACGCACACAGAGTGTGAAAGAATTGCAATAGCAGCCACTTCGCCGCGGGAAACCCCCTGCCCTACAGTATCGACATGAGCTAACCTTTGCTTTTCTGTGATCTTTGCCAACGCACGCGGCTTCCTTCCTAAACGCGATATTATGTCCAACCTCGTGTTGTCGTCTAACAGTAATTTGCTGATAATAACTGAAGCCTGGCTCACTGACGATATTATCGAGGTTCTTGCTGATCCGCCGAACTTCTGCCTCACGAGTCGGTGGTGTGCCTATCGTCATTGATCGTGCTCGCTAGCAACCATCGAGACCGACTTGGAAATCATATGGTTATTCTGCCGCGCTTCACCGCAGACTGTTATGCGTTTGCTGCAGAACACCACATAGCATTCCCGATTTTTCGCATAAACTTAACATCTTGAGCGAAATTCGTGAAAAACACCCTAACGCAGAGATCCTGCTTTTTGGTGACTTTAATTTTCCGCTAATCAACTGGACTAACAATACGGCTTTAATCGTAGACTTTAATCGTTTTGATAAACAGAAACCTCGCTCTGTGCACTGTTCAAAGGAGCGAGAGAGAATAGTTATTAATATAAAAAACTGTCTTCTTCTGGCCAGCTACTCTGCTATGGGTGGGAAAAAGCAAAAAATATTTACCGTGGTTGAACGCTGTTAAACCAAGTTTGTCGAGCGATAGCACGGTTTCGCTTGCTTTGCGAAAGGACACAGACTCTGCTCGGCGTGGCAGCAGCAGCGAGCGATTGACCATCATGCTGCGTCTCGCTTCAACGCGAACTAAGCGTCGAAAGCACAGCGCATACGAAGTTACCAGCACTCGGCGCACTTTATACGTATCGCAGTTCGCTTTGTAGATGACGCCTGCGCGACCGCGCACTTTGTCTACATCGCAGATCGCTTTCAAGATATGGTCGCCTACGTATCGTGCGCAACAGTCGCCGGTAGTGGCGGGCCAAGTCCCAGTTTGACCTTGACTGAGCTTGAAGGTCAGATTTACGGAACTAGGCGTTTTGTGGGTTAGTACCTGGAGTAGTAGAGCTATCGCTGTAAATGATGGGCGACGATGATGACAGAGCAGGCATGTCTGCTCATAGCCAAAAATCACATTTGTTCGGGCATCCATTGTGAAAACGACTGTGTATATATGGTACAATTAGTTATCCTAATGGGAAAAATGTTGCAAAAAAGTCGCAGTTTCACCAGAAAGGCGAAGCATCAATTCCGATAGCAAATTAGTAGAGAGCTATACGAAGTAAGGATAGTAGTTTTATCGGCTGCATAAACTTGGACACATTCGCTTACGAACTGCATTAACAAGCATGGCGTCAGCGCGCACAAGCAAACATGAATAGATCACACTCGATTGGTGTTGGGCTGCTGATCACGAGGTCGCGGGATTGAATCCCGACCACGGCGGCCGCATTTAGATGGAGGCGAAATGCGAAAACACCCGTGTACTTAGATTTAGGTGCACGTTAAAGAACGCCAAGTGGTCCTAATTAATCCGGAGTCCCCCACTACGGCGTGCCTCATAATCAGATCGTGATTTTGGCACGTAAAACCCCATAATTTAATTTTTTAGATCACACTTGATGACCGCAGACAACCACTGTCAAAATGCTGGCGTGAGCAAGCGCCGCAGCAGCAGCGACCGAAGGTTCGTGCGGTCTATCGCTTCAACGGAAGCTGAGCGGCGAAAGCACAACGCATACAAAGGTAAGAGCCGTGTGGAGATAGCTTTCAAGATAAGGTGCGCGCGACAGCCCGCAGCCGCACAAAGTACAAGTACGCAGTTGCTGGCAGAGTAGAAGCCGCACCCCTGCGTTCCCGCGCTGCCTTCCCGCTTTCTTCCTTTCGCATGGGAGATTGAGTCGCCAGTTCCCCTTGCGACCGGTCGCAAGATACACATTTGGTGCCGCAGCTAAACGTCGCCTCCCCTCCCTCCATCCATCCCTTCCTGCCTCCCATCCCCCGACGGCCTTTCGCACGACGGAAAACATCGCGTTTGCTCTCCGCCGTGCGTTCGCTCTCCGTGAAAGCGCGCGTCCCTCGCGCGCTTTCACTCGCAGATACAGCATACGGCGCGCAGCGACGATGTGATTGCCCTTGGACTTATACGGAACCTTACGGCCACGGCGACGGCAGAAATTTGCTTGGAGTGTCCGCATAATTGCTATCGCAATAAAAAAGTCTGAGGCCATCGGTGTCACACCAGGAGTGTTTTATGGTGCGGTGTTGAGCAGGACGGGCAATCGCCAAGGCAGACTTCCGGGTCATCTGTCGCTGCCTTCGCTTGAAGGAAAGGCTTGAATCGTGTTTTTCTGAAAACTGCGCTTGTTGACGCAAAGAATATTTTTGTCAGGAACCGCTGCACCTTCGAGAAGGATATTTCTGTGAGTAATGGCCGAATCCATTTCGCACCTTTGCTTCAGAACTTCTTGTGCAAGCTTTTCTTTAATAGCTGATCAAAATTCGAGCCTCCAGCTTAGAACTTTTTTTCGAAGGAATGGACAGAGCCACAATTCTATTTTTGGTCCTGACGAAAGCCCACGTGTATCAAGCAGAAGAAATTTCAGCTGTGTATTTAATAAAATGTTTCTCGAAAAAGGAATTCCTTAACAGAAGCAGGGAAGTTTTATATATTATTGTTAAAATATTTGAAACGTATTTTATTATTTCTGCGTAATATTCGGCTCGGTAGCGTAATATACAGCCGATAATGACAACCTGTAAAACTTGTACTCGTTTGTACGGGAAGAAGCGAAGTTAGAGGCAACCGTTGTTGAACACTGTAGTCGACTGCTAGGGACCGTTTTCAAAATGCGCGCAGAGTGGCCCCATGGGCGCGCTTAGACATAGCGGCATGTGTTGCATCGCCCAAGGCCCTCGCTCGAATCCAGCAGCGCGAGAACCTCTCTGCCATTCGTGTTCAGCTCAGCGGCTCTCTGCCATGCTGCAGCTCATGATGCCATACGTGGGACAAATAACCTGCTTGCCCTATACACAATTAATGTACGGATATTTATCAGTCTTTTCTGTTCCTTAAAACCTCTTTCTGCCTTGTATGGTTAACTATGTCTTTAATGGATCCGGTCCTATCACTTTCTTCCCTGCTTCTTTTTCCACTCTAAACGTCTCTTGCTTATCTCGACTGATGACCGGTTAAAGTTTCGATGCGCTTTCAATCCCAGCGCTTCTGGTAGTTGCACGTTACCCACGGGTCTCGCTGAGTGAATCCCGTCGCATTCCATTAGGATGTGCTGAGTGGTCTCTGGATCTTTACTGTAGCATACAGCATACACATGCCACATCTAGTTCCGAATATTTTCTCCTGTATGTCTTGGTCCAATTCACTGTCTCTATTTCTCTCATTTTCTTTCTGACAACTCCTGCTTGTCTATTTACAGTTTGGATTATCCTGTACTTGGTTGCCAACTTTCTTGACCTCTTCCTCCATTCTGTGTCCACGCTTTTCCGGTAGAGCTATTTGTGCACTTTAGCCGCCCATTTATTTTCATTCATGTTCCTGCGTATTTCTTGAAAACAAATTTTTGCTCTGCGCATTTCTGACTACAAACGAGGCCCAACCCATGCCACCCTGCACTACCTCATTTGTGGTTTTGCCGTGGGCGCCCGAATCCAGCCGGCTTAGCGAACTTTGGCTAACTTCCAACCCCGACACTATGTCTGATTTTAGGCACAGAAGGGCATTTGCGAATGTTAGCGCTGGCACCATTACTCCTTTCTAGATGCCTCGCATCACCTCATATTTATCGTAACACCAAAGTGCTATGGCCTATAAGTGCTGCACTCCGCTTTTCTTTCATTTTAAGATTATCTCAGTGGATGCTTGAGTCGGTAATTCCTTCGCTCATTTATACACCAGTAGATTTATATCTATGGGCCTTACTTGCTGCCAAACTGATACCACTGCATTGCTCAGATCTCTTCATAAAAGATCGTAGCGGCAGGTGCCGCTCGGCCTTCATGAGTGGCACCTGTTACTTTTGTGTCTTTGGTAAATCTATGGTTGCAACAGTTCGTCAGGTAATTTGTCTGCAATGCGGATTATATTCCTTAAATATATTTTAGGAAAAATCCCTTTGAATTTAACCTCGAAGAAGCGCTACCGATTTGCCTACTGCCTCGCAAGGCTCACCCGATAGCAGAACCCAAAGGTTTGATTAGGTTAGTGAATGGCGACTGCAGCGTCTCGTCTTTCTCATATTCGTCTGGTATTTTGTCTTTCTTTGTTCTTTTTTTTGTATGCGGAAAAACATCGAAGGAAAGACCCTCCAGGAATTATCAAAGTCAGACTCCCTATTGCGTTGCACGCTGACGCTACCAGAACACCGAGTAGCGACTGACACCTGGCGTTGTCAGCGTTCGGAGATAAATGCATCTTAGTTTTGGCCAGGTGGTTCTTGCTGTTAATCACGTTTACTCCTCAACAAGATTAGAGCATGAAGAAAAACACATCACGCCAGAGCGCTTGCATTTGCGACGCCCGAATATATACGTATATGTCGAAAGCGCCGGCCAATGGTAAGCCATCGTGCCGTGCATATATAGCAATGAGCGAGGCTTCGGAATCTGCAACGCCATTTCTAGCGTCGGGAATTTTGCGTGGTGTTCTGGACATCTCACGTAGAATAAATTGGTGGCCGGACACCGACTTGATTCCCAGCGAGTGCTGGATGGTCAAGCCTGCGCGGTGGCGTTGTCCTGCGCGAACCCGAGAGTCCTCCATTGCAGGGCTCGCCTCGTTCGGAAGATAATCGCCATCACTATGGCCACCACGAGCGCTGCCACCACGGCCACGAAGATGGGGCTGAGCGCCTTGCGCAGGGGTTCGTCACGTGTCCTCGGCGGCTGCTCGTGCACTGCCGTCCGCAGCTTGCGTGTCCTGCTGCTGCTCTGTTCGGCGGCCTGCGCGCGTACAGTGCATCATTGAAGGTCACGTGGTGCAACGAAACGCTCGCCTCGGCAGCACCAGTGTCGCGTTCTTTTTTTTTTTTTTTCTTGTTTTTCTACGTGTTTTCTTCCTTCTTATTGCGTCTGCAGACATTTCGTTGATATGCATTATGAAAATTCCGTAACTCTTCAAGAAGCTGGAGTGTTGCTTCGAACCGTCCGTAAATATGTTTTCTGTGCCTTATTATACGCTGTCCTTTTCCAATGCTATTTGCTCGCTCTGTCAATTCGCGGGGTATCGTTGACCGCCGTCTTAACCGCCAGAGTCAGGGATCGGGTGCATTGAGCTGGAAACCGCCACCTGTAACAAGGCGGACACATGTATTGTTTTAACACTGTAATACACAAGACGACGACCAGGACGCATCCCTTCGTGCCGCGGCGCCCGAAATTGACGTGATTCACTGACTCGCCCAACTTCATTAAGTCTCGATGTTCACGTAGTCTTTGCCAGCGGTTACTTTTGCGAGGCTCATGTATTTATTGCCCGTGCGTATTTTCTGTCGTTTTAAGGCGTTTTGTTAGCGATACACTGTATTTTCGAATATGTATATTTTGCTTTCAAAACTGATGCCAACGTAGCCGGACTACAGCAGGCTTATTCATAAAGATCTGAAAGTGGTTTGCGCGACGCTCGTAGGGACCTTATCCGTGCTTGCAATGAAACATGATCCCCGCCCGTGTGTAGTAAAGAAACAGGCACGTGTGAGGAGGCGCGAGCAGTCTGTCAACTATGAATATTCAAAGGTGGAACACTATTCAAGCCGTCATTGCACGTTCTGCATGCCCCACTTCCTGATGCAGCCAAAATATTTCTGCCGCTTAAGATTTTCGAGTGTTGCTTTAGCGATCTCGAAGCACAGACTAAATTTGAAGCAGTCCACCCCAACCTATATTTTCCCTACCTAATATGATGAACAGCCTTCATTTTTCGAGCTCAATTATTACTTAGAAATATGACTAGCAGCTTGTTCCATTGGAAGAAACGGATATACGCGTAAATCAGACTTGTAAGGTAATCACTCACTAGTCGCTCGCATATTTTGCTCAGTGCACTAGCATGGCGATTAACTTTAATGTTCTCAGCACCCTGTGTTTCAATTCAAATCACCATCACTTGTCTTTATACGACCGGGAACCACGGAGGTATCCGCGTCCTTGCGATCCAGTCTCAGATTTTCACCGTTGGGAACGATTGCAGTTTCTGTACTCTAAATGACATTTAGCTTCGCTTCCGAAAAGTTGACTCTTCGGAGGGCGGAAGTCAGCGATCGGCTAGCATCTTCGTCGGTGAGAACAATGAAGCGTCCATCGAGGCAATGGACCGGCAACGTATTTCGAGCGCAGTGTTGGCGACGGCGACTTTCCAGCCCGACGGTGCAGTTTTAGAGCCGAAGACTCTCGATTCTGCGCAAGCCGTCCAACTCGGCCAGGCACGAGGAAAAGAGCAGATAAAGGGCCCTAATGAGTCGAGCAGGAAATACCCAAACCCCGCTCATTTCACGCCGGATTGATCCCGCGAACCGTTGAGACGTGACGCGAATGGCGCTGCTGCCGGACCTCGGGAGGCCCGTAGCGAGAGACAGCTGCTGGACTCACGTTCTGGACCTGCTTCGTCTTCTTCGCTCGGTTGGCTGCCGCCTCGCTCGGCGCGGCTTCGTCGGGAGCGCTCCGGTTTCGGGAGGCCATGAGAAGGCGAGCAGTTCTATTACCTGGAGAGGTATATTTCACTCGAGATTAGTTCCCCGAGTGCGCATCCCACGTAGTGCACAGATCACCATCGTCGTCGTCGTCTCTGTTCCGGTGCGGGCGGTTTGTGGTTTCCTTTGGGGGGCCGTTCTTACAGCGAAGCTGTATATGGCCGTGATCGCGGGATTTCTTCGTCTCCGTAGCGAGAAACTCAACCAATCAGAGCGGAAGGCGCTCGCCTCCAAGCATCCGCGCTAGCGGCGCTGCCGGCTGTGCGGGGGGTAAGAAAGAAAAAAGAAAGCTCGCCTTCGCGCATAGCGTTCGCCGCAAGCGTTTCCCGGTAAAGATTACGGTTGCAGAAGCTGCAGTTGCCGAGAAGCAGCAACTGTAGCATACGACGCAGGGAGTGACGTCAATACACTTTCAAATGTAAAAGAAGAACCCGCCTAGCAACTGCTTTCTTTTGTGTTGTGATGGCGCTATGGAAAGGCCACGCATAGTTACGACTCCCGAAGGTCAGCGTGAACACTATGAGCTGCGACGGGAACAGTAACGTCAACATGCAGGACGGCGTCTTGCTTAGGCGAGGCAGGACCCAACGCAAGCCACGCACAGCTATAGGACGCCCGAAGAGCAGCGAGAATACATGAGCGACGATAGGAACAGCAACGTCAATATGCACAACAGCGTCGTGCTCAGGGTCGGCAGAGCCCAGTTCAAGGCTACGTCACATTGGTCTAGTGGATCAGGTGATACCACAGATTCGCTGGCCAACCATCCTCACAGCGCGGATTGGAGCCCAAATTTTTTATTTCGGTCTCCCGCCGAGAAAGATGGCCACAGTTTAGTCAAATGAACCGTTATTACAGAATCTGTGTAATCAAAGGCGGCCACTTCGTGGGCCAACCTCGAGTGGCCCTAACTGGTGCGTGTGCGCAGCAACCGCGGCTCCTCCACAGAACAGCCAATGGAGATAGTCACCCATTGCATCTCTTTCCGTTCAGACTGCGATAAGTGCTGTTATCCTTTATATTCGACCAGGAACGCATATTCGGCAATTTCGAATAGCGAATTCGATACTTGTTGCTGGGCTAGTTGGTCATCTTATTGCGCAAGGACGCAACCACGGGCGGAAAAAAAAAGTTTTCTTTCGTGTCCTGAAACTTTTTCTTCGGCCCGTGGTTGCGTCTTAACGTTGCGTAATAACAATAGCGAATTCCCGAATCTAGTACGAATCAAATAACAAGGCGCCTTCGATTCGTACTTTGGAATATTCGGTTATATCTATAGGATTGTAAGGGGGACCGATCCAGTGCTGGAAGCTCAGTCAAAGGCGTCGTTGGGCCGAGGCCTATAACGCTAAACAATCGCTCAGGTGTAGCACGCGGACCTCGTTTCGTTCCCTCCAGGTACGGCGTCGGGGTTTTGTCGCGCTCGCTTACGAATAACGAGCGTCGTAGCGTGGACCTGTGCTGTGCTGACGGGGTCAAGGGAATTTAGGTGCCGGTGGAAAGGGCGGGGTAAACAGATAGTCAGCTGCTTGCGCGGGCCTCACAATCGAAGCAGCAAACCAGACTCGGGATTGAAAGAAGCCAGAAGCGAGTCGTACATACAGGCCCTGCTTGTTGATGCTGTCCGCTGGTCGGACGAAGAGCAACTATTCGCCCGAATGATACGCAACCCGCCTAAGACTGTCGCAGAATTTGTTTCGGAGGCCACAACGATCGAGAATACGCTTGAAATGCCCGCCAGGCAATACAAGCGCCTGTGCGCTGACAAACTACGCCGAAGCTCAAGCGCTAGGCGCCGACGACTTGCGGTTGACGATCAGAGCGGTCGTGCGGGAAGAGCTGAAGAAGTTATGCCCAAGGTCGCAGCCACAGGTGGCCTCGATCGCTGACATAGTTAAAGAAGAGATTCAGCGGTTACTGCTAGTGCCAGAAGTTTCGGCGTCGCCTCAACCACAGCCGGAAGTGATGACCTACGCCGCCGTCCCTCGCCGTCAAGGTCCCCCTCCGCGCTCGCGCCAGGGCCCCGTAACGCCGCAGTTCCGTTGTCCACCGCCGCCAGCATGCACGCCCGCCCGTCGCCCAGCGCAGCTGCCAGAGCAAGACGGACTTTTGGCGCGCCCCGACCACCGCCCGCTCTGCTATCACTGCGGGGAAGCCAGCCATGTCTACCACCGATGCCCATACCGCGAGATGGGCCTACGAGGGTTTACCATCAACGCGCCACCTGCACAGCTTGGCGAGCGGCCACGTGACATCGCCGACTACCTCTTCGGAGCCCAGTGGCAACCACGACGACCCTCACGCTCGCCGTCACCAGGCCGCTACATCTCGCCGCCGGACGCAGGCCCAGCCCGGGGCCGATCTCCCAGCCCTTACCTGGGAAACTAAAAGCAGCAACCGATGGAGATGCGGTTGCTGTACGACGCAACGCCCAAGATCCTCCGCCGCCGACGAAGAAGATTCGCGAATCATCATGACGAGGTATCAGCACGCCGCCTGGCAAGAGCCTTGACGACAACACTTCGCCGCCGAAAGAAGACCTGCCGACGCGACGTAGCAGCTGTGGAGCAAGCCGACGCAGCCGTGATCCGACGCCATAACGTAACCGCAACGCAAGACGACGGTCTACCGACATAGACGTGCTAATCGATGGTCATAACGTCACCGCACTCGTCGACATTGGAGCGGACTATTCCGTCTTCTGTGGCCCGTTCGCCGCCAAGTTGAAGAAGGTCAAAACGGCCTGGCAAGGACCCGATATCCGGTCAGCGGGAGGCCACCTTATAACGCCGGCTGGAATCTTTGCAACGCGAGTCACGTTTAAGAACCGCACTTACCCGGCGAGCTTTCGTAATCCTGCAGCACTGCTACAGAGATGCCATCCTAGGCATGGACTTTCTAAACCAACACGATGCAGTCATCGACTTAATGTCAGTTTAAGTCGATAACGCTTTCAACGCACAAAGCGATACCACCGGGTACAAAGATCAGTTACCATGCATTGAATGTGCTTGAAGAACAAGACACCGTTCCGCCTCGCTCCAGCGTAATGATTTCCGTCGGTACCGAAGTGCCTGCAGACATGGAGGTCGTCGTTGAGGGCGATCATCACTTACTCCTCGACCGTGAAATTTGCGTCGCTAGAGGCATAGCTGAGCTACGTGAAGGGAAAGCAAGAGTGATGCTCACAAACTTCAGCCACGAATACAAGCACATTAACAAAGGCACCACGGTCACATACATCGATGAAATAGTACAAGCCAGCAGTGCTTTCGCCTTCGCGGATTCTAGCGCACCTGCAACGATGACTGTAATACCTGAACCAACTTCTGACGTCAATCAGAACCTTCCCAATCATAAGAAAGAACAGCTAAAAGCCCTGCTCCTGCAATACAGGGACTGCTTCTTGTCGTCAAAAATTCGACATACCCCTGTCGCCAAACACCGCATCATAACCGACGAATATGTCCGCCCACTCCGTCAGAGCCCGTACCGAGTTTCGGCGCGCGAACGCGAGGCCATAAGGCAACAAGTCGACGAAATGCTACGCGACGACATCATCCAGCCGTCAAAGACTCCGTGGGCGTCGCCCGTGGTGTTAGTGAAGAAGAAGGATGGAACTCTACGTTTGTGCGTCGATTATCATCGCCTCAACAAAATCACGAAGGACGTATACCCTCTCCCACGGATAGACGATGCCTTGGATCTACTCTAACAACGCAAAGTATTTTTCGTCGATGGACCTCAAAACCCGTTGCTGGCAATTCGAAGTCGACGAGAGGGACCGGGAGAAGACTGCCTTTATAACACAAGACGGACTAGTCCGTTCGAGTTCAAGGTCATGCCGTTTGGTCTTTGTTCGGCACCTGCGACTTTCCATCGCGTCATGGATACAGTACTGGCAGGCTTGAAGTGGCAGACTTGCCTCGTATACTTGGATGACGTCGTTGTGTTTTCCTGAAGCTTCGAAGAACACCTCCGGCGCCTTGAAACAGTTCTTCAAGCAATCAAGACCTCCGGACTCACGTTGAAGCCTGAAAAGTGCCTCTTCGCATGTGAGGAGCGTTTTGGGCCACGTCATCAACAAGTCTGGAGTGTGCCCTTACCCACAGAAAACGGCGGCGATCACTGACTCATCCATCCGCCGACAAGAAGGCAGTGCGTAGATATCTTGGACTGTGCGCCTATTACAGGTGCTTCGTCAAGGACTTTTCACGGATCGCCGAGCCACTGACGTACCTCACGAAGGCCGACGTCGAGTTCAAGTGGGAGACGCCGGAAGTCGAAGCATTTGAAGAAATGAAGCTACGCCTGCAATCGCCGCCAATACTTAGGCATTTTTACGAAAACGCCGATACCGAAGTCCACACTGACGCAACCAGCGTAGGACTCGCCGCCGTGCTTATTCAGAGGACTAACGGACTATAAAGGGTTGTAAGTTACGCTACCCGTTCGCTGTAGATGGCGGAAGCAAATTATTCCACAGCAGAAAAGGAGTGCCACGCCATCATCTGGGCTACATCAAAGTTTCGCCCCTACCTCTATGGCAGGCTATTCTAAGTTGTGAGCGACCACCACGCCTTGTGTTGGTGAGCTAACTTGAAGGATCCTTCAGGTCGCCTCGCACGATGGAGTCTGAGACTTCAGGCATTCGACGTCACCATCGTTTACAAGTCCGGGCGATAGCACTCTGACGCTGACTGCTTGTCTCACGGCCCCGTCGAACCGCCGCCACAGGACGACCAGGATGACGACACTTTCTTGGGACCCATCAGTGCCGACGGATTCGCCGAACATCGAGCCGACCCGGAACTAAGGAGCCTTGTATACTATCTGGAAGGCAAGACCGTCGCTGTGCTGGAGGTGTTCAGGCGAGGATTGGCATCGTTTTTCTTGCTACAGAATAATTTCTCACCACTCCGAGCCAACTACCTGCTCCTACGTGGTACCCTCAGCATTGCGCCTGAAGTTCTGCAAGCTCTACATGACGACCCAGCGGCTGGACACCTCGGTATTTCCCGCACGCTCGCGTGGATACAAGAAAAATACTACTGGCCTCACCCCACTGCCGACATCGCCCATTACGTAAAGACACGCCGAGATACGCAATACACCGCCGACAAGGCCAGCCGGACTTCTACAGCCGATCGAACCACCTCGCCGACCGTTCCAGCAGATCGGGATGAACTTACTAGGCTTTCCCGACGTAGACGTCCGGGAATAAATGGATCGTCGTAGCTACGGAATACCTCACCCGCTACGCCGAAACAAAAGCCTTGCCCAAAGGCAGTGCCGCCGAGGTATCCAGGTTCTTCGTTGAGAACGTCCTCCTGCGTCAGGGTGCCCCAGAAGTCCTCATCACCGACAGAGGTACGGCCTTTACGGCAGATTTAACTCAAGCCATGGGGCTTCTGCGATGCCCAGGGGGCGCTGCAAAAATGGTGCTAAAAAGCGCCCTCAATCAGAAACTGGGTAGTACCAAGCTCGGTCGTCTGCTTCGGAAAGCACGTTTACAATATGGACCCGCCACTTTCGGTTGTGTTGTACCACGGCTTGCAGCGAATATCGGGCGCCTAATATTTTTTCAGGGGTGGCACGCTGCGTAAAGGCAAGAAATTATGCAACGCCGAATACGTGTAAGACGTTCAAGAAATAAGCCGCGAAGCTTTAGCGCGGTGTCAATCGCAAGTGAAGCGAGTCACGTACGAAGTTGAACTTCAGGTAAGGTTTGCACGCTGCTAGATTCAGGCGCACAAACGCGAGGAAATGCTTGCTATAAATGAATATACAACCGCGATAAGCAGACATCATGTGTACGGAACTGCTCGAGCGCACGACGGTACGCGCCGCGACGGCAGCGGTCTTTCAGCTTGCCGCGATGTACGAACTGCTCGAACGCACGATCGTACGCGCCGCGACGACAGTGCTCCTTCAGCATGCCGCGACACGGCGGGCCTCCTGCAATATTTCTTGACTGCATGCCGCTAAACAAGTACCATCTGTCCCTTTAGCAACTGATAAATAACTGATGCAATGCATATGAGCTCAGCAGTAACGTACTACGCGCGAATCGCGCTGCAGCGCGAGCTCGTGCGCTGCTCGCTTGATGTAGCTTTTATCGACAGCGCTCGAACATCGATGTGATGTAATCAATAGTGCCTTGCTGCCTCAACGTGCTGGCTTGAGGTGAAGGATGAGCACATTTAGCTCTCAAATATGTGCTGCTCATGAAGTTATCCAGCGCGCACGACGCTCCGCTTCGTGAGGCCTTGAAAGAAAACGGTCGAATCTGATGTTGGGATTCAGGCCTTCTTGCTCGTGGCAGCTCATGACGCAGCAGTAACGACGGGGACGCTTTTTCGCGGCTGAGCTCTCCGGATCGGCGTCGCCAATTCCTTCTGCTTCCAGCATTACGTCCGACGGCACACGGAGAGTCCGTTTTCGTTAAACTACGCTGCGGCCAGCTCGCAGCGTGGTCTCTGAGAAGTGACGAGCCTTCTCGCACTCGCAACAGGGCCGAAAGAAGTGCGAATCGACGTAAAACTCGGGCTATAAACGTGCTTCGCCACAGCCAGGGCTCAATACTACCCAAGCTGGTACCACCCAGATACAACTTCTCTCGCCGCTACCAGGCGCCGCTACTATACCTCAAACTCCAGCGCCAGACGCCCATCCTGCGATACAGCCTAGGGATGGTCGATGAAATTTTTTAATCGATTAACGATTAATCGTTCGTCGGTTTAGCGTATAATCGATTAATCGCTTTCGATGCGGGGTTTTTCGTCGATTAATCGATTAATCGACTTTTTTTCGGGCGCTTTAAAAAGGCTGAAACACAGTTACCTACTCACCTATTTTACCTATTTAACGTTTGAAAGGTGGAACCAGGATAAGAAATACAAGCGTATAAACTTTGATAAAGAATAATGTTTAATTTGTTAGAGGTCAACTATAATTGCCACTAGGGACTAGTGGCAGGGTGTTCATATTAACACGTGTACTACTTGTTTATCTTTCCCCGGTGACCGCTTTTCACCGGCTAACAAATGTTAAACGTTATCGCTCGGCGCAGGGCGCAGGACGGAAGTTTCTCGAACGTTATCGAATCTTCTATCCGTTGTCTACTGTCACGGACGCTTATGTAATCTGATTGTATGAGCGACGCAAATTGTCTAGTACTTTCTGGAAGACACGCGGGCACCAGGGCGAGCCCAGTGCTTCGATGGGGTCGCCTTCGATGACTTATGTATAAAAGCCGACGCGTTTCGCCGCTGATCAGATTTCGACGATCGCCGACTGTGTTCGCCGCTATCGTTGTGCTTCGAGTGCAACTTGCTTTTGTGGGCACAGGTTCGCCCAATAAAACATCTGTTTCGTCATTCACAGCTTTGCGACTGTTTCCTTCACCGTCACTACTACGTGACAATATTTAACTTTTACGGAATTTTTAAAAATCGCCTGTTGCAGGTAGCATAATTCTTATCGTTGAGTTGGGTTATTCGAAGAGGCGGACATCAGTAGCACGAGAAATCGAAAGACATATTCAACCAATTAACAAAAATTGACTAATGAACTTCTTAGTTAATTACTTTACGACACATATTGCAATTTACGAATTGTAGCGGTCAGTTTGCAAGACGCACTTACTTGAAATGAATTTCCAGGATGACACCAGTTTCGAGATATTATGTCTCAAAGGGTGGGACGAATTACATGGGCGTTCCAGTTACTTTTGTGCTTCAATGCATTTTGGTAAAAAAGTAAGTGGACCAACAGTGCATTTTTACGGCGAGTATACGATGGTGCATATCACCAAGCTGGTGTCATTCTGTAAATTCATTCCAAGTGGATACGCCTGACAAGCTCACCGGCTATAATTCGTAAATTGCAATATGTGTCGTAAAGTAAAAACTAAAGTTAATTAGTGATTTTTGTTAATTAGTTGAATATGTGTTTCGATTTCTCGTGCTAATGTCCGCCTCATCGAATAACCCAGCTCAATGATAAAAATTACGCTACCTGCCACAGGCGATTTCTAAAAATTCCGTAAGACTTAAAAATGAACACCCTGCATGTTAAAAATGGCACTTACTGAGGAGGGTGGGCATGGAGGAAGGAGAAATTAAAAGATATCATCGCAGCACGACTGACATGAAGTAACGGCGCAACACGTGATCGCCACATCAGAGCGCGTGGTAGGTTTAATGCTGCCGGGTGCAGGGCAGCAGCGCAGCTGAACGGGAGCGCACCCATTTGAAACTACTGCGAACCAATACGTTGTCTCTCAGGGTCACGTGCTGACTATATACTGCGAGGTAAAAAGCGAAAGAAATGGCTTGACGGTGAGTCCGCTTGCCAAGACTTGCAGCGTCACGTCCTAGTTCATTTCTTCCTCCACTGGGGCGCCGTCACTCCGGCCCCAGGCACCTTGTGTGACGCGTGCGTAAAGCGGGGAAGCGCTTGGCCAGCTCGGCAGGACTCGGGAAAACAGTCAATAGTCGCCCTGTCTTCGCAGCCGCGCTGCCGTTGCTCGTACTCCGCATTCTATAGTACGATTTCAAAATTTTCACGCCACTTTAGTCACCGTCTGGAAAACGATTAATCGAACTGCTTTAATCGATTAAACCGATTAAATTAAAGGTAGACGTCGATGACAATTAATCGTTTTGCGGCGTACTTTTAGTCGATTAATCGATTAATCGTTCATCGATATTATCATCCCTACAAGCCATCGCCGGACCACTGCCTACCACCCGCAGACGAATGGCCTCACAGAGCGCCTAAGTAAGACCATCGCCGACATGCTGACAACGTAGGTCGACGTCGAACACAAGACGTGGGATGCCATCCTTCCGTACGTGACCTTCGCATACAACACAGCCGCGCAAGAAACGACGCACATGGCGCCGTTCAACCTGGTCTACGGAAGGAACCCGGCAACGACGCTTGACGCCATACTACCGGTCGTCACCGACGAGGGCAATCTCGACGTTATCACCTACATGCAGCGCGCCGAAGAGGGTCGACAGCTCGCCCGGCTGGGCATCAAGAACCAGCAGAGGCCCGATAGCCGACACTACAATCTTCGACAACTCTACGTCGAGTACCAGCCCGGCGACCGTGTTTGGGCCTGGACTCCGATACGCCGATGAGGAACTTAGCGCAAAACTGTTACGACGCTATTTCGGACCCTATGAGATCATCCGACGCATTGGCGCAATTGACTATGATGTCGTGCCAGACGGCATTTTGCAATCACAGCGGCGCCGCGCACGACCCGAAGTCATCCACGTGGTGCGTCTTAAACTTTTCTACGCCCGCTGACGAACTTAGGGACTTCGTTGCTTTGCTGTTGTTTTTATTGCGATAGCAATTATATGGACACTCCAAAGCAGATTTCTGCCGTCGGCGTCGCCGTGAGGTTCCGTATGACGTCAGCGGCGATGAAATCGTCGCCGCGCTGCGGACGCTGTATGTGCGAGTGAAAGGGGCGAGGGACGCGCGCTTTCACGGGGAGCGAACGCACGTCCGAGAGCAAACGCGCGTTCTGCGCCGTGCTACCTGAAGGGTTGCAGAATTAAGCGTCTCTTTCCTGCTTTCCATATATAGAGAGCAAACGCAACTTTTTCCGTCGTGCGAAAGGCTGTAGGGGGACGGGAGGGAGGGGAGGCGACGTTTAGCTGCGCCACCAAATACGATCTCGGCCTGATACGTGCCGCCACAGCCTGCCGGTTTGCCTCGCCCAGCCTTGGTGACGACTTCACCCTATCCCCTTTCTCTCCCATTTCCCCTCCCTGTTGGCGCTGAGCCGTGCTCCCTCAGGGGCTGCAGAAGATAGCGTCAACCTTTCCCTTTCCACACGAACCACTTACACACCAAATACGTATTTATATCAAAACGCCACGCACGTTCGGTGCGAACGCAGGCAAAACGCCGACGGCGTCGGCAACAGTTCTACGCGTTGCAGGTGCTGCTGCATGTCCAAGTTTATACAGCTGATAAAACTACCATCCTTACTCAGTATAGCTCTCTAATAATTTGCTATCGCAATTGGTGCTTCGCCTTTCGGGTGAAACTGCGACAATTTTTTTTTTTTTTTTTTTTTTGTATTACGCGTGGTTTTGTTTTCGCTTTCGTGTTGGTAGCATCCGGACGATGTTTTTTAAGGGGAGGGGATTGACAGGTGTACTTGATTATATTTCACCGGTGACCGCTTTTCACCGGCTAAGAATGAATGAATGAATGAATGAAAAACTTTATTTCGTGAGCTTTTCAGCGCATGCGCCAGATGGAAGTGGTTCCCACTTCACAGGAATCGTTATGCTGTTCTCGCCGCCTGGCCCCTGGTTACGAGCCAAAGCTGGTCTTCCAGGGCGGGGCTGGACAGCAAGATCTTCCATCGGTCTCTAAGGGGTTGGATGGGTAGGGGGATCGTGTTGGGGTTAGGATTGGTGAGGAGTGTTGGGTGTTATTGGCTAAATTTGCATTCGGCTATCATGTGTTGGAGTGTACCTGGCTCGTGACACACGGGGCATTCGTGCCCGTACTGGCTCGGGTAATAATGTTAAACGTTATCGCTCGGCGCAGGTCGCGCCTGAATGTATCGGCAGTTTATCGAACGTTATCGATGCATCTATCCGTTGTCTGTTGTCACCGACGCTTATGTAATCTGATTGTATGAGCGACGCGGATTGTCTAGTACTTTCTGGAAGACACGCGGGCACCAGGAACCTTCGATGACTCGTGTATAAAAGCCGACGCGTTTCGGCGCTCATCAGATTTCGACGAACGCCGACTGTCCGCCGCTAACGTTGTGCTTCGAGTGCAACTTGCTTTTGTGGGCACAGGTTCGCCCAATAAAACGACCGTTTCGTCATTCACAGTTTTGCGACTATTTTCTTCACCGTCACTACTACGTGACATTGAAGAAAGCTGTCCGCCGGTCGGATCCAGACCTCGTAGTCCGGGATCGTCACCCCGTCTAGGTAAAGTCCCTATCTCGGAAAAGTACCGCCATCTACTCTCTCCTCCGCCGTCTCCTGTCCTAAGACGCTTCTTTTTTCTTTTTTACTTTTTGCTTGCGGAAGGTGACGCCAATGACGGCGGCTGCGCAGAGTGGCTTTCGACATAACTCTGAGGCAGAAAAAAAAAAAAAAAAGATATAAAGAAGTGAAAGCGCGCGCTATCATCGTGCAATCGGAGATACAGGAGAGAGAGAAGCGGCGTTGTTCAAAGGATGGCGGTACTTTTCCGAAGCTATAGGTCTAGGTACTTGCGGTGGGCTTCTTCGTGAGCCCGACGGTCCCATACCACGTGTTTGGCCGTACAGTACGGCGTGGTCGAACTGCATCGCCGTGTCTCCTCGCCCGCCGCTCCGGGGAGGACATCGAGGCAGCTTCGCCCTGCAAGGTACCCGGCGTCTCACAACGCTAGCGTGACGAGGAACGCCGTCAGCGGCGTTGCGGGAGCCGCAGCACGCTATGAAGGCGACGGTCGGCGAGTGTCGGTGCCCAACTGTCCGTCCTGCTCAGACGGAACGGGGTGAGCTATGCTATACCTTGCGTACGCCCGCAGAGCGGATTTCTGCTCAACCGATGCAGCGCGATGACAGCACGATGCATGCACGCCTCGAGTGCACGTCCGTGTTGTCGCACTAGAATAATTGTCGGCGTCTATATGCATTAGCTTTGAAGGATGCTACGCTATCCCGAAAACGGCCCCGCTTTTCGTTGAACATTCGGTCTTTGGGCAGATCAAATACGGTGTGCTTTATTTTAACGTTAGCAATAGTTTTAAAGTAACGTTGTTTGCCAAGCGAGTTGGTTCATATTAGTGGGTGAAAGAAACCAACAGCGCATAGCACTTCATAAGAATGAACGGGAAACTTGTGAAGCGTTTGAAACCAAGAAACAGGGCAAACGTTCATGCTTCAGCGATCCTTCAGTACTCCTCACAGATAAAGAGGTTGCATTTTTAGACTGCTGGCGCACGTTGTCCTAATCACTGAAATGTTTGGCTAGCTGCCTGTTTGCTTTCTTTGGCCAGATAGCTGAAGTTGGCGTATGCGCTTCTGGTTCGTTGTTGGGACTACCATTTTTATTAAACTTTCAGTTATAAATCCAGCGCTTGTCCTGTGTAGTACATACTTCTTGATTTTCCGCTGATTTCTTTCACCCACTAATAATCGCATCTGGCACTAAGTCACATCTGGCATGTAGCACAAATCTACTCAATATGCATGATTACACGAATAGGCGGGCATATTTTAAACTGGAAATCAATATGCATAATTCACTAATTAACAAGCTTTTACTAATAGCTTTTTAGATAATTACATTCGCGCACACATAGTAATATACGTATTAAGGGCAGTACACAAGGCGCACCCACTTCGAATTTTTAAACTAGCACGAGGTTTGAGATAAGCACTGTCATAGTATTCTTTAATATGCATTGCTGTTCCACTTACTTGAAAAAAAAAATGCATTCAAGCTCAAAAATTACGTGAATGCCAATGCATTTATCGCAAACCTTGTAAACGCATAGTTTGAAACTGGAGTCATCTTTAAAATTTGTTCCGAGTGGATATGACTTTTGATATGACGTTTACTGTTTCTCCGGTGTAGACAGATTTACAATCTGCACAGCGAATCTTGTAAACCACTCCAGGGTACTCTGAGCGGGGCAAACGGTCTTTGACGTCGCCGAGCCCATTTCTTAGCTTTATCGTCGGCGCATGCGCCATCTGGACGCAGTGTTTTTCAAACATTCTCCACAGCGGTTCACTAATTTCACAAATATAGGGGATTGCTGCGCGTTCGTGGATCCCGGGGCGTCTTCTGCTTGTTCCCTTGCTTGGATGCCAGGTCATGACACCGTCTTCTCAATAAAGCGCTTCAGGCAGCCGTTTCAAGTCGTCCGAGACTGTTTCCAGCTCTTGCTTCAAGTCTCGAGCAGGTGTCCTCGGCACTGGTTGACGAGCGCCGTAGTGCTTGTGAGCAGACAGGTGCATGGACTCGAAGCTTAGACACCCCCCGGTATGGCTTTCTACATAGCCGCAAAACGTTAGACTAGCGTCCGTACGCAGTAATCGTAGTGTTCAAGGGAGGAATCCTTTCGGCGGCTACGGTGAATTTTATAGAAGGCTCCATGCTGTTTAGGTCCGCAAGAAATGTTTGATCGTTGTCCTTCTTCGTAAAGAAGGGTCGGGGCTGGATGGAGCTGAATGCCCGGGATTCCTTGCAGCGCGCTATATACTACGTGCCACAGTGATCCGCCCGAAAAGACGACACGCTCACGGTACACTGGAATCGGCGGTTGCAAGATCGAAGGCCAGTGGGCCCTGTTAGAATATAATTTGTGGACACCGGGCACCAAGGTCTGTCTGGTTTTCACTCGACCGCATTCTTCTTCGCCAAGTTTGGCGCAAGTACAGAGGTGGCAGCACCCGTCGCGCTTCTGTGCATCAGTTTGTAGAAGGTTATGCGTGAAATACATCTTCAGGCACAAGCGTAGCAGGCCGCAGAGCTCTGTCACGTCGAACGGGATTCTAACGCCAGATCCTTCGTTCAACAGGCGCTCGCAAGATGCCACTGCAAGGACGACTGGAATTAAGTCCCTATATAGAAAAAGTACCGCCATCTCTTGGTCAATGCCGCTTCGCTCTCTCCTATATCTCCGATTGGATGATGATAGCGCGCGCTTTGACTTCTTTATATTTTGTGTTTTTCCGCCTCAGAGCCATGTTGAAAGTCACCCTGTGCGCAGCCGTAGTCGCCGGCGGCGACCGCGGCGAGCGCCCGACCACGGCCCGGACCTGAAAGCTTTAACAAGGACTTTCTATGGGCGCTACCGTCGACTTGCTTTCGCAAGCAAAAAGTAAAGAACAAGCGCTTTAGTAGAGGAGACGGCGGAGGAAAGAGCAGATGGCGGTACTTTTACCCCTGACACACGGGCACTCTATTTAGGTAAGGGGACATCTAGCGGAAAGGCGTTCAAGTGCAGTGACACACGACAAAGGAGTATCTGCCTCTCGGCAAGGTTCCTTTGCGGGAGGGAAGATCGGGCATCTACTTTTCGAGCGGAAAGGTGTACTCTCGCATACAGCGTGCACAACTCATCAATAGAAGAAAACCTGTTACACAACTACGGTGCCCCGTAAATATTTGTTTTACCTCAGAAAATATTTTAATTTTTAGCGGTAATGCGATTTGTCGAACAGTGAAGATTTACTCTAGCCATACACGCAAACGCTCGCACCACGTCGCTAGCAGCGCCAAGTTGAATTCAGAATATGCGCATTATCATAAAAAAAAAAATGTTTTTGCGTTCTACAATCACTAAATGTAACCTACAAGCGCAGCTTTTTGTAAATGTTTTCCCTCTTGCTTAACAAACAACGCTTTTTTTCCCCCCGCGTTCATCTGAGGAACCACCTAAAGAAGTTAGTGCGATGCCGTGGGAAAAAAATTTTAGGTTCTACAATCACTAAATGTAGTCTTACATGCGCAGCTTCTTGTAAATGTTTTCTCTCTTGCTGCTTTAACAAGCAGCACTTTTTTTTATCTTTTCGGCGTTCATTTGAGGAACCACCTAAAGAAGTTAGTGCGCTGCCGTATGTCATCGGCGCAACTCCTTTCTGCAAAGGGTCCTTCAGAGTAACAAAAGGGGTTTCCTGCAAAGGACTTTACTTTCGCCCGTATGTCAGGGGTATTAGACTGGCACGCTTGTAAGCAAAGAGCATACGTCGAAAGAACAAAAGACGTGCACAAATCCCGAAGCTCTGTGTTTTTTGGCATCGGTCAGGGGCCGGCGATATCGCGATGAAAAAACGCGAACAGCGGAGCGCGTGGCCGAAGCATAACTGCAGGTGTAGTGCTCGCCGTCCAGTCAACACCATTGACAGGCGCATACGTCGGGTTTGATCGCGCTGTGCCATGATGCACCCCTGCGATATTGACAAGGAAAGCTTATCATCTGCCAGTCATGTCTGACACGCGGTGCGATAATGCCAGCCGGAACAAGATTCTAGCGCTACGTTGGCGCCGACTGAAAGCACAGATTTTCCTATAGCGACCGCGTATGGGAGTTGGACACGTTTCCTCGCACCAGCGAACTGACGGCTGCGCTGACTGTCCCAACTTTCCGCTGTTCGCGTTTCTTTTCATCGCGATAGAATTTGCGCTGTCATCATTACAGCGCCGTCACCTTTTCTCTTTTCAAATAAAAGAAAAGCAGAACAGATACATAAATATTGCAGTGTAGGGGGTGCATCATCGCACAGCGCGAACAAACTGGACATGCGCGCCTGTCAATGGTGATGACTGAACGGCGCGCACTACACCTTCAGATATATGCTTCGGCCACGCGCTCCGCTGTTCGCGTTTCTTTTCATCATGATAGTACATTTGGAAACATAAGGTTAAAGTTGGTTGCGGTAGCTCTTTTTTTCGCCTTTAGAAGAAAGCCGGTGAAATATGGAAAAAGCTTACGTGACCTTCCGCTTGCGCGCCACAACAGCGCTGCGAACCAATTTTGCCTGTGTTGCTAGTTTCACAAATACATACGACATGTGTGCTGCTCAGCAACAGGGCAGACAGGCCGTTTTGTTAATCAGAGATTAGTGGAGCATAGAAGGTCGTTAACCGAAGGATCGCCATATGTCTTTGCACTGTCGAGGCTGTAAGTGCAGGCTCACATGAATGCGCTGTTTTACACAGGAACGAACAAACGTTTCGTCTAATGGTCGAGGCCTGGCAGTAGTGGAAGCGCATAAGCCATGGCCTTCGGTTGACTTGCATAATGCCTGAACAGTTATCTCTGGCGTGTGCCTGATGGACAGGTGGCACTACCATATATACCTGAGCATGCGCAGGTAAGTTTTGTGCCTACTTTCACGCCACAGTGCCAAGGTCCATCTAAATAGGTCGCGAAGCTTGGAACGAAAATCGTGCCGAAACCTATCGCCAGAGATATCAGTTGGTGGTGCACCATTGAAGCGCGACTAGATGAGGAGGGGACAAACACTGAAACTAGAAAACCTATGTGAAAAAAGAAAATATTAGAAAAATTTTCATCAGAAAACTGTCATATGAGTAATTATTTCGTTTAAAATATTTTCGCTGTACTAAAGCAACAAATGTCAATTTTTTGTAGCAGCGAAGCTGTTTAAGCCAGCCGTAAAAAGTGCGCGTTCCACGAAGCTACCATCAGCATTGGCTCGAGCGTCTTCTTCCGCAGCTGGCTCGTTGGCGCCCCTCGGCACGCGCTCGTGCCACTGCTCCCGCGTTCGTCGTCGTCTTCTTCCACAGCTGGCTGCGTGGCCGCTAGTCATTCCAGCGTGCAATTTCTCTTCTGTCGTCGTAATGGGGAGGCAAAGCTTGCACTAGGCCGCGCAAAGCTCGAGTCACAACGAAACTGGCCGATCGATTGCGTCTCCTGGTAGTAGCTATATGTTGAACTTGGTAGCAGCTAATTTCGACCTTGGCTATGTCTGAGTTGGGCTTGGTTGTGCCAGGTATCTCTTAGGTCATGACGCAATCGATCGGCCAGCTTCGCTGTGCCTCGAGCTTTGCGCGGCCTAGTGCAAGCTTTGCCGTTTTTTTCTATTTCACAATTTATTAGTTCGTTCTTGGTGACCCCTACCAAGCGGTGATTCTGGCGCTAGATTTGGCAAGACTTTGGAAACCAGCTATTATGTCGTGTGGAATGGCGCTGCTCAGCTGAACCTGGTGGTTTCATCTGAGTTTTCTTTATTTCCTTGCGTGTTTGTTCAAAGTGTGGCCTGCAGCGTCACTTCAAATTTTGCGTGACCTGGCGCACGGCATTCACTGGCGAAAGGTGTTTTTTGCAAACTTTTTGTTATCGTGCAAGTTCACACTGCGGCATCCTACGAGCTATGTCTCTGTGACGCTCTGCGAAGGAACGTCGCGCTATGTTCGTTCACTCTCCGTAAAACAGGCTCTGAGTGTCCGACGGGCAGCAAAATTAGTAAGTCGAATGTTTTCTAGATGATAATGTGGGGCAATGTTGTCTTGTCTGATAACTGTTGGATATGAATACATGGTGTCGCACGGAATTGCGAATGATTCTGGGAAAAGTTTTCGCATATATGTTGCTATACATTACGACTGTGTGCTGGCCATAGTACTTTTCATCCATTGAAACAAGTTTTGCATGGTCAATTATATTGGTTGCATTATTATAGACGAAAAAAAGCGAAGTTGCTTTTGAACCGTCTGTGGCACTGTCATTTATTTCCCTCCTATTCGCGCACCTGCCTAAGGAACCTACTGGAGCAATTGCCATCAGTGACAGTCTAATTATGTTCACATTATGAAATACGCTACTCTTATAGTTTAATGACACGTGCACGCTTCAGCTGAGGTGAGTCGCAAGCTCGCATCAGCCTCAAAAGAAAACTGCTGACGTAGCAGTCGAAATGTCGGACGCTAAATAAATTCAAACATTCGCTCCAAGCAGCATAAATGCTGACGTTGCTGCTGTTTCCGGTGGTGACGTCACATTTAATTTTTTTGCTTTCTGTTAGTTGTCCCCCCGATAGGCAGATGGCGACGGTTGCAGCGAGCAGCCATTTTCTTGACATGTGGGCTTCTATGGAAGCTTCGCTACCAGTTTACCTTGACAGTGCGCCCTTCTAATTGGTGGTCGGCGTTTGTGCAGTCTCTTGTGTCTGCACGCCTTACCTTCTTTCACGATGAATCCAACTAGCTAAACTTTCTGTTGCTCGGGAAGGCAACAAACCGATCGGGGCGCGTTCAGAGCTTGCTCGTGCTGTGGACTGCAAGTCGAAGCAAGCTTCCTTTTCATTTGTTTTGTTCCCCATTAAAGACATAGCGCAAGTGAGCGACGAATGATGATAGCTGGCTTCACAGCGCCACCGCTGCGACATGCGTGGCACACCGGTGCGTGCGAACGCTGAGAAACTCGAGTCTCTGGCGCTTAGATCTCCTTAATCTTTTGTTTCTTCTTCGTCAGAACTTCTCTACCTACCTTGTACCATTGCCTGTAACAGATCTGCTCAAACGTCTCTTGCTTATCTCGACTGCTGACCGGTTGATATAGTTCCGCCCAATTTAAATCCAAGCGGAAGGTGTACGCTACCTACGGGTCTCACTCGGTGAATCTCTCCGCATTCCGTTAGGGTGTACTCAGTGGTCTTGGGATCTTTGCTGCAGCATAGACATATGCCTCATCTTGTTGCGAATATTTGCGCCGGTGTACCTTAAGCACCCAGCTCGACCCTCAAATAGTAAGGCCCTTTGCGTTATCGTATAGATTTTCCTTTCTAAGTTCTTTCTTTCCATTCTATAGCGGCTTGCGCTGATGTTCGCGTAGGCCAGTTTCCAAGAAGTTACTTTGCGTGAATATATTGCATGTTTTTTAATGCTTGCCTCTCACACAGGCAGAGTTAAAGGCAGCCCTCGTTAGGCTATAACACGCAATACGAGCCCGGGTAAACAGTCACCAACAAGCACCTTCGACAGCCCCGGGCGTTGATGGCTCTCCTTCGGTACTGTAACGACTGCTGGATTAAGCTACCGACAGCCTGGAAGCACACGATGGTGACCGTGGTAACCAAGCCAAACAAAACCGTTCAATCGCAAATCTCCGCCCAATCTCCCTTACGTCATGCGCTGGGAAACTTATTGAACGCATGGTCAACGAGCGGCTCGGCACACATATCGAGGAAAACTATCTCTATCCGCACATCCATGTTCGACTTCCGCCAAATGCTTTCCACACAGGGCGTGCTCCTACAGCTAAGGGAAGATATTCTTGACCATTTGAGCAAACACAGCAAGTCATCCAATCTAGCGCTAGACGTAAAGGGCGCCTTCGATAAAGTGAGCCATCAAGTAATTCTCCGTTACATATATAGAACATATCGGTTGCGGCGCCAAAACATACGCCCGTGGTTCACGGAGCCGGCGTGACAAAAGCTGCTGTAACCTGCTTCGGGGGCATGACAAATTACTGCTGACAGCGCGCGCAAGTTGAACTCGCTCAGCTGTTATTGCTAAACAATACTATGGCGCTCTTCATAGCCCGTGTGACGGATGAGGCGGGCTATAATTTCGGTTTGTTGGCGCTTCCTTGGCAACACACCGGCGTCTGGAAACAAAGAGAAACGCTTTTCCCGTCCGCTGCCGCGGCTCTCTCAAGGGGCGTTTATGCGCCACATTTAGTGCGAACATGCAGATGCGACTTGGTCGTGACAACAAAGCGGACTGAAAAACAAAGCGGGCATTAAGAAAATACGCGATTGCCGGTGCACTGTCCACGCTCGCGAGGGAGCCCAATTGAGACGTCGGCGCAAACAGGAGGAGCCCTCATCGGCGGCACTTGGGACCATTACAATATACGAGAAAGCGGCACGCGCCTCGGCACACGAGGGGCTGCGCGCCGCATCCATAAGCGATCAGACTCGGAGAGGCCGCCGATATATCGAACGAGGCCTCGGCGATACTGTGCTCTCCCCGGCATCGATGCTGCTTTTGTCCTCTTGAGTGCAGCACGGCACGACGCAAAAGGACGAAATCCTCGCTCACTCAATGGTGTGGTCCAGACAGCGTGCCACAGCGGCCTCAGAAGGGCTCGAGCGGGAGCTGTACTCGCAAGAATGCAAGGGGGAAAATGCAAGACGGGCTATGTGTGTTATCCATTTGTTGGGTGACACAGAACATCTGACATGAAAGTCGGTAATGCGTTGTTTTCTTTGACAGTGTTTGTCCCTCGCGTCTATTCCTTATTTTGTCGTACGAGCGATCTGAACGTCCGCATGGCGCTATCGCAGCTGAAGTTGTCTCTCTGTGGCAGCTGTCGCCACTCAATTATAACAGAATGAAGTGGCTGTCCTTCACATTGCGGACAACGGCTGATGAGGTTAATAGGCATTCCTCCCCGTTCCCGCGTGTCGCAGCTATAGCTTAATCGAACTGTGCTCAAGAATAACGTCGGGCCTAGTTTTCACGATTCATCAAAAGCAAAAAGAGCACAAAAAAAATAGAAAGAACACTGTCTGTTCTGGCCATGGTTGTAGACAACAGAGGCAATGGGAAAAGCCGAAAGTGTAAACCCATAATTTAAATCAGCATTTTCAGCGCCATTCCGCAATCACGAGTCAGGCCGGAAATGCTTCTTGATGTGGTTGAAGCAGCCCCCGGAAAGTAAAACTAGTTTCGGCTTCAAGGCATTTGCGCGCTCTTAGCTGTTGCCGGACATCTTAAGGTATTTTTCTTATTCTTTTTATAAATTTTAAGTCTGGCGAAGCGCGAGAAGTGGTCGCCATCGTGCGTCCGTCGAGCATGCCTCCGCTCACCCTTGCCATTCGCTCAGCGATATCACAGGTCATATCGCGCTTCATCGTCTGCTTCGGTTGTCCCAAGTGTGAAGATGGGAAAGATAAGACAGAGCAGCTTTATCAGGCGTGCAACGAACGGAAGACGCAGGAAACCAGGGCCGCTATTTTGTAGCGATGCCTTTAAAGTAATAATGCCTTTTCGCGCTTATCGCGCTTTGTCAGTGGTCAGCTAGAGCGACGGTCCGCTCACGATATCAACGTTGATAACGCGAGCGGACCGTCGCTCTGACCACTGACAAAGCGCGATAAGCGCGAAAAGGCATTATGACATTAAAGGCATCGCTACAAAATACCGGCCCAGGCCGACCAAGCATTAGACGAAGATTGCTAAATCGGGCATCACATGTGTTGCGCGGCTCTGTGGTGTTCGAACACCGGGAATTCCAGTTCTGCGAAGTTTTTCAGGTTTCCTAATGACCACGGGTAAGCACAAGTATTTCACCATATTTTCCGAGCAGGTATTCATTTTGCATGAGTAAACCAGTTCTGTGCAAGCCTGAGTGGACTGACATACGAGCAGTGTCGCTCGACTCATTCCTCATGACGGCAGCCCATCTGTTGCCGGTGAAATACTTGTAATGAAGGGCTTGAGTGCGCGTTTTGGGGCTATACATTTTGTTCATTCTTTGTCGACATGCATAGCCAAGGTTAAAAAAAAGAAAAAAAAAGAAAGACGCAGCCGTGGTGGTTAATAATTTTCGCATTGGTTTGGATCTTCTGGAATCTGTTTTCACTCATTATGTGCGAATTTCCATTGTGAATTAAAATTGCTTCTGTTGATTGTCACTTTAGCACTGCGTGAGGTCAGTCTTTTTTCCAGTACCGAATGTGTGAATAAAAACAAATGCGTTCAGCTTTTACTTGTGTTGAGTTTTGGCTGGCCGAGAAATCGGCTAGTTTTAGTTGATCCACTTCACAACACACCAACAAAATTAACGATTGATGGTGCCAGGAAGTCATTTTCTTCACGCTACCCCCACTATATTTGTGGACTATAGTTGAAGTGTAGCCCTAAACGTAACCGCAAGTTAGGACTTTCCAAGCGACTACTTTCACGAAATGACGAAATGTAATATATTAACCGCGAATATTTGTAATTAACAACGGTTTGCTATATAAATATTCATTATAATTGCTTGGTACTGGTGTGTACGATCAATGTACCAGTGGTTTAGAAAATGAATAGCAGCTTGCAAGGTAAACTTGGGCCGCGATTTTGTAGCGATGCATTGACTTATTCTACTCTAGTCTTATCATCCACCGCTCACGGCCGGCTGATCCCGTTGATAACGCTAGCGGACCGTCGCTCCGACCGCTGCCAAAGCGCGATAAGCGCGAAAAGGCATTATTACCGGAAAGGCATCGCTACAAAATACCGGCATTGGTAGGAAGAAAGCGTTTCCTAATACACGACACACACTCAGCGGGTTCTGCTCAGCGATTTGGCCAATGTCGGCGCACGGCCAGCGGACCCGCAAGAGAGCACGAACACAGTCCGCTTGCATGCGAAGTGGGAAAGGAGGGCTTCAGCGGCAACCCTCCTCCTCCCGGCTGCGCGCCCTCTCTCTCTACCTTCGGACCTCATCAGTGACGTCATGGAGGCATTGTTTTGTTTATTTCCAGTAGGATATCCGGCAGCCGCCAGTTGTGGAAGCGGCGGTGCCGCCGCGTATCGGCATGGGACCGAACATTCCATGGGAGGTATAGGGAGTTCCCGGCCCCTGGTGGAAGCTCTGCTCAGGAGATTACGTGAATCAAAATCTATTCGTCCTGACAGTTTACCAAGCGCCCTCCTGAAATCTTGCGCAAAGTCAGTGTCACCATATCTAAACATTATTTTTGAGAAATCAATAAACGATGGGTCTCGTCCATATGATTGAAAAAAAAAAAAAAAGAAGCTTCCGTCGGGTGCCTAGCTGTTCTTAACGTAGGCACCCGACATACAATATCTAACTATCGTCTGGCATGGCTAACATGTATTTGTCAATGTCAGATCTTAGAGCATGCTTTGCACTCACCATTATGCAGCATATCAGTCAACATTCCCTGATCACCTCAAGTCAACATGGCTCTCGACAAAAAGCTTCGTGCGTTACACAACTAACAGTATTCGTTCGTGATTCGGGGATTGGCCAAGAGTTGGGCACAGTTTACATACGTTTAAGCGAATAAATTTAGAATCCATAATATTGATGAATAAATTCATCATCATCTGCCTATATTTTATGTCCACTGCAGGACGAAGGCCTCTCCTTGCGATCTCCAATTACCCCTGTCTTGCGCTAGCGTATTGCAGCAGATGAATAAATTAAAGCGAGTAAAATCCAAGACGGTTCAGTGATCAGCCATTCTAATAGAACACAGAAAAAGAGAGAGAATATGTGTACATACTTATCAATGAGGCAGTGAGAGAAGAATGAAATGAATAATACGATTAACAATTAAATTGGTTGGATTAAACAATGAATTTCTCTATGGCGATGCATACATTCCTGTGTGAGTGTCCAAGCACAGAATCTCGCAAAGACAACAGGGGGGATATTCTGTAAGAGTCCACCTAGTGGACTCTTACAGGAGCACGAAGGTGCCAGCCAGTCTCCTTCGCGCTCGTGAAGCGGCAGCCAGTGGCGACAGCCGAAGCGGATAGTCCACTAGGTGGACTCTTACAGAATAGCCCCCCCCCCCCCCCCCCCCCCCCCAGCACAGGAGAGTTCAATGGCAGACCGAGCTGTTGCATTGTAATTTTCAATGGCCCTTTTCTCAAGGAGGAGAAACGCCGGCAGTCCAGTAAGTAATGTTCAGCTGTTTGTAATGTGTTGCAGAAATGACACAACGGGGAAATTTCCAGACCAAATCGGTGCACGTATACATTTATGGCGGGACTCAGTCGACATCTCCGTCTCGTTAATGTCACTTCTGTCTGTCGTGTTTTGCAAAATTTCCTGCTCCAGAGGAATTGTAAGTGGTGCAGTCCCGCGCAGCGCTTTAGATTAGATTCTGACGTGCATCTTAGAAACCTGACCGACGTGCCGAAAGCCGTCGTTTGAAGGAGGGTTGGAAGCAGGACCTGCCTTGGCCAAACTGTCTGCCGCTTCGATCACGAAGTATGCCTATTTGTCCAGGTACCCATACTAATCGTAACCTCCGCAAATGACTTGGAGCTAGGGCGTGTAGAGTTCTTAATGTATGCGCCTCGCCGGGTGCAGTAAGGGAACTGCACAATGATAAAGAGTCTGTGATTATTACTGCGGTTGTCGTGGGAGGCTGTAGTTTACGCAGTGCTAGGATAACAGCAAGGAATGCCGCCAGGAATATTGGAGTGAAGTCTGGAAGACAAAAGGTAAAAGTCCAATCCAATGACGATGAAAAACTCCCTTTTGCTCACACTGCGAAACACCCGTTTCTATAATTACCTTTGTGTCGAGCTGATATCCTGGAGGAAGCCGTTAAGAATATGCCAGGGAAGCTGCTTTGTATTGTTGGGGTATATGTGATCACGTATGTAATAACCGATGAATTTGAGAGACTGCTTACCGTGATTACATCATTTATATGTGTACATTTAACGGACTCAATAACGGCAGTGTTATAATCACCTGTGGCGTGTCAAACCGAGGCCATGAGAAAGAGCTGGTTGGCGGATAAAGATCTACTGGGATCTTCTTAGTGAATATTCGCAGAGCCTTATGAATGGTGAGCATCCTAATTCTCATCTCTAGGGAAGCAAGTCGCGATTCCTTGTAGAGGACGGCGTTTGCTACAAACTTTGGCGGCCCCAGACCTAAGCGGACCGCTTCCCGTTCCACCAGAACTAGTGGACGCAGCCTATAAGCATGGGGGCCGGAGAATAACATACAACCGAATTCTACTATATAGGTCGGATAAGCATGCTCTAATTCATTATGCCTCTGCGCATGCCCCATCGATTATTGCTTATGCTTCTCAATATTCCCATTGCTCGGGAAGCTTTTGAAGTTACATGTTCACTATGTTGACGCCAGTTAAGATTTCTATCAGAATTAATTCCAAGGTGCCCGACTTTTTCTGCTTCTGGAATAGTTGAGTGACAGTATGAAAAGAACATAACTTGGTCTTGTAGAGAAAGGACGAGAACATCGTTCTTATTTGCATTAAAGGACAAGCGGACACTGTCCAGACATGCTTGCAACTGTCATAAGTATTCCTGTAAGCACTCGTACATTGATTGAATATCACTTGCCGAAGCAAAAAAAACGTCATATCATCAGCATAAACGTTCGTGCTTACATTCTGATCACGAGGAATGGAGCTGAGCAAGATAATAAACAACAGTGGGGATAAAACTGCGCCTTGCAAAACCCCGCGCGATTGTCTGAATTTTCCTGATGAAATTGCACTTTGTGCACCGTAAAACTCCCTCACTGCAGGCATTCAGCAGTCCCCGTTACAAAGTATTCAGGTAATAGAATATCATGCATCCTCTCCATTAAAATATGGTATTCTACACTATCGTATGCTTTAGAAATGACTAGTTTAACTAGAGGCACACATTGTTGGTGGTAACGTGCCATCTGGATTCCCGGCTCTTCAGATACACGCTTTCCACACTGGTCTGAGCTGGATCCCCATGATATATGATGTGAGTCGAAGACTCCAGCCAATGCAATCTCTTTACCTCAGTTTACCAGAACTGAATCTAGTAGACGTGTATACTGCACACCCGAACGAAAGTATATATATTAACCAACGAGAAAGGCCTACTGCCGGGGAGAATTATTTCAGCTGCTAGAATTTCACATTCCGGAGACATCAGCTGGAATGATATATTTGTCCTGTGGCAAAACGTGCTTGAGACAAGAAATAAGGATGCCTTATGAGAGAACGGTTAGGATGTAGATGCAGATTCTTTGGAAATACTGGCACGTACTTACTCTTGGGAATTGGCCAAGTTGATGATTATGATTCCTTATTTAATGGCACAAATCCATTGTGGGGAATAGGCTTCGAACCGGGTGGTAATATGATTAAAAAGAAACAATTGAGACCCCAAATCGGGTAAGTCTAAGTAGGCCGCAGGTATTCCTTTTATTCCAGTGAGCGAGCCACGCACTCTTACGGCCCCGAGTGGTGATGAGTATGTACAGATGAGGAAGATGAAATGCACACGCAGCGCTCACACTTACACATCCGCACGGGCATTATCAGTGCACCGGGACGATTGTGATTGTGAACCATTGTTCAGGGAATGCTGCGTGTTGTACAGAAACGGCGATAAAGATACGCGGGAAATCGTGGAAACGAGCTTGACCGCACAAGTGGGCCCCACCTGCGTCAGCGCCCCCCCCCCCCCCCCTTCCCCCCGTCTGCAGCGCTGAGCTGAATGGCTTATCCCAACTTTGCTGGACTGCACGTGGCCCCGTCTGTTTCCGTGCATGAACTGCTATTTATTAGACAGTTTTAGTTACACGTACGTGGAGACTTCACGTACGCAAACGTGAACAGTCTACGTACCTTACGTGCACGCCATCTGAAACGCTTTTAGCTACACGTACGCGACGCACCACGTAGCTACATCTATCGGGAAATATAAACAATTCAAGATGAGTATTTCAGCGAAGCCAGTGATGTGCATTGGTGCGTGCCGGTCATCGTCGCCGCGATGCCCGGAAGCGTTATCTGCTGTCATCGTTGACATGGAATGAAACAGATGACCAGTCATCCTGTCGCCGTGTTTCCATGCAAGCCATCTACGCGCCCTCAGGACGCTATCGCTTGTTCGTGATCTCGCGAAACCCCCGCGCGAAGCTGTCTACGTGCGCAAGAAACGCACGTAAAAAATCGAATCTCACGTACGTCCGTGAGACCAGCGCGCGGCCGCTACGTTCTGCGCATGCGCACTGCTTACACGTAGAAGCTCTACGTACGCAAAGCCTCTACGTACGTGTAACTAAAACTGTCTATTGTCGCTTAAGGGATGAAGGTGTCACTTGTCAAGAAAAAAAAAGTCAGCTGAAAGTTTGCAGACCGTCCTTGCCGTTCCTTCCGGTCCGCGTCGCTTAAGCTCTTTGGTCACAGTTAATGTATCAAACCAAGTATATCCTATAAGTATGCATTCCGTTCCTCTACGTTTTCCTTCACGTGATAAATATTTGCACGTATAATTTTGGCGAAATCGCCCACCATCTCTTCTGCGTTTCTTTTTTCTTTTCTTTTTTACGCTATCTGTGTCTTCAAGCGAAAAGGACTAAATAAGCGACTCGCGCTCAAGTGCAAGCCGTTTCGCACTTACGCCGCTGCAAAGATTTATGCGGCCTAGCAGTCGGCGATGCTCAAAAGCCCATCGCATTCACTCCATTCCTCTCGCGCGACAAGCGGAAACGTTCCTTACCCTGCAGGAACCGAAAGTCCAGTGAATATTTCGCTGAGTCCGCGTCGACCACAGCGGCGTCGGAGCATTCGCGAGTGGTCAAAAAGCGGGAGCTGTTGTGCGCAGCGTTAAGCGGAGCCTGATCAACTTGAGCGTTCGCGATACAACAGCGTTCGCCGTGGGAAAAGTTGAGGCAGTGTAAGCGACGTAAATAAAGGCTTCTGCGCTCAAACTGTGCGTCCTGTAAAGAGGGAGGCATGTGACATTTTTACGAGCCAGAAGCTCGGCTCGTAAACGAAACAAGCGCTTTTACGATGGCCAGTGTTTTGCGCGAGTGGAGAGTGGCTGTAAAAGCGAAACCGTCGCGGCGAGTTTCTCGCCGGTGCGATTGGGACCCGACGGCCATTTTATTGCGTTAATAGAAGTCTCTCCCTGGGCGCTGCGCAGCCGCGATGGAGGCTTAACGGGTAGAATTTAATAACGGAGGTGCTGTGACCGTTCCGTTGTGGCTGGCTTGCCTCGTCTCGCCGACGAATTGCCGGGCTTCTTGGCCGATGTCTCGCTTCGCTGAACTGTCTTCATTTGAGAACTAAATGCTTACGTCGGCAAACTGTCGTAGGATTGTGTAGCGAGTAACATTTTGCTCTGTTAATTGAATTCGCTTTGGACGTCACGCTGTACCGTGTTTTTTCCCTGTTTAGGACAGCACCATTCTTTATAGGGAGCATCGTTTGTTTCCTTCCTTCCTGTTTTTTTTTTTTTTTCGTGCGTATTTCTGGCGATAGAGAGCTCCTCAGCTGCAGCATAATGCTGTCTTTGTAAATCACTCCGGGACACGCGAAGCAATCAATAGAGGTCTTTCGGGAAGTCTCTATCGAAGGGCGTGTTGCAAAATCTATATCCGCCCTCGCAGCACGCTCGGCGCTAACTGGACCAGTATTTCAAACCCTGACAGTTTCCTCGAAAGGAAGCCTGCGGAGCAAGGAAGAAATAAAGCGCGTCACCAGCCGGATGTAGGACCGGAAGTTGACAGTGGCGCCACGTTGCGTCCTCCGCGACAGGATTCGCTCGATTGTATACCGCCGCTTCTCGTCAGCCTGCACCAGCGGGCAGCCTCTACTATTATAGTGTGTAGATGCGCGCACTGCTCGACGACGCCGCAGCCGCATCCAGAGTTTTGCGGCAGCGTTTATCTTTTTGGAATATTTTGTCTACTACGGGACGGGCTAGCGGAAGTGCTTTCAGCTTCGCGCAATTTAACATCCGCCGAGCAAAACGACGGGCATAAGGGCGGACTTACGAGCCAGTCTAATAGGTGGCATTGCAGTGAGAGAGAGAGCGCGGAGAGGAAAGGTCAACCAGACGAGCGTTGCTACCCTACACTATCGGTAAGGGAAAGGGGAATAGAAAGAGGGAGAGAGTGAGTACACGTGGGATGATGTACAGGGACATTATAAGCGGTCTCTTTAACCGGTGCACTTCAAATACTGTACTAATGCACGAATCGCTTTATGTGCCAGCGACGGGTGTAGCCACGGTCCGATGTGTCTTTGACTCGGAGAACGGTCTCGAGTCCAGTCGGTTTAAAGTTGTCCTGAGAGAGAGGCGTTGTACGTCGTAGCGAGGACAGGTACACAATAGGTGCTCGATGGTTTCCTCGCACCTACAGGAGTCGCACATCGGGCTCTCGGCCATTCCCATACGATATGAGTAAGCGTTCGTGAACGCCACTCCCAGCCACAAGCGGCACATCAAGGTTGTTTCCCCGCGGGGAAGGCTAGATGGCAGTTGTAGCCGTAGCAAGGGGTCCAACTTATACAATCGGCAATTGAAGGCACTTGAACATCATAAAGCTTGTGACATTTTGCGTGCAAGCAGACGAAGTTCCCTGGCAGTGTCCGTCCTCGCCAAAGGTATTGGACGCGTCTGGGTGTCCTCATAGGCAGACCGGGCAGCCCTGTCAGCAGTGTCGTTGCCAACGATGCCACAGTGAGCAGGAATCCACTGAAAGATTATGCTGTGCCCTGCTTCCAGCACATGGTGGTGTACTTCCCTGATGTCGGATATCATCTGCGCGTAAGTTCTGTGATGTAAGGCAGATTTAATACTGTGAAGAGCTTTCTTAGAGCGGCGACTATTTTATCGCCCTTGGACTTTGTACGGAACCTCACGGCGACGGCGACGCCGACGGCAGAAATCCGGTTGAAGTATCCATATAATTGCTATCGCAATAAAACATCTTGCCTCGGTCACTGAACAGGATGCGAGGCAAGACGTAACACCGTAGGTTCCAGAAAGAAGGTGGCCACGTTGTTGTTGTTGTTGTTGCCTCAAAACATGGCTCGTACCCACGAGAGGGATTGGCCACACTGGATAAAATAAAACATACACCCAACAACGTACAAAAAGGGTAAATGCGAACAATCAAAATGAAGATTTTGGCAACTCCTTAACACAGATTTTGAGAGGTCCTAACTAAATAAAAAATTCAGAGAAAGCTATCTACTAGAATAAAAATAAAATAACCACCTCTGACGCAGAGCCAAAGTCTAGAGGAGCGGTTCCCGCGTAATGTTTAAGGTGGTCGACAGCAGTCACTATCATTGATGTGCTGTCGGTGTGATAGGAAGAAGTCCGATGATGATAATTGCAGTGATGTCGAAAGGTAGGCCAGCAGGAGGCGCTGTTGGTCACTTCTGTAGTTGGCAAGCCGTGCAAGAAGTAACGTACTTGGCCACGAAGGCAGAAAGGCCAGGCTAGAAGAAACGGCTCTTGATCCGGTTGTAGGCTTTGTGAAGGCCTAGGTGGCCAGCAGAGGGATCGTCGTGGAAGGCTTCGAGGATCTGTGTGCGCAGCGAACGAGGAACAGCCGGAACCCAGCGGTGTCCATCGGAACGGTAAATGTTATGGTGTAGCGCATGGTTCTCGAGCTCAAACTGCTTCAGTTAGCGAAGGAACATGGCATTAGGTGGACGTGAGGTTCCGCATAGGCGTTGTATAATTCGGTGGCAGTATGGGTCAGCCCGTTGATAAAAGGCGAACTCAGTGTGGTGATTTGAGAGCAGTGTGTTGATAGGCGCTAGTGGTGCCAATGTCAGTGAAGACGTAGTTTCATGGCCCCGTGAAGTGCGATGCAGGGATATGCTCATAGATGATAGCGGCAGGGGGCAGCCAGGGAGAGCGTCGCCATCTTGATATTTTATCTTGTAGATAACTAAAAAAAAACTTGGAGGAGACGAAAGCTTTGCATTTAAGAAGTGGAACGCGATAGCATTCAAAGATCCCTGACTGCTTCTGACGCTTACCGGCAGCTGCAGCTTATGTACCCATAATGTTTACCGGGAAATGCTGGCGGCGAACGCTATGGCCGAAGGTGAACTTTCTGTTAGAAACGCGGCCTCTTGCGTGGGCCGATCCCGGTGGTAGTGCACAGCAGCGCCAATAAAATTACATCATTTACAGGTTTCTGTTATTGTTTCACACTTTTAATCTTTAAGTTTTAGAATATAACAGAAAAATCAGTAGCCCCTCCCCTGTCGAGGAGATGGGGGTAAGCGAAGCTTGTCGTGCGTTTTTTCGGTGTTCCTCCGAACGAATTTTACTGAGGAGTACCACGTTGTGCTCGAACCTCAACCGGTGACACGCATTACAGCTGGCTCGAATGTTCCGGTTGAGAAACTTGCGTTGAAACCTGGCTGTCCCACTGAGGAAGTTGGCGCTAGCGTTGCCGAGGCGTGCACCACCGTTGTTGGGTTCCTGAAGGGCAAGGCGATGGTGGCGTTTGGCCTCAACATCGCGCTCCCGAAACTCAGGGTCGGCGGCTCTTCGCTGACGTTTGGCCTCAACATCGCGCTCCCTTAACTCTGGGTCCGCGGCTCTTCGCTGACGTTTCGCCTGGACTTCGGAAGCCCTCACGCTAGAATCGGCACGTCGACGACGAGCCCTTTCCCACGTTCAATCTGGATGGATTTGCATGAATTTTCTTCAAAATTTAATCTGTCCGTTATGTAAGACAATGAATAACTCATACCCCCTTAAGCAATGGCTCATACCCCCGTAAAGGCGGCCTCCCCATGACGACGACAGAAGAGAAGTGAAATTCTACGCTGGAATGATAAGCGGCAACGCAGCCAGCTGGGAAAGCAGACGAAGACGACAACGAACGTGGGAGCAGTGGCAGGAGCGCGTGCCGAGCACGAGCCACTGTGCAGCTCTGAGGGCAGCTGGTTTCTTTAGCGTTACATCGCCGGCGCAGGCTAGCGTATACAAGCTTCGCTTGAAATGGCATGCGCTGTCGGTGTTTTGTTTAATGATATTTGTTTGTGGGCTATCATTCTCAAAATTCCTAGGAATACCTTTGTCAAGAATGTAAGACAAGGTATGAGCAACTTTAGTGATAGAATGATGTGGCAAGGCGTGGCATACACATGTACCTAAATCAACGACGCCGGCACCGGATTTTCTGCAACGCGCCCCTTATGGTTATCGCGTTAAAATCAAACTCTTGCAACTGGAGCACCCAAAGCCCAAGATCTCCAGACAAATGTTTCCGCGATGACAACCAGCATAGCACGTGATGGCCAATAACTACGGTAAAGTTGCGTCCATAAAGATAGGCCGTAAGTGTTGCACGGCCCAAATTGCAGCAAGAAATTCCTGCTCTGTTATTGAGTAGTCTGTTCCGTAGCTGTTAGTGTGCAACTTGCATACGGAACAACTCTCTGTCGTGAAGTGTTGTCATGTTGCAGGAGGATAGCACCGTTACTGTGACCACTAGCATCGGTGTGCAAAAAGGTACTTTCATTGAAATGGCAGAGAAGGGGTCGGATGTTTGGAAAGCGGACCCGCACTCGTTAGTCCAAGTGAAACGAGTGCCTGAGGCCAGCAGCTTGCTCAGTGGCGACGCTATGTTTGCGAAAGGGCGGATAAAGCGCCTCAAATATGACGCGAGACCAAGAAAACTTCGAAAGTGTTTCTGATGTTCTGAGCAAGGAAAGCGAAGGACCGCAGCAATATCGTCTGGTCGGACGCCGTTCTTTCTACAAGGGGACCGAACACTTTGATTGTCCTGCTGGAAAATTGGCACTTTTTAGAGTTGCGCTGAAGACCAGCGCTAGAAATGCAGGTCAGAACTTCGTCGAAACGCTGAAGGTGCTGGCGAAAAGTGGAAGAAAAAATAAATATGTCGCCAAAACTTAAGACTACGTAAAACTGTGTGTATCATACGTTCAAAGGTTGCAGGAACGTTACACAACCCGAATGGCATTAGTCTGAATTCGTACAGGCCGTCTAATGTTGCAAAGGCGGTTTTGTCCTTGTCTGTTTCGTGCATATGTATATGCCAGCAAACCGATCTGAGATCGAGACTGAGGAAGTATTCAGCGTCATGGAGGGAGTCAAGGGCATCGTCGATTTCTGGCATCGGGTATACGTCTTTGCGCGTGATCCTATCGAGTGTTCTATAATCGACGCAAAGTCGTACAGAACCGTCCTTCCGGACTAGCACAACAGGCGACGACCAAGAGCTTGATGGCGGCCGGATAATGTCGCCTTTGAGCATGTCGGTGACGTTTCACTCGACGACTTTCCGCACCGCGGACGGCACGCTGTATGGGCGGCGGCGTACAATGAAGCTGCCATCGGTTTCAATGCGATGCACTGCGGTGGAAGGGCGGCAGAGAAGCTTAACGTCAAATAAAATTCTGTAGAAGACTGAAGGTCTTCTTTCAGCGCAACAGTGAGATAGGCGTTTATCGTGGCTGCTGTAGTACCGTCGTCATCAGGAGGTGAAGACAAATGCCGTGTTTCCATGTGAAAGAGAACGAGCTTATTAACAGGTTGGGCGTCTGTAAAGCAAGTCACCGCGGTGCTTTGGGGCAGCACGATCGGCGAAAGAGTTTGGTTAAATGCCGTGACTTCTGTCGTGAAACCTCACCAGGCTAGGAGCAATGGTGAGCCCGCTAGAGATGTGGCAATGGCGACCGAATGGTACAAGAAACACATCACCATTAATGATGGTATCCGTAGTCAATGTTAGAATACCCTCATGGCCAGGTGGAATCAAACATTCGGCAGCTGTGACAAAACGCAAGCTGTTCGAGTTCGGAGGAACATTCAGTGTCTCTCATATGAATTACACGTTGACGGCAAGAGATCGAAGCTGATGCGAATGAGAGGAAGTCCCATCCTAGAATGAGCTCGTGAGTGCAGGAGGCCAACACGAGACACTGAATGTGGTGAGGTATGTCTCCAATGAAAACGCGTACTGCGCAAACTCAAAGTCTGAAAAAGGACGACTAATATTAGCACAACGAAGGGGTGGGCCATTGTAAGGTGTCCTCGGTTTTCGCACACGGGAACGCAAATCGGCACTATTAACTGAAAGCGAAGCGCCCGTCTAGACCAAGGCTTCAATCTACACACCTTCAACACACACCAACAGTATATTAGACGGGCGCTCCGGAGAGATTGAATGCAGTCCTAGAGATGCAGCTTTCCCTCCTGACCCTGTGTCCTATCTAGTTTACCGAGCGACGAGACGACGTGGCCGGACGAAGAGGAGAGGAGGAGCGTCGCATCGGCGAAGGAGAACGACGACCCGCGTAACGGAAACTTTCGGCTGTGCCGACGTTGTCCAGGGAGCGACGTGCGTAACGTTGGTAAGAGCGGTGAGGTTGCGGTCCTGGCGCAGAAAGCTCATCTCGCTCAAAATCGTTATAACCACGTCGTTCGTCCTGTTGACGGCGTCGGCAAAACCTTGAAATATGGCCACGGATGCCGCATACCGGTTGGTGTGGGCGCCATGCGTTGTCGTAAGGCTGAGCCGGTGCTCTTGCTGAGAGTGAAACGAGAGAACCACGTGGTGCAGGCGGCGGGGTTGCGGGAAGTGTTATGCCACAGCAGCAATCTAAGCATAAGTGGGTGTTGGTAGGGGTAGAGGGCTTGGGCCCTGCGCGCATGCCACCTGAAGCTAGTTATTCCCTCGCGATGTTAGGTAGACCGCATCCAAGATACGTTGTATAGACGTTGGCAGCACACGATGAAGCTTGTGCATGCAGTTGGTCGCGGATGAGGGTACGTATCAGTGCACGCAGCTCGTTGTCGTTGCTTACCCTGTGATCAGATACGTCAGGCTGCAAGCGGATCGAATGAAGTTCATCGAGGTGCTGACACGTAGCCATGATGTCGGCTACAGTGGTGGGGCTCTTCACAACAAGCGCAATGGCCCCAATGCCCTTGAGTAAATGGCGCACGCAGTCCGCCATAGAGCTGTTAGCACGGCGCAAACGATGAGGACGTCTCCTATGCATGAAGTGTACGACTCGCCGATGGGCTGAACCACGGCCGCTGGATTAAAAAAAAAAAGGCTTTATTTTATCCAGCGGCCGTGGCTGAACGCACTCGGCGAGCTTGTTTTTCGGGAGCTCCGAGTGTACATCGGGGATGGCAAAAATCTGTCGCAGCTGCTGTTTAAAAGAAGTCCAGCCTACGAAGCCACGTGGATTGATTAGGCGACACGACGGTGTCGCCTAATCCACAGGTTTTCGCCATGCAGATGATCACCGCTGCCCTTTCGCACGTGCTGCTGCCCGTACTGGCGGCTGCTTGTTCCAGGCCTCCCTCTGAGCATGCGCCCTTTTGTCACCGATTTTCGGATCAGCGGGGCATCGCACATGACTTCGCCTTTCCGGATACCTGTGTGCAGCCAACACAGCAATGGGTGCTCGATTCATCGTGGGTTCCTGCATCGACATCGACGCTCTCCAGCTCGTCTACTATAAAAGACAGCCTACCACTCCGGCCGCTCTGTGGGCTTGGTGGCTGCGCCACGACGGTGGCGCCTAATCCACTGGTTTTCGCCATGCAGGTTGGTACAAGGCACAGCCTTTTTGCAAAGAGGTGTAGCGACTATTGTCTGGTGCAGCTTCCGAGCCCACATTGCTGCCTTGCTCTTATTGGTGAATGTGTAGGAGTGATTCGCCGCTTACTAATACTCTCTGGCGACATTGAAACTAACCCGGGACCCGACACGAACGATGTACTGAAAGAATTGCAAAAGATTTCAGCCAGTCAAAACACACTAATCAGTGAGGTTCAAGGCTTAAAAAGTCAGATTGTAAATACCGATAAGATTCTAATGGACTTGAACAAACGAATGACCGAACTGGAACATCATTACCAGGCCATGATACCCCTTCAAAATGAATTAGAAGCTGTCAAATGTGCCTCTGCTCAAACTGCCAGCCTTGTATCCGTCATTGAAAATCGCCTAGACGATGCAGACAACCGGTCCCGAAGGAATAATTTAATTTTCTATGGTCTTCCTGATACTAACCCCAAAGAAACCTTCGCACAATCAGAAAAGCTGGTCATTGATGAAATCGCGGATACCATGAAGGTTAACCTTGAGTCCAAAGATATCGAACGTGCTCATCGCCTTGGTCGCTATTCACCTAACCGGCACCGTCCCATCATTATCAAATTCGCATCATATAAAACGAAAGAATCAGTCCTGTCTAACGGCCGCAAACTGAAAGGCACAAATCATAGCGTGAGCGAAGATTTTTCACCTGCAGTTCGGAACGCCCGCAAACATCTTATTGCCTACGCTAAAAGTCAATCTATGCCCTTTTCCATGCGTTTCAAGACGCTCGTCATGGGTTCCCAGCGCTATGAATATGACGAATCAACTAAATCAGTAAAAAAGATTCAATAGCAACCATTGCGCAAAAAACATGCAGTTAATAACCGCCCTTCCCCCCCTAGGAAGAACCTTTCCTTATCTGTTGTTTATACTAATGCCCGCAGTTTCATTCCCAAACGTGACGCAATATCAAATCTCGTGACGTCATCTAACAGCAACTTGCTAGTTCTAACGGAAACGTGGCTCACAAGTGAAATTAGGGACGAAGAAGTAGTCCAAGACTTGCCAAACTTTGATGTTTATCGCTGTGACCGTCAAGGTGCACGCGGGGGTGGAGTTCTTATCGCTTCCAGTAATGAATTATCCTGTACGCCAATTACTATCTCTTCCAACTTAGAAATACTATGGCTTCTTATTCGCTCTTCCCCTCGTTGTGTCATTCTAGGCGTGTGCTACAGGCCACCTACCAGTAATCCAAACTTCTCACCAGAACTTAACAGTGCTTTATGTCAGATTACAGCAAGCCATCCTAACGCTCATATACTCCTGTTCGGTGACTTCAACTTCCCCATTATTGATTGGAATAACCTGACTTCCGCAATAAACAACGCAGAAGCGAAAGACTTTGTCGACATATGTTTGAATTTTAACTTAACGCAACTTATCTCAGAGCCGACACGTGTAACGCGCGACTGCGCAAACATTTTGGATCTTATACTTACTAACCATCCAGAAACCTTATCATCGGTTACCTATCTTCGTCCTATCAGTGACCACAGTGTGATTCATGCCACATTTGACTTTGCCCCCGCACCGCGTGTTCTTTCCAGCAAAACTATCAACCTATTTGATAAAGCAAACTTCGAAGCTATAAATGAAGAATTGTGCACTTTTTTACCAGTCTTTGAAACCTCATTCAATGAACGATCTGTTGATGACAACTGGGAACTGTTTAAAAATAAAATGAATGAACTAGCAAACAAGTATATTCCGAAAATAACATTCCGTGAGAATCATCAGAACCCTTGGTTTAATAACAATGTAAAGAGGTTGGAGAGAGAGAGAGAAACGTTTATTATTGAAACAGTGTCCCGAGCGAGGCCCGGTATCACCCTGAGGTGGGAAGGTTCCTTAGTCCAGGAACCCTCTGGCTTTGGCTGCCCTCTTGGCCCTGGCGACGAGTTGTCGTTGGTCTTCCAGGTCCCCGAGGGTGAGCTTGGCCTCCCACGTTTCAAACAGGTGGTCTTCGTTTGCTTGTGGTGCTCTGTTAGCGTCCATTTCCGGCTGCATTTCGCTGTCTTCATGCCACGGGCATTCCAAGAGCAAGTGTGCCAGGGTGTCGGGGACGTTGCATAGTGGGCAGAGGTAGCTGTGGGATGTCGGGTAGAGGCGGTGCATTATAGTGCCGTGTGTGTAGGTATTACTTTGTAGGCGTCTGAGGACCACGCTTTCTTCTTTGCCGAGGTTTGGGTGCGGTGGAGGGTACACGCGGCGCTCGAGCCTGTAGTGTTGCAATATCGCCGAATAGTTGTTGGGTACGGCTTCCACCTCTTCTGCCGCGGGTCGGAGGGCGTGTGGGGCGAGGGGAGCCCGGCTGACGTGCTCGCGGGCAGCGGTGTGGGCCGCTTCGTTCCCCTCTAGCCCCTCGTGTCCGGGTACCCACGTTACGCAGGTGTACGGGAGCGGAGTGCTACGTCGTTGCAGTACCTTGAGTGCATCAGCCGAGATGCGGCCCCTCGAGAAATTTCTACAGGCGGCCTGAGAGTCGGTGAAAATGACTGCTGCGTCTGTGCATGTGGTGGTGGCGAGAGCGATTGCCGCTTCTTCCGCCGTTTCCGGGTTGCGTGCCTTGACGGTTGCCGATGCTAACTCGCGGCCTCGGGAGTCTACGACGCTGAGAGCGTATGCGTTTCGATGCGGATACTTGGCCGCGTCGGTGTAGCGGGCGTCTGGGTCTTGCTTGAATCTTCGTTTGATGGCGTTGGCTCTAGCTTGCCTTCTACTCTTGTGGTATATGGGATGCATGTTGCGCGGGATGGGTGCAATGCAGAGGGACTCTCGAACGTCCGATGGAATTCGTTCTTTCTTGTCCGTGTCTGCGACGTACGTCTCACTGTAGTTCAGGTGTCGGAGTACTGATCTCCCGGTGGGTGTAAGCTTGAGTCGTTCCAGTTGGCTGTTTTTGTGCGCTTCAGCGAGCTCTTGCCACGTGTTGTGGACGCCCATCTTAAGGAGACGTGTAGTAGAAGCCATGGGGGGGAGTCCCAGGGCGACTTTGATTGCCTTCCTTATCATGATGTTGATCTTTTCGATCTCTGCGTTCTTTAAAGCCAGGTACGGCATACCGTATGTGATGCGGCTGGTGAGCAGTGCTTGTATTATTCTGAGCGTGTCTTGCTCCTTGAGGCCGCTTCTTTGGCTTGAGATCCTCTTGACGAGGTGCGTGAGCTGCGAAAGGGTGCGTTGTAGTCTTGGTAGGCTGGCCGCTCCGGATCCGTCCTTATGAATAAGGAGTCCCAGTATTCGTAGCGTATCGACTTTCGGGATTGGCGTCCCATTGAGGGTGACGCAGGGGTCGGGCTCTTCGTAGCTGGGTGGCCTGCCTCTCGTTCTTGCTTTCAGGACGAGATGCTCAGATTTCTCGGGGGCGCAGCGGAGGCCACAGTTTTGGAGATAGCTTTCGATGGTGTTTACGGCTTCTTGTAGGGCGGTTTCTTGCCTTCCAATGTTCGCAGCTCTGGTCCAGAGCGTGATGTCATCAGCGTACATCGCGTGATGCAGATCTGGTATGGTCTCGAGGAGTTTGGGTAACTTGATCATAGCCACGTTGAAGAGTAGCGGTGAGATGACCGACCCTTGCGGGGTGCCTCTGTTTGGAAGTTGGAAGCTTTCGCTGCGGATGTTACAGATCCCGACGGTTGCCGTGCGGTCTGTCAGAAAGTTTCGGACGTACGCGTAGGTCCTAGTGCCGCAGCCGGTGCCTTCGAGGTTGTGGAGGATCGCGTCGTGACTGACGTTATCAAAGGCTCCCTTGACGTCTACTGCCAGTATGCAGTACTTGCTTCGATTGTTAAGGTGATCGAGGAGGCCTTCTTTCAGTTGTAAGAGTACGTCCTGCGTTGAAAGGTGCTGCCTGAAGCCGAACATGGTGTCTGGTAGGTGACCGTTATCTTCGAGGTACTGGGTAATGCGGTCGTGCACCATATGTTCGAAGAGCTTTCCCACGCACGAGGTGAGGGAGATCGGGCGTAGGTTCTCCAAGCTGAGAGGCTTGTTGGGCTTGGGTATCATAGTGATCTCCGAGTGCTTCCATACAGCAGGCAGTTCTCCTTTCTCCCAGCACTCGTTGTAGTACCGGAGGAGAGCCGCAGTGGCCTGCTGCGGTAGGTTGCGTAAATGCTTGTTTGCAATCCGGTCTTTGCCGGGGCTGGTATTTCTAGTCAGCTTGGCTAGGGCTACGTGGAGTTCTGCCTGCGTGAAGGGTCGGTCGAGTTCTAGATTCGGTTTTCCAGCGTATACGTTGCTGCTAGTTGACGCGCGAGAAGGTGCATCTCCGCAGAGCTTCTTTTGTACTTCTCGGAGGAGGTGTTCCTCTGACCCGTCGTGGTTGTGGATAAGTCTGTGGAGATGTTGCTTCTGTTCCGCTTTGGTAGGTTCCGTGGCTAGGAGTGCGCGTAGGAGGTGCCATGTCCTTTTGGTGCTCAGAGTCCCTTGTAGCTTGTCACAGAAAGCGTGCCAGTTCTGCCTGGCGATTTGGTCCGCATATTCCTGAGCCTGCTTGGTAAGGAGAGCGACGCGTGTCTTTAGCTTTCTGTTGAGCTTTTGTCGCTTCCATCTCTTGAGGAGGGCACTTCTGGCTTCCCAGAGGTGGAGAAGGTGCGCGTCAACCGCGGGCGTATCGGCATCAAGTTGTATGACCTTGGTGTGGCGTTCTGCTATATCTAGCACATTTTTGAGCCACTCGTCAATGTCGGTTATAGTTGCTCCGGAATCTAGGTTGTCCCTAAAGGATTTCCATTCAGTTAGTCGTGCAATTCCGGTCTTGGTCTGTCTACGGGTGTGTGCTACATCTAATTGGAGGATATGGTGATCGCTCCCTAGGGTTTCCGGAAGCCGACTCCACTCTGCCCAGGGGACGTCCGCCGTAAAAGTAAGATCGGGGTTTGTGTCCCTGGAGACGCTGTTTCCAATTCTCGTGGTCTGGAGAGGATCATTCCAGAGGGTGAGTCTGTGTTGTTGGGCGGCATCGTGCACTCTAGCACCCTTCCTCGTGGTGGTATGATAGCCCCATGCCGTGTGCGAGGCGTTGAAGTCCCCCACTATTACGACTTGGTGGCCATTCGTGGACTTCTTGAGTTTTCGTAAAAAATGATCGAAGTCCGGTAACTGGTCCCGAGGGGGGCTGTACACGCTGGCCACGAATAGGCTTTTCTGCGTCTTTCGTTCCGGTAAAACCTCGATTAGGGTGTGTTCTGTCTGGGTGTTTTCTATGTCGTGTTCTTGCGCCGTGAGAGTTTTCTTGACCAGTATGGCAGTGCGTTGGGTGTGTGCATAAGTGGTGTATCCTTGCAGTCGGACATTCTGCGTGTTGGTTTCTTGTAGTGCTATGACGTCGGGTTGATTCAGCTTGATGAATTCTTGCAGGCTTGCGTGTCGAGGGCGGTACGAGCGACAGTTCCATTGCCATATGCGTATAGTTGAATGCTGGTTCTTCGCCTTGTGGTTAGTGGTCGCCATCGTCGATGGATTCGAATTCGCGTCGGCGATCGCGAGTGGGCGAGATGGAGCGAGAGTCGCTGTGGCTGTTCGCCCGCGCTTTCTTCCGAGTCGTGTGGCGCGAATTGTCGAGTTGTGCATTGGTGACATAGTTTTTCTTTACATGCGCGATAAAATTGTTGAGCTGTGGCGCGATCCCATCGATCTTGGCGTTTAGCGTGGCGATCTTGTTTTCGAAGGTTGCGGCTGTTTTTTCGACTGCTGATTGGACGATTTTTTCCATCGTGGCGTGAATGTTGTTCATAAAGGCTTCTTGAAATATCAGGCACCTTGCATCTACTATGGCTTCGACATCCGCCTTGGTCAGCGTCGTTCCCGACTGTCTGTTAATGTTTTCGAGCTCCTGGCATTTTTGATGCAGCTTGTCTGTGAGTTCTTGCTGTTCCTTGCATTTTTGGAGCAGTTTGTCGGTGAGCTCTTGCTGTCTCTGTTGACTGCGGAGTAGTTTGTCTATGAGGTTTTGCTGGCTTTGCAATTGGCTGTGCTGATTCTGCAGTTTGCTCTGCTGGTTCTGCTGTTTGTTTTCGAGGACCCGTATGGCTGTGGCTTCGGTCGACGAGGAGTCCAAGCTGCTCGTACCACTCGGGGCGCTCGAGCCACTTGCCACATCGGCGTAGCTCGCTGCGCTTGACCGAGTGGGAGCGCGAGCGAGAACGAGAGCGGGAGCGCGAGGCATTTCGCAGTATTGACTTGGACCTGCTGCGCCTTGGGGAGCTGCCCACACTGATACTGCTCGAGCTGGTGGCCGCGGTGCTCAGCTCCGGGAACTCTTCACTGCTGGAGCTCCAGCGGTTGTCTCTTTCTTGGAGCCTGTTGAGGCGCTGTTGCCGTATATTATATGGTGGTGGGCTTGGCTTCAGTCTCTTCTTGCACTCTGTACTTGCAGTTTCGTGCCCTTCTCCGCAGAGCTTGCAGGTTGGTTTGCAATCATGGTTTTGTGGTTGTCCAGGTCTTGCCGCATTTGTAGCAGAAATCCGGGACCGGTCTCGGACAGACGTCTTGACGGTGTCCCGTTGTGCCACAGGTGCGGCAGTACTGCACTGACTTTCGATATGGTCTGCAGCGGAAATCAACGCTCTGGAAGATGATGTAGTAGGGAACGTGCGGTCCTTCGAAGAATACGACTGCCGCGGTCGACTGACCCAGCATTCTGGCGTGAAGAACGGTGTATCTTGCCGGTGCTCGGATTCCTGCCATGAGTTCTGCGGTGCTCGTTCCGGGTATGAGGCCATTGATGACGCCTCTGGAGACGTCATCAGGGGTTCGTATGTTGCCTTTGACGTGGTGATAAGTGCCTCCAAGCTGTATTTTGTTGATGCTGACCAGCATCTTGGCATCTTCCTTGTCGGCCGTGCTTGCGATGATTAAATTTTCGATTCTCTGTACTTGCACGCGTACTTTGTCATTGAAGTCTTGCTGCGATAGTCCACTCGCTCGGCCGATGGCGTGCATAACTGCAACGGTGTTCCATTTGGCGAGGTCGAGACCTGCTTGCGGGCGGTAGACGATCTTAAAGTCGTCTAGTGGCAGGGGCGGCATCCTGGGTCTGCGTTGTTGCTGTGGCGGTGCTGGATTGGACGTCTGCTCATTAGTTGGTTTTGTTGCCGGCGTCTTTACATTCGTGGTGTCCTTCTTGCCCTTTTTGCTCCTCGTGAGCCAGGCGCTTTCCGCTTCGATTGTTCTGCCGCTTTCTGTATCATAGTTCCACATATCTTCCCCGGTGTTTTCTTCCCTCCGGTCCGTTTGCATTGCATTTGTTTCCTCTTCTTTCTGGTTCTCTGACATTTCGCTTGCTGCAGCAGCCTCTCGGCTCATCGTAGTGTCCGTTTGCATTGCATTTGCTTCCTCTTCTTTCTGCGCCTTTGACATTTCGCTTGCTGCAGCTGCCTCTCGGCTCATCGTAGGGGCTCTTCGCCGCGGCGTGGGCGAGCGCTCGTGCGCTCGTGCTCACGTGGCGTGCGCCGCGACGGCGTTTCCTCTGATGGGATTGCAGCAGCTGCTTTGGCGTTAGGCTTAACCTGGTGGGTGTGCGGTCGACTTGATATCTTGAAATAAGGTGCACTTACCCGAAATAGGCTATTGTCCGGCGATTTCTCTCGTCTTGCCGGTTGCACCGGTGCAAAACTTAGATTCGTCACTGGCCTTGTTCCGGGATGAGAAGCACGAAAAGCGGGAGCCCATGTGAGACACGTCTGTTCTCCTCGGCCCCCTGGCGGCGAGTCCTAAAGAGGTTGGAAAATAAGAAAAAAAGACTTTTTCGTAATGCCAAGAAGAATTTAAGCCCAACTTGGGAAAAATACTACGCCGCTGAGAGAGAATACTTACGTGCTGTCCGCAATGCCAAATGGTCCTTTTTCAACAATGACTTACCTAAAATGCTAACAGACAACCCCAAAAAATTTTGGAAAGTTATCAACCCTGGGAACACACGCGCTATAACTCTTGTAAATGATGCGGGGGAAATCATGCCTGAAACTGAGTGCGCACTAATATTTAACAACGCATTTTCGTCAGTATTTTCTAATGATAATAACGTTCCATTGTCTAATGTCCCCTGCAACATAGCTTCTAGCATGCCGAGCGTGGTGTTTTATCCTGATGGTGTTTTGCGCATTATTGAAAACCTTAAACTTTCATCCTCAGCAGGTATAGATGATATAAACTCTAAACTGCTAAAAAATACAAAATATATTTCTTCATCATTTTTGTGTCTTATATTTTCTCAGTCACTTGCTACAGCCTCCATGCCTCACGACTGGAAGGTGGGGAAGGTCGTTCCCATCTACAAGTCTGGTAATAAGAACACACCGCTAAATTATCGACCGATCTCTCTCACTAGCCTTCCGTGCAAAATCATGGAACATGTCATCTACTCCCTGATCATGAATCACTTGGACGCCAATCAATTTTTTCATTCGGCACAGCATGGGTTCCGTAAGGGCTTCTCTACCGAAACGCAACTAGCTTTGTTTCTACACGACTTGCATATAAACCTTGACTCTAACCAACAAACTGACGCTATTTTTCTGGACTATGAAAAGGCCTTTGACAAAGTTCCTCACCGCCACTTACTACTAAAACTTTCTTCTTTGAACTTGCACAGTGACGTACTCAAATGGCTCGAAGCATTCCTTACTGATCGCTACCAATTCGTTTCTATAAATGACAAATCATCCACTCTTCTCCCTGTAACTTCTGGTGTCCCGCAGGGATCAGTTCTCGGTCCTCTTCTCTTTTTAATTTATATTAATGACTTACCCCTACATGTATCTTGCAAGATACGAGTTTTTGCTGATGACTGCGTGATTTACCATCCAGTTTCTAATGCTACTGACGAAATCACCTTACAACAAAGTCTTAACAACGTGCAGTCTTGGAGTGAACAATGGTTAATGACTCTTAATCCCAACAAATGTAAGCATATATCTTTTACCCGCCGCCGTAACCCTTTCCTGTCCTCTTATACAATAGTAAACGTTCCCATAGAATCAGTAGAATCATTTAAGTACTTGGGCGTAACACTTTCTCATGATCTCAGTTGGGGTACGCATATTTCCAACATACTTTCATCAGCTAACAGAACTTTTGGCTTCATGAGACGACACTTGCGTGACGCCCCGCAGAACGTAAAACTCCTAGCTTTCAAATCCCTTATCAGACCGAAAGTTGAATACGCATCACCCATCTGGAATCCATATCAAGTCTATCTTGTTAACGCGCTCGAGTCCTTTCAAAACCGCGTCGTCAGATACATCCATTCATCATACTCATATGACGTAAGCGTATCATCCTTAAGAGCAAAATCTGATCTCCAGCCCCTTGCACGTCGTCGCGCTACAGCCAGCCTTTGCCTCTTTCATAAGTTTTTTTACAGTTCCCTAATTCACGAGCCATATATCACACCACCCGCACGCATATCGCTACGAACTGGGCACCCATTACAAGTCTTACGGCCACGCTCCCATACAACTACCTTTTCTTCGTCTTTTTTTTCCCGCACAGCATCAGACTGGAACGCACTTCCCCACCACGTGGCTGAAATCACTTGCCCGACATCGTTCTTCGAAAATGTCTTTGTTGGCTGAAAAATAATCAGCTTTTTTCACCGCGCATTTTTCCCCCTTCTTTCTGTGCACTTGCGAAATGTAGCTTTCTTGTAGTTTTCTGAATACCTGTGTTTCTGTTGCATCAACTGTACCCACCCCTTATGTAATACCCCTAGCAAAGGGGTCTTTAAGGAAATAAAACTGAACTGAACTGAACTTCGCGGAATCGCCCCATCGGTTAGATGCCCTCACGCGGTCGTAATTTTCCAACCAGCCCTCAACATCGTTGCCGTGGAAACCAGCGAACATCTGGGGATCTTCCCGAGTGCTAGAGATCGTCCTAGAAGGTGTCCTCGCAAGAGCAGGCGTACCCGAGTGGAGCTCCAGGAAGCTCGAGAGATGAGACGAGGGCCCCGAGAACAACCTCCAACTTATGAGACAACGTTTATGCCGCAGGTCTTCCTTTTATTTCAGCGAGCAAGCCACCCACTATTACGGCCCCGAGTGGTGATGAGTACGTGCAGGTGAGGAAGATGAAATAAATGCACATGCAACGCTCACAATATATATATAGATGAGAAAGGCAAACTGGCAAATGGCGACCTGTGTTTGCCAGTGCACAAGAATGCCTAAATGAGCACTGGGGGCCGTTGGTAAACAGGGATGACGAGAGTGCAGCGTTTATTATTTCCAACGGCATAGAAATCCGCGCTCTGCGGAGTTCTGGCCCCGTCTCGTCGGGCCTTCGCGAGGCGCCCTGCTCGCCTCTTCAGCCGAAGCACCGCGGGGCGCTCGAAGCGGCGGCGCCAAGCTGAGGACGACCCCTGGCGCCGTTATCATCAGGCCGGGCCTCCCCGCGGCTCCGGCAGCCGAGCTTGCCAGGAAGCAACCCTCATGAATTTTGATGCGGGGAGCGTCTTCCATCTTGCCCCTTCGCTGCTCGCGGCGTGTTCCTACCAGCTTGTCTGGCCCCGTGTTCTCCTCCCCCGTGCGCGCTTTTGCGCACAGGAAGCGGGTGCCGCGCCAAGGTTTGCCGAGCGCATGGCGCCGGTCTCTGGCCCGTTCTTTTCATTTTGAAAGAAAATCCAAGAAAAAATAAACACTATGCAACCACTTGACTTAGTAGCCGACGTTTGGTCCACGACAATTTCTTGTTTTAGTGCAGCAAACCCAGCTCAGCTGAATGACGATGTGGGTAGAGCAGAGTGAGTGTTCACTTACAAACGGCTGAGAGAAATTTCTCGCGAGAGTGCAAAACTCTTGGCTTAATCGTACCGGCGGGAATGCACACAACTATTGAGCAACGCCTTTGGTCGTCGTATTTGTTCGCTGCAGTAAAGACGGCCGCTGGCAAACGACGTGAGTGAATGAAGATCAACTCTGCCGGTATGAGTTGGAGCTGTGTACAAAGGGAGCTTTCTGGTTGTGGTCAGTTGCTGGATAATGCCATTTTTGCCTAGAAAAGACCACTGTGTTAGCAACGTGACGGCGCCTCTACCACTCGTGAAGATTTCTTCCCTGTCAGCGTTTATGTTGATTGATGTTGCCAAGAAAAATGGCGGGAATCCAGATGTGTATGCGTGAGGCCGCAAACGGAAACGGCAGAGCACGCGGCTGTCCGCTAGGAGCTCGGCGAGCTAAAGTCACTGGAAAGTACCGCAACCGCCGGAGCGCGGTCGTTGCCAGATTTCGTCCAACGCCTTTATCGGGCGGCAGCAGCTCAGCTTTGTAGCTTCGCTTTCAGCGGTTTATATTATCCCAAATCGAAAGATTTCATCGTCCTTAACATAAAAGATGAGACGGTGCATCTTCTATGCGTGCGAAGCAGTACAGATAAGTACGATCGGAAGATTTTTACAGGCGCCAAATTGCATGCAGCGAGACCAGCGAACTCGCGCTTGAGCGGCGGTTCTTTCGTTTGTTCTCCTTCCCGATAAGTTTTGTGCTCGTTGGGAAGCTGTGCAAGGAATATAATAAATTGCATAATTAAGCAACATTGCTCGTGTTTTAAGCATTTTATCCGTCGCAGGCCTACGCGAATCTCGGGTTTGTTTACATCACTGTTTTATACCCTCCTGGCTAACTTGTAAGCTATTCGACGCGCTGCAAAGAACGCGAACAGCTCTTCCTCGGGTTTTCTAGGCTTTGTACAGTGAAGACCGGCATGATGGTTGTCGCTGTGGGCCCTGTGAAGTCCAATAACAAAACTCCGTGGTTGCTCAGTGGCTATGGTGTTGGGCTGCTGAGCACAAGGTCGCGGGATCGAATCCCGGCCACGGCGACCGCATGCATTTCGATGGGGGCGAAATGCGAAAACACCCGTGTATTTAGATTTAAGTGCACGTTTAAGAACCCCAGGTGGTCCAAATTTCTCGAGTCCCCCACTACTGTGTGCCTCATAATCAGATCGTGGTTTTGGGACGTAAAACCACATAATTAAATTAATTAAAATTAATTCAACTGCGCGTCCCCCGTTCTAAATGCAAAACGAACCCCAAGCTCGTGTGTCACACAGAATTTTTTAGGCTGACTAGGTATCAAGCGTTACCACGCATCGTTTATAAGCGGGGATGTAATAGCTTTCGAACGTGGCTACTGATTTACCCGCGCTCGAAACGATTGATACAGATCGACTTCGACGAAGATAAATATCCCTGACTGCAGTACGAGGAAACGGATGCTAAAACAGTTATCCAGGTCACTTTCCCGTTGTTTTAAGCAGTCATAAACAACACCACACGAGAAAATGTATATTTTAATATTCGACATTGGCAGGTCGATAGATCTTTATTGCAGTGGTTTTCTCACTACATTATGTTATTTTCTACACAGCCGCCCGCATTCCGACGCTTTTCGAGTGGCATTTTGCTCGGTTCTGCACATTTCTGAGCATCTCCTCGCCTTGTTTGCGCAAGGCAAACCGCGCAGTCTACAAAGCAAACGCGTCAAGAAGCGTCTCGATCACACTATGGCATTTACGCAGTTCGATGATATCGCAAGGCTTCTCAGCTTTGCGATATCATTAAGTTCACCTAGTGGGAGTGAATTTGTCGCGCTTTGTTCGGTGCAGCCAGATAGCACGGCGATTGCTGTCGCTCTTTCCACTTGATTGGTATCGTGAAAAGCGCTTTCCCGGACTCCCGGTGGTTGCTGCACCCGAAAGCGCAGCACCCGGATATTTTGCTTTCGTTTTAAGTCTACCAAAGTTACATATGCCCTAAATTACACAAAATGAAGACTCCGACCTTGTCGATGGCTCATACGCGCGGCGTGTGCGAGCGATGCCTTTGTCTGCTTGCCCGCTCCGGCACGGCGTGGACCATCTATGGCGAAAAGTGATCGCGTGACGGCAACTGACCAATCGGCGGCGCGACGGCGAAGAGAAAAGGGCTGCGGTACTTTCCAGGTTCCAGGGACTTTACAGCGAGCGGGCTCGTCGTGACACCACGCGGCGGCCGCGGTATCTACGCAACGCAGAAGACGCAGCCATCACATGCAACTGTAGCGCGTTTTCTATTGCTATACTCACCACAGGGCTGGAGTGCGCGCTCGCGTTCGTGGGCTCCAGTATGTCTGCCAAGGCGTCTAGCCAGGAGCTGCCAGTAGTGCGTGCGTGCTGGCGACCGTACGTGTGGTCTTTCCTTGAGTTTCGCGTGGTTCGAGGCTAGTCGAGTATCCAAAATTAATCGAAATCAGCAAAACCCCACGGCTACGACACTGATAAGCGGTGTGGCCAAAGTTTATTTCCTTCGCAGGCGGGCGCGGCCGCGCGTTAGCTGGAGATATTCGGCTTCTTCCGGAAGTACGTAATTCTTACTGAAATTCGAAACGCAGTTTTTCGTCTAGTTTAGCCTGTTTAGTACACTGCTTCAAAAATATACGCACTAACAGCAGTAATAAGCGCACTGGTCCAAACACCCTTCTTGATTCATGACCGCTATCGGAAGATGACAACGCTCTATGGGAATTCACGTCAACGGGAAGTCCCCGGCAGCGCCGAAAGGGTGAGGAGAACGCCTCTGTTGAAAAGTGAGCGAGAAAAAGGCGACTTCGCGCTTCGCTTGTGAGCACCACGTATCTCGCACGAATGCAACATTTGGCTGAGATAGTCACATGCGTATGCTATCCGCAGAAGGTGTTTTTAACACGAAAGTGTTTTAGGCCAGGGTCCACCATCAACGTCCTGTAACGGATGTGGCGTCGGCGCGAAAGATGCTTTCTCTCGACAGGGATGGCGCCGCTATCTAGGAGCGGTGAAGCGAAGTAGTGCATCGTGACACTAACGAGCGCCGACAGGGAGCGCTACGATAGTCACAGCACAGCGGAGGCTCCAATGCAGTCATGGAGGAAGGAAACAAACCTTCCTCTATGGTGGCTAGAAGGGGCAGTGTGACGGGCAAGGGCCAGAAGGTGCACATACAGGCGATGAAACATGGCGGCAGGTCGAGGTGGCGCTGCGCGCGTCGGGAGCGCGTGCAGCGGTGTTGGTAGAGCGTGGCTGAGGGCTAAGTATACATATATATTTTTTTGCATATTCGTTCGTTATGCGGCATGCATTTGTTGCACGCGAAACTTCCCATATATGTTGCAACTGAGCAATTTTATTGAGTTGCCAGTCTCTGCGCGAGGTATGCTATACGTACGGCGAATGGGTAGTTGACAGTGGCCCGTGTTATGTAAATTTGTGCTAGACGTTCGTCCCGGATACGAGGTGCTCCTCAACTTATTTTATTCTTGTTCCCTAGTTACGCCCCGCACTCAATAAAGAAAAACAAGCGCCGGTTCGCGCGGAAACTATACTAACTGCGCGGCTGCAACTTGCATGTTTCGAAGAGGGGTGTTATATTCCCTTAACATTTACAACTTGTGCGTGTCACAAGGCTACAACACTGGTCATTCTACTACCACTAAGTATATTGAACAAGTGTTTCTGGAAATGTAAAAAGAAGTTTGTACGGTGCATCCAGCTGGTTCTTCAGAAACATTTTATTTTTCACATGCTCATGCATCAGTTCAGCACGACCAGAAAAAGTTCAACACAGTTCGAAAAAATGCACTAAAACAAATCAATCAGCACAGCTGAGAATTGTAAGTACAATTCGAGTTCCCTCTGTACGTTCAGCAGCTGCCAGACGGCGGCAAGTGTTGGCACGCCTTTTAACTGAAACGCCATGCTTCCGTCGTGATTGCTGATTTTGCAAGATCTTTCGTAGCTACTTGCAGTGCATGCAAGGGCCCTTACTTTCGCACGTAAGGCTGCACTCAGGCGAAAAGTACAAGCCGGCAAAATACTCATATTTTCCGACTGCGTTTGGTTTCATACCACAGCCAGCACATAAAATCAGAGAATGTGCGCTGTTCAGCACCAACTGCGCCTCATCTGGTGAGGAAACATTGCGTTTTAGGTGCAGCTTGCCCCTAAGAACAACAGAACAACTGACTGTTGCTACTTGCTCAACGGCCTGTTCAAACTTCACCAATTTCGGCAGCAGTAGGTGATCCAACTCGGCACCCTCTAACTCGGAAAGGCCGAAAGTGACGGTCCCTGGTTCAGTGGAAAACGATAGTTTGTTCCAGCTTGTGTTAGGAAGTTTGATGTTGCGGCACACGTATTCCGTACTGACTTCACTCTGCGGCTCCACTTCTATCGTGTCAGTATGTACAGCTTCGATAAACTCCGATTCTGCAGCATGTTGTGCTTCTATTACTTGTTCCCTTTCTTCCGGCGCCTGCTGCTTTACAGTAGTCCTTCTTTTAGTCAGGGGCTCACCTTGTTCACACAGGTTTCTCTCCTTCCTTCTAGTCGGCGTTTTCTTTGTGAGGTATTTTGGCGCATCCTGGAAGATTGTAGGAACGGCGTCCTCTGTTAGCAGCGGCCGATCGCGTGGAATTTCAACCATCTCACCATTGATAACATGACGATAAGTCCTCTGTATAAACGTTGCCTCGAAGTGACGTTCACAAACGACGCAGTCGTTGGTTAGTTCCTTATCGCCCCGTTTTATATTACGGGCCCACTGCTCCCGTTTCAATGCATCCTTGGGAGCTCGAAACGACGACACCCTTGCCGGACACGACTTGTACCCACTTTTACAACCGGGCACAAAACACGTACCTGCTTTCGCTGACATGGTAATAGTGTGTCGCTATCCGGAATCATTCACATGGTGCGCGTCCAGGAGTCACACAAACACAGTTGCACGTGTGGAAGTTCGCGCACAGTGCCAAATACACGTGGCTGTAGCAGCTGTAGCAATGGCTGTAGCGGCGAAGATCTCGCGCGCTCCCGACGACGGCCGCGCCCCTAGCGGCGTAAAAAATATCATCGAGTTTTGTGCGCCTCTCTCCCATGGCGCGCATATGGCGACCGTCACACTGCCCCTTCTAGCCACCATACTTCCTCCATGAATGCAGTGTAGTCTGGTGCAGGGTTGCCAGACTGGGCTATTAATAGCCAAAATGGGCTACTTTTTATGCGGGTTGGCGTCGAAAATTTTTAGTTGGCTACATGGCTATAGTTGGGCTATTTTTGTCTTAAGGACTTCGGAGTCCCAAGGACCACGTCAACACTGACAAAACCCGGGAACGGCAGTTTATGAAAACCCAAAGCTGCTACAAATTTCTGTAGGCAATCTCGAAGGCTGTGTTTTTAGGCAATGTCGGCGCTGGGAGGATGGCGTCATGGCTGCCATGTTTTCACGTCATTGTTTTGGTTTCGGCGCCATCTGCTGCCGGTTCACGCATGGTTCAGTAAGAAAAACGGTGGGGCTGACAGCTGTCGAGTACGTGTTCCGTGTCGGCCGGGCTGCTATACTGCAAACTATTATGTGGACTTGCAGAACAGCTCGAGTATTCGCACGCATGTCGTGGCGCGTCATTTTCGCCTGTGGTCCTTCAATGTTTATCAAGGGTTCCTCAACGCCTATTACTTGGTTTCCCGCACATCATCGCGTTATTTATTTACCCAGTGACTTTACGAAAGAAAACGCGTCGCTTTCATCGAGAAGCGCGACGGTTTTTTATGTACATGCTCAGCGAAGCGCTGTAGTCTCTACTAACGATCAAAACGAAATATTCTGCTTTAGTTGTGGCCTGCATGTTCGCGATAGCACTACATGAGCACCATCTTCCAGTGAGAACATTGACAACTTTTGATGGGGAAAGCTCATAGTCATTGTAATTCCTCTTTGTTCGTCTTACTAGCCATTATATTGTACTTTGCTCACGCGTATTTCCAGCTGTGATGACAAAAAGAACTGCGTTCGATATACATAATAGGTGCTTGTGGTACTCCTACGTCTATATTTTATTATTTTTGCACACATCGCATTAGTAGTAGGGCAAAGAGCTCTTGCCAGTTTTTGAAGGTATACATGGTGTTCTACTGACTTCATATTCTGATGTATGGTGCTTGAATTTGTTAGACGAAGGCGCTTACTTTGTACTTCACGACAGCCGTGCGCGACCAATAAAGTCAGTTTTGTAGGTTCCCTAGCGGAATTACATATATTCTTTTTTTTTCATGTCACACTGAAGGTAAGGTGCACAGCGCCCTCGGAAATGTGACAACACACGCATTCGTGCCTGCATTTACAGAAACTTACGTACACGTTTTCATATTGAACGAATCTTGCGAGCGAATCCCTGTTTAAATATTGCACAGTTCATTTCTTTTCGATACAAATAGTACCCAGATTATTGCCAGTGCCATAATCCACGTGTAAATTAAAACTATAAACTTTAATTCACTTCTTCTGTTATGGGCCAGCAGATGATTCTGTTTGTTTCCACTCGAAGGCGAATTTTAGTTGCAACTGCCGCTTCTTCGCACGAGGAAAATGCGAGAAGGTTTCAAGTTTTCTCCAGAGTCCAGTGTGCCTCCAGGGGGTGCATTTGTTAACTCAGTGTCGAGCTGCTTTCGACTAAAAATGACAAAACTGTGAGAAAGAGAGAGAGAGCGGCAGATAAATAACATGTCTGTTTTATGAATCAAGCTTAGGCAAGGCATTCCAAAATGCCTTGAACTCGGGCCGCCTCCTGGGCACTCGATCGTGACCAGCCGAAGGTGATCCTCGAGGTCGGAGCTGGCAATATTTTGCCCGACTCTTATAGGAAAATGCCACGGGTCAAGTGAGACATGAACTAAAGTTACCTCAGAACGTGGCTTAGTAAATACCATTAACGTCATGAGTAAATCGGAAAAGAAATCCGTCGACTCATTGTACCAATAAGTGGTGTCCAAATCCACGTCTGAGTGGCAGCTCTCACTAGAATTATTTACGCAGACCTTGAGGCTAGTGTTGTGCACCATGGTTGCATGCGGCGGAAGCAATTTTGGAGCCTCAAATACACGGTGAGATTTGAACACCATCTACACTACCTACAAGACACTTGCAGAACATCATCGAACGTTTTGGCTATGTTTATGGCTACTTTTCGCTCGCGAAAAATTTGCATCTGGCTATTTTTGGGCAGCATTTTTAGATCATACGACTATTTTTTGTTGGGGCCATCTGGCAACCCTGGCCCGGTGTAGGCCGTCTGCTGAGGTGATGACGCAGTTTCCGCACGTGATTTGTCTTTCGCGTCCGATTAGCCTGTGACGTCTCGTCGCCTACGGAGTCCAGTTGCAACATGCATCAGCAGTGCTTACACGCCGCGTACTGCTTCGCTTGCGATGGTACCAACTGCGGCTCTAAGCGGCGCAGAAAGGCAACGACGTCGACCGGCGAATCTCGCTTTGGTCCGGCGAGAGACACGCCAGCGTGAAGCAGAACGCGTTCGCGGTGCCACTCGCAAGCTGAGCGCGTCGCAACTCAACTGGCTGCCCAAGACGGACCAAAAAGCTTCGCCGAAGCGACTCGCCGAACTCACCGAAGCAGCACTGTCGCCGACCCGCAGATCGTGCGCCTTTCGTTGCAGCCAACCGTGAGTTCAAGAAGCAAACAGCTTCTGTGAAGACTTTCGTGTTCGACCGATTCCTATGGAAGAGGCATCAACCATATCAATTTTCACTAAGCCCGATTGTTGCTTCAGGGCCCCTTTAAGGCCTATTGTAAACAATAACTTTTCATCAGAAGTAATAATCACTTTGTAATCAGTTTCTTTTGTTATTATCTGTACAATTTCTGCACTTTCGTTTGATTTCAGTTTTAATATTTTCGTTGTCAATCTCACGCAGAGTGTCAATCACCCGCCGTGGTTGCTTATTGGCTGAGCTGCTAAGCACGGGGTCGCGGGATCAAATCCCGGCCACGGCGGCCGCATTTCCGTGGGGGGCGAAATGAGAAAACACCGGTGCACTTAGATTAGGTTAAAGAATCCCAGGTTATCCAATTTATTCCGGAGTCCCTCACTACGGAGGGCCTCATAATCTGATCGTGGTTTTGGCACGTAAAACCCTATAATTTAAATTTACTCACACACACAAGCAGCACCAAGTCAATGACCGCGCTGAGTATGCAATGTAGCCGTATACACTACGTAACAACCCCAGTCACACAACCTAGTGAACTGTGCAGTGCTCATGATTGTATTTTATTCTCAATTCACGTTGGTTAACAACAATAAATCCCGGGGTTTTATACTTACCACGATCTCATTATGAGGCACGCCGTAGTTTTGAACACCAGGGGATCAATTCCCGCCAGCTTGGCGCTGCGCAACGCTATAAGCCACCGCGGCGTGTTGGCGACAGGGTACTTTATAATCAAAGGTTGCGTAAAAGATGTTCCTATTTTGGCCTACGTGTTTAATCTTCCTTCGCGAAGTGGGCTTTTCTCGTCGCAGGGGAAAACAGTTCTAGTCCCTGTGTTCATGGCTGGTTACCCTTGTGACGTGAAAACATTCCAGCCTGTTTCTCTTCTTTCAGAGTTTTTAAAGGTTTTTGAAATAGTAATGCGCCTATATTTAGGGCAAGATTTATCTGATTCAACATGACTTTGTGCAAGGCAGATCAGCCGGAACCGACATAAACGATTTTCTCGGTTACATCGCACCGACCGTTTTTAAGCGCTGTCAATTGGACACAGTGTACTTTGATTTGACGAAACCTTTTGACAAAGTGTCATCAGCTACAACAAAAATGATTTGCGCAATTTCTATAGTGGTTCGAAAGCTACCTTTCTGATCGAGTACACGTGGTCAAAATATCGATACATCTTTCAGCCCATTTACATCTTTGTAGGGTGTACCTGAAGGTTCCAATTTAGGACCACTTTTGTTATTGGTGTTTGTTAATGATTTGCTCTGTTATGAAATTGAGTCACAAACTTTGATGTTTACTCATGATATAAAATTCTTTTAAAGAATGTAGTGCCTAAATGACTTATAATTGCTGGAGGACGTTTCCTTTATTCGTGAGTTGTGTGCTACCAACATGCTTGAAATTAATGTGAAGAAAATTAGTGTTTTGTGTTTTCCCAGAAAGCGTGTGTAGACAAATTTTAATGATGCTTTCTCGGGTGATAGTATTCGTTGTGTGCTTGATGTCCGTGACCTTGGTGTTTATGTAAATTCAAGCTGGATTTTCGCCTTCATGTATTCTGTGTTGTGAGTAATGAGGCATTTAGGCTTAACATCTAGACTTAAAGAAGGTTCGGCTTCCTGATTGTTTCAAAACATTGTCCTGCGCACTAGTCAGGCCGCAACAAGAGCTTGCTTCTACTGTGTGAAACTCTATTAGTACCCATCAAGGTAACTTAAGAGAAGACGTTCAGTGTGATTCGTTCGCACTTTCTACGACAGATATATTCGTCGACGTCGCGATACTATGAATATACTCAATCCGGTTCGTTGACTTAAGTGTATGCTTTCTTTGCGTGACGGGGAGACTCGCGCGTGACCCAAGTTTCTGGCTACAAGTGGCGCACGGGCTGATTGATTGTCATGTGTTACTAGCATCGTTGCAGTTTCGTGTTCCGTCACTGAAAGCGAGCACTTGTTTTGACGTGCTTTAACCTAATATCTATATAACCTGCCCCAAGACACGGATGCAACAGATGTGCAATGCCAGTTCATCTGACATGAATATTTTCATTTGCGTGCCTGTGTTAAATTGGCGCACAGGATGCTTGATGTAATTGAGTTCGGCAAGCACATCTTTATAACTTTCTTATACACACTCACGCTTTCTATACTTACTTTAGCATGTAATATTGTTGAAAATGTTGTTCTGTTTTCATATTTTATTATGTCCATGCTCTATGTATGTACGAGTGATCTGTCGCCAAGGCTTTACAGCTGTTGGCAGGCACTTAAGTAAACTGAAAAACGCACGCACGCACGCACGCACGCACGCACGCACGCACGCACGCACGCACGCACGCACGCACGCACGCACGCACGCACGCACGCACGCACGCACACACACACACACACACACACACACACACACACACACACACACACACACACGCACACGCACACGCACACACACACACACAGGCATACAAAGTGTTAATATATAGATAAAATGTCGCTTACCGTAAGTAAGGTTATAAACTCTTTAGGAGCTGATCGCTCTAATGATGCCTGATCCAATAGCCGAATAATATATTCCGTTATTCTGTTAACAGGCCGGCGTGCTTTAAAGGTACCTATAGCCGACATTATTTGTTCAGATTTTATGTGGGAATAGATATTTTTGTTACGCAGACCAGAGACACGCGTACTGGCATTATATATATATATATATATATATATATATATATATATATATATATATATATCCTCAAACATATCAGCCGAGATACTGACCGACCCAGTAGCCACGTTTATAACCCGGGATGACTCGCTTTAGAAGAACGGTTTGCTTTAAAAGGAGAAGGTAAAATATGACATTAAACCTGAATAGTATTCTGAAATGCGCTACGGTATCAACAGTTGAGCCAGCTCCATGGCATCCGAGACACAGCCATGCTGGCCCCTGAGCTGCCGCGTACACGAGCATACACACACCGTGTATGCTTCCGTCCAAGTCCGCAGTTGTCACTATCCCTCCTGTGTTTTCGGTGGTCGAGGCGTACACGTTTGCAGGGTTTTTCTTAACTAAGCCATCTAAGAGGCCACAGGACTACGAATTTCACGTCACCGATAACCCGAACCGCCACTTTGGATGTATTTGCCTACTTGCAGGGGACGCAAAATGACAATAGTGTACAGCTGTGCACAGTTGCGTTCAAGACCAATCTTGAGAGCTGCTTATGGAAATATTTATTCGACTGAGTGTCTAGGTCGCGTCAAGGTGTACGTTGCAGTGTAGCTGCGTAACGCGTTGACTTGAGCCTGCTAGTCAGTACCATTTTTTAAAAGACCCTTTTTTTAGGCTCTACGGCTGCTGGCTGCAACCTGCGGTCTTGCGCGATTGCGGGTTTTGGATATACCGTGTGTTCTTGCGAAGACTGCCGGTGAATCCTGAAAGTAGAGCGCTCAAGACAAATGTGTTATTTTGTTGCGCAATTATATGAACACTCCAGGCGCATTTCTGCCGTCGCCGTGAGGTTCCGTATAAAGTCCAAGGGCGATAAAATCGTCCCCGTGCGCCGTATGCGCGAGGGTGAGCCGGCGATCGCGGCTCAATCTCGCGTACGCAAGGGAGGGAAGCGCACGTCTTCCAGTCGCGCGCAACGCTCCAGAGGGAGGGGGGTACTCCGGCTGGCCTCACGGCCGCATGAGCCCGCCTGTGCCGCAAGCATCCTAAAAGCATCCGCCCGGCCGCTGTATATCGAAAGCCATCTGCGGCGGGGACAGAGTCCGCTTTGCTCTCTGTTTTCACCGCTTAGTTTATGTGGCACGATTCGCTCGCCGCCGCGCTTACTCATTCCAGCGTTTTGACTTTCCGCAGTCATCAAGGGAGATGCGTTCATGTTTGCTTGTGCGCGCGTGACACCATGCTTGTTCATTTAGTTAGTATGCCTATATTTACAAGTTTACACGGCCGATAAAACTACTATCCTTACTTCGTATAGCTGTGCACTATCTGTCCACTAATCGATGCTTCGCCTTTGGGGCGGAATTGCGCCTTTTTTTTAGAAACCGGATTGTCGGAAACGGTGGACGTCAGAAAACATGGTATGTGTATTCGTGTTCTCGAAAATTTATTAAATGCACTATTTTATCTGTTTAATTAGCACTGTTAACGTCGCTATACTGACATTGCAAATTAAAGCTTGTTGCTACTAACGAGGTCAACTCATATTGGTTTTTAAGTTGCGCGAGAAGGCCTTTTTCTAGGTCGTTCAGCAGGAGAAACTGTCACTTTTTCGCTGGGGAACTGAAATTGGGCCCCCAGTTCTAAGAACGCTGGAAACCACTAACAAGATAAATTTAAGCTGTTGGCATAATGTGACGTCTCCCAGTCTGCGCCACGCAAACTGAACCACTTCTCGTATTTCGACGTGGTGCACTTACAGCTCGTCCTTCACCGCGTTATCCTTGCCCGTCAATTCACCGTCGTGCAGTCATTATGCCGGGGTTGTCACGCAGTCCATCGTCGCTATGCGTTCCTCATTGTGCCGTCGTCATTTGATCGTAGTCGTCGTCGGCACTGAGGCTTCGTCATGACGTCATTCTTTCGTCGCAGCACTTGGGATTTTGGAGAGCAACAAGTTTACGTTGAGTGTTGCGTTTCCCGGTGAAAATGCGTCCAACTTAGTCACGTGCTTTGTAGTTGCATCTGGCCTCTAAAAGCAGAGTACTTCACAAACACTGATGCAAGCTTCGCCTAAACTGATTCTCTCACCATGGGATCCGCATGTTTTTCTCTCTTTCTCGTAGTGCATAAATATTGTGGCGCATTTTGTAGTAAACGCTATACTTTACGCTTCCGCTTTAAACTGCTTTGTGGGGCTAGTGTAAGGAATTACCAGTGCTTTATTGGACTGCTTTTACCATATGCATTCTTAGAAAGAATTCACACTATACTATATGGCGCAAGCATTAACGCACCCTGAGGCTCGAAAAGAAAGGTGGCGGCGGCCGCGTAAAACACAACTGGCTTGAGTGGCTTAACCACTCTGGTCTTGGCCCACACGAGGCGGCGCACGTTGAGAATCGGCGAGGATCGATAGCGAGCGTGCGCGAGGGCTGCCCGTCGCGCACTCGGGGATAAAGCCCCGGTTGAGACAGCGGCCGAACCCGCCAGCTCAGTGTCACGCTCACACTGGAGCTTCACGCTGGGAACAGCCCCTCCAGGCAGAGTTTGAAAGCCATCTTAATTGCATTCCACACCATGAAGCGACTCGCCCGCGTGTCGCCCGGAGCACTTGTTGGGACGCGACCGCTCAAACGGCCTTTTTCGCTGACCGTCCTTCGTGAGGGCTGTTTAGGTTTAAGTCAGTAGCGCAGTAGCGTCAGATAGCGCAGGCAAGTAATCAATAGCGCTTATGACTATTTGTCATCGCCTCGTCGGAATAGTCACCTGTAGCCTGCTTGAGCTAATAAGGTTTTCCTACATCTATGGCAGTTCGGCATTTTGCCTATGTCTCCTTGATGTTTTCTCTCCTCAACCTCTATATTCTATTGTCACGTAGTAGTGACGCTGAAGAAAACAGTCGTAAAACTGTACAACCGAACTGGTTGTTTATTGGGCGAACCTGTGCCCACAAAAGCAAGGTACACTCAAAGCACAACGAAAGCGGCGAACACAGTCGGCGGTCGTCGAAAATCTGATCAGCGGCGAAACGCGTCGGCTTTTATACCTGAGTCATCGAAGGTTCCAGATTAATCCCTGATGCCCGCGTGTCTTCCAGAAAGTTCTAGACAATTCGCGTCGCTCATACAATCAGATTACATAGGCGTCGGTGACCACAGACGACGGATAGAAGCATTGATAACGTCCGAGAAGCTTCCAATGCAGGCGCGTCCTGCGCCGAGCGATAACGTTTAACATTTGTCAGCCAATGTTGAAAGCGGCTACCGGTGAAAGATAAACATGTGTACGTGTCAATACCCTCCCCTTAAAAAGCATCGTCCCGATGCTACAAACAAACACGAAAGCGAAAACAAAACCATGCGTAATAAACAAAATAACAAAAAACAATAACAAAGTAACAAAGTACCTAAGTTTGTCAGCGGGCGTAGAAAGGCTTAAGACGCACCACGTGGATGACTTCAGGTCGTGCCCGGCGCCGCTGTGATTGCGAAATGCCATCTGGCACGACCTCATAGTCCAGTGCGCCAATACGTCGGGTGATCTTATATGGTCCGAAATAGCGACGTAACAGCTTCTCGCTAAGTCCTCGTCGTCGTATCGGAGTCCAGACCCAAACACGGTCACCGGGCTGGTACTCGACGTAGCGTCGTCGAAGGTTGTAGTGTCGGCTGTCGGTCCTCTGCTGGTTCTTGATGCGCAGGCGGGCGAGCTGTCGACCTTCTTCGGCACGCTGCAAATAGGTGGCAACGTCGAGATTTTCTTCGTTGGTGACGTCCGGTAGCATGGCGTCAAGCGTCGTTGCCGGGTTCCTTCCGTAGACCAGGTTGAACGGCGCCATGTGCGTCGTTTCTTGCACGGCCGTGTTGTATGCGAAGGTCACGTACGGAAGGATGGCATCCCACGTCTTGTGTTCGACGTCGACGTACATTACCAGCATGTCGGCGATGGTCTTATTTAGGCGCTCGGTGAGGCCATTCGTCTGCGGGTGGTAGGCGGTGGTCCGGCGATGGCTTGTGTGGCTGTATCGCAGGATGGCTTGAGTTAGTTCTGCCGTAAAGGCAGTACCTCTGTCGGTGATGAGGACTTCTGGGGCACCGTGACGCAGGAGGATGTTCTCAACGAAGAATCGGGCTACCTCGGCAGCACTGCCTTTGGGCAAGGCTTTTGTTTCGGCGTAGCGGGTGAGGTAGTCCGTAGCTACGACGATCCATTTATTCCCGGACGTCGACGTCGGAAAAGGCCCCAGTAAGTCCATCCCAATCTGCTGGAACGGTCGGCGAGGTGGCTCGATCGGCTGTAGAAGTCCGGATGGCCTTGTCGGCGGTGTTTTGCGTCGCTGACAGTCTCGGCATGTCCTTACGTAATGGGCGACGTCGGCAGAGAGGCGAGGCCAGTAGTATTTTTCTTGTATCCTTGCGAGCGTGCGGGAAACACCGAGGTGTCCAGCCGTTGGGTCGTCATGGAGAGCTTGCAGAACCTCTGGACGCAATGCTGAGGGTACCACGAGGAGGTAGTTGGCTCGGAGAGGCGAGAAGTTCTTCTTTAGGAGAATGTCGTTTTGCAAGAAAAACGACGCCAATCCTCGCCTGAACACCTTCGGCACAGTGACGGTCTTGCCTTCCAGGTAATCTACAAGGTTCCTTAGTTCCGGGTCGGCTCGCTGTTGTTCGGCGAATTCGTCGGCACTGATGGGTCCCAAGAAAGTGTCGTCATCCTGGTCATCCTGTGGCGGCGGTTCGACGGGGGCGCGAGACAAGCAGTCGGCGTCAGAGTGCTTTCGCCCGGACTTGTAAACGACGGTGATGTCGAATTCTTGAAGTCTCAGACTCCATCGTGCGAGGCGACCTGAAGGATCCTTCAAGTTAGCTAGCCAACACAAGGCGTGGTGGTCGCTCACAACTTTAAAGGGCCTGCCATAGAGGTAGGGGCGAAACTTTGATGTAGCCCAGATGATGGCGAGGCACTCCTTTTCTGTTGTGGAATAATTTGCTTCCGCCTTCGATAGCGACCGGCTAGCGTAACTTACAACCCTTTCTAGTCCATCAGTCTTCTGCACAAGCACGGCGCCGAGTCCTACGCCGCTTGCGTCGGTGTGGACTTCGGTATCGGCATTTTCGTCGAAATGCGCAAGGATGGGCGGCGATTGTAGGCGTCGCTTCAGTTCTTCAAATGCTTCGATTTGCGGCATCTCCCACTTGAACTCGACGTCGGCCTTCGTGAGGTACGTCAGTGGCTCGGCGATCCGTGAAAAATCCTTGACGAAGCGCCTGTAATAGGCGCACAGTCCCAGAAATCTACGCACTGCCTTCTTGTCAGCGGGCAGAGGAAAGTTGGAGATGGCCGCAGTTTTCTGAGGGTCGGGGCGCACTCCAGACTTGTTGATGACGTGGCCCAAAAACAAGAGCTCTTCATATGCGAAGCGGCACTTTTCTGGCTTTAACGTGAGTCCGGAGGTTTTGATTGCTTGAACTGTTTCAAGGCGCCGCAGGTGTTCTTCGAAGCTTGAGGCAAACACAACGACGTCGTCCAAATAGACGAGGCAAGTCTGCCACTTCAAGCCTGCCAGTACTGTATCCATGACGCGTTGGAAAGTCGCAGGTGCCGAGCAAAGACCAAACGGCATGACCTTGAACTCGAACAGTCCGTCTGGTGTTATAAAGGCCGTCTTCTCCCGGTCCTTCTCGTCGACTTCGATTTGCCAGTAGCCGGTTTTGAGGTCCATCGACGAAAAATACTTTGCGTTGTATAGTCGATCCAAGGCGTCGTCAATCCGTGGAAGGGGGTATACGTCCTTCTTCGTGACCTTGTTGAGGCGACGATAATCGACGCAGAAACGTAGGGTTCCATCCTTCTTCTTCACTAACACCACGGGGGACGCCCACGGACTCTTGGACGGCTGGATGATGTCGTCGCGTAGCATTTCGTCGACTTGTTGCCTTATGGCCTCGCGTTCGCGTGCCGAAACTCGGTACGGGCTCTGACGCAGTGGGCGGACATTTTCGTCGGTTATGATTCGGTGCTTGGCGACAGGGGTTTGTCGAACTTTTGACGACGACGAGAAGCAATCCTTGTATTGCAGGAGCAGAGCTTTTAGTTGTTCTTTCTTATGCCTGGGAAGGTTCTGATTAACGTTGAAAGTTGCTTCAGGTATTATAGTCGTCGTTGCGGGTGCACTGGAATCCGTGAAGGCGAAAGCACTGCTGGCTTGTACTATTTCGTCGATGTAGGCAACCGTGGTGCCTTTGTTAATGTGCTTGTATTCGGGGCTGAAGTTCGTGAGCATCACCGTTGCTTTCCCTGCACGTAGCTCAGCTATGCCTCTAGCGACGCAAATTTCACGGTACAGCAATAAGTGATGATCGCCCTCGATGACGCCCTCCATGTCTGCAGGCACTTCCGTACCGACGGAAATCATTACGCTGGAGTGAGGCGGAACGGTGACTTGTTCTTCAAGCACATTCAAGGCATGGTAACTGATGCATGTATCCGGCGGTATCGCTTTGTGTGTTGAAAGCGTTATCGACTTGGACCTTAAGTCGATGACTGCACCATGTTGGTGTAGAAAGTCCATGCCTAGGATGACGTCCCTGGAGCAGTGCTGCAGGATTACGAAGCTCGCCGGGTAAGTGCGGTTGTTTACCGTGACTCGCGATGTGCAGATTCCAGCCGGCGTTATTAGGTGACCTCCCGCTGTCCGTATATCGGGTCCTTGCCAGGCCGTCTGCACCTTCTTTAACTTGGCGGCGAACGCGCCACTGAAAACTGAATAGTCGGCGCCAGTGTCGACGAGAGCGGTGACGTTATGACCATCGATGAGCACGTCTAGATCGGTAGACCGGCGTCTGGCGTTGCGGTTAATTCGTGGCGTCGGATCACGGCTGCGTCGGCTTGCTCTGCTGCTGCTACGTCGCGTCGGAAGGTCTTCGTTCGGCGGCGATGTGTTGTCAAGGCTGTTGCTAGGCGGCGTGCTGATATCTCGTCGTGATGATTCGCGAATCGTCGTCGTCGGCGGCGGCGGAGGATGTTCGGCATTGCGTCGTACAGCAACCGCACCTCCATCGGTTGCTGCTTTTAGTTTCCCGGGTATGGGCTCGGAGATCGGCCCCGGGTTGGGCCGGCATACAGGCGGCGATGCGGCGAGATGTAGCGGCCTGGTGACGGCGAGCGTGAGGGTCGTCGTGGTTGCCACTGGGCTCCGGCAAGGTAGTCGGCGATGTCGCGTGGTCGTTCACCTCGATCGGGACGCGGCGCGTTGACGGGGAACCCTCGTAGGCCCATCTCGCGGTATGGGCATCGGCGATAGACATGGCCGGCTTCCCCGCAGTGATAGCAGAGCGGGCGGTGGTCGGGGGCGCGCCATATGTCCGTCTTCCTCTGGTAGCTGCGCTGGACGACGGGCGGGCGTGCTGGCGGCGGCGGCGGTGGACGACGGAACTGCGGCGTTACGGGGCCCTGGCGCGAGCGCGGAGGGGGGCCTTGACGACGGGCGACGGCGGCGTAGGTCAGCGCTTCCGGCTGGGGTTGCGGCGATTGTGGCTGCACATCGGGAACTCCAAGTGAGCGCTGAACTTCGTCTTTGATGACGTCGGCGATAGATGCCACGTGAGGCTGCGACCTGGGAAATAGCTTATGCAGCTCCTCGCGAACGACCGCTCTGATGGTCTCGCGCAGGTCGTCGGCGCCTGGCGCTTGAGCGTCGGCGTAGTTGGTCAGGGCACGGCGGTTGTATTGCCTGACGCGCATTTCAAGCGTCTTCTCGATCGTTGTAGCCTCGAAAAGAAATTCGGTGACAGTCTTGGGCGGGTTGCGCATCAATCCGGCGAATAGTTGGTCTTTGACACCTCGCATCAAGAACCGAACTTTCTTTTCTTCAGACATGTCGGGGTCGGCGTGGCGGAAGAGGCGAGTCATCTCCTCCGTGAAGATAGCGATGTTCTCGTTGGGCAATTGCACTCTGGTTTCTAAGAGAACCTCTGCCCTCTCCTTTCGTACGACACTCGTGAAGGTTCTCACGAAGTTTTCACGAAAAAGGTCCCACGTAACCAGGGTGGTCTCCCTGTTCTCAAACCAGGTCCGAGCAGCGTCATCCAACGAAAAATAGACATGGCGCAGCTTGTCCTCGTCACTCCATTTGTTGAACGTCGCGGTCCGCTCGTATGTCTCCAGCCAGGTTTCAGGGTCTTCAGCCGAAGATCCACGGAAGGTCGGTGGCTCCCGAGGTTGTTGCAGCAGGATGGGGGACGCTGGGGCTGCCATTAGGGTCTTTGACTTGGCCTTGATCGCTGTGCTCTTCTCGGGAAGAAGTCCGTACTCCGGCAGAAGTCCTTGCTGCCTACGGCTAGCTCGCTGGTCCTTGGTGACGTTGGCGTTGTCCTCCGGTTTAGGGCTTGGATCGCGGCTTTGCGGGGGCGTTCGCTGCATGAACGCACTAGCACCTCCACCAGATGTCACGTAGTAGTGACGCTGAAGAAAACAGTTGTAAAACTGTACAACGGAACTGGTTGTTTATTGGGCGAACCTGTGCCCACAAAAGCAAGGTACACTCAAAGCACAACGAAAGCGGCGAACACAGTCGGCGGTCGTCGAAAATCTGATCAGCGGCGAAACGCGTCGGCTTTTATACCTGAGTCATCGAAGGTTCCAGATTAATCCCTGATGCCCGCGTGTCTTCCAGAAAGTTCTAGACAATTCGCGTCGCTCATACAATCAGATTACATGGGCGTCGGTGACCACAGACGACGGATAGAAGCATTGATAACGTCCGAGAAGCTTCCAATGCAGGCGCGTCCTGCGCCGAGCGATAACGTTTAACATTTGTCAGCCAATGTTGAAAGCGGCTACCGGTGAAAGATAAACATGTGTACGTGTCACTATTGTAACCTATGCGTGCAACGAACCCGGCTCTATACATCTCTGCTCCTTTCCCGCCAATACTGTAAGCGTCCCTCGTTTATTTCGACGCTGACCGCTAATTGGATCCATCGCTTTAAGAACAAGCGCGTATGGGAGGTGCACTTTCCCTATAATTCTTGTTAGGTGAATATCGCGGCATTCAAATAAACGCGCTGAGTCATCTCGGCACTTTTAATGCAGGAGACACAGCCTCAACCATCCTTTTCATAGTATCCCCCCCTATATTTCTGTCCTGGAGCCACCACTGAAATCGCAAGTACTGCGCTTTCCGTTATCGTACAAAATTTCTCACCTCATTTCTTTCTTGCCGTATTCGTAAATATCCGTGAACATTTTAAAATCGAAGCTTCCTTTGCAAACTACACTTTGCGAACCACAATATGATAACCTGAATGTGAAAAAAATCCCCGGAACCCATCTCACGATGACTGTCGAGGGTGATGCGCTTAGCATAGAATAAATACAGCCACACAACGCAATGCCGCCACCGTCGAAACGAGTCATGTGCGAGGCGCGCAGCGAGATTCCTCTTTCGCGCTTATCACTGGGCATGCATTGCACTGCATGATGTGTCCGAATGCGGCAACCCTGTTTCTGGACACGCTGTCTAGTCTGGTGGCACTGCCGAGAAGTCCGGCCGTGGCCTCCGAGACGAGAAGCTGCGAACGCCCAGAATCGGTTGCCGCACGCTCAGTGGTCACCCAAGTTGGCGAAGGTTCATTGACCCAGTGCATTCGTGTGGACAGCGTTTGCATGAAAGGCGTTAACTGAAACCGGCACATTCCCAGTGATTTGTGGCGCAGCTATACTACTGCATCACGCAGTAGACAGTTGTAGCATAGCGTACGCTAAGCAGCGCACGTTTATTACAGTTTTAATTGGCCTGCTAGATTTTCCGATTTTAGAGGCCATACGTCTCGCTTATCTCCCGACATCACCGGTAGGTGGCGCTCGAAGGTTTCCCTCGTTAGGCTTCGTCTCGTTCGAACGAGAAGAGATCTCAAAAACTGCAAGGTTACACAAAATCCAGTCTCAGGCCGCCTGAGAATAAGCGAAAGCCGTTTACACAGTCATTTGCTACGAACCAAGTGAATTCTATAAAAGCAACGCCAAATTCAGTTCGAAGCGGGCAGCGGGGACCGCCGCCACGTTTTACGGAAACCACGCAAACACGGCAACGCTAAATCTGAGAAATAGCGTGCGCACGCTATACGCTATGAATCGTTTAGCGTTCTGCGCATGCACAGTGACAACCCGTTATGTTGTAGCGTACGCAATGGTATAGCGTGCGCTAAACTAAAACTGTCTAGTATTCCTTCAGGAACACTGTAACGTGGGTTCGATTCCGCTGAGCATCAGAGAATCTTTTTTTCGTCATTGTAGAGCGGCACATTCCCAGTGGCAACTACTCGAGTTGGCGCCAAAGACGTTCATTCAAGAGCACCACACACCTGCTGGTACCTAGAAGTGCTAGGTAGGATAAACTGCAGGGTCCATAGTGAGGTCTAGGATTTCTATCAATTTGAAGACAGAGTAAAACTAGTCACGAAGAAAGAGGCCTACCTGACGCAGTAAGGGTAAAAGCAGACCAATTCGTGCTGGGGCTCGCAAACAAATGTGCAGCTTTAGAACAGGAAGACGAAGATAACACAGAGGTAATGAATGAAGCCGTTACTATAGGTTGACTTCAAAAGTAGCAATTGAAATTAGTCGCGAGGCACCAAGGCCACCAGTAGCTAAGCTCTCCCAAGTAGTTAACAAAGGGCCTAGTAAAGAAACGACAAAGCATGAAAGTGTCTTACTCAAGAGAGATCGAATAGAATTTGCTGGGCTGTCAAAACTGATGAACAAGAAAATAAGGGATATTCGAAATTATAACGTGGAAAAGCTTAAGGAAGCAGTAAAAAATGACCGCAGCATGAAATCTGTGACAAGAAAACTTGGCACAGGGCAAAGCAAGATGTATGCAGTGGAAGATAAGCAGGGTAATGTCAGCAATTTCGATGATACAATAATAACAGCGGAAGGATTCTATACTGACCTGTACAGTGCCGAGAGCAGCCAAACTACCTCCATTCGAAGCAGTGATGAACAGGATGCAGAGGCTCCTTCTATAACTAGCGATGAAGTTAGAAGGGCCTTGAAAGACATGACCAGGGGGAAATCTGCTGGAGAAGATGGAGTTGATTTAATCAAGGATGGAGGAGATATCATACTTGAAAAGCTTGCAGCCCTTTATACGCAATGCTTCACGACTTCAAGTGTACCAGAAAGATAGACGAATGCCAACATTATACTAATCCATAAGAAGGGAGACGTTAAAGAATTCAATAATTGTAGCCTCATTAGCTTGCTTTCAATATTGTATAAAATATTCACCAAGGTAATTTCCAATAGAATCAGGGAAACACTACTTCAATCAGCCAAGAGAGCAGGCTGGCTTCAGGAAGGGATATTCCACAATGGATCGCAATCCATGTGATCAATAAGGTAATCGAGAAACCTGCGGAGTTCAATCAGCCTCTTTATATGGCTTTCATGGAATATGAAAAGGTATTTGATTCAGTAGAGAGACCCGCAGTCATAGATGCATTGCGTAATCAACGAGTCTTCGGAATACCTTGGAAAATATCTACAAACATTCCTCAGATTCCTTGCTTCTCCACAAAAAAAATTGTAAATTACGTATCAAGAAAAACTCGGTGCTAGAATGACCCATTGAGCGAAATGCAGCTCCACTAACGTGAAACCTGGGGAGGTGCGAAGCATGCAGTGATGCACCGCTAATGGGCTCATACTGCCTTAAGCAATGGCTCATAACCCCGTAAACGCGGCCTGCCCATTACGACGACAGAAGAGAGATGAAATTCTACGCTGGAAAGATGAGCGGCAACGCAGCTAGCTGTGGCAGACGACGAACGCGGGAGCGCACGAGCGCGTGCCGCTTGCTTACTGTGACGACGACAGCCCGAGCGCATAAGGTGCTTCGCACCTAAAAAGGGTCTGGAAAGGAGACAATCTCGCCAATGCTGTTCACTGCATGTTTAGAAGACGTATTCAAGCAATTAGACTGGGAAGGCTTAGGAGTGAGGGGTCAACGGCGAATATCTCAGCAACCTTCAGTTTGCAGATGATATTGTCCTGTTCAGCAACACTAGAGATTACTGGAAACAATGATTGGCTGGCTGTCTGGCTGGCTTTATCTAAACTAACCGTTTTTGGACCAACCCGCGTGACTGGGTATGTGCCGATGAAAAAAAAAAAGTCATTCAAACTTTTTTACAGTATATATGCTTGGCGGAATCGAATCCGCGTCATATCTATCAGCCTCTGTCTGAATGTATATAGTTAGACAGGTGCGTACTTTCGGGTCCAGAGGTGACAGAGGAGATCGGATGCAGTGCATGCATCGTACATGACGCGTTTCGGTGGTGGCAATGCGGTGTGTGTGGCTACAGTTGCTTCAATGCTAATCGCCTGATTGTCGACAGTCATTCTGAGGTAGCTTCTTTGTTTTGTTTTAACAGTGAAGCTGTTTAAGCCAGCCGTAATTTGTGATGCGTAGCCGTGGTAGCCATGGCAACCCGAAAAAAGAGGAGGAGACCGCGTGCGCATGCACGCGGTCACCTCCTTGCCAGCTCCCCGTTTTCCCGACCCCTGCCTCTCTTTTCTCCGCGACGCGCTGAGCCAGGAGCAATAGGAAAGGCGAAATCTTGCACTAGGCCGCGCAAAGCTCAAGACGCAGCGAAGCTGGCCGATTGATATCGAGCGGCTCGCCTCCAACGCGTTCGGCGTCGGCAAGCAGAAGCGTTCTTGGCACTGTGTCAGCCTTGGTTATATAGCCTGCCTGCGTTTGTGGCATGCCAGGAACGCTGTCGCTCGTAGGCGTCGACGCGTCCAGCGCTAGTCGCGCGAAATGTCGCCAAAGCGTTCGGCGTCGGCAAGCAGCAGCGTTCTTGGCACTGTGTCAACCTTGGTTCACCTGCCTGCGTTTGTGGCATGCCAGAGGAAAGGAGGCAACACTACATTTGCTAGTAGGTACAGCGTTTGACCGCTGGCGCCACGCTGCGCCGCTCGCACGTACCGCGTTTCTAGGTGGTTCCGTTCACCGAGGGCGCTCGAACGCAATGATATGGTTTGCACGAATGCAACCCTTGGAAGCGTGGCTGTATGGTTGAGTGGTTACGGCGTCGTCGCAGTGAGGTTCCGTATGGGCGCGTTCACACTGAGGCATTCGGCATCTGGAGTGGCGCGGAACCCAGTTCGGCGGCGGCGAGATCCGTCGGAACAGCCCTCTCCGCGCCGATCGGTCTCGGACCGAGTTTTGCGGCAGCTGCCGCCGGATTCCCTCACCGCGGACCAATCGGAGTGCTAGTAAGAATTTTGAAGATGGCGGCCGAGTCGGACGCGCGCGCGTTGTCGCAGTCGTTGAAGTCTGTCGCCGCGTCGGAAATGCTGATCGAATTGGTCCGAAACTTAATTGTTGTCACGAATAACATCTCAACTTACTCTCAGTAGTACTCCATGTCGCGATCTCGCAGAAAGGGTTTGGTGGCGTGACCAAGCTTTTGGCGCTCTTGCAAAGCAGGACGAACCCACCACCGCCGCTGGCGTCCTAACTTCTGCTAATGCTTCTGCGCGTCATGCATCGCCAGAAAAGTGCAGTACTGCCTCTTCTTGCTCAGGGTTCACTGTAGTTGCTTGCAGCGATGAGGCGCAAAATAAAACCACGCGAACTCTAAGCGAGCGGAGATAACTGCGTATAGTTTCGAGGATGCGGGCACATCCGGTATATCCCGCGCTTGTTTGGAGGTTAGCGCTTTACACCGCAGATGGCGCTGTATCGCATTCCGGCGGCGCAGTGGGCAGCGAACGGCGCGAATTTCGGCGGCAGGAGAATTCCGTTCGCTGTTGACGCCGGATTCTCCAGTGTGAACGTGCCCTATGACGTCAACGGCGATGAAATCGTCGCCGCGCTCCGGACGCTGTATGTGCGAGTGAGAGGGAGCGAGGGACGCGCGCTTTCAAGGGGAGCGAACGCACGTCGGAGAGCAAACGCGCGTTCTGCGCAGTGCTCCCTGAAGGGCTGCAGAATTAAGCGTCTCTTTCCTCCTTTACAATCAGCATATATAGAGAGCAAGCGCGACTTTTCCGTTGCACGAAAGGCCCTGGGGGGACGAGAGGGAGGGAGGGGAGGTGACTGTTTAGCTGCGGCACCAAATCCGTATATATATAAAAACGTTGCGAGGCGAGAAGGTGGGTAAGATTTCCGACGCTGCTCGATGAGTGTTCCGTTCTGATCTCGTCGAAAACCTCCGAGCCGCCCCCAGAAGCACCGGCAACAGTCACCAATGCCGCGCGCGTTCGGTGCTAACGCACCGAACAGTTCTACGCGTTGCAGGGGCTGCTGCATGTCCAAGTTTGTAGAGCTGATAAAACTACTATCCTTACTCCGTATAGCTCTCTACAAAATTTGCTATCGCAATTGATGCTTCGCCTTTCGAGTGAAACTGCAACAATTTCTTTTTCTTAATATTGCGTTTTCGCAATTGTGCGTCTCTTCCCTTTGAGAGCGCAAAGTGCGAAACGCTTATGGAGCCTTCCTGCTTCGGCGGCACATTTGCCAACAGCGCCTTTCTGTGTACCACTTCAGCTACGGGAGGAATCGCGGCTCTTCACACTTTTCGCGAAATTGCATGCAAGTTTTTTGGAAACAGCTACCGTATGTGGTGCACTTCTTTGGATGAAGCTGAGCCACGACGGAACACTTGGTTCGTTTCCGTCGTCAAATATTTAGTTACTGCGAACGTTAATATATATTTTTTGTTTTTATGTTAAGCTATCGCGCGTTTTGTGCTTTTTGCAGCTACTGTAGTTAGGAGTTGCAAACGTGGTGTGCTTGTGTCTCTCCGTCACGCTGAAGATCGTTGGCAGTCAAGAAAAAGTGCACGTTGCCCGTCGGCTCCGCCCGCAGAATGTGCAGCTGCGAAGAGCCAACCTCCGCGCAACGTTGGTAATGTCTGTAGGGTTTTGCGAACGACCCTCTGATGCATGCGTTTTGGACGCTCACTGTAGCCGAAAAGGGCGTGTGCACCACGGTGAAGTTGTTTTTGAGAAGATAAGAGCGTGTTACACTAAGTGAGAGCCTGTGAAATCGCTCAAGTCTTCTGATGTATTTTCGACGCGAAATGTCAAGTGGCTCATTGAGCGGCAAAGCCGGCGTCTGTAGTCTGTAGCAGGGAAACGGCACCTGAAGTCCCATTGGCTGCGACGCCACCTCACCAGCGCGAATCGACGGAGCAGAGCGCGCGAGGTGTTGTGTGAGGGGAGAGGGCATCGCCGCGACGCCCTCGCTCTCGGAAGCCGCCTGCCGTATTTTTCTCTCTCACCCCCGCTAGGCTTAGCTGCTTGGTGGCCGCTGCGGCTTCCTCGTCGCGCAGGACGTCGCCGGTGGGATGCGGCGTAGGCACTGCAGGCTGATGCTGGCTCGGGCGCTATGCTATATACCGCTATGGTACATTACTCGCAGCGCAATACTACCCGGTTTGCTACCCTGCACTGGGGGAAAGGGGTATAGGGGTGAAAAGAGAGAGATGGTGAGGACAATGCTTAAAACGCGCTCGAAAATGTTATGGCCTATTAATGCAGCGCTGAGAGGTTCAGAAAGTGAAGGGGAAAAACCAATCTAGCGGTTAACTCATTGTTTACTTTTCCGTACAAGCTTCCGCAGCCTACTTTCACGAAACTGCTTGTGTTGTGGCCATCGGTTATTAATCTCCGTAGCATCCTGTTTTTTTTTTATCTTCCATGGAAAGCCCATCCATTTACACCACGTCTTTTTGGAGAGCGGTCGATTATCCTTAAAACGTCGGGCGGGAGTGTGAAGCTAGGGGGGGGGGGGGGGGGGGCAACTCACACGTGGACCAGTGTCGAAAACCCTGTCCGTGCCTGCCAGCAAAGTACACACACAGCCCATCTGAGGCCGCACTGCAGGCCCGTCTCTCGGAAGTAATGGGCTGTCGAATAGAAAATTGGGAAAAGCTTTTCTGGCCCTGCCAGACAAGGAAGAAAACAACCTAGGAAGGCCGCCTAAAATGCGGCCTTCCAGTTTTCTCCAACTTTGGCAGCGCCTCTCGGAAGAGCCCTAAACTAATAACGCGGCCCTAAACTACCCATGTTTTCAAAACATAAGGCAGCAAAAATAAAGTTCCAGGAAATAAATAGCAGAATTTCTTTCTGAAGACTATAGCTTTGTACTTCGTTTTTTGTTGGTGAGAAACTTTGAACCACAATTTTTCTCTTTTCGAAGCACAGTGCCAGAGTACGCAATGATGAGATATCACGTGGTGTGTGAGTTGATGAATATTCCATGCAAGAATTTACGCGTGTTAGCGCACCAAAGGCAGAAGGTGTTTGCTTTACTAAAGCCTCATTAAATGATCCCGTATTCTTTCCCGGTGTTTTTTCTTCTTATTGCCTATAGCACAATAGTGCTTGTCTATATAGAGACGTATATAGCGTAACTTTCATTTAAGCCATATCGCGTCAAGGCAAAGTTTGCATTCACCTCCAACCAACACGAAACTTCAACGAATGCAATGCGGATTTTTTTTTCAGAAATAAAACCGTGAAATCAAAAATAAAATTCTTGCAGGACCTATCTGACGATGAATGCCGGCGCTGCTGAGCACGCGAGCGCCGTTTCGATTCTCCGGCCGCGCGCGGCCGCATTTCGATGGGGGTGAAAAGGCCTAATACGCTAGAATTTAATTTTATGTCGACATGAATGTGATTAGCAATGCAGCGACACACAGTATTGCCCAGTTCTTCACTTCCGTGTAGAATTTTTCGCTGCCGACATCTGTGTAGCTCCTCACTGTCTGGTGCCATTCTGTTCACTTCTTTCTCTCCACACTCGCCTGCTTTCGATGCCAACATCTTCGCTGTGGCTGACTTCCTCGTTCATCTTCTGCTGGTAATACACTATATCCGGGCACCCATGGAGGAAGGAAAAAAAAAACTAAGAGGGAGCGTCACGTGACAATCTTGAAGCCTAGTCATAAAAATTAGAGGAATGGGATGATGGGAAATAGGCCCTCATGTGATAGGCAAGCGGTAGATTTTACTCGGCTCGCTTCGGTTTCGTCTGCTGCGGGGGCTTCGTAATATGCGCACATACTCGGTGTGGCAAACGCGCGCCGACGTTGGTGAAGGAATTCAAGTGTGTGAAGCAGTCCAGTCTATGTTAAGTCATTCAACGTAACGCGCCGAACCACCATGCTGCCTGCCGCTTATGCAGGAGACAGGCGCCAAGGTTGTAGCGAACGAAGGCGTCGGGTAACCGGCATTGCGCCCAACAACCCGGGAGGACCACCTCAAACGACTGCTCGTTGCGTTTCGTGGTGGTTTCAGGGAAACGAGGAAACCTTTCGCCCTGCATGCGTGTGAAGGCAACCAAGCCGCCATTCCGACGGCGATTCGTCGCGTTTGGGGACGTCTTCTTGGAAACAATGGTGCATTTCGCCCCCGCAAAAATGTGCAGGCGATTAAGCGAGCGTACAGGGTCCGAAGCGACTACTTTCCCACGGGAAAAAAATTCGTCCCGTCTTGTGCCTAAGGATGGACTGGCGAGCCGGGGACTCCGAACATATTTAGGGCCGTGCCGGCCCATAGTTAAGGTTGACGGTCCCAGCTCGACGCTGTCGTTCTGCTGAAAGTTTTCGGCCTCTCAGCAGACCGGCGAGCACTCCCGTCAGCAGTAAGCGCACCTGCGTGATGAAGTGTTGTGTGCCAGGGTGTCCTAATCGAACAGAAAATCGGCGCGATGGTCTGTCCTTCCCACTGTGTAAGCCATATACTCTTTAGGTGGGGACATTTCTCGGCTTGCTCGCCGGACGCGATCGACCAGCTAAAGCAGCAGCGCGTCTATCGGGCTGGTGACGGCAGCGGAACGACGCAACGCAGGCGAGAGCTTGCGCGGACACGTGCGCATGCCCTCTCCCCTACGTTCTCCCCTCTCCCCGGTGACCCACTTTCGCGAGTCACTCGATCATTTCGGATTTCATACCAATGGGAAAATAAACCAATAAAACGTTTTTTTCTTTTCTGTTAAAGTTGCGTCGTACCGCCGATAGGTATCCGCTGCCGTCACCGGGCCGATCGGCGCGCGCCGTTGCTACTTTATCTAGTCGATCGCGTCTCGCGAGTGTCCTCACCTAAAGAGTATATATCTTACAGCGTGGTCATTCCGGCAGGTAAGCACAATGAACGTTCCTTTTATTTATGAAAATGGAACTGAAATATTCGCTAATTATATATACGTGTATATATAATGATCGACAAGAAAGGGAACCGAGGGGCCCGATTTTTATTAATCATATCATAAGAAGCAAAGAAACAGTGACACCAAGCACAACATAGGGGAAATTACTTGCACTTACTAATTGAATTAAATAAACTGTGAATTAATGAGAGTGGATGAAAAAACAACTGGCCGCAGGTGGGGAACGAGCCATGTCTTCGCATTACGCGTGCGATGCTCTCACCATTGAGCTACCGCGGCGCCGTTTTCCCATTCACTTTCTGGGGTATTTATGTTTTTTACAGCTAGAACTAACCCTGGGAGTGTTAGCCAGCGTTACCACTAACAAACCTAGGTGGCGGATGTGGAACATCCTTTCTTCGCGAAGGCGTCACGAGTACGTGATGATTTTAGATGAAGGCAGGCGCTGGCTAATAAACCCACATATGCTACCTCAAGGCGCCAATGTTGCCGGATTTGAGCCTTCGTTATGTAATGAACGAGAAGCAAAGGAACCGCGAGGGGCCCGATTTTTATTAATCATATTATAAAAAGCCAACAAACAGTGACACCATAGAAAAAAAATGTGGTTGATCCCTCTTATATAGGAATCGGTATAGAACACGAAAGTGAAACGTGTCTTCACAGAAGTAGTGTAATGTTTATTGCACATTGATATATAATGTCTATTGGTGTTTTGTCGCTAAAGCGCCCTTAGGCGTTGATGCACCCACGCTGACGCCTGGTGGCACGTCTCCTCCATCACGACTACCAACGTCGATGACCATGAGCAACCGTCGTGCATATGGAAGCTGCACTACGCTGCACACGCTAGCACAACGCGAAAGACGAAGCACGTAACTGACACACTAATACAACGCGCAAGACAAAGCACGTAACTGAATCGTCACCGAGTCAAATCAGCGCGTACAGCGCGTCGTAATTGCAGCCTCCGCGATCAACTTCAGAAACATTTTCAGAGCTAATTGCGGAGGCCACGCTCCGCTGTGCTGAGTACGGTGAACGCCACCTAGGTGGCGTTGGTAGTGCTTCTTGATGCCAGCGTCCCTTCGAATGCTGGCATCGAGGCGTCGTAGTGCTGAGACCACCGAAGCGTTCACTGTCGGTGCGCGTTAGTGTCATAATGCAGTACTTCTCTTTTCTGCTCGTAGGCGGCGGCACCGCCCCGAGCAAGAGCGCGGGTACACGGAGGAGTGTTAGATATATAAGGCGCGTCTGTGTAGCTCTCTGCAAATGCGTTTGTGGCGCAATGGGTTAAACGCTCGGCGATCTATCGTCGCGGACCGAGAGGTCGTGGGTTCGATTTCCAAATTTTGCATGTTTGTGGAACTTTTTCTTCTGGTTCCTTTCTTTGTATTATGTTCGTGTACATTGCAAGCTGACGTATTTCCGTGACGGAAATACGTCAGTGAAGTCTTGGTGGACCCCGGCATAAAACACTTTCGTGTTAAAAACTGGTGTCACTTGGCGCGGGTCTTCGTCGTCTTCTTCAACGGGCCACGGAAAAACACAAAGCGCGTCTCCTTCACTAAAAGTGCTGCAGAAGTTTCGTAGGCTTTGTTTTGACGCGCGTCGGCCGCACACAGTAACCGGCGGCTAGTAACAATGCAAGTTCAAAGCTCGCGCCCTGCTCGTGCCTATCTGTTCCGGCGAGCTGATTGGACGTGCAAAGGAAGCTGGCAAACCAACATGGCTGCACTTCCGGCTTCAAGAACGTTGACGTCAGGGCCTCTCCTGTTTTGTTTCTTTCCTCCGAGGTAGGCTTTCGGACACCGAGACGAATGGTTGCTGAATGTTATCCATTGCTCTGTCCTGGTGCCTCCGTTGAATCGCTGCGTGGATGGATGCTATGAGCGTCCCTTTTGAAACGGGCTGATGGGTTGTGCCACCAAGCTCTTGTTGTTATTTTGCCTAATGTCCTACCTTTATTTTTGAGAAAACACAAAAATACAAAGAATTCCAAGCATCAAACTTTACGAACCATTACTGGGAACTCTGTTTCCTGTACGTCTCCGTTGTTTGTTGCCTCCCTACGTTTCTGCCACCAAACTTCCAACCGCCTCTTACTAATTAATCTCTATAGCGGACATGTTTACTTTCCCCCCGCTACCCCTGAACCCAAGCGCTTCAAGGAGGTCAGAGGAGCCTAGACTTGCAGCTGGATAGATTTCTTCACACTCCGATAAAACATGTTTCGTCGTTTCCCTACCGCAGCAAGCACGTGCGACCTCGTCCTTGGTGTACCTCGCTTTATAACTGCGCGTTCTAAGGTATTCAGATCTCGCTTTTCAGCGCGCCACCTGCCGAACAAGATACGTTCGCAGGACAATCGAGCCAACAGTGGTCGTGGTGTGTCACGGAAGAATGACGTCAACTGTCCTTACGTAGCGTGTGTTACAGAAAGGCTAGTGATACATTCAATCGAAACGCAGTACTAATAATCTATTATATCAATTACCGGTTCCTAGAATAGAATGCATATAAGCAATTAAAGAGCGGCCTCTCGAGCTATCCGGATCAGCAGCTTTACGGGGACTGCATGTGAACTGGCGCATAACAAGTTTTCTATACGTGGATCAGTCCTTCCGCAACTGCATTATGCAGTGAATAAAACCTCAGGGAATATAAATGAGTACATGTGTAGGTTACACACATAGAACAGCTAACCTCAACGTCCTTGATCGAACATAATTTGCGCGCGCACACGTAAGAGCACATCGCAGCGCATTTGGAGGCAACTGAGATACATTTATCAGCAACACTGTTAAGTCGAACTGGCAGTATGCACATCACTGCGCCCTGATAAGTGGGCCGAGAGTGATGCCTATTGTATGCCAAATTTTTTTAATTTGCGGGTACAGCTATAGAGTGAAATATTTTAGTTGCCGAGCAATGTCACAGCGTCGTACAATAGCCGCAGCCAGTGACCTTAATTTCTCTCTATTTGGTATATAGTTCTTGTATATGTAAATCATTTGGTGCATTTTCCCTCATTCCTATTAACCTCTTCTGTAGTACGAACGCATGGCTTAGCTTTCTTTCTTTTTTTTTGTCTACAAGTCCAAGTATAATATCGGCTACGTACTTATAATATGGAGAGAGAGAAAGCTTAATGGTATCAGGATAGATTAGCCTGGCTTGTCGTGCCACTGTAGGCGAGATGTTGATGAATCAACGAAAGGCAGTGTGATAAAAGAAAACACATTACCACACACGTGAAACCGCGCAGTGCGCTCTTCTAGGACGCACCAGAGCCGTCATAAGAAACATTTTTAAGGTTCATTGAATCACCGTGTGCAACCAGTCACAGCTTCCGCTGCATTACGTCATGTAATTATGTTTAACAATGCATGCCAGTTAAGCATTAGGCTTCCCTTGTTCGCAAACTGTTTATCACTTTGCGCTGTTGCGGTCAATAAGTTTATTGTAGTGAGTGATGCGATTTGAATAGTCAATCGACTTCTCTTTCAGACCGTGCTATCTTGTTCCTAACTCGCTGAAGTTTAACGAGAGTTTTTATGTGCTGAGGTTTTATCGATGTCGGATAAAGATATTACATTTTATCATATATATATATATATATATATATATATATATATATATATATATATATATATTAAACAAATGTGAAGCGACGATGTCGGCTGGCGCAAGATGTGGGCAAATAAGTGCCACTACAAGCTGCCTTCGTCGTGTAGTGAACGGAAAATGTGCTTGTCCTACTGCTGACACTTTTTCTTTCCGTTTTTTTTTCTTCTTTTTTTGCGAGACTGAATAGCTGTCACTGCTTGCTCGTCCAACGTCTTCCAGCTCTAATACATTCAAAGAGAACCGCAGATGCGGTATAAACAGCCTTTCATTGGCCTGAAACCGCTGCAAATGAAAGGCAAATAGTGAAGAAAAGGCGAGAGCGCGGAGTCTCAACGGCGTCTCAGTGCATCCTTTCCAAAAGAAAAAAAAAATCTACAGGCGCCGCGATAAAGAACGGCGACCTCATCCAACAGCGCTGACCAGTTTCTGCAGATGCTCCAATGCGTCACCCTTTGTCGACGTCCACGCGGCTGCAGCCCAGACGAATGCGCCCCCCTTCGTTTCCACCCAACGTGTGCCGCGCGTCGCTGTGAGAAGGAGCTGCGGCAAAGAAAGAAAAAGCTCGCTCGAAGGGTCCCCGGTTCAGACACCGTGGCGACTCCGGCGACACTGACCATTCGTCTGGAGGGGGGACAGCGGGGCCGTCGGGCTGCCTCGTGTCCCATTCTGAAGCAGACCGGCGCCGCTGCATGTTTCATTTGTCATTTTAAGCATCGTTTCGGTGCTGGTATTATTTCACCCCGGGGACCATCAGTCTCTCGAATCCACTCGGAGCCGAGTGGCTTGGCCGCCCCTTCGCCTTTCAACAGTGACGCCGACGTTCCTGCCGTCGTCGGGGGAATTGGTGCTAATAACGAAAGTTATTGTCTCTGTCAAGATGCTTAGAGGCGGCTGTGATTACATGAGCAAATATCAGTGCAAGTAATCTTTTAGAAAAGTAATATACCGCGAACGCGCGCAAGTGCAACACCAAAAACGGAGGCAAGTCATGGCACTGACGCTACATGTTTCGATCGAACCTTCGCTGCCGTTAAAAAAGAAATGAATAAGAAACAGGGGCGGCAACATGAGCATTTCGGTGTATACGTAAAAAAAAAAAGCTACCGCAAAAAGGAAGGATGAAACGGCCTTCATGAGCAGCACCGATTGGTCGAAAGATGTGTCATATAACACATGCAGTGCAGTTCGGTGAATTAAATCGCGAGTCAACTCACTTAGACTCGGCGCAACCCGGAGACTCGGGCGTTTTGGTTTCCCCTAGTGGGCGTTCGCCTCGGTGAGCCCAATGGGTCCTATGGGTCTGACTCTGAGCGAATCAAAAATAGGTCCGAGTGCGTGGGAGTCAAGGTCAGCTCGCACCAGCATCAATTTGATTATGAGTGAGTCTGTGCGACTCAAAGTGCACGGAAGGTAAAGTGGGAAAGAGTTCCGATGAATCGGAACTTATTTGTGTGAGCGAATGAGTTCAGTACAGTCTGAATCACACGCGATTCCAGTAGTTTTTGAATGCACGAACATGCACAACGCTAAAGATGCTTTTACTTTACTTTCTTGGTTTGTGTTCTTTTTTATTCATCATGCGAGGCTTGCTCTACACGATCCTCAGTGAATATAGCGCCGTGCATTCATGAACGCCGTCTGCAGCAACGGTAAGCCTGGGTACTGGTGACTCGTTTAGTTTGCCGACAATAGAGCACTGCAGGGGCCGATTTTTTCAGCCCGGGCCCGGCCCGGGCCCGTTTTTACGTTGGGCTGCCCGCACGAGCCCGACCAAAAGCTTTATGGCGAGACCCGGGCCCGGCCCGAGCCCGGAAATAACCTACGTTATCCGCCCGGCCTGGCCCGGCTCGAAACCGGCCCGAACCCGACCCGAGACCGAAAAAGACATGTTTTTCAGAGTCGAGACGCGCTAAGATAACTCGCTGCACGTTACATGCACACCACGAGAAAGTCCGAGCCCGGCCCGGGCCCGCCTCATCAAACCCGAGCCCGGCCCAGACCCGGGTCTGAAAGCACATGTCGTGCCCGAGCCCGGCCCACGGGCCGGGCCGGGCCATGGCTTTCGGGTAAGCCCGAGCCCGTGCAGTGCTCTAGCCGAGAACACCGCGGGCACTTCAAAGGAGAAAACGAGTGTTCGCTAATTATTTTCAAAGCTCCGAATTTTTCCAGGAGCCTAAATGTTGCCAGAAATTACACATCGCATGCCCCCAATTTTCACCAAATATGAACTCGGTGGGACGTGTTGCTATCTCGGGAAATTAAGAAACAACGCGTGCAACGGCCGTTTAATATAACGCTTTCCAGCACGTGCGGCATCTGCTGCGGCAGGTAAGCCTGAGTGCGCGGTCAAGCGAATGTAAGCCACAGATTGGGCAGTTGAGTGTCCAGGAGGCAATGGGCCATGAATGCGTGCGTGGCTGCCCGAACAAGATAAATAAATATTAAGACGACGTGATCGAGATCTCTTCAACACAGTCTGTCGCTGGAGCCAAAGCTTCCACAAGTCAACTTGTCGCAACGTTGGCTTCCGCGTCACATCTTGTTTGGCCACTTTGTTTAAAGAGAGTCTTGATATGAGTTATGCAGAGTCTGACATAAATGAGCCTGAGTTTCATGCAGCTTTAAAAAAAAAAAAAGATTGTGAGTGAGGCTGAATGAATTGTTTGTTTGGCCAAAGAGTTCTAAAGAGGTATTTGTAGTAGCGCTCTCGACACTGAACGCAAGAGACTGACCAGGACGCCGCTAACAGCGTCTCTGCAATTTACCATCAAGCCGTGCGAGAATATTAGGACTCTTAAATTGTCAAGCAAATCGATGGTTTTCTGATGCCTGCATCGGCAATGAAAAGCTGTTTGCCTTGCTTGAACGATTAGTATTGTCAGTGTGTGCATACTTTTACCCAGAATCACTGCATCTTCGTAGAGGGTGCAAAGTCACGGTAAGGACCGATAGGTGAAAACGCACTTGGAAGAGTGGATGAATTTGCTTCCGACAGTCTGTGAGACGTTTCTATTGGGGGAGCGATCTTTGTCATGCTTGGCGTGTTTGTCTTAAGTGGTTAGTGAATTCACTTCAATTGGTGTCCCTGGGGGTGGCGATTGTCTGAAAGAAAAGAACTTTAAAATAAACTGCAGTGGTCGCGGACGCCTATTCTCGGTGGAACGGCAGTGGCCGGGGTTGCCTTTGCGATCACGCATTTTAACAGCGGAGCTGTTTAAGCCGGCCGTTATTACGTTAGTCGTTCACAAAAAATGTGGGTCGACCCTGGCGGTAGTGCAGAAAGGGTTCAAGCGCAAAGGCACATACTCCTGTGAACTAGCGAAGGTGAGCCTGGCGAAGTCTAGCTAAGCTCGGTTGGGACTACTTAAGCTTACTCAGTCATCGATAGCCAATAAATAGCTAATCGATAATCGACATATAATCAATACATTCCGGGAAATTCTAGGGAAGACTTGGTAGTGCTTAGCCTAGCCCAAATACGTGGCCAATACCTTGCGATAGTCAATCGATAGCCAATCAATACCCAATCGGTAATCGATCAATAATAAATAAATTCCGGAAAATGCTGGGAATGACTTGGTAGTGTTTAGCCTAGTCCAAAAGCCAGGACTAGCTAAGTGCCCATGCATTAGCTCCGCTGTCTCTTTAGAATTGCGCCTCCAGTGCAAGAAACGCTAGTTTTGTTGTGGTTGCTGTAAAACCAAGGCCTTCATTTACTATATTCAGGTGAAAGGGGGTTGGCATTCACTGCTGCGAGGAAGGAGGGCCGTACTAAAACACCTCCGTACGGCACCATATTTGAAGGCACCCCGGCAAGGTGTCGTACGCTCCGTCGCTGCGGTGGCACGAAAGTATAAGGGGAGAAGCATTGGAATGCTGGGCGTAGAGACACCGCGTGCAGGACGTCGCTACAAAGCCGAAAGAACGACACAGCCGTGGATAGCTTTCTTTAGTAATAAAGGAAAGCCATGGGGACTTGAACCAGCTTGAACACATCTGTTATTGCGCCATGCAGAGTTTGACAGGGGTTCCGATTTCTTGGAACAGATGCGGAATCAGCGTAGCTGTCACATGCTACCGTTTCGCATTGCACTAACGCGGAGTAGAAATGCAGAAAAAAATAAAGTAAAATGTAACAATAAATGGTTCAGTTTGTCTTATTTTGCTGTTGTATGTGAGCCGTTTGTTTTCTCTTTTCCAGCTTGAACTAACGCGAGCGAGAACTTTTTTGAGGAGCTCTCGATACTTGTGCATGTCTTGCCTCCGTAATTTTATTTCATTGCAGCAGAAAGTGTTCCGCAACTAGTTTGTGCAGCATGCAATATACGCACAATTAGGCGACATGCCAACTTGCACTAGGATAGCACAGGGGTAGGTAGCGGAAGGCGCCACAACGGCCCCGTGAGTCCGGCTGCCACAGGAATATTGTCTGGCAAGTCATCTCCCTTCCGCAGTATTTCTCTCCTGCGGTTCGAGGCCCGCACACTCTCAAATCAAATTATACAGTGTCGGCGTTGTGTTGTCTTGCACTGCATGTTATGCAGTTGATACTTGCTGTAGTAGCGTTTGCTGCGTTTGCTTAGTCTTCTTCGGCAAGATTTCGTAATCTCGTTTTGAGTTGCTTTATGCACGCCACTTGCCAAGGACGTGTTCATTTAGGCCAGAACCCGTGCAGACCTTGCGTACTAAAACGTTCACCTTGCGGAGCAATGCCTTGAGTTGGCGACGATGGTTCTCGGTTATAGTCTCGCGCAGTCTCCGTTTGGCTTGTTCCAACTGTGACCTCTGCAGGGATTTGCTCGAGCCGTCGCAAGGGACGTATTGGAGTGGTTGTAATGTACCTTGCTCGTTTACGTACAGGCCGCCTGGCTGCCAAAGTGGCAACATGTCCCGGCCCCTGCCCGGACGCCGCTAGCTGCATAGACGTGAGATCATAGGATTTTAATGCGCCTGCTGTTTTAGTGCTTTTCTTCGGGGCCGGTGTTCCGGCCAGTGCCATTAACGCACCCGGGGAGTTGCGTGTATGCTAATATGTCCTCATTTGCCAAGTATGGAAGGTCTTTCTACTGCCTTGCGGATGGCTTATTGTACTTCAGCCTCCTTCTTGCTTGACGTGCTGTCATGCGCAACTGTCATTGCCTAGGTAAGGTACCTCGTATTGTCAAGAGCAGCCACCGCAGCAGTCAGCATTGTCACGTCCCCACCGGCAATTGTAGGCACGGTGATGTCGGCCTCGTGCAAGGCAGAATCTCTACACATCGGGCCCTAGTCCGGCATTGATTATTATGTTCTTCCTTAGGCGTTTTCTGGAGCAGCCGCATAGCGGTGCGTACTCTAAGGTGCTATTCCCGGTGGTGAGGACCAAAGGTTTCCGAGAATGCTCCCTTCATGCAAGAGGAGCCTTCTGCCACACTCTGCAGACGTTCTGCGTCTTTCGTTTCATATCTTATGGTTCGGGCGCAATTGCGTCGAGAGTGGGTAGCCGGAGTAGCCGTAGAGCTCTTCTGCTTTGGTGCGTTTCGGGTTATCACTCTCAGTGTTTTCCTAGCTGTGCAGGCTCTCAAGCTTGGCCTTCTGTTTCATAGTCGTAGAGCTTCCTAATTAAAATTACTAAAGGGAACTCTTGCGCTGTGATCGTTTAGCTGTCATGGGAATGACGTGGACTTGTCTCATCTTCGTACTTGTGGCTTCAAACGTTCTTCTGGCTTTGTTTACTATGCTTTATTTGCCTTCGTCAGCCCAAATTTGAAGCGATCCATTTTGTCTATACGCAAAAGGCAATAAAACTCTGTGGACTTGCACAATCACTGCAATTGCATTTATAACGCGCTATCTTGTTGGACATGGCCAGTTCGCAATGTCGCAATCCAGTTTGAAGCCATAGAGGCGAAGTTTAGGCGAATCCATGTACACTCAGCATAATTCCCATGCTGGTTGAATCGCCCTTCTTCCCGTGGACGCCAGAGTTCCTCCTAGTAATTTTTGTTGGAAGATCTATGTCCCCAGAGAAGTTAAAACACAATGCTCCGTAGCATGCGCGTCAAGTTAATACTGCCGTTACCAAGTCTCTGGCAATATTTATGCTCGCTGCTCCAACACATTAAATGGGCCTTGAGGAAACCGCTTCAACCTAGGCTCATGGAAGTCGCTTGTCCGTCGTCGTGATTCGGTACACCTAGAATGTGGAGGCGCCTCTCGGTCTCTGCATGTGCGTGCCGCGTAGATAATGCTGTGCCTTCCTTCCCGCCGGTGTGGATCAAGACTTCTCTGGGGATGGTTGCATTTCTGTCATCTTCAAGTATTATGTCAGCCTCTGTAAGGCTTTCTGAACGACTTCGGTGGCTTCCTCAACTGTTTTTATATTTTTATCTTGTGACTCGGTTTATATTGTCACATCATTAGCGTACTTCTTAAGCCGACACCTTTGACTTCGTGTAGTCGGTAGGCCAAACCTGTCATTATCAGGTTGAATGAATGGACCTGCAAGGTTAACTGGCATAATTCGTGAATGACTTTGGCTCAGGACGAATGCTTTTGATTTCAAAAGTGCGATCTTTGGTCAGAGTCGTAATTTCACGATGTTCACTGAGAAGCGTTCCGCCTTTGCCCTCTTGAGGTGCTGAGATCAAAGGTTCTTCGTTGACTATCAAAAGCTTCTTGCAAGTCCACAGCCACCTGAATACCCAGGTTCTTGCGTTTTCGTGTTTTGGCGCTGACTATTCGTCACAAAGAAACAAGCTGGATTGCGTTCCCAGCTTTTGTCTAAATCCCATCTAAACTGCGTGTAAGTCGTGCATTTGCTTAAACTGCGTGTAAGTCGTGCATTCGCTTAAGCAGCTTGCATATCGTTGTGTTAGGGAGGTTGGTCTGTACTCTGAGGCTGGCCCTATTTATTTATAAATACACCACAGGTTCCAATCGGAACTGAGTGATGGGGGAGGAAGTACAACAAAATTACACAAAGCATAAACAGCATCAAGGGGACGTTATTAATGACTATAAACATTCTATAAAATACTGAACACACAACTTTACAAGAGGTGAGAGTACGAATTCCCGCGGAATGTTTCACGATGGAAACAAGGCTATCAGGAAGATCATTCCAAAGTGCCATGGCTTTTGGAAACGCTGAGGAATTAAAAGCTTTGGTTCTACCAAATATTCCCGTGAGGCTGAGGTGATTATGAAGACGCCTAGAATTACGTAGTGGGGTTATAAGGGGTAATTTGTGTTGTGCCATGAATGTATTTGTGTATCAGACGTAACAGAGCGATTGTTCTGCGGGTACATAATGCTAGGAGGGAATAGGCAACTTTTAATTCCAGTGACACTGGAATGCCGGTCATAGTTGGATGAGATTAATCTGGCGGCTCTGTTTTGTACTGCTTCTAACATTCAAACTGATGAGGTGACCATATTGAGGCAAATCCAAGCTGCGGACGAACAAAGGTTACATAGAAAATTTGCGTGTGCTAGCAGGTGAGTGACTTAGGTTGCGACGTGAATAACGTAATGTTTGGGATGCCTTAGCGCATATGCTCATGATATGGGGTTTCTATGAAAGATTAGGGCCGGTATTTTGTAGCGATGCCTTATGCGTTATTATATACTATTCTTATCACCCACCGCTCACGGCCGGCGGATCCCGTTGATAACGTGAGCAGACCGTCGCTCTGACCACTGACCAAGCGCGAAAAGGCATTAGTATCGGAAAGGCATCGCTACAAATTACCGGCCTAGACGTGAGATTTAAGCCGAAGTACTTATATAACTGCGCTCGTGGAAGCTTCGGTATTGTGGCAACCACGGTGTGTTTTCAGATTTTGGGAACTGAAACCTACACCTGACTGATTTCAGGAAGCAACTGCAATTTGCCTTCGTCGCTGAGATCTACTCCATCTTTACCGGGAGCGCAGGCTGCGTCTGCTCGCCGACTCGAGAGCCAGACTCTTTTGAATGGTGAGCCTTCCTTACGTCATTTTCTCGCCCACGCATTTCATAGACGTTTGGGTTAGGAACCACACTTGGTTGCGGTAAGATAGCTATTGCCACCCGCTCTGCCAACTCTTTTGTGTTTTCTCTTTTAAGAAGGTCATTTTCAACTGTGTTGCTATTTTTTTGACAGCCTGCCATGACCTTGTACGTATGCTGTAGTTTCATTAGGCCAGTCCGTTTAGCGGTTTTGTATCTATGCGTATTATGTGTACCAATGTGTATCGATGCGAGCACTTTAACAAGATCCTTCTGAATGCGATTAGCACATGCTCAGAATGAATACTTTAAATCACACGGCATGCAAACGGCAAACAAATCAATGGTTGTTGGGTCAACAAGTTGTCGAAGAAGGTAATTTCTGAATAATTTATTTCATCATCCTCATCATCTTCGGCATATTTTTATGTCCACTGCATGGTGAAGGCCTCTCCCTGCGATCTCCATGTTACCCCTGTCTTGCGCTAGAGCGGATTCCAATTTGCGCAACGTTTTGCGCAAATTCCAATTGTTGAAATATTTTACACAAGACAAGAGATGAGCACAGTTTTGTTTCTTTAAGAAATCTTGAATTAATATTGTCAACACCGCAAGCAGAGGACATTCGGGGGGATTCAATCATTTTCACAATGCCAGGCACTTGGATCTCTACTGGAAACATAGGTAAAAAATTGCGCATTGACAAAGAAACAGACGTTGTAGTAAACGAAACTGAAAAATTGCGGGCAGAGCTTTCATTCAAAAGTGTTTCACACTTCCCGGCAGGTACGGGAAGGCCATCAGTGTCAACAAGTACAATTTCACTGTTGTTAGTATTTGTTAGTTTTCCAAAACTTCCTCGGGTTATCGACAAGCATTGCAGGTAGGGTGTTTGATAGAAAGGGTTAGCTTTAGCGTCTGAAACTGCCCAAGAATCGGCTGCTTGTGTAGCAGATTCGTAGGCATGCCAGCGTTCGTCAGTACCTTGCAATTTCGCCCCGCGAGTTTCTTTTTGTTAGAGAGACGCTTCAAGTATGTATTATACCAGGTTGCGGAGCAGCTTACAGGTATAAACTTCTGAGGAATAAAAATGCGAGTAAGTTCATAAATTTTGTTAACAAACAAATCCCCGTTTTCCTGTACGATTCTGTGATCAAAATCACGCAAGAGAGAGAAACTTTAATGGATAAAATGAAATTTTAGGTCCCGTGGTTGGGGCCCCTAGTCCAGGGCTCCACTGGCACGAGCGGCTCGCTGGGCTTGGTCCAGGAGAGCCAATTGGCTGTCCTGGTCCTCGTCCGCAAGCCGCGCCTACCACTGCGTGTTAAAATCTCGTGTTTTGAATAGTGTGGGGTTTAGATGTGTTGGTCTGTTTGGGCATATCCACGCGATGTGCGGTAACGTTGGCGTGTCCCCGCACCACGGGCATTCGTCAGTGTATCGTGCTTGGTGAATACGGCTAAGTGTATGTAGATTTGGGTATGTGTGTATTTGAAGTCGGCGCCAATTCCTCGCGTGTTGACTGTTTAACTTTGGGTGAGGGCGTCCATATTGCCTCCGCTCCTGTCTTTGGTGTTCGAGGATGTGTAGAGGGAGGCTCGTCACTGAGTCGGTCCGCAGCTCGGATGCTTAGTACGCGAGCTAGCCGGTCCGCCCTTGTGTTGCCCTCCATGCCCTCGTGTGCGGGGTACCAAGTGAGGTTGTGGAATCTGGCAATTTGGCTCCCTAGAATTTTTAGTACTAAGCGTGGCGCCGTCCCGGAGAGATACAGGCGACAGGCGGTTTGTGAGTCCGTGAGTATGGCAACAGATACGTCCCTATTCTGCGCGTCCCTAATTGCAAGTGCAATCGCTGCGGCTTCTGCTGTGCTGGCAGATTTTGCCCTGACCGATGCAGCTATCACACGATTTTGGTTCGTGGCTACCACCGTATACTTGTCCCTGTCCGTTTGACTCGCGTCTGTCTAGTACACGTCCGGTTGTCCTCTAAATCTCTGGTGCAAAGTTCTCGCTCGGGCCTTCTGGCGTCCTGCGTGATATCTCGGACTCATATTCTTCGGAATTGGGGACACCATTATGTGCTACCTGACTTCCTGGGTCATCTGCACTGTCTCTTCTGCACTGAGCTGGGGGCGGAGTGCAAAGCCAAGTTTGGTTAATATGGCCCGACCCTGCGTTGATGCGCACAGCCGTTCCTTTTGCGCGATGAGGGTGGCCGTCGGATATTCCTTGAAGGTATTGTGGATTCCTAATTTGTCGAAACGTTCTGTACTGGTATTTTCCGGGAGCCCTGGAGCAGATTTAAATGCCCGCCGAATGATGACTTCAAGCTGTTTGAGCTCCTTTGGAAGGGGAGCGCATACGTAATCCTACTGATGACAAAGGCGTGTACCAGTCGGATCGTTTCTTCTTCCGAGAAGCCCTCGCAGGTTCGCCTAACCCTACGGATCATCTTTGCTACGTTTTGTGTGGTACCTTTGAGGAGGCGGAGCGTGTGCGCTACTCCGGCCGTTTGCTGCATCCATAATCCCAAATCATGTAAGTGTAAAAAAAAAAGAGACAGTTCATGATTAATTGCTTCCAAGTTTTCGGCATTGTAGTCGTAGATTGCCTTGCGTTCCTTAGTAGCAGCAGGCGTGCTGCTGTTTATTTAAAAGTGTAACATGCAGTGATCGCAAAGACCAGGAAAGGAAGATAGTGAATGAATAGTTTCGGGCATTGATGTCATGATCAAGTCAAGAGTATGCGATCAAGCACTGGTAACACGAGTTGGAATAGTCACCATCTGCGTTAAATTAAAAAGGTTGCAAGTATCAAGGAAGCCTTGGCTGTTAGAAGAAAATGGCACGACTTGTGGTAATGATGACGTCCACGCTACAGAAGGATAATTCATCATCATCATCATCATCATAATCAGCCTATATTTTATGTCCACTGCAGGACGAAGGCCTCTCCCTGCGATCTCCAATTACCCCTGTCTTGCGCTAGCGTATTCCAACTTGCGCCTGCAAATTTCCTAACTTCATCATTCCATCTCGTTTTCTGCCGACCTCGACGGCGCTTCCCTTCTCTTGGTATCCATTCTGTAACCCTAATGGTCCACCGGTTATCCATCCTACGCATTACATGGCCTGCCCAGCTCCATTTCTTCCGCTTAATGTCAACTAGAATATCGGCTATACCCGTTTGTTCTCTGATCCACACCGCTCTCTTCCTGTCTCTTAACGTTAGTCCTAAGATTTTTCGTTCCATCGCTCTTTGTGCGGTCCTTAACTTGTTCTCGAGCTTCTTTGTTAACCTCCAAGTTTCTGCCCCATATGTTAGCACCGGTAGAATGCAATGATTGTACACTTTTTTAATTAAATCGACTAGAACAGTTATTGACGCTGATGGGTACCGCATTATAATTGCATTAATGTTATCGTGAAACTCATGAACAAAGCTAATGTCCGTATCCGGGGGACGGTAACAGACACCAAAGACATGCGTCTTATTGTTAGCAACCACCCCACACCATATCACTTCCAACGTAGACGTCAGGTTAATGAGGAAAGACTTGAAACGTTTTGAAATAGCAAGCAAGGTGCTACCGCCCTGTCTTCCATCTCGATCGCAGCGATAAATTTGCAACGACTTGGAAATAGTAAAAATTTCACTGTTGCGAACATTAAAATTCATCCATGTCTCGGTTACAGCGATCACGTCGGCTTCAAAAGAATCGATAAGACCTAAAGCGTCCCGCTTCTTCATGATGCTACGAATGTTGGAATACAGCACAGAGATAGGACGCGATGCTTTTCCGCTACCACTTCCCTTCACTGATTGTTAAAATGTAGCATTAGAAGTCTGCGCATATGACAGAGGTGCACCATTAGAACATGCTTGACGGTCGCGGTTGTGTGACCAGAGAAAAAGTGCGTCCTATCTTCGTTGCGAACTCGGCTGCCATCGGTGCGAACATGAGCAGTAGTTTCGCAAACTGCATCCGTGCTAGCGTCATAGGCAAATTTTTTGTGGTTAACAATAAGCTTGTCGTAACGGAGCCGAAAAGAAGGTCTACCGGGAAACGATTCGGCATAATTGAGTAGCATCTTGCGTGCAGTTCTTGTCGCCTGACAGTAGTCCTCCAATACAGAGACGTTATGGCTTCTCGACCTCGATCGCCCTGCCATAGCAAGTTCTTTTATTTTAAATGTTGAAAATTGAACTGTGACAGGGCGACATCTTTCATTTAAATATGGACCACCTAAACGATGGGCTCTTTCTATCGCGTTCGCGTCAAGCTCCTAGTCAATAGTACTCGAGAGTAAATTAATGACGGCCACTTCGGTCGCTTGCCAGGTGTCATTTTTATCGGGCATACCAAAAAAATGTGGTTCATCCCTCTTATATAGGAATTGGTATAGAACACGAAAGTGAAACGTGTCTTCACAGAAGTAGTGTAATGTTTATTGCACATTGATATATAATGTCTATTGGTGTTTTGTGGCTAAAGCGCCCTTAGGCGTTGATGCACCCACGCTGACGCCTGGTGGCACGTCTCCTCCATCACGACTACCAACGTCGATGACCATGAGCAACCGTCGTGCATATGGAAGCTGCACTACGCTGCACACGCTAGCACAACGCGAAAGACGAAGCACGTAACTGACACACTAATACAACGCGCAAGACAAAGCACGTAACTGAATCGTCACCGAGTCAAATCAGCGCGTACAGCGCGTCGTAATTGCAGCCTCCGCGATCAACTTCAGAAACACTTTCAGAGCTAATTGCGGAGGCCACGCTCCGCTGTGCTGAGTACGGTGAACGCCACCTAGGTGGCGTTGGTAGTGCTTCTTGATGCCAGCGTCCCTTCGAATGCTGGCATCGAGGCGTCGTAGTGCTGAGACCACCGAAGCGTTCACTGTCGGTGCGCGTTAGTGTCATAATGCAGTACTTCTCTTTTCTGCTCGTAGGCGGCGGCACCGCCCCGAGCAAGAGCGCGGGTACACGGAGGAGTGTTAGATATATAAGGCGCGTCTGTGTAGCTCTCTGCAAATGCGTTTGTGGCGCAATGGGTTAAACGCTCGGCGATCTATCGTCGCGGACCGAGAGGTCGTGGGTTCGATCTCCAAATTTTGCATGTTTGTGGAACTTTTTCTTCTGGTTTATTTCTTTGTATTATGTTTGTGTACATTGTAAGAACGTCATATCCGTGACGGAATTACGTCAGTAAAGTCTTGGTGGACCCTGGCATAAAACACTTTCGTGTTAAAACACAAAGTTGTTTCTTCGTGCTCTGTCCTCAAGTTCATTCAAACGTGACACCAACTCGTCATTTGTTTGAGTGATGGTACCAATTGCCTCATTCGTAATCTGCAATTCCCTTTCGAGGTCCTCAACCGCCTTAGTCCTAGTCTCAACCGACGCAAGTCGTTTTTCAATTTCAGACAGTTTGTTGGTCACAAGTTTTTGGTTCGGTTGAATTGCCTTCACTAAGTTGGACTGCAATGCGGCAGACGAATCGTAGCGTACACTAATCTTAGAAAGCATTGACACAATTTCTTTGTGGCGCAAGCATCAGAAACGGTACTATGCTCAGCGTCATCTGCTGGCCTAGGGACTTTCTTAGGGGGCCCCGGATTCGCTTCAACGTCACCGCAACATAAAAGTAATGAACAAAGGACGTCGGTGCACTCGCGAGACAAATCATACAACACTTGTGGGCGTGTGAGCAGCAGTAAAAAACGATTACTTGTCTTCTTAGTATATAAGGAAAAGGTTTGACCAACCTGTATAACATGAAAGCGGTGCTCGTAAGCCATTGTCACAGTTATACTGCCTCCACGCCCACTGAACCAGTGACGTTTGCTGTAACCGCTTAAATAGCTTGATATTGTTGATGTCCCAGACGATGGCGATGTTGCGAATGGCTTGGGGGGGGGGGGGGGGGGGTACCGATGTGCTGAAGAAGACACTCGGATCCGCAGAAAGGCCGCGGTCTTGTGAGGGCTGTATCTGCGTGGCGATGGGGTCCACCGGCTGACAGGAACAGGCCACGAAGGGCAACCAGACCAAGAAGACCTGCATAACATGAAAGCGGTGCTCGTAAGCCATTGCCACAGTTGTACTGCCTCCACGCCCACTCACGTTTTGCGCTTGGGTTGTTTACGCGGCAGAACAGCCATAATGGAGCTAAATATAAGCATGCAGGCCCATTTCGTCAATTTGTTTTTTACGCTGTTCGATGCATCCTAGGAATTCATTTGTGATGCTGTCGAGGTTTTTATATTTTGTTTGTTTTTTTCTTCCCCATCCTGGAAAATAAAAACAAGTACCAGTGTTCCAGGTCAGGGTAATATGGGGGGATGGGAAATGACTGTCCATCGCTGTGGTGCCTGATGCTTCAGTGTGTGCGGGGGCAGTCATGATGTCATACTACGATGATGAAAGCACCACTCACCACTTCGCCGCAGATCTGGTCGCTCCCTTCGGTTGTCTTCTCGCAGTCGCTTTGAAATCTCCTAGATAAAATTCTTGATTAACTGTCTGCGCAGCTACGATAAACTCGCGTTGGGCAATACCCCGTACGTCGAAGAAGACGATCAACATTGTTCTGACACTTGACCAAACTTGTCTTACTTTTCTTTTTTTTTTTGGGGGGGGGGGGGGGGGGGGGGGGAGGTTGATCCGTGTATCTTCCATTGACTTGAAAGCCCATTTCCGAGTCGCAGCCGTAGCACCAACCCTCATGTCCTGTTACCACCTTCGACTGCTTCGACTAAGTCTGGGACTGCTATGATCTCATTTTTTTTCAAGTCTTGAGTCATGGGTACCCGAGTTCGTTTTTGTTCCCCTGTGAGCACTCTGAGAACGACTTTCGCTGCAATTAGCATCATCTACAATTCCTGAGAAAGTGGAAGAATTGGGCTGAAGATGAATATGCAGAAGACAAAGATATTATTATGTTCAATAGCCTAGCAAGGGAACAAGAATTCAGGATCGCCAGTAAGCATCTAGAGTCTGTAAAGGAATACGTTTATCTAGGTCAATTGCTCACAGAGGACCCTGATCATGAGAAAGAAATTTACAGAAGAATAAAATTGGGTTGGAGTGCACACGGCAGGCATTGCCAAAACCTGACCGGGAGCTTACCACTGTCGTTGAAAAGAAAAGTGCACAATAATTGCATTCTACCGGTGCTAACATATGGGGCATAAACTTGGAGGTTAACAAAGAAGCTCGGTAACAAGTTAAGGACCGCACAAAGAGCGATGGAACGAAAACTCTTAGGAGTAACGTTAAGAGACAGGAAGAGAGCGGTGTGGATCAGAGAACAAACGGGGATAGACGATATTCTAGTTGACATTAAGCGGAAGAAATGGAGCTGGGCAGGCCATGTAATGCGTAGGATGGATAACCGGTGGACCATTAGGGCTACAGAATGGATACCAAGAGAAGGGAAGCGCAGTCGAGGACGGCAGAAAACCAGGTGGGATGATGAAGTTAGGAAATTCGCAGGCGCAAGTTGGAAAACGCTAGCGCAAGGCAGGGGTAATTGGAGATCGCAGGAGAGGCCTTCGTCCTGCAGTGGACATAAATAAAGGCTGATGATGATGATGATTATGATGACAATTCCTGAGTCAAAATTTGTTCGCACGCACTCCAACGTATGTCTGTGTCCTCTGATAACTCGTCGACTGTGTGTCTGCAATCTTGGTTGATCATTTCACGAATCAAATGAGGATTTTCGCCTATCCGACTGGTTGAAGAGCGACCCGAACAAGGCTCATCTTTAATTAATACTCATTCTGCCATCATTGAATCGACGATACCAGTCGTAGACTTGAGTACGGCTGAATCATTGTTACTTGAAGGCTGCTTGAAGCACACCATGACTTTCCGTGAACTGTTTTCCCCAAAATTTGGCGCAGACACGCTGCTCCTTATGATCGCGCATAATGGTTTCGCAGGCGTTTCGTTTTTGCCCTCTTGAAAACAAAGCGATGCGTAGAATGACTTTCCTTCTACGATGGCTTCCGGCAAGGCACAGATAGCTGTAGCCAGCTACACCTCGCGGCGGCACACGCAACTACGTCCAGGACAGGTGGGAAAATGAACGTTCGGTTTCTTCTGCGTCGTATTCATTTTTCCTTAAGGTTCCCTGGCCACCGGTGCCTGAACGTGCCGCTGTTTTGGTTCCTGGCAGTGACTTGCTTAATTGTAGCGGCGAGCATGTTCCTTTTAGTAAACGTCAACTAAAGGTAAAGAGCAAGTTCTTCGGGAAACACAGTAAAACTTCCGCTAGAATCCATATCACGATCAACACGCTGGAATAGGAATGTTCACCTACAGTCACAGACGATGATGATGATGATGCCTCAATCAATGGCACAACCCACTGTGGGGGATAGGCCACGAACCGGGTGGTATATTATGATAGAAATTTAAAATAAATTAGTTTAGAAATAAATAACCAATAAAAAATTAAAGGAAAAAATAAATAATTGAAGATGTGAAACGAACCGATAACAAAAGAATTAAGTAGTCTATACCAAGTTAGTCAGCCTTACCTAGATAGGAGTATCAGTCACAGACGGTCGTATAGTTGAGTCGCCTTCAAAATGCGCGATAGTCCTCCTTTTGTGTCCTTGAGCATGAGGGAATGCATTCCAAGAATACATGACCATGGTTCATTACGCTTTTTTTTTTTTTTTTTTTTTTTTTTTTTTTTTTTTTTAGTAAGGACGGAAGACGAGCTTAAGTCGTCAAGCGCAAACTCGCAAAAATGACGGATGACGAGACCAGCTCGTCCAGCGCTTTTGTTTTTCGTGCAGGCCTGAAGATGATTTGAGCTCCTTTTTTCCTCCGGCGCTTCTTCGAGGTTGCCTGCTTTATTTTGTGTTTGGTGTAAATAACATAAGATGGTGCAAGGAACCCTTCAAGAGTGAAGTTGGGAGCATGGCACTCTTTTCGCGAGCCTCCTCTCCCTCCTCCTCACTATGCCATTCTATCTACCTTCCCTCTGGACTTGCAGGTTAGTAGAAAGTTAAACGCTGCAGTTTCTGCAGTGCTTTTGTCGGGGGCAGGGGCGTAGCCAGGGGGGGGGGGGGGGGGGGGGGAGCTGATGGGGCATCAGCCCCCCCCCCCCCCCCCCCGAAATTATTTCGTGCTGGCATGCCCCACCGACCAAAATTACCGCCGACGCCGGGAATTATTCTGGATTTGGTCTACAATGTCTTTTTCACGCTCAAAAAGACCTTTCGGCACGAACATTGCGTATTCGGGCTGGATTTCGTGGCAACACCTTTGCACGTGGAGTCACGTAACGCAAGGAGCCCCATCCAAGCACAAACTTTCAAGGGCTTTTCGATAGCGAGCGGGCGCGTTGCGGCATCTCGCAGCGGCCGCGGAATCTACGGAGCGCATGGATTTCAATTACGAAACTTTATGGGTATAAAGTTCTCAAACTTTTGACGCGAAAAGTGCACTGACATTTCCAAAGACGTGCTTTAAGAGATTTTCAATTCTGGAACTTTATGGGGTTAATGTTCTTATTAACTTGGGCCAACATGCGCGCACTGGAGCCCTCGTGTCCAAGTCGTTCCAGAAATGGAAGCACGCGCTCGCAATCTTCCACACACACGAAAATACTAAATATCACCGTGAATGTCAGCTAGCAGCTGATAATTTTCTCCAAACATTTTCAGGAAGCGTGCCCAATGTGATCGATCAGCTGGACTAGGGCAGGCAAAGTAAAATATGAGAAAACAGAAGGAAGTAAACGGGCTACTATTGAGGAAGCTTTTTGCGGGCGACAAGGTCTGGCTCACCGTGGCCACAGGGACAGTGGCCCTATGGATATAAGCATAGCCCCCGCTGAAAATGCAGGTATTTTCAGAGCGCTTCTTCGCATGCGAGCTGATTGTGGAGATACATATCTGAAGAACCATTTGGAAAGTTGCCCCAGTAATGCCTCGTATTTAAGCCCAGATGCGCAAAACCAAATTATAGAAATTTGTGGGGAAATTATCAAAGAAAGCCTAGATTCAAAAGCAGGATGCTTCTCCATACTTCCTAACGAAACGACGGACATCGCTGGAATCGAACAGCCTACTTTTTGTGCAAGGTACCTAAACAAGTATGCCAACGACATTGGGGAGTGTTTTAGGTTTTAGCACCGGAATAGATGCCCATTTCTCATTGCCACTGCAGGTTCTATGTAAATGTATAAATGGTGCTGCAGATTCTAGTCACCCTTCCAGTGACCACAGCCAGCGCAGAGAGAATATCTTTAACAAGAGTTTACTAAAAAAACTACTTGAGCTCTACAATGTCTGTGGTTAGGCTGGTGCTTCTAACACCCACAGAGACGTCGGCATCAACGTTTCCGAAGTCATTGACCGCTTCGCTCAAGTTCCCCGCCGAGAGAAGGTTGTCCTTTAGATATCAAAGCAGCAAAAATCAATTCAAGTAAAACGATCTTTTCTTTCAGGTCCACAAGCTTTTAATTATGAAAACGTATGACTGCTCGTTAGCTTTTAAAACCGCAGAAATTTTCGCCGTTTATTCTAGCAGTTAGCATCATGATCAAAATTATCATGCGAATACGAAAATTACGAGGACATCAATAACCAATTTTGACCGACCTTGCTCATTGAAAGCCCGGCCCACGCGGCGTTTCCCAACAAACACACTCGGATATTGGGTAGTTCAACTTGCCGCATCATCTGTGGCTTTCCTTTGTCCTTTTCTTTCCTTTTTGGCTACCTGCTTTTACTTCTTTTTTGAAACGAAGCAATAGCCTTCTTTGATTTTGGGTGCAGAATAATTGTTGCCGCTGTGCAGGCAGTTAAAATACACATTTTCGCACTGATTTCTCCATTATTCCTCTATTATTCTACCCACATGGTGCTGTCGCGACCGCAGCATGACCCAAGTACATATCACGATTTCTGAGATCATAGTATTGTTCTTGCCTGGATCGTCTGTCTTTCTATGCGCAATGTTTACTATCTGTGACTGTGCAACATGTTTGTCTTGTTTGATGCATTATATACAGTGACGTTTGCTTAGATACGTAGATTTATTGGAGACTTATACGTATATTTAAATATCGTGTTGCGAGGTTTTGTGTATACAAGCAGCGAACTTTGTTTCCAGCGACTCTTTTTCGCCCTTTATCAAGTTGTATCTTCGCATTTGTATATTCCATTCTATCTTCGCATTTTTAATGTATGTTTTGCAGAACTCCAGCTTTTTATATGTACTCACTGTTGCGACTATAGTTTCGGTGCAATTACTCACAATACACGACCGGTAACAGCTGCTCCTGCGCAATCCATTGCAACGAAGGACAGCGTCATTGAGGTTTTTTTCTGGCCGTTGCATATGTACAAAAATGTAAACAAGGTTCTTGAATGACAAAGATTCATCAAAATATTTCTCCTCAACTTATTCATTTCATGGCCTTTACGTTTTTCATATCAGCTGAATGCACTGCTTTGCTGGTTTCTGGCTGATATAGTTCTAAAGTTCGTGTGATATTTTCTTTACTTTTTAAATAGACAAAAAAAAACGCGGAAGAATTGATATGAGTTATTTCTGCCACAATTTTTGGGGCATACGAATATATTCTTTTATGAAAAAATATATAGTTTACTTGGCAGTGCGTAGCGTTCAATAATTCGTTTGCAGCATCTAATATACAAGGACATTGGCAATTCAGTTATATTATTCATGCATTTGATATCCCTCTACAAATTCTATAAGGAGGAGGCCGGGCTGCAACCTGAGCCCCCCCCCCCCGAACAATATTTCTGGCTACGCCACTGGTCGGGGGTCATGGATAATTACAGCTGTCAAGAGGCTAATGTGGCCTGGGAGCTCCACAGGGCATTGTGCACATGCCACGCGATGGAAAGGTCCACACGATTTTCTCGCGTCCATTTTCCTCTCTGCCACGCTCCTTCCACCTGACGCGGCGTGTAAGGCAGCCACAGCAGCGGAAAAGTCGAAGGCAAAGAAAACTTCATACAAAAAAAAAAAAAAAAAAAAAAAATCGGGAGAAGAAAGAAGTAATTCCGCTTGTGCGGGCCCTCAGTCTAGGGCTCCTTCTAGCGTTGACATTATCAGAGTCCTTCAAGGACTCTGGTAATATCGATGAACGATTATTCGATTAAAGGTATCCGCAAAACAATTAATCTTCATCGATGTCCACCTTTCATTTAGTCGGCTTAATGGATTAGACATGTCGATTAGACAATTAATCGATTAGACATGAATCGAAACGAGAGTTTGACGGGAATTGAACTTGAAATCTTACTAGAAGGCGGAGCACGAGCAGTGACTGTGGTAAAGCGACTGTCGACTGTTTTTCCAAGTGATGCCGAGCCGAGCGCTTCCCCTGTCTACCGCCACGCCGCCCGCAGCCGGAGACTGGAAATGATTTTGCAATTCAAGGCATACTAACGTTGGTCGTCGTGCCACTCCCAGTTTACTAAAGAATGTGGCACAGCATTTGCGCTGGTTTCAAGCATGTATTAATCGTTAAGATCCCCATGTCGCAGAAAATCCGGTGTGAGCGTCCGGCGCCAGCACCGGCGGCCCGTGAGCGAAAATTACCGTATATATTTAGGTGTATGTATATGCCACGCCTTGCTATATGACATGCGGTGCATGCGGATTATATTCTCATATCATTCTATCACTAAAGTTGCTCATACATTGTTTACATTCTTGACACAGTCATTCCTCGGAATATTGAGAATGACAGCCCCCAAAGAAACGTCATGAAACAAAACACCGACAGCACATACCTTTTAAGTTAAATCTTCTCAGACTGAAATATTACAAGTGTTAAACATTAACAGAGATCTGAAAACGATGCAATGTCTTTTTTCGTGCGGCTGTGCACTACCTCCGGGATTGGCCCACGTTCACGCGCTATAAGCCTCACCATGTAAGAGGCCGCGTTTCTACCAGAAAGCTCGCCTTCGTGCGTAGCGTTCGCCGCCAGTGTTTCCCGGTAAACATTATGGTTACATAAGCTGCAGTTGCCGGGAAGCGTGAGAAGTAGTCGGGGATCTTTTAATGCCATCGCGTCCCACTCTTAAAGGCCAAGCTTAAGCGTCCTCCAAAAGTTCATGTCGATTCCAGCAAATCTATAGCGTCTATTCGCGCATGCTGGTTGTGTGGCCATTCAAAGAAGGTGTCGTTTTCACCCAAACATCCCAGCCAATTGACATTCCTTCGCGCTGTAGAAAGAAAGCATGTGGCTTATAATCCTAAATCAGTAATTTCCTTTGCCCCTGTGCATATTGCAATTTCTTGGATATTTTAGTCGGAGTTCACCTTCAGCTTTTGCCGTTTTTCTTACTTTTTGTTTAACTGTTCTGTACAGGGATTCAGTAGTGCCATTTATCTTGTTTAATGGTGTTCGAAGTGCCATTATATATATTGTTCTCATTTTCAAATAGCACCAGTGCCAACTCTATTTAGTCTTTGACAAATTAAAAAATGTCACAGTTTCGCCCTAAGGGCGAAGCAATGAATGCGATAGCAACACAGCAATGTCTTGGTAGCAATATGAATTGTAGTAAACATGAGCTGATTAAGTAAGCAGGTGTGCTGCGGCGTAAGTAGACCGATATGAAGAGAGACTCGATGATCACGAGAAGGCGCGTGTGAAACGGTGGTGTTGATGAGAAGCGCTTCCCGTGGGCAGCGCGTACGAAGGGACACACCTGTAGTGCTGCACTGCCGATCCGGGCAGCATTGCATGTGTAGCGTGCGTTGGAAAATGTGACCCGACTATTACTAACTGATTGAACAAGCGTTGTGTGAGCGCGCACAAACAAACATGAATGGATCACACTGAATGACTGCAGACAACGACTGTCAAAACGCTGGCAGCAAGCGCATATATACGCCGCAGCAGCGGGCGAAGGTACGTGCGGTCTATCGCTTCAACGGAAACTGAGCGGCGAATGCACGGCGCATAAAGGTCAGAGCCGTGTGGAGACAAGAGACGGTGCGAGCGAGCGACGAGCGCGGTTGTTGGCAGAGTGGAAATGCGCCCCCCCCCCCCCCCCCCCGCTCCATCCGGCGCTGGCTTCCCGCTTCCTTGCTTGCGCGTGGGAGATTGAGTGCGTTCGCTCTCCGTGACAGCACGCGTCCCCGCACGCTTCCGCTCGGGCATACGGCACGCGGCGAACATTTTATCTATAAGGAACCTCACGGCGACGGCGACGACGACGGCGACGCCGACGGCAAAAATCCGGTTGAAGTGTCCATATAATTGCTATCGCAATAAAATTATTCTATATCAAGCTTTATACACTTGCATTTTTAACTTGGAGCCACATATCAAATCCCGGCCACGACGGCCGCATTTCGATGGGGGCGAAATGCGAAAACACCCGTGTACTTAGATTTAGGTGCACGTTAAAGAACCCCAGGTGGTCCAAATTTCCGGAGTCCCCCACTACGGCGTGCCTCATAATCAGAACTGGTTTTGGCACGTAAAACCAATAAAAGGAAAAAAAGCACATATCAAACACTAAAATAGGTCCTTACAAAATTACATAACTGTGTTTCAAACTTCTTAACGTGCCCGGTGAAAAATTCCGATTAATCGGTTAATCAAACCCTGCATTTAAAGTTATTAATATATTAAAGGCTAAAATGATGAATGATTAATCGTTTATCGAATAAAAAGTAATTAATCTACCATCCCTAGCTCTTGCTGTCTGTCTCCCGGGCCCGCCGCACCAGCTGTTTCTGGTCACGATGGTCCGAGCATGTCGACACTGCAGCCTCGGGTGTGGTGTTGGGTATTTGCGGGGTGGCCCCCTGTATGTTGGCGCGCGCCCATGTGCTGTGATATAGGGAGGCACAGTCGTCAAACATTTCGTTGCGAAAAATCACTTTACACAGAATGGCGGCGCGCGACAACTGGTAAGCGAACACCGTGTCTCAGTGTCCTATATCCCGCCGGGGGAGCAGGCGCACACCCTAACACTGCTGTCCCTGCAGCCGGGATTGTTATCGCTGTGCAGTTCGCCAAGGTCACCAGTTGCGTGGTGGACTGACAGAAGGGGGGAGTCGATGTGTATAGTGCGCTGCGCGATGGGCTCGTAAACACGCGTGGTGTGCAGTCTCCCTGTGGCAGCAACGATGGTGCGCACGGGTCTATCCTCGCCGTGTCTAGAATATGCGCATCGGACAGGCCCCGCACACCGGCTGCTGTGCCTGAAGGGTGAGCGCGGTCTGTTGATCGACATGGCTCATTTAATGGCGTCATCGGAAGCTGGGTGCGGGCGTCACCTGAGAAGGGAAAAACCTGATCGCATGCGAAAGAACGCAACATTTGCGTTGCGGTTCGGGGAGCGCAATCGCATCATGTTATCGCGAGGGAGACTGCATGATAGCATCGGCGGAGCAGTGAAAACATACTAATAATTTGTGACGGGACCCACTAGGCAAGTGAAGACAGCATGAAATGGCGCAAAGAGTCGGAAAGAATAAACTTCGTGCTCCTTGTTTTTCCGCTTGCGTATTTATTTGGCTCAGTAAAGTTTTCAAAGCGTCTAGACAACGCAGTCAGCAAGGAACTCTGTGGACCAGTGAGAAGTCAGTGTGGCCTGAGGCCATCACGATCGTGTCGATGTTGATCATCACGTCTCGATGTACTTATGGTTGCATAAGCTGCAGTTGCCGGGAAGTGTGAGAAGTAGTCGGAGAAGTAGCCCCGGCAACGAAGCGCGTCCGTCGCTCGCTGCTCCAGGCGATTCGCGCGCGATGAAAGTGGCAATTTGAAACTGCCGAACATGACCACCAGCTTTTAGTCATTGCACGCTGATATGTTCTCTGCGCAATTTCTGAGAGCTTATGGTTGCACGCGGTTCGGAGCGGCCCGATTTCTGACTAACAGTCTGGATGTTCCGAACAGCGAAGGTCTTTATCGCGCCGCCCCCCGACAACGCGCAGGCAACAAAAGTCGTCGCGCCCATTCAGCGTCTGCGGTAAGCGGGATTTACACAGCCGGAGAGAGCGCTGCCAGGCACCTCCAGCAGAGCCGTCTTTTCGAAGGAGCGAACACGAGCCGGGCGTAATACGTGCTGCTGTCAAATTGGCATCGAGCACTGCGAGCTACCGCGCCACGAGGCGTAAACGCCCCCGTATACGGCGTCTTCTACGCCGTTACTGGGCTCCTTGCTCGGTTATCAAAAGCCGCTGTAGCGGCCCTGGTACGGGCGGTGGAGGCGGCGACAGTGAGAAACGTGCCGAGCGGCCGGGGAAACATTCGCGCCAGAGGAGCTCGTTCGGCCTGTATTGGCATGGTGTGCGCGAGCCAAGGGACTTTCAGGGTGTGCGCGCCGTTGCAATGGCAACGACGAGCCTGAACGCATCTGGCCGCATAAGCGGGACCAAAAAAAGCGCAACGGAGAACAACAAACAAAGATGGAAAGAGTCGGGGAGCACCGAGGGGATGATACGGGGAAGTTTATCGCCCTCAGGTCTGCGGCATTCGCTCGCTCGACTGCAGCCGCCTGCAGCGGGGACGCTGCTCTCAAAGAAAACGAATCAAGAAGTACGTTTGCAGACAGCAACGTTGAAGCCTGCGTGACGCACAGCTATGCAACAAACGCCACGCAAACCGAACCGAAGCCTCACAATACTCTCATTGACGTTAAGCACTGTGCAAGGGCTTGTTTACGATTGAGCAATGCGGCACTAATAGCCAAAATTTGGAAAACTTGTGGTGTGCAAAGCTACAGCCGATGTGCAAGCTCATGTGTATCCCTTCTGAGAACTGCAGCTAGTATAGGCGTACAGCACTACGCACTGTGAATAAGTTTCGAAGTGATTTGCCGACAACAATATTACGTGAATAAACTTCAGAATCAAGCAAAATCATGGCAAAAAATGAATTTTTTTCATGCAAAGTTCTGGGTAGTAGTATAGCGATAGCTTTTGCAACTTAGGAGGTTGGCCGTAAATTCGTTGAACACGTCAATTTACGGCTGTGCCTGCTTTCACACTTTGCTGGCGATGCTTGCTGGAACCCGAGGGTGTCGATGGCTTAAGAAATTAATTTGCGAGATTTTACTTTCCAGAGCGATCGGGAGTCAAAAGAGTGGGCAGGGAAGTTAACCGGACCGGACGTGACAATACAAATTTCTACGCTGCGTGTGGTGTGGAGGACAAGATATGAATGACAAGATTGTAAGCAGAGAACAGCCAAATGCAAGCTACAATCTCACTGTGAGACACGCCGAAGTGGGGTGCTCTATACGGATTAATTTTGACCACTCCGGGTCCTCCGACGTTCACCGAAACAAGTGTTTAAAACGAAGCTTTCTTCGTCTCTGCCTTCGACTTTTCCACTGCTGCTGCCTTGCACTCCGCGTGGTGAGGTGGTTCAGTATGTGCACGGAAGAATGGAAAGGCGACACGAGAAGCTCGTTTGGATCTTTCCATCGACGGTCGTCACAATGCCCAGTGGAGCTCTATGGGCGTTGCCACAATATGCCCTCTTGACTGCTGTAATTTATTTATTTATGAACAGCGAAGCTGTTTAAACCAGCCGTTTTTTGTGGCTCGTGGTGCGTATCAAGAAACTACCAAGAAATAAAAGAAAGTAAACTTTCTTGCCGAGGCGGGATTCGAGCCCTCGTACCTCCAATCGCAAAGTGAGCGTCGTAACCACTAGGCTATGCAGCCGCGCTTTCAGAACATGCAATTATGCGAATGATATGATTGCGTTCGAACGTCGTCGTCTTCGTCCACAGCTGGCGCGTTCGTACGCTCGTGCTCTGTGAGGTGAAGAGGTTTTGCGCGCTACGAGGGCGAGAGAGAGACGCATTCACGGAGCGGCTCTCCTGGAACGCGGTGTCGGTGTTGCAAGCTGCGCTATGCAACGCGCAGTGACGGCCGTAAGTCCGAGACGCGCGACAAGAAATTCCAACCAACTGGCCCAACTTGCCGCCTTGTTGAATAAATTATCATCATCATGAGCGATAAGATGAAAATTTCGCGCGCACTTCCGTACCGCATTAACGTAGGGGGGTTAAAATACAGGGGCCACAATGGGAAAATGTTCGTTAATATTGTCACGGCTCACTGGAGACAAGAGCGAAGAGCGGTATTTAATTGAGACAATTAGGACAAAGCGCTCAGTTCAAACTTCTTCTTCTCTAGCACCTTGCTTGCAAGCTCGAAGTCGTCGTCTTTGTCGTCAGCGTGGTTGGGCAGAGATAGCGTCGCGGCATTTGCCCCCTCCAGAAGGAGCATCGACCCGATGCTCGGCGGGTAGCACCCGGTGATCAGCAAACCAGAGAGTAGCCATGTCATTCAGAAAAATAAGGTTTCATGCGCGCCACGTGCACAGTCTCAGGCAGGTTCATACGGTGCCTCGAGCAGTATGATCTGTCAGGAACAACTTCATAGTTGACGTCGCTAAGGCGTCGTAGAACCTTGTATGGACCGAAGTATCGGCGTAGAAGTTTCTCCGCGAGGCCCCGGCGGCGTACTGGAGTCCAAACCCACACTCTTTGGCCGGGATGGTAGACGACGCATCGATGGTGTTGATTGTAACGTCGGGCATCTCGCTCTTGCTGGCCAGTTATGCGAACGCGCGCGAGCTGTCTTGCTTCTTCGGCGCGCGCTGTAAAATCTGCGGCGTCAGTCTCGGAATCGCTGGAATCATGAGGCAGCATAGCTTCTAGCATTGTAGTCACTTCTCGACCGTGGAGGAGACTGAATGGTGTCATTTTTAACACGAAAGTGTTTTATGCCGGGGTCCACCAAGACTTCACTATGTTCTATGACGTATTTCCGTGACGGAAATACGTCATAGAACATAATACAAAGACAGAAACCAGAAGAAAAAGTTCCACAAACATGCAAAATTTGGAAATCGAACCCACGACCTCTCGGTCCGCGACGATAGATCGCCGAGCGTTTAACCCATTGCGCCACAAACGCATTTGCAGAGAGCTACACAGACGCGCCTTATATATCTAACACTCCTCCGTGTACCCGCGCTCTTGCTCGGGGCGGTGCCGCCGCCTACGAGCAGAAAAGAGAAGTACTGCATTATGACACTAACGCGCACCGACAGTGAACGCTTCGGTGGTCTCAGCACTACGACGCCTCGATGCCAGCATTCGAAGGGACGCTGGCATCAAGAAGCACTACCAACGCCACCTAGGTGGCGTTCACCGTACTCAGCACAGCGGAGCGTGGCCTCCGCAATTAGCTCTGAAAATGTTTCTGAAGTTGATCGCGGAGGCTGCAATTACGACGCGCTGTACGCGCTGATTTGACTCGGTGACGATTCAGTTACGTGCTTTGTCTTGCGCGTTGTATTAGTGTGTCAGTTACGTGCTTCGTCTTTCGCGTTGTGCTAGCGTGTGCAGCGTAGTGCAGCTTCCATATGCACGACGGTTGCTCATGGTCATCGACGTTGGTAGTCGTGATGGAGGAGACGTGCCACCAGGCGTCAGCGTGGGTGCATCAACGCCTAAGGGCGCTTTAGCCACAAAACACCAATAGACATTATATATCAATGTGCAATAAACATTACACTACTTCTGTGAAGACACGTTTCACTTTCGTGTTCTATACCGATTCCTATATAAGAGGGATCAACCACATTTTTTTGTTGTTTCTTGCCGAGCCGTGTTATAAGCAAACGTGACGTAAGGTAATATTTAGTCCCAGTTCTTGTGGTCCACATCGACATGCATGCAGAGCATGTCTGCGAGAGTCTTGTTGAGGCGCTCCGTGAGTCCATTGCTTTGCGGGTGATAGGCTGTCGTCCTTCTGTGTGCCGTGCCACTGAGCGTTAGTACAGTTCGCAAAAGTTCAGCCGTGAACGTGGTTCCCCTGTCGGTTACGATGACCGCTGGAGCACCGTGCCTCAGGACGACGTTTTCAATGAAGAACTGTGCGGCCTCGGCTGCTGCGCTGCTCGGAAGTGCCTTGGTTTCTGCATATCGCGTGAGGTAGTCTGTCGCAACTATGATCCACTTATTTCCGGCGGCAGATATTGGGAATGGGCCCAAAAGGTCCATTCCAATTTGTGCAAATGGCGTTTCCGGCACTGGAACAGGATGTAATAGTCCGGCAGGTTTCGCAGGTGGTACTTTTCGTCGCTGGCAGTCAAGGCACGTTCGAACGTAGTGCTTCACCTGTGCTGCAAGCCGTGGCCAGTAGTACTTCTCTTTGATCCGCGCTAATGTTCTTGTGTACCCTAGGTGGCCTGAGGTAGCTTCATCGTGACAGGCCTGCAATATTTCATTGCGGAGAGTTTTAGGGACGACTAGTAGATATCTGTTCCCTGTTGAAGAGAAGTTCTTTCTAAAAAGAACACTGTTGCATATGCAGAATGATGACAGGTCCCTTGAGAACAATCCAGGCTTGTTTGTGGTGCGGCCTTCTAAGAAATAAATTAGAGAAGCGAGCTCCTGGTCCTCTTGTTGTTGTTGAGAGATGGTGGCCGCATCAAGAACTCCTAAAAAGCCTGTGGATTCGTCATCATCTCCGCCTGACGACTCGATCGGCGATCTGGAAAGGCAGTTAGCATCTAAGTGCTGCCTTCCCGATTTATAGACCACTGTCGTGTCGTACTCTTGAATCCGTAGGGCCCAGCGTGCCAAACGTGCAGATGGATCTTTCATGTTGGTCAACCAACAGAGAGAATGGTGGTCACTTATGACTTGAAATGGGCGGCCGTATATGTACGGGCGGAACTTGGTAACTGCCCATACTACAGCCAAGCATTCCTTCTCTGTGGTGGAGTAGTTCGATTCGGCACGTGGCAGCGTTCTACTCGCGTAATCGATGACTCGCTCAGCGCAGTCTTGCTGCTGAACAAGGACGGCGCCTAGACCCACGTTGCTGGCATCGGTGTGGATCATTGTGGGTGTATCTACGTCAAAGTGGGCAAGAGCAGGTGGAGTTTGTAGACGGTGCTGCAACTCGTTAAATGCCACCTCCTGCTCCTCGCCCCACACAAACGCGACATCTTCTCTGGTTAGGCAGGTGAGCGGTGAGGCGATGCGTGCAAAACCCGCAATAAATCGCCGGTAATATGCACATAGGCCCAGGAAGCGTCTGACTGCCTTCTTGTCCGTAGGCCTTGAAAACTTTGCGACAGCTGCGATTTTCTCAGGATCAGGTCTGACACCTGTGTGGCTTACAACGTGGCCCAAAAACTGCAGTTCTTCATAGCCAAAGTGACACTTTTCAGGTTTTAAAGTAAGCCCAGCAGACCGTATGGCTTGAAGAACTAACCGTAGCCGTCTGAGATGTTCATCAATTGTGGCAGAATAAACAATCACATCGTCTAGGTACACTAAGCAAGTCTTCCACTTAAGGTCTGAGAGAACGGTATCCATTAGCCTTTGAAACGTGGCTGGGGCGGAGCAAAAACCAAAAGGGAGAACTTTGGATTCATAGAGCCCATCAGGCGTCACAAAAGCAGTCTTTTCGCAATCCTGTTCATCGACCTCTATTTGCCAGTACCCACTCTTTAAGTCCATTGACGAGAAGTACCGAGCATGGCGTAGCCTGTCGAGGGAATCGTCGAGGGAATCGTCGATGCGTGGTAAGGGATACACGTCTTTTTTCGTAATCCGATTGAGCTTGCGATAATCGATACAAAACCGCAGGCTACCATCCTTCTTCTTAACGTGTACCACGGGTGACGCCCAAGGACTTTTTGACGGCTGGATGACATCATCTTCTAGCATTTTCTTGACTTGCTGCTGTATTGCTTCACGCTCTTTCTCAGCCACGCGATACGGATGCTGCCGGATGGCTATTGCTGTTCCCTCCGTAATAATGCGGTGTTTCGTCAGTGGTGTTTGACGCACTCGGGACGTTGTAGAGAAGCAGTCCTTAAAATGGTCAAGCAGTTCCCTGAGACTTTGTTTCTGTTACGGCGCTAAACCTGGGTCAACGTCGACGACGGGTGAATGTGGCATCGTATCGGTGGTTGATTCCTCTTTTACAGCAAAGCAGTATTGAACGTGGTAAATTTCGTCAAAGTATGTGACAGCGGTGCCTTTACTGATGTGCCGGCGTTCATTAGTAAAATTTGTCAGTAGTACCTCCGTGCGACCACCGATTAGGCTGACGATACCCCGAGCGATAGCAACACCTTGATGGAACAGAAGTGCAGTTAATTGTTCGGCTACACCGTCCTTGTTAAACTGTTCTCCGCAACTGACGGAGACAATACTGCATGATAGTGGTGGTATGCAGACGTCGTCGTCGGCGACACGTAATGATGTACGTTGGCGCTCGTCGTCGTGGCTCGTGTCTATACTATTCGATAAGGTTATCTCGCCATCCCGTATGTTAACCACGGCGCCGTACTCCCGCAAGAAGTCCATTCCAAGGATGAGTGATCTGCAGCACTCTTTTAAAATCATAAAAGAGGCGACAAAAGCTGTATTTCCTATCTGGAGTCGTGCAGTACATTTTCCTGTAGGTGTCATTATCTGACCCCAGGCATTTCGAATATGAGGGCCCATCCATTGCGTTTTGACTTTTTTAAGCCGGTCTGCCAACTGCTCACTCATTATCGAAAAGTCTGCGCCAGTATCAACCAAAGCTGTCACGTCGTGTCCATCAATCGTTAAGAGTAGGTCGGCACTCACAAATTCGTCGGTGTTCCGTTTCTCCGGGTTGCTCTGCTCGTGTCTCAGTAATAATGGGGGATTTTCGGCGGTTCGACGACTTGCAACCTTCCCCCCGGAGGTCGCTGATTTCAGTTTCCCCGCCGTCGGCTTGGAGAGCGGCCTCTTACCACGTCGGCGAAACTGTGACGGTCCGGCGAAGAATAGCGTAACGGAGACGGCGAGCGCGACCGGAGATTAGCTGAGCTGCCTTGTTCCCGAGTGATACTGGCGTGGATTTCTCTCTGGAAACTGTCGCGGAGTAGCAGGTGACATTTCCTGGATGCCACCCTGGCGATGAGGGCAAAAACGATAAATGTGCCCTGGTTCGCCACAGTGAAAACACAATGGTCGGTGATCAGCAGTTCTCCATACGTCAGTCCTGCGAAGCTGGGGTCGCCTGAAATGCTCTCTCTGTATCCAGGCAGCAGTAGGTGGCCGCTGGTGGTACTGCTGTACTGGCACGGTAGAAAGCGGGCGACGGACAGCGTCTGCGTAGCTATATGCACGTGGCTCGTAGCGTGGCTCGGGACACGGTTCAGGGAGTGGCTCAGGAGATGCAAATGCTTGCCGGATTTCCTTGGCGGGCAACTTCAGCGACCGAAGCAACAGTAAACTCCTTCGGTGTCGCAGTTTGCTTCGCAATCTCCTCGCGCACAATGTCTCTGATCAGTTGACGCAGCGAGGTCTCGTCGGTCACTACCATAACTGCGGCTCCTGCAGGTGCATCGTTAGACGTTCGTATTGCCGGCAACGCTGCGGGAGCGCCCGCTCAATTGCTGTGGCTTCATTAATAAATTCTTCCACTGTTGTAGGCGGGTTTCGCACGAGACCAGCGAATAGCTGTTCTTTGACGCCGCGCATGAGATGGCTCAGCTTCTTCGAATCAGGCATGTTGGGATCCGCGCGGCGAAACAAACGAGACATGTCCTCGGCAAACATGGAGACACTTTCGTTGGGTTTCTGAATGCGCAACTCGAGAAGGCGTTGTGCGATCTCAGCGATCAGTGCTTCCGAAGGTATCAATTAGCCGACGGCAAAATTCGTCCCACGTTGCCAAATGTGCCTCGCGGTTTTGAAACCACGTCCTTGCGCTACCTTCAAGAGCGAAGTACACATTGGAAAGCTTCTGGTCCGGACTCCACTGAGTGACCCTAGCCACGCGTTCGTACTGGTCCAGCCAGTCTTCGGCGTCTTCATACGTGTCACCGCGGAAGCTTTTGGGGACTAGATTGCTCTCAACAGTCACCTGTGTTGTACTTGCAAGCGCCATTTCCTGAGTCGGTGCGGTCGCTGACAAACTTCCTTGCAAGAGACCGAATTCCGGGCACAGACCTTGCAGGCGGCGGCTTGCGCGGTGCACAGGTGTCTCGACGCGTGGATGATGTCTTGAAGGGCTGGATGCAGGGCTACTCGCAGGAGTCGTCCCAATCATTAGGAGAGGATGCGATACCCAGCACCTCCACCAGAGTCACGGCTCACTGGAGACAAGAGCGAAGAGCGGTAGTTAATTGAGACAATTAGGACAAAGCGCTCAATTCAAACTTCTTCTCTAGCACCTTGCTTGCAAGCTCGAGGTCGTCGTCTTTGTCGTCAGCGTGGTTGGGCACAGATAGCGTCGCGGCAGTATCAAAAGAAGAGATCAGTAAATCCGACATCGGTTAAGCACTCAAATTCGCAATAGCGGAAGACAAACTAACAAAGCTTGCAATAACTTCTAGAGCAAAAAAGAAAAAAAAAGAAAAAGTGGAATAACAGGGCACACAGTAGTGTATGTTCAGAAATGAATAAAAGAGCATTAAAAGAATATGGGTCTCGATAGAATTTTCAATACTAGACGCTGCCGTCACTTCATTAGGGAGCTCATTCCAGTCGTTAATCGTGTTAGGAAAAAATGAATATTTAAATACATTGGAACGGCACTGATAAGCTCTAATTTTGTTAGCCTGGAACCCCCTTGATGAAAGGTAATGCGCCTCCTTAATGAACACTGTTTTGTCAATACGAGTTTTACTTTTGTATCTATTATAAAGGAATTTCAATCTTGCGATTTTACAGCGTGAAGACAGCGTTTTCCAACCCTACCCGTCCCGTATTCCGGATCCTCTGACAGCAAAATTATAATTTCCTGTTACGAAGTGTGCTGATTGCTTCTGGACACGTTCTATTTTGTGTATGAGATTTTTTAGTGTACGGATCCCAGGTTATGCATGCATATTCTAGAATAGGCCTAACGCTAGTTAAATACAAGGTTACTTTAGGTGATGACGGGGAATGCTTAAAGATTCGCTGGAAAAAGTGAAGAAGAGGGTAAGCTTTTGCGGTAATTGAGTTAGCATGATTAGACCAACAAACTCCGAGCATGCTCAGTGGTGCTGAGTGCGATATTAACAGCGAAGCTGTTTAAGCCAGCCGTAATTTGTGGTTCGTATCAAGAAACTTCCGCACCGTAGCCATGGCAACCAGGAGGAGGAGGAGGAGACCGCGTGCGCACGTGGTCTCCTCCTCGCCAGCTCCCTCCCTTCCTGACCCCCGCCTCTCTTCTCTCCGCGGCGCGCTGAGCCTGGAGAAAAAAAACGTAGGCGCCGACGCGTCCAGCGCTAGTCACGCGAAATGGTGCCAACGCGTTCGGCGTCGGCGAGCAACATCATTCTTGGCACAGTGCCAACCTTGGTTAGCCTGCCTGCGTTTGTGGCATGCCAGGAACGCTGTCGCTCGTAGGCGCCGACGCGTCCAGCGCTAGTCACGCGAAATGTCGTGAAAGGGACGGTATACATCCGAAAATGATCGCTCGAGAATACCTTCCTACATGTATAGGGTTTATATCGGTCAGACAGGCCGTTGCATAAATGATAGCGCAAGAGAACATGAGCTGTCCGTCAAGAATAAGATTAGTGCACATTTACCTATGCACTGTGAGCCCTGCACATGTGAGGCAGACTTTTTCGATATTCGCATTCTTGGCAAAAGCAAAGATTCCCTACACGGGAATTAATAGAGGCGTATTTCATAACCTATGAAACGTGACATCTGTGTCAGCGATACGTCTGCGGCTTTACGCAGCACTGAACGCTAGTTTCTGCACTATATGATTGGTTAATGGTGCAAACTTCGAGTTATGTGCGCAAATGTACGTGCGCATAAGGCCACCTTCTCCTATAAATTTGACCCTTGTCTGCTTTCAATAAACTAGTTGCGAGTGACGCTCTTTCCGGTCCTGATCCTTTTTTCCATCCTTGGTTGCGTCTTAACACTACGCAATGTGTAGTCAAGTTAAACCAAGTTAAGACCTAGCAGTAGCAGCCAGTAAGACTTGAGGATCGACAGTTTCGATGTACCCAAGCTTTGTACGACCGAGTGCAAACGTACCCGTTTTTTATTTACGTTGTAGGAACTGGGGGATTGTTCAAGCGAAGATTGTGTTGGCTCAAAAGTTTCGGTGGCGTTGTAGTCACACAAAAACTCACGTGTGGTGCATACCCGCATTGCATATGCGTGTATGAGCCACGGATATGCGTGTATGAGCCACGGATATGCGTGTATGAGCAAGGGACAAGAAAGAAGTAAGGAAAAGAAGGAAGGAAGGAAAGAACAGGTGCAGGGAAAACTGCGCCGGCGCCGGATCACGTGACGCGAAACGAGCGGGACCAATCAGGGTCGTTTGGTGTGTCGCGGGGAGGGAAAGGGGGTTGGCGCTCGCTCCGCCCGGTTTGACGTGGCCACGTCACCTCGTCGTCGATGCTTCTGACGACACGTCATTGGGCCCGCCGATGCGTCGTGGACTCGACGTCGCTGTGTGCGACGTTCGGCCCACGGTTGACCTGGTCAGGGGGTCAGGACGGTGGGGTGACCGAGGTGCCTGGATCGCCCGGCCGACTCCGCTAGCCTGCGGGTCGAAGCCGCTGGGAATCCGGGAAACGGCGCCGTCAGCCTGTAGCTGCGGCTTCCGGTGGAGCGTCCGCTCAGCTCGCGGGTCGTGGCCGCGGCAGCTGAAGAACGGCTTCCACCGAACTGCCGCCGTCTCCGAGACCAACCCGTCCTGTGCGGCCTCCAGCTCCTTCTGTCCTCCGTCATCCCAGAGCGTGGCTGGGCTGTTCTCTCCTGTTACGTGTCCCTTCTCCGCCTTGGCCACGTAGCCACACGTGCATTTTCCCCCTTCTTCTTTCATACATTCCGTTCTTTTTTGATCGGACACTTTCGTATTTTCCCACATCTTTTTTCTTCATCCCTTCCCCAGCCTACTCGTGCTTTATTGTCCTCTTCAAATCTTTTTATTCTTCTCTCTACTTAGCTCATGACATGTGCCCGGAAACATTCCTTTTCATTGCCCTCGGTTTCAACCTTTGTTGCCATCTGTTCAATTTTCTCGTGTAGTGTTTTTTGCTGCGACCGCAAAACTTCAATTTCCGCGAGGATCTTCTCTTGGCCCTCTAGTAGTTTTGGCAGGCATTTTATTCCTCTAGTAGTTCGTGTTCTGCGTTTTCCGAAAGAGGGCCGGGAGTTTTGTGAACACCTCCGGCCATGAGTAAAAGTGCTTTCATCAAGGAACATGAACATACAGCCCCCACACACCAAGAGTCTAACAAGCTGCGCAGGTGACGTGTATATAGGTTCCGGCACCGACATGGACATTCTGCAAACTGGTCTATAATCGTAAAATTATCCAACCTGCAGAAATAGAAGTGTGCGGTCCTCATGCCGGCACCGGAACCCAGTTGGGCAGAGCGTAGTAGCAGTTTAAATAGCCCGGCATCGTGTGAGGAGCCTTGCTGATATTCGGTCGTGAAGCCGCTCTCAATCCAGTGCGCAGTGGTCATGTCGAGATATGGCCACATCACTCGCCGCTGCTGGGCACATGCCGGACGGGAACTTCCCGTCCCGAAGTAACGATGCCAGGAAAGTTGCGTACGCCATCCCTTCGTCTTCTCGTAATGGTTGCAGTTCAACGGATGCATCCAATGTTGCCCCTGTGTTTTTCCAAGCGGTGTGTATTTCGTTGTCCATGCTGGATCCCTCGAATTGCCATGAAGGAAAGCCGGCGCCGTGGACTGCTCCAAGTGCCCGAAAGAGCTGCAGAAACAGGAGCCTTAAGTGTGCGGTCCTCATCTCGGAACCCCATTGTCCGTGACCCCCCGCAAAATCATTGCAGAAACTGCAGCGCTTACCTTTGTACTAACATAGAGAGAAGGTAGGTAGAGGTGACACGAAACGAGTGAATACCAGCCAAGGCACTCTTCGCTCGCATACATGGGGGCAGGGCGGAAGAGCGAAAAGGCAACGTAAGAAGGCAAGAAAATGCTACTACTACACTCGACAGGCGGTAGCGGACAAATTTCATTCCCAGTACGGCGCTGCTCGAGGTGGCAAGTTCGATGCCGACCCTGGCGGCGTGATTTTCGATGAGGGCGTCATACAAAAACGCTCGTGTACTTGAGATTTAGGGTCAGCCCCAGGTGGTCAAAAGATCCGGAGTCCGCCACTATGCGACCTACCTCATAATCCCATTGTGGTTTTCGGATGTACAGTCCAATAATTCGATTAAAGCTTAACACTTGGGCCGCAATGCGATGTGCCATGCGAGGCAATGACAATGCTCAACCCTCTCACGAAAGATGGCGCACAACAACGCCCCAAGCAAACACGTCTCCCTGCATGTTCTGTGTACTACGCAGACAAACAGCAGTGGTGCACGCCAGGTAAGTTTTAACATCTACTCACCACTCTCGTATTGCTAATCACAAAGAGGGAGTGCTTTTAATGTAGAGGCAGGTTGGTCTGCCTCTCCTCACTGGGGTAACGAGAAGTTGCAAGGAAAGAGGGAGGTAGACACGGCACATGCCGTGTCTGCACAGTACAGTGAACCGCATGCACCTGCCCAATACGCGGACGCGCACTATATGGACGCGCACCAGTGATGTGTCCGCACAAACGTTTCTCGCGCAAACACATTTCGCACGGTCACCGGCGGCGGCGGACACCATCGCGAACCGGAACGTGAGTGAGCCCATAACAGCTTACGCTGTAAAAGCACGTTTTACCAGGCTGACTATGCAGGCTCTTTGTGGGGGTTCCTGTGCCGTAGCGCAAGTTCCACTGCTTTGGAGAATGAAAGGAGCTCTCGTGCTCACCTTCCACAGGTCTCGGATGTCAGTAGCGCCATGGGAGCCACGTGTGCATCGCACAGCCGAACGAGATGGTGAAGACGTGGGACGGAGGCTGTGTTCGTGCGTCTTCTTCCCGCACAACTTCCGAGGTGTAGAATCAGGAGCAGCCGTAGAAGGAGTTTCCAAACACTGACGCACCCGTTTCCTGGCTCAGAGGCACGCGGAATCCCTGTATTTACGGAGCGCCCGCGCGATCACTTGTTCGCCACCAAACGGCGACATGTCGGCAGCGCCGGGGAAGCGGATGCGTCCCCGCAATATCACTGTCTAGGCCAGACTCAGATTTGATGCCTATGTCGCTTTCAAGACGCGACGGTTGAGAAACACGAAAGTAAAATGAAAAACAGTGAGCCAAGCACGCGCGATCGAGTTGGATTTTTGAATACGTTTTATGCCTTAGTTTTGCGCACAATGGTTTCATGTCTCTAGTAGCAGAATGTTGGATTTTCTTCGTAAGTTGTAAAACTCAAAATGAGTCGGCGACAATTGTTATTGAAAAGCAGTCGTCGGCGGATGATCCTCGTGTCTGGTCCTCGTGCAGCCCAGTGTAATTAAAAGCGAGCCAGTACAAGCAGTAACTGCATAAAAATGTATAGGACCTCGAATTTGCATCACATTAGTCGACTGTAGGTGCATAGCGACAATCTTTCGTGTGTACGTGCACGCGTAAAGTAATAGCAGCAACAACTGAACATAAAGTAAATTTCGCACAATATACACGGAAGTACATAGAAGGGCCAGGAAATAACACACGACGAACGGGTTGAATGGCCCGTATATAAATTAGAGAAGGGAACGAACAGAAGATTGTGCACAGTGAAATTGGCGCTGCTGCTAGCGCTCTGCAGGGTGGGGGAAAAAATGAAAAGCGGGACAACACGAGGGAGTTCGGCTCGATGAGCGGGAGGTATGCGGAACACGCCTATTACGCGAGCTTCCCTAATCAGACAGAGAACCACACCGCACAGTGGCCGCGAAGCACCATGGGAACAAAGCACGCACCACTCGAGAAACCGGAGCCGATATTTAACGGCCCTCTTTCGCTTCGTAATTACGAGCGCAGCGGCAAAAGAGAGAGAAAAAAAAAAAGGGGGGGGGGGGGGGTACGGTCGCGTGCGTTTCTCGGCGCTGTAACCCCAGGGGCCGCGCACAGCACGAAGGCTCCACCAGGGACGCCCAGATAAAACAAGGATTGAAGGCGGCTGCTTTCTCGTCTTGCGCTGCTGCTCCGCTGGTAGCAGCTCTATCGTGTAAGGGTGAGAAAGAGGGCTCACCAATTACCGCTTGCAGCGGCATGTACATTTTGTATATCGGTATCTTGCTTTATTAGCTGCCGACTCATTAACGATGGTAATTGACCACGTCAAAGCTCGAGCCAAGTGCCGCGTTGTTTCGGTAAGGACGCGACTGTTGAATATCGGTGACCACGTGGTATTGCAAACTGCTCGCGAGTGCGTACAGTGGTCGCACGGCGTCGCCAAATGCCAGCACGTGCCCTATTCGGCTCTTCCTGATTCTTATTGGATTTCCGGGAGCTTGGAAAGTTCCTCCTGGACGCCCGGTAGCTCTCTCTACCAGGTCGGCGTAGAAAAATATTGGAGGATGCGCTTTGCCTTTAAGAGTGGAACGCGATAGAGAGAGAGCAAGGAGAGGAAAGGCAGGGAGGTAAACCAGAAGAGCGTCCGGTTTGCTACCCTGCACTAGGGGTAAGGGAAAGGGGTAATAGAAAGAGAAAAATAGCTTTCAAAGATCCCTGCATGCTTGGCAGGCTTCCCGGCAGCTTTCTTTTTTCTCCGACTTCGCCTCCGCATGCGGCTGCCGAGGAGAAAAGCGCTGCGCGCCGCTGTATGAGTGGTAGGAATGCTGGAAAAGGGGCTTGTGTGTGCGAGTTTTATATTCAAATTACAATCCGACGTCATCATGCCTGTAGGTTGTGGTTAGGTCGTAGTTTATGATTTTTCTCACGTATTTTACTTTGAGAAATCCAATTAGTTTACTAACGCCTCTGCGCCATGCGGAGAGCCTGCGCGGTCGGGGTGGTTCGGGACGATTTTCTCCGCCAAGGACGCCGGCGCTTACGCTGACACCGACGCCGACGCCGGATTTTCTGCGACACGGGCCCTTAACGCCATCGCGTTAAAGCCTCCAACGCTTTCCGGCCAGAGATGTCGAAGCGTGCCGAAGGGTTGTTGACGCTCGAGGACGGAAGACTTAACGCGGGTTTATTCAACATTTTTGCAGGCACGAGGCCAAGAGGAGCAAAATACGAAAGATGACACGAACTGCTCTTGAATGAGCCACGCCAGCAAAAGGAGCGCTGCTCGCTTTGGAAGTTTCAGGAATCCTCCTCGCACTGCTGCTTTTAGGCATTTTTCTCCCCGCGCGAGGGAGAAGGGGCTTTTCCTTCTTTGAGTCCTCCTCGCACGTCGTCCACTCCCCCGCACGTGACGTCAGCCCCGCTGTCATGGGGGCAACCAGTTGTCCTTCTGGTTCTCGGAAGACGACGAGTGGTGATAATAACCATCTCTGGAATGGCGTTCTCGCTGAGAATGACAGCGGAGTTGGGTCCACGTTTGGGCCACTCGTCAAGCGGCACGCACACTTCTGGGGATGCGGACCCGATAAACCGCACGCCCTCCCTTTTCGTGCACACGTGCGCCGTTGCTTGAAGCTCTTTGGCGCGCAGTGCGACGTCGTTAGATCAACAATCCCCGCCATCTAGAACAAAAACTTTGGAATGTGTGTGCGGCGGTGGGTATGAAGGCGCGCGGCAGCAGGTGCTCGGCTGGCTGTATCGAACAATATGGTTTTCTCTCTCAGTAAGCGTAGAAACCCTTCTCACCCACTTTACCGACTATTATTCGGGCGAAGAAACCTCACTGGAGCTACATTTGTTCAAATTGCGTAGCAGATGTTACGGAAGTACTTTTGGCACTGCTGTAAGGCTAGCAACCACACATATGCTTGTGTAATTGCCCGATTGCCCCGTAGACGACAGGCACCCCTGGTAGTGTGGCGCGTCGGGCTACACAATCAGGGGAAGAATTACGTCAATTCGAGAATTGCAATCGACGCTCGTAAAGCTGCTCCAGTGGCGTTTTCTTTTTCATTTGAAATATGCGAGGACGTTGAAGTAATTGCTTAAAGCAGCATCGTCTTCTCAACGTAAGGGCGTCGGAAGACGAAAGAGGTGCCACGCGCAGCATGCGCACCAAACACAGTCGTCAGAGGGAAGCGGGTGCCGGGTTTGTAGGGCTGCGCATCTAGGTGGCGTCCTTAAGAACTGCCTGGTCGATTCAATTGTCCGGATGATCCGACAGCGCTTCCAGAAGAGCATCAACGAGCTCACGAGGATCAATGGTGAGCTTCGTGTCGACATTTCCGACGACAAAGTCGTCGCTCACTATGACCCGGTGTTCCCAACTGTAGGGTAATTGCCTTGCACGAGGGCTTTTCGTCAATTTAGGTGCGCCATAGGGCCGCCGGGTCGTTTTTAGGGGCGAAGCACCTTAGGGCCGAGCCTTGTCCCTCCCTCGTCGTCCGTAGCTCTGGTTTGCATGGAGTCCGCTAGGGGCGCTGCGTTCGTTCCCGACGCGTGCTCTCTTTCTTCAGCCATGGATGATAGCGGTCGCTTCTGATAACGGTGCGCCCGCTATGGATGAAAAGGCAAGAGTGGCGGCTCAAATGCAAGCGGATTCAAGGGCTCGCAAAGCTGCTGCAGCACGGGAACGCCGGCAAGCGGACCCGGAGCTGAGGGCTCGCGCTTGAACCGAGCATCGGCGCCACCAACCTCAGGTAGAGAACGGCGTTTTGGGTCCGCTTGCCGGCGTCGCCGTGCTGCTGCACTGATCACAAGGCAATGTACGAGGGATTCACGGTTACCGGAACGATGCCCCGGTGCTTGGCCCACTCATCATCATCCCCTTCGTGGATATGCGGTGATCTTTTTTCTCCAGATGTACGGTGTGTTTTCACGTTTCACGTTTACACAACATCATGCGAAACAAGGATATTCAAAATGCACCACAGCCTACTAGCTCTGCATTCAGCCTTGCTATTACAACTGCAGCGACGCCACAGACAAGTCAAAACTGCTGTTTTATAGCGAGGGCTCAGTTTTCCTTCGTGCCCTTATGTCTGCAGTCAGATATGAGGTGGGCCGAATAGAGAGCAGCCGGCCGGCCACGATGGGCAACGCCAACGCTGCTCATGCTGCGCACATGGTAGCGTGCGGCAAACTTGCTAGTTTTTAGCCCGAGGACTGACTTCCCGTCCGGCCAAGTGAAAAAAAGCACCCTGTGCCAGAAGTTCGTGGGTCTCGCCTGCAAGCGCGCCGCGGATGACATCGTATACACTCATGTCCGGGGCCACTTTTGAAGTCAAGGTCTTCTTGGCCGACTTCAGACGGATTTGGCGTATATCGAATCTGGGTGGCGGTCTTGCAACCACTTCTAGAAAGGGGCCGCTTAGTTGATTTGTACATGTCGTGTGAACATGGAACGGTGTACCACATGCCGTCGCAGCAGTCAGCAACTAAGGATATAATAAAAGAATTAGTGTTAGTAGCCCTAAGCAGGATGGGATGTGAGTCGCCGGCTGCCGTGCCACCGCCAAGTGCCATCCAACTTCTCCACATGGAATACAGTGCGCGAGTTCGATAGGGCGCCTATAGACGTTTTCACGAGGGCGCTCCCGACGGTCTGGCGTGGAGAGTATGTGTCAGTGTTGCCTGTTCGGTCTGGACTGTGAGCTTGCCTTGCGCTTGCATTGCGGAGTGGTACCTTTGCTTCGATGTTTCCATTTATTTTTGTCACGAATGACTTACGCTCGTAAATAATGGCATATATACTCATCAAAAGGCTACAGGCCAGCACTGTGCAGTTTATTGGTGCACAAACAACCAGCGGAAAATAACGAATTTGGGTACTAAGTGTGTCCACAACACAGCACTCCGCGAGACCACTGCCGCGATGTGGTATGTTCACGCTTCGCCGGTTTCCTGCATCACCTGAGGACTTGGCATTTCAGTCTAATGTGAACCAATGCACACATCAGTAAAATAACGCATTTTGTTAAGCTCTTTTCGGCACATTTTCCAACAGATTGTGAGAATTGTCAGCTCTTCGATGCAATATTTTCTCGTATGTAGTGGCAGAGGCTACATTTGTTGTTCTTTCAAACACGACTTCATTCCAGTGCCTAATACGGGGTTCACACGGCGCACTTTTGATCGTGATCGAGCCCGATATGGGTAGAATTTCTTGGTCGCGATTGGCTTCTTTGCTCAATCTGCGGAAGGGAGCCAATCGCGGTCGAACATTCCGATCCAGATCGGTCTCGTTCGCTATCAAAAGTGGCCGTGTGACACCGGTATAAACAAACTGGAGCACTCTGCGAGAGAACTAGTCGGTAAATACACTTCGCAACGATCTGGAAAAATCGTGTCCTATGGAAGATGTATGCAGACCCTGTGTCCACCAAAACATTGTCTCTGCGTTCACACGCACCCTGCGCGGCCCTGCTCATAAAGGTAATTAACTTCAACAGTGATGTTCTGCATCGAGCTCACCCATCTTTGAGCGTTGTCTATGTGCTTGGGCAGCAAGAGAATGCAAAAACGAACGTGTCAACCTCATCAGCGCGGCCTAGCGCCAGTGCTAGAGTTCGGGAACCGTAATTCGCTAACTGTGCGTGGCGTAGAAACGCCATGCTTGCAAGAATAACAGTAACGAAAAAATAAATAATTCGCACAGTCGATCAAGTGAAATACTTACGTGCGTGCAGTGACCGCTTCGCTGACCACTAAGCGCTTTTCACTCACGTACGGTCAGTAGTGGTTTACAGTCATATCCATATGTATTTATTCGACAATTGTTAAGACTCGACATTATTATGAACATAGCACAGTGAGACAGTGCAAGGGAAACAAGAGAAAGAGCAGAGATGGCCCTAAAGCTGCAATATTATTGGCTTATTTCGGTTCAGAGATAGCCCACACGAACAATTCTTGCCGTACACGATATCTTCAATAGAAACTTCGCGCACGATCTACGTTAAGGTTCACCGTGAGCGAAGCTTGTTCCAAATTCAGACATTCGAAAGAAAAGCCATTCCAGGTAAACAAACGTAAAAAATAGGTAAACAAATATATATTTATAACAAGTCCTGTTATAATCCCTATTGGGATTGACAGTATGTATAAATAAATAAATACTAAAAACAAAAATCTAGCACCTGGGCTGTATCAGTTGCGCTGGCATCTGTGATCGCTGTCGCGCGTCGGTTCGCTGCAGGTACCGCGCTGCTCGATCGCCACGCTTATGCTTTGAAATTTGGTTATAAGCACCTTGCACTGCATCAGATCCAATAAATTTTGCATGATTGAGCTGTTCAGTTGCGTCGGAAGCGTATGGAGTAACCACCACATATCTACCAACCACTGACACGCGTCGTCGGGCCGCCGGCGCCTGGTTCTATAAGCATTGCCCGACAGCTACGTACGCGCCTACTTTCGCTAAATGAGGCAACCCTCAATCGCGAAACGCAATGGTGATGAGATTTAATCGGCGATACGGTCACATGTGCCCAGCAATAACAATGAAATATACCGCTGATTAGCACGCCAGGTCTCGACGAAGCAGACGCGGCTGCCGCCGCTACCGACGAAGAAACACCACATCCACTGGCTGGGCTTGCTGTTGCCATGGCGCACCACACTGAGCGCTCACGCGAGCACGTGAAACATGTAACAAGTGAAGCCGCACAAGACAAGCGAAACGGAAGAAAACAATCGAAATAATGCGCGGCGAAGATCACACAACCGAAGTGCGGCCGGCCTGCTCTCGCAAGGCGCACAGTCCAAAATGGCGCCGACGCTAGACGTCGCTCGTGTCGGCCAATGGCGCTGCTCAAACGTCGGTTTGTGAAAAGGTCTATAGTGAGTGAAAAACATTTATTGTCACTATATACAAAGAGAGAGTTTGGGACGAGCCAGAAGGGCCCGCCCCGTACAAAGTCTAGGACGGGTTCCTATTCCGGAACCCCTGTGGCTTTTGCGGCAGCCCGGGCTCGGTCCACCAGGGCACGTTGGTCCTGTATGGTCGAGCAGCCGAGCAGGGCAGCCTCCCAGCTCTCTCGGGAAGGATGGGGGTGGGGGAGGTCTATAGGCACGTGCGCAGGGCGCGTGCATCCAGGCCCCCTAGAGAACGTGAGAGAGGAGAGCTGGGTCGCAGGACCGCGCGTCTGAGTGCGCATGCGCGCAGTGATCCTGGAGCGCGCGCGGCGGCGAAAGGATGGCACTGGCCTTGACGAAGCCCTAGCGCGGCGCTGTATCTCAGTGTGTGAAGGGTTCAAGTATACTCCAGCGTACGTGGAGGCACGCCGTACTTGATTCCGCTGCGACGGCGAAAAGTGGACCCCCGTGCAGTCTAGCGCAGACAGCGCGACCGGCGGCGTTCGGGACGCTTTGGCGAGGCCGGCGCCGCCATAGAATATTGGCCCTTTTCGCGGAGCAGTTTGCTCTAGAGCAACGAGATGGCGCTTTCGGCGGTGCGCCATACGTTGCCTCAGCGAATGCGCACGAATACGAAACCACTACTGCTTCTGTCCTGCTACTATGCGATCAGCTGTCGGAAATGCAAGTGGGTGTTCGCTCATGCACTGTGCCCAATTCATGCTGCAAAATGTGTAACAATAAAGGGAAGACGTGTGCGGTAGTTAGCTGCAAAAATAGTGATTCGCATATTAAGGAATGGAATCAACCTGTGTCGCCGCTGCTACATAAGGACTGCCTGTGTTGTCGGCCCTTCGCGATGCACGGATTTCCTTGATCATAAAAAAGGATAATTCATCCGCCAGCGCTGTATAGCTAACCTCCAAAGAAAGGACTTCAACACCGCAACGTCGGCACTTAAGAGTGAGTAGCGCTCGTTACAAAAGGAAGTAACGCCATTTACGGGCATAGTAAGTTTTTCGCACGTTATTTACACACATCTACCCCTACTCGCACGCAAACTTACACGCACCCTATCGCCAACGTATCAATAATAAATGAATGTGAGCACACTTGAATCAGTGTGCTGAAAGCGTGAGTGACGGCGACTACACAGACACGAATGTTGGAAGCTGAACGTTTCGTGACGGTCCACAGAGTAAGCGACGGACTAGTGGTAATACGTCTTTGCTACAAGCTACCACAAAGTACAGAACATTTACATTCCAAGTTTTGTGCGCCGCAAGAACAAATCGATCGCAGAAGAGCACACCCGCGAGCGCGATTAGGCTGAAAATAAACAATCAGATAGTAGCCTCACCGAGAAACTTAGTATTACTGAGTCAGAAATATGACAAACCGCTGCTTCAAAATGTTTGCCAAATAAAGAACGAGAATAGTGATCCTGATTTAATTCATAAGCGGGAAGTTTGGACTGCCTGGAATACATTTCTAGCCTCGCTTTTAATGCAAGCACCGTATACGCTGCTCGCGCCGTTTGGACAAGGCGTAATGAGCTATGAAAGCACTTACCGTAAAAACCGGAATATAGGTCGAACTTTTTTTTCAAAAAACCATTGCGAAAAGTCGACCCTCGTCTTATATACCGGACAATGGCGGAAAAATTACGGAAGTCTTGCAACAATGGGCAGATGAAGTAAACAGCCGCCTTCGATCGCCATCGCATACAGGCTGATTTTTCACATTTTGTTTCAAAATGAGCGGAAGCCGACGGCAATTCACCGTTGCCTTCAAGAAAAAGGCGATTGAGTACGCGGAAGCCCACGGCAACCCGCCAGGTTGCCGTGTGCTTCGTATCGTGCGACCATCGACCCGCGTGTTTGTCAGCACCTTATCATCACGCCACGGAGCAGCATTTAAATAAATACTGTCACCATTGTGCAACCGGCTGAGTCGCATTTGTTTAAAGTTAGGGGTGTCTTTCGGTACTCTTGCCATTGAAAAAGATTTTTTTCATTTTTAGAATTGGTTAGTTGGGGGGTCGACCTATATTCCGGTTCGACCTATAGTCCGGTTTTTACGGTACATGTCCTCTAAAGCTGTGGCCAAAGCTTCGTGTCGTCCACACAGTCACCGTGTACGATATGCGTCGAAACGGAAGTTGCGCCGCGCCGGCGTCACGCGCTTGCATTGTAAACGCGGAGGCAACCGAGGCAGCTGAGGCAAGCAATGGACGCGTCACCACGTGATCAAACATGGCAGCGCCCACGGGAGCACCGGGAAAAGGGTCAATACCCCATATCACGTCGAACTCACTTGACCACAGTGATTCGCGCGCTAGCTTGGCTGGCCGGTGTAGTATTCGGGGCTCAGGTGGTCTCGGAATCTGGCGTCCACTGAGGGTCGCTCTCTAGCCTACGCCACCGATGCCGTGCCAGCCACGCCAATAACGCCACCTGGATAGCCCAAGGCCTGTTCACTCTGATCCTCGTCATGCTTCCTGGCCCGAAATTTCCTTTACCAAGCCTGACGGGACGAAAGCGGCGACGTCGAAATAACCACTGCTTACTCGGGAACATCCCCATATAGATTATATGGCAGTTGGGCCAGGTAGCATGACGTCATGGATCGGAGTGCCTTGTGCTATCTAGGTGGTGTTGTCAAAGCTAGCAAGGCCCGTCACGGCAAAATTGCGCAGTTCATAGCGTGCACGCCAGGAGCAGCAGGACGCCGAGCAGCAGCGTTTGGTCCATAGCGGAAGGAAGTCCACCGACACAGATTTGTACCTGCGGAGACTTGGGAAGAATGCAACTAGTGTCTCCTACGGGCCGAGGAGACCCGATGGGTTTCATCGTAAGTTCGTGTGAAATACGGTAGGATTGTTATACGAATTAAGTGCACAAAATCGACAGAACCCATCTCACGATGCATGTCGAGGGTAATGCGTTTAGCATTGAATCACTATAGCGACACAACTTATATTGCCACCGTCGAAACGAGTTTTGTAAGAGCCTGCAGCGGGACTCCTAAGAACATGACGTCATGACATCTAGCGGTGCCACCGCGAAGCTGCGCGTGGCCTCCAAACTGCATAGCGTGCCGGTGCGTGCGTACACAACGGCGCTACGTCACGAAAATGCGGTGGCGTCGGAATTTAGTTTCGCATGGTAGGCACTCCGCTGCCGAGCCGCCGCCCGTGTTGCAGTGCACTGTACCCGTGTCGCGCCTACAACAGCAGCCGCTGGGTTTCGTGGGTGGTTGTGCAGTTCCATGTGTGAGGTCTTTATTCTATTATCTTACAACGAAGGAAATGCAGTATGTCGACGTGCTGAGTTGGGTCGAAATACGCACGAGGCTAAAGGTTTCAAAGGCTTTCTGTTGATAAAAACCGTCGCAAGCAATGGGCCGCCGTGGTAAACAGCGAAAGTTGGATTCTCATACCAGATCATCCATTGCGCGCAAAACATTTCGTAACCGTTAAGCTTCTCTTTTATATTGAGTGGCGTGCATGAGCCAAACTATCATCTTAGGATCGTTATTAGCAGGTCATTACAATTTCTTGCCGCACTGTGGGGAAAGCTAGATTAGGATTAGCCTTGAACGTAGGTCGAGCGAGCAGATGCCCCACAAAGCACGTCACATTCAAATTTATTTTCATCTCAAAGAATTGCACCACTTGCAGTGTAGATATCACAAGGTCGATCCACATAGGTCGCGAAGCTTCGGGCGAAAAGTGGTTCAGAACCAATTGTCACCGACATCAGCAAAGCTGGTTATGGGAGCAGCGATTGAAGCGCGACTATGTTTGGAGGGAATAAACATCGGGAAAGAAAAAAAGCGTTTTTAAATTAAAGCGAGACGCAGTTAGATTCATTCAACGAAAATAAAATTCATAATTCATTTTATATATGCATGGCGAGAAAAGATACAACTGTATTTTACTAGATCATTATCCATATATACCTTTTTTCAGGGCCCACCGTGAGAGCGCCCATCGATAGCGGCGGGCGTTGACGCCGCTATCACTTGCAATGCCATGCAGCTCTTGAGGTGGACAGAAAGGCGCGCTCGTAAAGTTCACGCCCCCCTCACATGGTGTGTTGCTTTGCTTGTCGACGTTTGTCTGAATTAGGTGACGCGGGTAGTTTTATTGTTTCTTAACCTGTGCAGTCAAAAGTAGTGAGTTGCGACCGTCAGATACTTGTTTACTTTAGTTGTTTTCGTGCAACAGCGCTGGCCGACGGGCTTGGCGTCCGAAGAAAGGACGAGCACTCTACGCAATCTACGCCCAAAGTGTTCGTCGGCCTCCAAAGAAAGTATGTTCTGTGCAGCGACGCGATTTCGACGCCCGTACGGCTGATCTTTTCCGGCATCGCTTTTCGCGCTGAAAACTCGGAACGCCCATGAAGTCGAATGGCGGGGCATTTGAATATACAGCTCTAATGGCAGGCCTCCGAAAACAAATTTCGCGCCTATGAGAACAAAATGACGTCACTTCTGTTTTTGACGGATATGACGTCAAATTATTTTTTCTACCGCCGGAAGTGTTCCCTCCTCACACAGATGGCGCTAAGCCCCATGAACTGCAGATGAACCGCCATGTTTTGAACGTATGGGCTTCTATGGAAGCTTTGCTACCAGGTATATTTACCTTGGAAATCATATCACACGTTCACATACGCAGGCTGCACAGTCACAGCTGCGTTAATTACAGTACGTATGGGTGTCATAAACCCGCCTAAACGTGTCAATTAAATTTCGAGCGCGAAATCAAATGTACAGGGTTAGTGCAGAGTTGGAGCGATCGGACGGCCGCGGCCTACAGGTCAGACTGCGCGGTCTTACACAGCCGGCGTCGCCGTCGGGACGGTAGGTCGCCGGTCCCATCACCGAGGCGATCGCTTCTGTTGGCGACGTAGAAATCGGCTACAACTTCTTTTTAACATGAAATAGCTCTTAATAGAAAAAAATATTTCAAATTTGCGCGTGTTTCGTAAAGCAAGCGCTCAGTACTAAACCAATGGCGCGATCGAGAGCAACGGTGCGACCGCATTTCGTCTCGCGTACAGAAGCCCAAGCACCGGCAGCGAGGCGGCACGGCTGGTTTGCAAGTAAACTACGTTTCGTTTGGTAATCGCACCTATGACACCGTTTGCCATTCGTACCAATTCATTTAAGCCCACGTTAATCGTGTTGTCAAACATAAGCGCACTCTGATGAGCTGCAGGCCATATCGCTGTCGGCCGTCACTGCGGCGCTCAGCGAGCTAGGCCTACCGTCTCGTTCGACCGTATTCCGACGGGGGCGAAATGTGAGAACGTTTCCCTTGGTGCACGTTAAAGAACCTGACGTAGTCAATATTAATCCGGCGCCGCCACTACCGCGTGCTTCATAATAAAATCGAGAAAAGCCCCCACCCCATTAAAAAAAAAAAAAAAAAAAAAAGAACGCCATCCTCGCGTGCAAGCGGGGGTGGCGAACGTGGGCGGAGCTATACGGGCCTAAAATATATCGACGGTGCCTACCGCTGAGAACCTGGCTCCTCTCTCGCGCTTCTTTCTAGACACGCTGCTGGCCTTCGAGACGAGAAACGTGGCGAACGCTGAGAACGCTTGCCGCACACACATGCGAAGTGCCCACGAGATTGGGGAGCCCAGTGCATTCGTGGCGCTAAAGTGTCGGCTTGCTGTCCTTCAGGAAACTTTGTTGACGCGGGCTCGATTCCTCCCCGCATCGGAAAAATTGAAAGGATATTCCATATCCATTGATGACCATCACCGTCTTGCACATTGTCTTTCTGCGCTTGGTGTAAAACGTGGCAAATGAACATCAACTGTAGTAAAACAGTCGTGATGTCATGATGATGATTTGTTGGCATCCCCTTTGAAACGGGGCGGCGACAAATAGTCGCCTAGCCTGCTTGATTTAATCAGGTATACTATACGTGTTCTTTATCTAGAATTTTTGTATACCTCTCATTATTGTTTTTCTTTTTCAAGAATTTACCTTGTACCGCTTTCACGTTATCGCATCGAAGCCTTAAAACTTTTATACACAATTAATAACTCCACCTCTGGTCTTTCTTATTGTCACTTGCTAATAGATAGAGCCCCCTTTCGTTTGATTATTCTCTGGATGGCATCCCACTTAAGAGAGTGTCTCAGTATAAATACTTAGGAGTCATTGTAACAGAACATCTTTCTTGGTCTGAACGCGTCGAATATATAAACGGGAAAGTCCTAAAAAAATTGGTTATTTTCGCCGCACTTTAGTTAATACCCCTCGTGATACTAAACTGTTATTATATAAAACGTTAATTCGCCCTGTTCTAGAATATGCATCTGTTGTCGGGTTTCCCTACAAACGGTGAAATAATTTCGTCCAATAACGTTCAACGAAAATCTATCGCGTTTCATTTGCCAAAATTACAGCCGAAATTTCTCGCCAACACAGGCTCAACAATCTCTGACCTTCGAACCATTATTTATTTATTTATTTATTTATTTATTTATTTATTTATTTATTTATTTATTTATTTATTTATTTATTTATTTATTTATTTATTTATTTATTTATTTAATTTCCAAATCTGTTAGCCCTTGCGGGCTGTTACAGGGGTGGGGAAAAAGAACTTTCAACAAACACGTAACGCCAGTTCCGCAATAAACAAACAATGCATTCAGCTTTCACGTTATCGCATCGAAGCCTTAAAACTTTTATACACAATTAATAACTCCACCTCTGGTCTTTCTTATTGTAACTACATCACATTTACAAACGCAAGTTGTACCCGTAGCTCCCACGCCTTGAACATAACACCTATTTTTGCTCGTACTAACACATTCAAATACAGTTTTTTTCGACGTACTATAGAGCTATAGAATTCTCTACCTGGCAACATTCGTTCATCATCACTAAAATATTTTATAGCTACCACCAGTAAGCACCTTGCTAACATGTAAAGCGCTTCCTTTTATCATTTTTTTTTTGTGTGTGTAATGTGTAGTATTCTATAATGTTCCCACTCCTGCTATAGCCCTCTATTGGGCTGCAGTATATGTAAATAAATAAATGAAAACATTTTTCGTCATTGATGCGCATTGCCAGTGGCACGTAGCTCATTACGAAAGTTGGCGTGAAAGACGTTCACTGAAGATGAGCACAGACCGAGTGGCAAGTGAACAGTCCCGCGGCACGCACCGATGTCGGCGTGAAGCAAGTTCGTCAAAGAGCGGCATCGATTTCCACCTACTCAGTGGCCCAAGTTGGCTTGGCGGTTGGTTTGGAACCCTGTTTCCGCAGCCCCGAGCCATTCGGCCATAGACTAGCCAGGTAGGTGGGAAAACGGTTAGAGACAATCATAGATGGCTCTCGAAATGGGCGTCAAGTACCCTAAGAATGCCGACGGCATAGACGGTATGCAAAACTATTGCCTCCGATCCCCCATTGGGACCCTCTTTCTTCCCCTCCTCCCCTTCCCTTACGTAGAGTAGCAGGCCAGATGCTCCATATTCCGGCCGACCTCTCTACTTTTTCACATCAATAAACTACTTCTTCTATTGCCTCCGAAAGGGCATCACCTTCGTTAAAGGGGCAGCACACGAAAGGAAAACGGAGGAAAACAAGTCCACTATATAAGGCTGCTGCCACCTTCTCGGAAAATAGCCGTACTGCCCTCAACTAAACCAATACAGTGCTCACCTTTTTTTTTTCTTCATGACGAGAGTATCGAGTGTAAGTGTAATTTTGTTTGAGTACTAAACGATTCCTTTTGCCGCAGTTGGTGCTACCTCGTTCCAGTTATGCGGATGTTTCAACGTTGTAGCTGAGCCAATATTTTACCTCGTTTTAGAGTCTGGGAAGGCTAAATTTTACGTGGAAGCGCAGGCATCTAAATGTTCCAACGAGGGTAAAGGCCAGGCTGAAAAATGGGAGAAAGGGTGCCGAGAATAAAGGCGTGCTTACATCTGCACGGAGAAAAATGCTTGTCGACCAGCGAGGAGGGTTCTATAGGCGCTGGAGGAGAATGTACGCCGCGGCCGGAACGAGTCTGCAGGCGTCGACAGGCGAAAGAAATGCGGAAGGAAACGTAGAGCAGGAATTCCTCTGGTGCGTTATCATTATTGCGATCACCCAAGCCGCTTTCGGCTGCAGCGTTTCGCGCAGTGCATATCGAGCCGCTTTGGAGTTTGATGCGTTCACGCGTGCCTATTTCTCCCTGAATTGCTTCCCGGTATATCACATAAGCGTCTGGAACTCGGTTCCTTGTCTTATGCTCGAATATATAGGGTTTATTCTCGTTCTCCTTTTGCTCTCGATGTACGCCTCCTGCAAGCACACCTTTGCTTCAGAAATGCTTGCTGTTTCGTTCGTTGCCTCTTCCAAGCATAGGCAAGGGTCCCCTATGTAATCTTCTTATTCCTTTCTTCCTTCCGCCTATGCAGTTCTCTGTGCTTTAAAAAGAGCGGACCTTTTATTATGTAGCTGGTTTCCTACTTTCCGCCGCGAGAGAAATAAGAAATAATAAACAATAAGAAAAGACTGCGCGTTCGGCAGCGTCTAAACGAGCCTTTGTATCCCAAGACCACGTCTTTATCTGCACTGACGCAGTTTCCTCGTACAAGTCCGCCCAGAGTAGCTTGTGCACGGTTTTATTATTTTTCCAGGTTTTTGAAGCGGCTCCTGCAGCGCGCAGCTGATCGCTGTTTGTGCATGGTAAAATGCGTGTGAGGTTCTACTTCCTCTCAAGAAAAAGGACCGCCGCACCTTCGAATAATAAACAGAATCTGCTTTGATTTCTTCTTTTTCGGGTGTTTCTTCTCCGAGCTTGGAAATGAAAGATGCGAAATACCGGTCTATACTCCGCACGATGTGACGCGCATCAGAAACTGCTGAAGAGCGAAAGCAAGTTTTCAAACGTCTGCTCTCTGAATACATTGTTCGAAATAGTGTATTGCAACGGCTTTTATTTCTTCTTATTTTTGTTGATTTTTCGCAGAACGTAGATATTGCATCGAGAAAGACCAGACCTCGCAGGCGTGTGCGCAATCCTACAGCAGATCTTACCGCGTCGCTGCGACGGTATAAAAAACGGTTCGCCTTATTCTCGCGTCTCCGTGTACTCCTTATGGTTTTGCGCAAATAACGCGCGGACGCAAGAGTGAGGCATGCGCACAGTAATCCCTCTGCAGCTTTGTCGTGCTACACCGAAAGTATTTCATGATCACTTAACAACAAGCCCATGCTTTAAAGGGATATGGACACAAAATCTGAAAATTTTACGAAAATGCTGAAAATGAATCCTCAGTGTGCGATTACACCGAAAATAAGTAGTCACTTAGCTCATTTTTCAGCCGATGGCTTTATTTTTGGCGTTTTCGTGAGGGCGCGCCGCGCCGCCCGATCCCCGCAAGTTGTAAGGCGTGACGTCACGACACCCTCGTCGCATACCCAGCCGGCCGGCCGCGGTCATTCGAAGCGCGCCGACGCCGCCATCGCGAACATAGATTCGAGTTCTGGTGCCTCTACCAGCGATGAGTACACGTCTGAAGACGAGGACCATTCCAACTTGGCAAGAAATATTACCGCTTACGGTCGTTTACGAGCCTTCCGCGTCAAGCGACGAAGAAGAGCAGGTGGCCGTGGAAGTGCCGGTCAGGTTTTCGCGAACCGTAGCGCGAACATTTCGCCCTGCACCAGACACTTGTGCAGAACTATTTGTCATTTCCTCTGTAAAGTTGCTTTTTCAAGAGCGCACGCAGGCGAGGCCGGTGCGGGGTATACTTCAACACTGCGTGGTTGACTGAATAGTAGTTTATTACGTCGGCGTGAGCAACTGCACAAGAAGGCTGCAAGTGAGCGAAAACAGTACCGACGTCTTTTCGCCTCCGCGTTTCAAGCGCGCCGCTGATCCTTTCTATCTTGCATTTTCGTGAGACGCCCGAGGGCACAGCGTCAGGCTTTAGGCGTTGCCGAGGCGTTCGGGCTGGTCACATAATCATCGTCGACGAGGTGGTCCGCGCAAATGAAGTCATTTTTTACAGGTCTCCAGGCTGGCCGTGATGGCTGACAGGCACGTATCCAAAGTTTACGCACCTTCTCATCTCTAGGAAACGTGTGCGACCGCGTGTCACGACCGACGATGCTGCTATACCAGACTTGGGCGCAGCAATGTCTGGGCCGCGACGAATGCGGGAAGGCACATGTAAGACGCACCACCTGCGTGGAGCGCCGACGGGGATAATGTTTCAGATGGACCACGTGCGAAGATCGCCGACGGGAATAAACGCTGCAAGGGACCGAAAGACTGCGACGGCTGTGGCCGACCTTGGCCGCGCGTGGGTGTTATGACGTCAAATTTCAGCTTCTGCCGGCGGCCGCTTGGAGGCAACGCGCAACAGAAAATCGCAAAAAAAAATTTTCGCATTGTTTTTTTTTTTAAAGCTGCTTGTTATATTCGTCATTTTCGACAGTTCAACTTTTGTTCCGACGCAAAAAACCACCCGCCAACTTTTGTGTCCGTATCCCTTTAAACAGTGGTCGTCTCCGTGCACTTTTATTATGAAGCTAGCTCCCGAGCCGCTGCACATATTTCTAGTTCCTTGTCAAGCTTCATCTGTATAGTCGAAGCCATAGTTCAGGCTTTCAGTCACTATCAACATTCAACTCAGTACTCCCGCATACATATGAAAAACGGCGTAAACTGCTTAATATAAAATTCGGCTTTGTACAGGTTTAAGTGAACCGTCAGAATGTCAGCATTTAGATGCTTCAAAATTTTGACAAGCCTCCAATCGGTGGGAAGTTCAATTGTAAGACAGTTTCATCCGCGTTATTCTACTATTTAAAGTAAAAACTCCTACATCCGTGGTTACTGCGTTTTCAGAAAATCACTGCACACTGTAAGATTGCAGGAGACATTGTGATAAAATATTATGGCTCGGATATGCAAACATTTCCCAATTCCGCCAACACGGCTAACGCAGCAAAAAGTAACACGTACAATTTATCTTTACTTATGTGAAATTATGTTCGTGTGGTGGGTTCTGCTAGTGACGATGTCGACAGAAGAGAAGTTGCACGGAGTTTCGCCGCGCTCGCCGATTAGCGTTCATGGCGGTAATCGCTAATGCATTGAAAAAGCAATCGGAAAAGAAGAGTAAGCAGAAAGATGTAGCCCTCACAGGAGGGCCAGCTCTCACAGATGTATGTGTGCCATCTCTCTTTGCGCCTCCAATCAAGGGTTCCGCAGCTCGCCGGAGCAGATGGGCGCGAACTTTGAACTTGTATTGTTACGAGCCGCTGGAAGTGTATGCTGCTGACGCGCTTCAAAACAAAGCCTACGAAACTTCAGTAGCAGGTTTAGTGAAGCAGACGCGCTCCCGTGTTTTTTCGTGGCACGTTGAAGAATAAAACGAAGACACCGCCGTGATTGCTTAAGGCTATCTGTTGCCTTCTGACACTCACCGACCCAAAACACAATTTTCAAGCTCACACACCACACTTTAAAGTCAGCTTTTCTCTCGAACAAAAGATTCTGCGAGAAAGACACCGTCGAACACCGTCACTTTTCAGAGGCCGATAGTAGCAGCGAAAGCTTCAGGAGCGCGGTTGCTATGGCAACGTTGACATTTGGGGTACCCGTCCCAGTGCTACTTTGCGAAAAACAGCACGTGACTTCCGCCACACTTTCTCCGATACGTCCGTGCTGGCCGGGCCGGGACCTCTCCTGGGTGCTCCTGGGTACAGTATCCTGGGTTTGCTTCCTCCGTGCCGTGGGCAGACCCGGTTCGCGTGCGATGTCGCTGGGTCTGCCGTTGTCTGACCAGACGTGCCGTCACCAAGCCTTTGTCGTACTTGGCCCAACCTCACCGCGTTTTGGGCGCAGCAGCGCTGTTAGCGAACACTGGCTCGGCCATGTAAAGCGCACGTGTAGCCCGTTCGAAACACAGCCCATCACCGCACCTTCTCGTCCGCTTCTTTTAACACGAAAGTGTTTTATGCCGGGGTCCACCAAGACTTCACTGACGTATTTCCGTCACGGAAATACGTCAGCTTACAATGTACACGAACATAATACAAAGAAAGAAACCAGAAGAAAAAGTTCCACAAACATGCAAAATTTGGAAATCGAACCCACGACCTCTCGGTCCGCGACGATAGATCGCCGAGCGTTTAACCCATTGCGCCACCAACGCATTTGCAGAGAGCTACACAGACGCGCCTTATATATCTAACACTCCTCCGTGTACCCGCGCTCTTGCTCGGGGCGGTGCCGCCGCCTACGAGCAGAAAAGAGAAGTACTGCATTATGACACTAACGCGCACCGACAGTGAACGCTTCGGTGGTCTCAGCACTACGACGCCTCGATGCCAGCATTCGAAGGGACGCTGGCATCAAGAAGCACTACCAACGCCACCTAGGTGGCGTTCACCGTACTCAGCACAGCGGAGCGTGGCCTCCGCAATTAGCTCTGAAAATGTTTCTGAAGTTGATCGCGGAGGCTGCAATTACGACGCGCTGTACGCGCTGATTTGACTCGGTGACGATTCAGTTACGTGCTTTGTCTTGCGCGTTGTATTAGTGTGTCAGTTACGTGCTTCGTCTTTCGCGTTGTGCTAGCGTGTGCAGCGTAGTGCAGCTTCCATATGCACCGACGGTTGCTCATGGTCATCGACGTTGGTAGTCGTGATGGAGGAGACGTGCCACCAGGCGTCAGCGTGGGTGCATCAACGCCTAAGGGCGCTTTAGCCACAAAACACCAATAGACATTATATATCAATGTGCAATAAACATTACACTACTTCTGTGAAGACACGTTTCACTTTCGTGTTCTATACCGATTCCTATATAAGAGGGATCAACCACATTTTTTTTTTCTTTTATGTGGTATACGTAAGTATTCTCTCCTAATCGTGGATGGCAGGTCCGCTTTCAATTCGTGTAAACAACGTTACGGTGGTCTGTAGCGTATATTAACTGACGGAGGACAGAAAGAAGGGATGGTTATAAGAAACGCCTGGCGTCTAATAACCATTAGGCCACAATCGCACTCACTTATGTCGTGCCAACGCCAACTAGCCTCCTGAGATGAATCAGACTGCGAGTTTGCTTTACGCCTAAGAGACGAGAATGAAAATCGCCTGAATTCTGCGCACCGCGTGAGGTTCATTTGAGATGCACGACCGATTATCGCGACATCGATCCCGCTGGCACAGGACGCTGCCAAGCGCACGCTGCTGGTGTATCGTACATAAAAGACGCCACTGGCGGGAGGAAAATCTCAAACGCGGCTCTTTGTTTATATGAAATAATACAGTGCTTTCTGCGACGCATTCGCAGATTACCTCCAGCTTAGTGCATGAGATGATAAGCCAGATGATGATGATCCTCTTTTATGCCTCGTACCCACTGACGGGGATAGGCCAAGAATCGCGCATAATGAGAATAGCTGTACGCACAGCACTTTTCTTTTTGCTTATCTATGGAAAATGAATAAACAAAAAACATAGGTTACATTTATTTCTTACTCTAAGCATTTTTCTGTGCTCTTCTGTACATTGAAGGCCACAGAACCCGAGTCTCTTCGGCACATCCACAGAAGTGGCTCATTTCGCGAAGGATTGCTTCCACGGTCGTTGCATCCTCTCTCACAAATGATGCAATTATCAGTGGGCATTACGTCTGCTGCTACCGTTCACTAGCTTTCATTAAAAAAAAAAAGTGTGGCCGACGGTGATTGCGAGAGGAGCGATTTGAAAATCCTCTTACCTCCTCGCCGCCTCTCGTCAGCAGATATAATGAACAATAATAATAATTAACTTACCTACTGTTTGGAGGATTTAGCCTCCATGACGTATAAAATAACTTCCTTTAATTTTTTGGAACATTAATGCCTAGCTTTGAGCCTGATAGCCTAAAGTATGTTTTAGATTGTTTCGCTCACATTGACGGCATCGCTGACTAAGCGCTTTTTAGCATCCAACACCGGGCCGCGTCCTCGTCACTGATGACTTTTGCGTGCGAAAGCGCAATATTGCAGCCATGCGCAGTGGCCCGCCTAATGAGGCTAATTATAGTGAAAAAAATATTATCAAGAGCTTTAATTTAAACTTCGTTTGGCACAAGTGATTCCTTCATTTATCGCATACGTGTTCTTGTGTATAACTACACACTGGAGGGTCTGAAGATAGAGAAAGCGCAGGGTTGGCACTTCTGCGCCAATGGCGCCATTTTGATATGTTCCACGAAAGCGTTTATCTGCAGCTTTATTCTTAGATGTGAAAGGTGCATACGATAACGTACTACATGAGGCCATTCTCGATGCTCTTGCGACGGTTGGCCTAGGTGGTCGAGTCTATTTGTGGATTGCAAGTTACCTGGCTGCAAGATCATTTTTTGTGTTAACTGACCCAACTACGCGACGCTATACCAGCAGGGGCGTTCCTCAAGGCGCTGCACTCAGCCCGACGCTATTCAACTTCGCGCTTGTTGGACTTGCTGAATACTTGCCAACTACCATCAAGATTTCAATATACGTAGATGACATCTGTGTCTAGACTTCGGCAGTCACACGTTCTCAGATACGTGCGCGGCTTCAAAGAGCAGCAACTTTGACAGCGAGCTACTTTTGTAAACAAGGTCTCAGCATATCACCCGGAAAATGCGCACTAGTGGCATTTACTCGCAAACCAATGACGCCTTATGTCATCTCAATCAATGGGCAGACCATTTCCTATGTCAGAACCCACAGGTTTCCTGGCGTAATCATTGACCGAGACCTCTGTTGGAGCCTGCACGTGGCCTACATGAAACGGCGCCTGACAGCAACTTCCCAGTTGTTTGAATACTTGGTGGACTTAGCACGGAAGACGTGACGCAATGCTGAAACTCGACAGAGCTCTCTTTCTTGGTTTTCTAAGATATAGTCTACCTGTACTGAACAACACTTGCAAGACTAATATTCATGTTCTGCAGGCAGCACAAGCTCAAGCACTCAGAGTTTGCCTTGGTTTGCCCAGATACACGTCAACAGAGGCAACTATTGTGATTTCTCGGGACCATCCAATGCAAACTCGCATTACCGTGGAAGCCCTGAGAACGCACATCAGACATTTTGAACGTGCCCCCTATCACTACCTTGCAGACAGGCGCCAAGCATCGTCCTCTAAAACTGTCATCAAGTACAACGACAAACTTCCCTCGGGTTTCACCGCTGCATCTAAACCATCGATACCACCTTGGTGTCTTATTATCCCCACAGTACATCTCAGCGTACCAAGAATCAGAAAAAAATCTGAGCTGTCGTTGTCTGTGCTGAAACAACTGTCTCTGCTTCTTTTGCACGAGATGTATGCGAACAGTGTACATATTTATACTGATGGTTCCACAAACCTCCAGTGTTCGTCCGGTGCTGTGGTTGTCCCAGCAAGAGCTATTACCATCAGCTTTAGGACTCAGCTCCCAACGACATCGACAACTGCGGGACTACGTTCTCTGCGCGCGGCACTTTTATTCAATCGGGAACCACCTCGACAATGGTCAATCTTCAGTGACTCAAAGGCAGCCCTACAATCTGTGCTATCAGCTCTGCATCGCGGGCCATACGAACAGCTCGTATTCGATATTAGATGCCCACTCCATACATCACATGAGAAAGGACACCACGTGAGGTTTCAGTGGCTGCCAATCACTGGGGCGTCATAGAGAACTAAGACGCCGATAATGCCGCTCGGGCAGCTCTTGAAGACACACAGGAAGAGGCTATACCGCTTTCACGGTCCGACGCAGCCAGCAGACTTCGAGTGCTTGCGCAGGAAATCACGCTCTCTCTATGGTGCACACCAAGCAGCCAGACCAACCGGAGCAATCGTCAACACCACCTGCCATCTTTGATGCATCTCTGTAGGCCAACTGGACTCCGCCAAAGAGAGGCCACTCTTCTTTATCGCTTATGGCTAGGGGTGGCATTCACGAAATCTTAATCATTTCTCATTGGAATGGCCGACAACGCTCTTTGCAATGCCTGTCTTTGCGAGGAGACGCTAGAACACATTCTATGCGACTATCCTGAATATAATGTTCAGCAACAGTCCCTGGCGTCCGTTCTAGCGCACCTTGACAAAAGACCAATGTCAGTTGAAACGATTCTCGCATGTCGTCGACAGAAGACATCGCAGCTGAAGGCGACGAAGGGACTACTTAGGTTTTTGAAAGAAACGGGCTTGGACAAGCGGCTGTGAGAATGACGTCACGTACCACGCAAGAGTGGGCTTCTTCGATTTTCGGAGTTCTGGCAGCCAGCTAGTTCCGGTTGTGATAGGAAGTCACGTGAGCTGGGATCCCAAGACAACCCGGAGCTGCCCGAAGTTTGCAAAATCGAACGCCGGGACAGCGCTGGCCGCGGATAAATGTAAACAAGCTACCAACATGGCAGCGACCGGCGTGGGCGGCGTAGTCGGCCGATTTCTGCGTTGCCACCGTGAAAATATACAGCTGTATTCGGAAAAACACTTTTGTGAGAGTTCGCGCGACTGGGCATCTCACTTTGCACAGCGTATACAACAAACGGCCTGCGACGAGTCCGATGCCAAGACGCAAAATCGCACGTAAATAATCGCGCAAAAGCGAGCGCTCGAGGATGCCTCGAGGAGGTCGGCCACCGGCGACATTTGAAGTCATTTGACAAGACACGAAAAAGCGGGTAGGTCATTAAGCGTAAAATTTCGCGCCGATCGGCATGCTTGAATTCGATTTCAGAAAGTTTGTTTCGGTTGATAGTGCTCCTTTCAATTCTGCTCCTGTGCTGAAGGAGCTGGGGGCTGCGGCTGGCCAGCAGTTGGGCTGGCGCATGAAAATGCACGCCACCTGTGACCATCAAAAAGCTCTATCATGAGAGCAATAATTAACCTAATATACGTGTGGCCACTACTCATCTCAGTACCTTTAACATCAACGGCAGTTTCGAGCTGCCACCCAAGCATACGGCGGATAGACGGAGCGAACGTGGGCTAGCTGCGACGCCTTCGCTATATAACTGCAGAAAAAATATATCGCCGCATATACGCGAGCGATGTGAAAAGGGATACCACTAGAGAAAGATGAACCGAAAATGCACCGCGATGTGCGTCTACAACTTCGCGAACAACTTGCGCGGAACACGATGAAAATACCATGCAAGCATAATCGACAGCGCCGGTGACAGCGCCGTGCGTGCTGTTTACGGCGGTGAAGAAGGATTCACGGCATACACACCTACAAAAAAAAAAAAAAGAAAGCTTCGCTGCCGCTCGTATGGTTCGCCGCCGCTCGTATGGCACCGCCTCGCAAGGCGGAACGGTGCGTTAGAACCCTAGTAAGATAACGCTAGAAGCAACGCAATCAGCGATCCACGCATCACGCCGACGAGTACGCGAGACGAAGTCCGAAACCACAACAACCGGGGCGGCTCGCGCTAGCGTTCGACGCAGGCTGAGCGAGGTAAAAGTCCTTAAGCGCCCGCGCTGCAAACCGTCATGTCCCCACAAAGATGGCGCTCATCGCCTCTTTTTGTCGTCTGCTAGCCAGAGAACTTCCAGAGAGCAGCCAGAACAAAATCGTCCTGGCAGGTTCTGGCAGCCCGCGGGTAGCCAGAACTGTCCAGCCCGAGTAAAACGAACGCGCGGCGGAAGTGCGTCACGCGGTAAGCGGAGCAACCCGAGAAAAACGAAGGCGCGCTGGTTGGCTCTGGCAGCCCGCGGGTAGCCAGAAGTGGAAAATCGAAGAAGCCCAGTGACGGACTGTGACTCACGATGTGTGTGCTGTGCTCTCTCCCCTCCCCATCTTCCATTCTCCCCCATCCCGCTCAACGTTTATAGATACTTTTTCCTGCTGCCATGTATATGGTAGCAAACCGGTTGTGCTAAACTGGTTAACCTCGCTGCCTTTCCTTCTCCACTCTTTCCTTCCTTTCTTGATACAAACTCAAATTCCTGCGCCGAACACAGAAAAGTGACTGAAATTGCGCCATGCTGCGCCAGAACGGCTTCGGCATGTGTGCTCCGGCAGTGGCCGCCGGAGTAGCACCCCCCCCCCCCCCCCCCCCTTTCCGGCCGGTGCATTGCGCGCGACGGAAGACAGCGCGCTTCCTCGCGCGAGATTGAGCCGCCGTCGTCGGCTATCGCTCATCACGCGTTCACACGCACATACAGCGCGCGGCGGCGATGTTATCCGCCCCTGGAATTTATGCGGAACATCACGGCGACGGCAGAAATGCGCCTATAGTGTCCATATAATTGCTATCGCAATAGAAAACAAATTTGAACAGTTTTACGTTATAGCAGCCTAGGGTTGATTGCGGCTTCCTGGGTCGGCGAGGACATATGGTGACGCAGGAATTATGTTACCGCGTCGATTGGACCACATAATTTGAGAACATTTTCTGCCATCATCATGAGCGTCGGCGCGGGAATAGTTCGATCGTGGTGCTACCGATGTTTTCCGCTTTACAGAAAAGCATGCGCTGTGCCGCCGCTCTTCCATATTCTAGTACGCTATAGCTACAAAGCACGCCTCTGCTACGCGCTTCGTGTCGGTTTATTCTGTATTTCGTCGTGGTTTCGAGTTGCGCTGCTATATTTCATTATTCCACTAAAATTAAGATTGGCCTGCTCCTAACTTCTTCAAAATAAAATTTAGTCTGCTCCAAGCTGCTCCAAAAATGCAATTTTACTTGCTCCAAAAATTGCTCCAACATGACTTTGGGCAGTCCCACCCCTGAAAGCGTACGCGATGGGTCATTCCGCTCGGTCTAGTCCTTGCGTGCACTCATATTGAGCAAACATGATGCTTTTGGCACTGTTACGTACTAGGAAATCGGGACGCGTATTTTTGCGCTGAACAAAACACGCATGATATACGTAGGTTGAGTTGTAGTTCTTTCGCGCCCGTCGCTTCATAGCGAAGCTTTTCTTGCCTCTTCCGTCCACTTTGATTTCGTTGGCTGCAGCCAGCATATGCAGCAGCGTGCCTCTGTCTTTGCTAGTAGACACACGCATCTCGCCCTACTACCATACTACCCACTACCACACTATCACACTTTACTACAGGCAACAGGCACACTAGACGACTACTCTCAGCTCGTTTAGCGTGCGGACCGATGTAACTACTAGAAGCAACAACTGAAGAAGTCGGCAACAAGAGGTCAGCAACAAAAGCAACCGAGTATGGAGGTAAGCTGCGGACACCGAGTCGTGTCCATCCACTACACTCAACATCCAGCATCGAAGTTCACGTGATGCTCAACACGGATGTTCTCGCGCTCCCGGAGATGCCGAGTACGGATCGGCGGCCGGTGTCCAGCGAGTGTCAGTGGGAGCGCGCTGCCGTGGTAATTTAGGAGAACGACAGTCTCGCGCGTTCGGTTTGGTGAAGTTGATCAAGTGCGGGGCCGTGGACGTCGTCGCGTTCGCCGCCCGTGGCAGCGATCCCTGGCTACGACAACCGCCGCAACAAGACGACGCCGTTGACGTTGATCAGATAAAAACCTAATATCGACCTGCGAAAATTCTAAAATCAGTCGCTACCGACCTTCATGGAAGACGTCTTCAGTGTCCGTCTCGTCATCCGTCACCCTAGCCAGTCACCATTAGTGATATAGTAGTAATAATTGGCTATTGAAATATAAAGTAAACGGAAGCGAGAGGGACTACTGCTGACGGCACTGTAACTGTCTAGCACAGGTTGCTGACACCTGGACTGAAGTCAACAGTAAGAAGATGGTGGTAGAAAAGGACAGGTAGAAAGCATAGCATAGGCGCTAGACCAGGAGAAGGAAACTATTTACATACGTGAGATAAACAAAGCCTGTCTGAGAAGCTTACGACCGTGCTGTCTGACAAATAAATGCGTCGCCTGGCGTTTTCGTCGTCCTACAATCCCCTTCAGTTTAGTACACGCCGAGTCCCACGCTCTTTGCGCTTTTGTAAACAATCATGGAAACCCTCCTAGGGAAGTGTTGCTAGGGCAGTGGTGGCGAGGCACATGATGTCCTCTCGAGTTCGAAAGTGCATTGCTTTCGAGTACCTTTAGGTTCACATGAACAGCCACGAGCGGGCTTACGTACGGAGACGAGGGAGCTCGACGAAGCACTGTACCGAGCTTTACAAAAATAAAAATAAGAATAAAAAAACGGAATAATTTGCACCGCTATCCTGGTGCAGCAGGGGCTAGGTATCCGAATTCATCTCGCAAAATCCTTGGCGAATTAAATGTTGCTGGCACCCACACCCGCTACCTACTCCTGCGTACTCAGTCTTTGAAAAGGCATCCATATATGGATAGCATATATGGATAGCATACATTGCGCCGAGGCGAGACGACAGTACCAAGGTGGCTAGATGGCCCTCGGACCGTGCGCTACCTGCCGGCCGCGAAGTGTAGTTCAATGCTTCTCCGCTTCGTGCCCACAAACGTGGCGCTGCGGACAGAGGCCTGTCACTACTCGGCACCGCCCCGTTCCATAGAGGATGCCAACAAATCATCATCATCATCATCATCATCATCATCATCATGTCGGAAGCGGCGCCAGCCGTGTGCTCCTCGTGTATCTCCTCCAACCGTAACGCCATGCATGCGCAACCGTGTAAAATGGCGCTTTTTCAACTCGGATCGACGATTACGAACACTGGCATTTACAGCGGTGCCTTTATCGTGAATAAAACGTCTTTTGTGCTGTGGTAGTTACGTGCAGCAGAAATTACTAACAGACACGTGCACTTAATCTAATACGCTTAATGTACATCTGTGTCACATTGAAAGGGACTCCACACCTACATGGAAACATTTGCGTCATTGCGTTATACTTTTGCATAAACATTGCATTGTAGACTTACATTCTATTGCATTTGTATGAATTTGTACAAACATTTCCTTTATTAATTTTACGTCTGCATAACATTTGCTTTAGTATTTGCGGTAACATAAAGGAACGCTTTGCTTAACACCGATTTCGACGTGCGCGCTTTATCCGTCAATCATTTTTATGACACACTGTTGCAAGCTGGTTGCCTACGATTTCGCCAAATTTCATTGCGAATTCGTAGCGCACGTGCTCTTCTGCATCCATAAAGTCACGGTTATATTGACGTGAGAAGCTGGTTTCGCGAACCAGCCGGAACAGCCATATTCGATTCAGCTTTCAAATTAAGCCAGCTTTCGCGGAATTTCGGCGAGTGAGTGGATTACCGAAACTGCCTTTTTTTTTCATCTCTGAAAGGTCCTTTGACCTGGAAAAACGACGGATGTCGCGCTTGCTGCTTGCAGAAACGAACTTGGTCGTTATTGCGCTGGATCAAATATGTTACATGATGAATAAGACGATTCTCACAAAGTGACAACCAGGTTACAGTAGTTACTTCGACACGTTTCATGATATTCGATAAAGGTCTTGCTTGTAATCTTGCCACCACCCCACCTCTTCCGGTTTTTACTCTAAGAAAAGAAAACAAGTGAAGCGTTCCTATCATCCTAAGGCCTCGCATCTCTGTGCCAAAAGGTGCTGCAGCGTAGTTTACCTCCGGCAGCACTAATAAAGAAACAGTGCACCCGACCGCCGAGGCGATCTCCGGCCCCGCTGCTTTCGCGGCTTACGGCAGCGGAGCTCTCGAAAACCGCCGTCCCTTATCTCCATCTTGCGGTGGCCGCCACTCGCAGAGGCGGCCGATTTGTCAGCGTGATCCCCGTGTCGCCGCCACAAGAGCGGTGTCCCTTCCGTCGCAGCAAGTGCTGGACACTCGCGAGGATCACGCGTTGTTCTGCGCATAATCGGCGCTCCACACAGCTGCGCATGGTTAGCCTAAGCAGGAAAAATTGACTTCATTTCGAGAAACGAAGAGTGGGAAGTGAATGAACGCAAACCGCGCTGCATGTGTGGGAAATGTCACGCATTCGGCGTCGCTTTCATTCTTTTGTGTGCATTATTAAGCCATGGGCGCTATTCGACTGTGCGCTATTATTAAGACTGCGTGTGCGCTATTAAATTATTAAATAAATGTTTATTAATGTATGTTTAATTATTGAGAACATTTTCTTTTGATCTACCTTTTCTAAATCCAAGGAAAGTATCAGAGAATGTTTTTTGACTGAAAAACGTATTTACGTGAAGAGAAATTGTTCTTTCAGGGCCCTTTAATAAAATAGAGATAATCTTTATCGGTCTGTAGTTTGTAACCTGATGTTTGTCACTGCGCTTATAAAGAACTGACACTTCGCGTTTTCTTCATAGCGTGGGGGAAAACATCCGACGAACAAATGGAACGGAATATTTGCACTACCATATAGGTTCCGGAAGTTCTAGAACGTATTCAACAGATTTAATTTGAAGATTGTCCGCATCTAGGGTGCTGTTCTTATTTAAGTTCAGGAATGTGCTATGAACTTCATAAAACGGACAATTGGTACTAGAAACAGACTCTCAGTACAGATAGTAGATAAACCTGTTGTTGCAGGACAGCATCTGTTTCATACCGCAGATTTAACAAAACGCTTATTTAAATACTCAACTAGCTGATCTGCCAGTAATTTTTAGGGGCGAAGCTCCTTAGGGTGTGGGTCTGTCCCTCCTCTGTAGTAGTAGTAGTAGTCGTCGTAGTAGGTAGCCACGTCTACCTTTATGAGAAAAAAAATTCCGAAAGTTGTGTCCGTAGCGCGGAATCGAACCAGGGACCCCTCGCTTCCGAACGCACGGCGCTAACCACTACGCCACGAAGCGCACATGGACATACGCACCACCATGACAATAAATACCCAACATTAACGAAAGACTGCGCGTTTCTAACGCGTTTGTGCTAGCGCGTTACGGCCCGTCTAAGAAGCTGGTGTAAGACGCTGTGGCCTCTCCGCCTTATCCCCGTATTCATAAACGCTCCTCGACTTGAACTTGACTTGCCACCGCCTTGGGCAGCGCGTTCGAAACGCGTTGAAGGCGGTGGCAAGTCAAGTTCAAGTCGAGGAGCGTTTATGAATACGGGGGTTATACTCTCTCAGCAGTCATGTGATGGCGTCGGCAAACGCAGTGCACGTTCCGGCATGTGTAAACGGCTGCGTAAGACGCTGTGGCCTCTCCCCCTTACTAGAGAGTACTGCACGTTTCTAACGCGTTTGTGCTAGCGTCCCCTTAAGCGGGAGATGGTGCAATTATAATGAAGGGCGCTGTTATAAAATAGGAATGACGTCACATATGGCGCGTGTCATTGGTGGAAGTCAATCGTTCGATTTAGTGCGGCGAGACTGGGCGAATTACACGGAAGATTCACGGTTTACCGATGATTCCCTCCGGAGCTTCGCCCACTCATCATCATTCACCCCGTGAATATGCGGTGTTTTTTTTTTTTTGGTCATGGTTTAAAAATGTCATCAGTGAAGGGATTGCATCGTCGGCGACCTGAAACTTCGTGTCGATTTCCATCAGTCGTGTGACCCATGCTTTTCTTGCTTTCTTTGATCACAATTGATACTGTGAAACGGAAAATGCTTTTCCCGGCGTTCACAGCGCCGTTTTCTCGCGTTCAAATGTGCCTGGTTGGCCTATTCCCGGTGGTACAGGCATAGTAGAAATCTGCAGTGAATGTGCAGTTAGACGATGCTGACGGCGCATAGTCACCGCTGCCAAGTGAACGAGTCCTTGCGTAGTGTGACGTAACGCACTGATCGCAGGTACTTTCGTCCGGAACGCCGCCCTTTTCCAGCGGGTTTGGCTGATGTGTTCCCGGTGCTACATGCGCAGCCTCACGAGCACATATCGACAGTGAAGCTGTGCAGTGACAATACGATGCTCACGTCACGTCGTCGCCACTGCCAGGTGACACCAGTAAACATTGGTCGCTTAACATTTATGCGCCAATAATAGCTAAAAGCCTAAATTGACTTAACATGAAATTACTGACCCTTGAAAACGTCCAGGGTCGGTTTCGCGAACAAGCAACGGCCCATTTTTGCAAAGCACTTCACAGAATAAACAACGTGGGTAGAATCTCTATGACAGCTTTACTTCAACCAAGCAACTTTTTGGGATGATTTCTTAGAGACATGCGAGCGCTTGGTTTTGCGCCTTGAAACGCTAATGATGTCGAAACGAATTTGTGTGCGCGTGAATCAAGGTACGTAAATGTTACAGAAGATACACGCAGGTAGCATTTGTTACTAGCTCGTTACAGCCAGCGAAAATCCCAGACCCCTTATTGAGACACTCTAACATATATTTCGCATTTTTCACTTATTTCATTTGAAATGCCACGCGAGTGTGTAGGCACGCCAGCGACGCGGCAAGGGCAATTGCAGTGTGTGCGAGTTGCAAGCCCTGGAAAAACGCGACCTTCTTCAAAGGTGCTGAAACCCCTGTAACGCGTGCACCACCGCACAAAGCCAACGCATGTGGCAAAGCCTGCAAAACAATCATTCTCGAGGGAGGACGAATGTGTTTTACCTAAATAAAATACCGTCTCCTTCGGCCAATCACTAAGGGAAGGCAACTTCTAAAGGCAGATATATAGTGACACGTGAAGGAAACGCGACATCCTGGTGAAGAACAATTACAGACGACCTGCTTTCCTCTTAAGGTTTCTCATCGTGTTCGGGGTCTTTTTGCATTCTGTGAACGTTTTTGCAACAGTGAAACGTTTTACCTTCGCTCTGTGCACTTGCGATCATCAATCACCAACTTGCCCAATCAGCCACCCTGCTGCGGTTACCTTACAAGTGTGTAATCGGTGATATATACATTTTTTATTTTTGCCAACATAATCGCGGTCATAATGAGCGTTAGATACTGTCGACAGTTTTGTCACGTTACACACTGTCACAGTGTGCGCTTTTGCTTTAAGAGATGCCCGTATCGCCTCGTGCGCCAAGTGAATGACTTGAATACGAGATCTCTCCTTTGGTTGCCCATCTGTGTCTGCGGCCCCAGTTATTCAACTTGCACACATATCTAGGCTCAAGCCCGATCACTCAGAGCCGCGCACTGTACCTTAGGCAGCACCAGGACGACACTTTTTGCGGCTGGTCTTGGAGTCATGAGGGAAGTAGTGGCCGAATACTGCGCCAGAGAGGCCAATTCATGTTCTGATGACGGAGTGACTTTGTTGAAGCTTAGTGGGCCTTCCTGATTTGGTTGCATCTGGACTAGTATCTGGACTCTCGCCATTTTTTTGCCGGTGTCAGGCGCCACTCCATGCCTGAAAACGTAGTGGACTGGACGACGATTCGAACTTACGACCTTCAGATTAGAAGCACGCTGTTCTACCTCTGCTCCACGCCACCACCAGTAGAGATACCAGCAGTCATAGAGGCATTGCGTAATCAAGGAGTACAGGAGGCGTACGTGAATATCTCGGCAAATATCTACAAAGATTCCACAGCTACCTTAGTTCTCCACAAGAAAAGTAGAAAGTTAGCTATCAAGAAAGGGGTCAGGCAAGGAGACACAATCTCTCCCATGCTATTCACTGCATGCTTAGAAGAAGTATTCAAGCTCTTAGACTGGGAAGGCTTAGGAGTGAGGATCAACGGCGAATATCTCTGCAACCTTCGGTTTGCAGATGACATTGTCCTATTCAGCAACAATGGGGACCAATTGCAACAAATGATTGAGGATCTTAACCGAGAAAGTGTAAGTGTGGGATTGAAGAGTAATATGCAGAAGACAAATATAATGTTCAATAGCCTGGCAAGGGAACAAGAATTCAGGATCGCCAGTCAGCCTCTAGAGTCTGTAAAGGAGTACGTTTATCTAAGTCAATTACTCACAGGGGACGCTGATCATGAGAGGGAAATTTACAGAAGAATAAAATGGGGCTGGAGGGCATACGGCAGGCATTACCAAATCCTGACTGGGAGCTTACCACTGTCGTTAAAGAGTGTACAATCATTGCATTCTACCGGTGCTAACATATGGGGCAGGAACTTGGAGGTTAACAAAGAAGCTCGAGAAGAAGTTAAGGACCTCACAAAGAGCGATGTAACGAGAAATGTTAGGCCTAACGTTAAGAGACAGGAAGAGAGCGGTGTGGATCAGAGAGCAAACGGGGATAGCCGATATGCTAATTGAGGGGGAAAATGGAGCTGGGCAGGCCATGTAAGGCGTAGAATGGATAACCGGTGGACCATTAGAGTTACAGAATAGATCCGAAGATAAGGGATGCGCAGTCGAGGGCGGCAGAAACTAGGTGGAGTGATGAAGTTAAGAAATTTGACGGTGCAAGTTGGAATCATGATGCTAGCGCAAGACAGGGCTAATTGGAAATCGCAGAGAGGCCTGCGTCCTGCAGTGAACATAAAAAGAAATCTGCCATGTGAACGTCCTTTGAATCAGACTAAAAAAGAAAAAAATGTGGTTGATCCCTCTTATATAGGAATCGGTATAGAACACGAAAGTGAAACGTGTCTTCACTGAAGTAGTGTAATGTTTATTGCACATTGATATATAATGTCTATTGGTGTTTTGTGGCTAAAGCGCCCTTAGGCGTTGATGCACCCACGCTGACGCCTGGTGGCACGTCTCCTCCATCACGACTACCAACGTCGATGACCATGAGCAACCGTCGTGCATATGGAAGCTGCACTACGCTCCACACGCTAGCACAACGCGAAAGACGAAGCACGTAACTGACACACTAATACAACGCGCAAGACAAAGCACGTAACTGAATCGTCACCGAGTCAAATCAGCGCGTACAGCGCGTCGTAATTGCAGCCTCCGCGATCAACTTCAGAAACATTTTCAGAGCTAATTGCGGAGGCCACGCTCCGCTGTGCTGAGTACGGTGAACGCCACCTGGCGTTGGTAGTGCTTCTTGATGCCAGCGTCCCTTCGAATGCTGGCATCGAGGCGTCGTAGTGCTGAGATCACCGAAGCGTTCACTGTCGGTGCGCGTTAGTGTCATAATGCAGTACTTCTCTTTTCTGCTCGTAGGCGGCGGCACCGCCCCGAGCAAGAGCGCGGGTACACGGAGGAGTGTTAGATATATAAGGCGCGTCTGTGTAGCTCTCTGCAAATGCGTTTGTGGCGCAATGGGTTAAACGCTCGGCGATCTATCGTCGCGGACCGAGAGGTCGTGGGTTCGATTTCCAGATTTTGCATGTTTGTTGAACTTTTTCTTCTGGTTTCTTTCTTTGTATTATGTTCGTGTACATTGTAAGCTGACGTATTTCCGTGACGGAAATACGTCAGTGAAGTCTTGGTGGACCCCGGCATAAAACACTTTCGTGTTAATATAGGCTGCTGCTGCTGCTGCTGCTGCTGCTGCCGCTGCCGCTGCCGCTGCCGCCGCCGATGATGATGATGATGATGATGATTTGGTATGGTCTGCGCCGTCATGCTGAAGAGACGACGACAGTGATCGGCTTGGCTTTGATCGCGCTCTCGTGCCACTCTGGACCTTTTGTCGCAGCATTTGTAAATACGTCAGCGTAGCTCGAATACATAGTAGCAACATGAAATTAAAAAAAATATTGTATTGTAGCTCCTGCAGGTAAAGCAAAGGGGGAAAATGGTACACTGCAGGTGGTGTTTGACGTCGTAGCTCTCAAAAGTAGGCCGAGAATCGCTTATCCGTTCTGACAGCGGTGCCTTTTCGCTTTCACTTCAAACTGGCTAACGTACATTTCTAGCTTACGCTCAATATCAGAACGGTTCGCTTCGTTATGGTCTTCCTACTGATTTCTTTCTGATACATCGACGGGCTTTTTTCTTAGCCCAGACAACGGCACTTCAAAAAGTTCTACATGAAAGCTACTACATGCGATGTTTCTTAGCGAGCTGGGCAAGTTTGAAAATACTATTTATACCTTGAAACGGATGCTCAGAATCGTCAATAATGTTAACTCAAAGCCTACTGAGCGTTCTACATAACGTCCGAGTACCTGAAGGTTGTGGGCAAGTCGCATTTTCGTCTACCATGTAATACTTTACATTACATTAATAGATTTCTGTTTGAAACCTCTTCCTTCTGCGTGAGTGAACAATTTCATTGCCCTTCTGCAGAGGGTTTTCAAATTTGTTTTAGTAGAAATCGCTAACCAATGACATGTATTCAGCATATGTTCGGCGAGAACAGGTTTACGTAGATTTTAGTGTTGTCTACTTGCTCGTGGAATGTTACCGTCGCATGGCATGTGAGACTTACTAGTTTGAAGTTTTCATGTGGGCAGTTAGAAGGAGACTCAAAACATTTTGTGTGTCTCAAGTCGAGTTTCGGTAGCTGTGTGTATCACGAGCTGCGTTTGGAAGTTCACCGAAGCTGTTGAGCGTAGTTGCTTGACGCTGTCAATGTGCGAAAATGGCGGCCAGGCATTCACTCTATGGTGCATAAAAATATCACTAGTGGAATTACTTCAGCAGCGAATGTTGATTAATTTTTCGCATTATGACCGTGGGGCGGGCCGCCGGGGTAGTTTAAAAGCGCTTTCATCGCAAGCGACCGAAGTGCAAAGTCTTGTCAAATTACCTTTTAGACAAGGCGACAGCGCCGCAGATGTGGTCGTGCGGTGTTCACGCTTCGTGTCTCTCTAATCTGCGAGCCCGACCGATGCGCCGCCGCACCTCGCTCTGGAAAAGAGCGATGCTCGCAAAGTAGAGCCTGATCGTAACCCGACACGAACAAGCAAGCCGAAAACTTTCAGAGGCGACCGACAGGAGCGTCTCCGAAGCACCATCCCTCGCTTCTGGCGAGCTGGCGTGTTCTCACCGCCGTAAACTTTTGTGCACTCTGTACCGGCTCAGACTGCACGAGGAAGGTGCCACGGTTCGTCCACGGGGGGCCGCTCCAACTACGCGCCTGAACCGCTTTCTTTCGTGGTTGGTTGGGCTGTCACCGCCGATGCAGTGGCACCAATGCAAAATGAGATTTTTTCTGTCTAAAGGTTTCCACCGCTTAGAGGGGCTGCGCGGTCGAACTATCGGGAAAGGAAGCACATCTCTTCGTCCCCCTTCCACCTGCGAGGGGCTGCGAGACAGGGCACCGGATGACAGTCGCGTAGCTTGAGCCAACACACATCTGACGAATCGGCTTGTATATGCGCAGCACACGTGTGCTGGTCAACAGATCTGTCCTCTACGCAATGAGACAACAAGCGCCACATCCTCACCGTAACAAGTATCGTGAGCATCCTTCCTTAATTAGAGCGACTAACTTTCTAGAAGCGTCTGGCTACTCGCCTACACTGACAGTCATCGTTGATTCGAGCTCTCTTTCGCTCTCCGCGTTTACAGTGTAGCTTTCTGTTTTTCTTTTCGTTTACATTTATCTATTTATTTTACATTGATTTATGATCGCATCTTTAAGGGAAATGACCGTCGGAGGACGATCGTTTGAGAATTAGTTAAAAACTTAATTGGTGAATTTCTGTTAATTATGTGATTATGCATTTCAATTTCTTGTGCAAGAGATGTCCGCCTCTTCGAGTAGACCAGCTCATCAACTAGAATTGTGCTATCTGCCATAGGCAACCTTTAAGAATTTTTGAAAGTGTTCGCTGAAACACCCTGTATAATATATATATATATATATATATATATATATAGGGTGTTTCAGCGAACACTTTCAAAATTTATTTTTGAATAAATTCAAAATCCCCCCCCCCCCCCTTCCCGCTCCCTCCGGCGCTGGCTTCCCGCTTCCTTTGCTTGCGCGTGGGAGATTGAGTGCGTTCGCTTCCGTGATAGCGCGCGTCCCCGCACGCTTCCGCTCGGGCAATAGGGCGCGCGGTGAAGATTTTATCTATACGGAACCTCACGGCGACGGCGACTGCGACGCCGACGGCAGAAATCCTGTTGAAGTGTCCATATAATTGCTATCCCAATAAAAACTTGAAGCGTTCATCGCCCAGCAGCGCGCGCCTCGGTCACCAAGACGCCAGTCGCGATCGCCATCATCGCGGCGATCCTATCCAAGTCGTGAAGGTACATTCGAGGATGACGCAGGGACGGTCGCCGAGCCCTCGCCTGGAAAACTGACGTCAGCGACCTTTCGAGGCGAGGCCTGCTGATACGCGACGTGCTGAAGACCTCCAATCGACTGCGACCTCGACCCGACGGAAATTCGGCGACGCCTGTAGCAAGAGATTTGACGACGCCTGTACCTCAGCCTGCAGACAAGTTCGCGATGAACATATCTGTGCTCGTCGACTGGAGAAATGTCAGTGCCCTAGTAGACACTGGTGCTGATTACTCGATTATTAGTGGAAAATTGGTGAGCCTTCTCACGAAAGTTATTATGCCTTGGACTGGGACGCAAGTTCGTACAGCTGGCGGACACGTTATCACACCGCTTGGCGTGAGCACTGCTAGGATACGAATCAGAAATTGCATGTTTCTCGCTAGCTGCATTGTCCTGCGTGAATGTTCCCGTTGATATGGGGTTTATTGGCGTTTAATCCTGTTATGTCCCGCGCAAAGAGCACCCGAGCAGTTCCAGCCAAACGCCAGCGCGAGGCAAAACCAGCGACACCGATCCTTTCGTCTTTCTCTTCCTCACTTCAGGAGCCATGCGACCACAGCGACGCTTGCGCTAACTTCGTCATTACAATGGCCCCACGAGAGAAGACTAGCCATCCTGGCGACTCACGGTGACGACACGATAGAGGGATCGTAATACGGTTTAAGCCGGCTGACGTGCACAGTCTCGCGACCACGACGCCGAAGATCGTCAGACAGCGTGAGAGGTTCGACCACATAGTTTACAGCAGATGTACAGGCGACGATCCGGTAGGGTCCGTGGTATTGATCCAGCAACTTAGACGAAAGGCCGGGAACGTGAGGCGGAATCCACAACCAGACGAGGGAGCCGACACGGAAAGTGGTAGGGCTCAGGTCGGTGTCATGTCGATTCCGCTGGTGGGCTTGACCTTCCGTCGTGAAGGTACGGGCAAGTTGGCGGCATTCTTCAGCGTACCTGGCTACTTCTGATATGAGTCGATATTCAGAGGCGTCAGGTTGGTATGGCAATACTGTATCGAGCGTGCACGAGGGTTCTCGTCTCTACAATAAAAATAAGGGTGAAAAACCTGTGGTCGCTTGAGTCGCGGTATTGTAAGCGTAGGAGACAAAGGGGAGAACCATGTCCCAGTTGGAGTGGTCCGACGCGACGTATGCAGTGAGCATGTCACCAAGAGTGCGATTGAAACGCTCAGTTAATCCATTGGTTTGCGGGTGGTACGTGGTTGATGTACGGTGGACAACGTGGCACTCGGCAAGCAGAGCTTCGACCACTTGGGAAAGAAAGACACGTCCTCTGTCACTGAGGAGTTCTCGAGGAGCGCCATGTCGAAGCACGAAATTGCGCAGGATGAGGAAAGCAACCTCACGTGCTGTAGCGGCAGGAAGGGCGGCAGTCTCAGCATATCGGGTGAGATGGTCAACAGCAACGATTATCCACCGGCTTCCAGACGTAGTGAAAGGGAGTGGGCCGTAAAGGTCGATGCCGACCGGATCGAAAGGCCGCGCAGGGCAAGGTAAAGGATAAGGAGCGCCGGTCGAGCGTTGCGGAGGAGTCTTGCGTTGTTGGCATGCTTCGCAAGCACGGATATACTTTAGGACAAAGCTGTACATACCGCGCCAGTAGAAGCGTTGGCGCAACCTTGCGTAAGTTTTCAGCACGCCTGCGTGAGCACTCTGTGGGTCGGCATGAAAAGCAGCGCAGATGTCGGAGCGCATGTGACGAGGTATTACGAGAAGCCACTAGCGACCACCTGGTATATAGTTGCGGCGGTAGAGCAGGTTGTCTCGCACGGTAAAATGAGAGGCTTGACGGCGGAGCGCGCGGGAGGGCGGATTGGCGGTGGAATCCGATAGAAGGTCGAGAAGGGCAACAATCCACGGATCCTTCCGTTGCTCCGAATGCATGGACTCGACGTTGAGCGCTGAGATAGCGGTGTACTGTGCCGAGAGAGACGCTGTATCAGGGGGTAGATGAGAGCGATGAAAGGGCGTCCGCGTCAGAATGCTTGCGGCCAGACCTGTACACCACTTGGATATCATACTCTTGAAGCCGGAGGGCCCACCGACCGAGGCGGCCCGAGGGATCTTTCAAAGTCGACAACCAGCAAAGAGCGTGGTGGTCCGTGACGACTTAAAACGGGTGGCCATAAAGGTAGGGTCGGAACTTGGCAAGAGCCCAGACTATAGCCAGGCACTCTTTCTCAGTGGTTGAATAGTTGGTCTCGGCCTCTGTGAGGGTTCGGCTCGCGTAGGCGACAACATACTCGTGATAGCCAGGCTACCGTTGCGCGAGCACCGCACCAAGGCCCACGCCGCTTGCATCAGTGTGCACCTCCGCAGGCGCCCGGGGATCGTAGTGCCGGTGAATCGAAGGAGCTGTGAGCAGCTGGCGTAGCGTCTGGAATGCGTCATCACATTCACGAGACCAGTGAGACATGTCGGTGCCAACGGTGAGAAGTCGCGTCAAAGGTGCGATAACGGTCGCGAAATTGCGCACAAAGCGACGAAAATAAGAACACAGGCCGATGAAGCTCCGGAGGGTCTTCAGTGACGTCGGCTTAGGGAAGTCGGTGACAGCTCGAAGTTTCGCAGGATCAGGGAGGACGGCGTCTTTGGACACAACGTGGCCCAAGATAGTCAAGGTGCGAGCTGCAAAGCGACACTTTTTGATATTCAGCTGAAGACCAGCGTTCTTAAGACATGTCAAAACTTGGTGGAGACGTGAGAGGTGCGTCGAGAAGTCTGAAGAAAACACGACGATGTCATCAAGGTAGCATAGGCAAATGTTCCATTTGAGAACGCGAAGTATGTTATCCATCATGCGCTCGAAAGTTGTGCGGGCGCATTACAGAGCCCGAATGGCATGACGGTAAATTCATATAGCCCATCAGGGGTGACAAACGCTGTCTTCGGTCGATCGCATTCGGCCATGGGAACCTGCCAGTAGCCAGATCGTAGGTCCAATGACGAGAAGTACTCAGCGCCTTGTAAACAATCGAGTGCATCGTCAATTCGGGGCAAAGGGTAGATGTCCTTCCGTGTGACTTTGTTTAGGCGGCGGTAATTGACACAGAAACGAATAGAACCATCCTTTTTTCGCACTAGCACAACTGGAGAAGACCGCGGACTCTGGGATGGTTGAACGACGCCACGCTCGAGCATGTCATTCACTTGGTCGTTGATTATACAACGCTCCGCCGCTGAAACTTGATAGGGGCGTTGTCTGAGGGGAGAGTGCGACCCGGTGTCGATGTGGTGGGAAACACTGTTCGTATGACCCAAGGCGTGTTCCGTACAGTCGAACGAAGAACGGAAAGTATCTAGGAGAGACAGGAGTTGCTCGCGGTGCTCGAGGGAAAGGTTGGTGTCAACGCATCAATCAAAGACTTCGGTAACCAATCGCGAGCTTTTCGGAAATGGTGTCATGGCGTCGAGCGAAAGGCCAGAAGAGTAGCCAGGCACGTCCAAACACTCAGACATGTCAATAGGTTCGACACAGCCGAGGCACTCGTCGCGAAGCAGAGTCAGCGGGTATTGGAACGGGTTGTCCACTAGCATAATTGTTGTACCAGCCGCTACGTCAAGAACGGCGAATGGAAGTGGTAGAGATTTGCGGTGAAGAAAAAAGATGAAGGCGTGAACAGTACCGAGGTGTCGGGCGCCGATTGACACAACAAAACGACTGGTATTGAAGTGCTTGGTGGCAGATCAGTCTCGGCGGCGACAATAATCTTTAAGGGGGCGGGAGAGGCAGAGTGGTGTAAACGACAGGCAGAGCAACTTCGGCACGGGCACAGTCAATGACGGCACGGTGGCGCGACAAAGTCCGATCCCAGGATGACATCATGGGAGCAGGAAGGCAGAACAAGGAACTCAATTGTGTAAACTACGTCCTGAATAACGATCCTAGCGGTGCATGCGGCTGAAGGTTCGATGGGCTCCGTGATGGCAGTACGAAGTACAAGGCCAGAAAGTGATGTGGTGACCTTCCTAATCTTACGGCAAAGAGTCTCACGTATGACGGAAACTGCAGCGCCCGTGTCGATGAGTGCGAATGTAGCGGCTCCTTCAACCTGTATTTCTATAATGTTTTGCGGCGATAGCGGAGGTCTTGGGCATTTCGACAAGCGTGCAGCTCTTGCCTCCGAAGCTGCAGCATTTAGTTTCCCTCGTTGGAAGGCAGGCGACGACGCATCGGCGATATCGAACGGCGACGCGGTGATGGTGAACGACGGGGGCTGAAGTTCTGACGACCGGTTCAGAAGTTCGGCTATGGGTTCGAATCAGCATGCTGGTGGGATGCAGGTACCTGTGGCTCAACGACGACGTCCTGACGCGGCAGGCGACGGCGACAAAAGCGCGCCACATGTCCCGCGATACCGCACGAGAAGCATATCGGCCGATTGTCCCGCGTGCGCCATGGATCTTGTGGCCGGAAGTACTGAGGGGGCATTTGAGGGACAGGGAGAAGCGCTGGGCGCGGTGGCGGCGCCGAGTAGGGGAGTGTCGTTGGTCTAGGACGCGACACGACTTCAGCGTACGTCAAAGGTGCAGCAATCTGAGCTGGTGCAGCAATCTGTTGGACTGGTGGAAGGGCCTCTGAAACCTGCTCGCGGATGGCCCGCTGCACGGCCGAGGACAAAGGTTGGACAGGCTCCTGGGTGAGAGGGAGCAGCGAGAGCTGGCGGGCCACTTCTTCACGAATGAAGGCTTTGATCTGAGGCAGCAGAGACCCGTCATCAGCCTGTCCGTGAGCAGTCACCAAACTGGAAAGGGAGGCCACTTGAGGAACAGTTTGGCGGGCGAGCGCTCGTTGCCGGCGTAATTTATCGAAGCTTTGGCAATATGTGACTACGGCTGCAACGGTGGTAGGATTCTTGGCCATGAGCATCTGAAAAGCGTCGTCATCAATCTATGACGAAGATCTATGACGTCCTCGATGTAACTAGTGAAAGTCTCGCCTGGCTGTTGTGCTCGGTGGCGAAGGCGCTGTTCAGCGCGAAACTTTCGCACCGCAGGACGGCCAAATACCTCCGCGAATGCAGTCTTAAAGTCATTCCATGTCGCAATGGTTGCTTCATGGTTGCGGAACCAGAGGTGGGCGACACCCGCAAGATAAAAAATAACCTTGGTGAGCTTTGTCCGATCGTCCCATTTGTTGTGGTTGCTCACCCGTTCGTACGACGAAAGCCAGTCGTCGACGTCGGTATCAGCGGTGCCACTGAACACAGCCGGGTCTCGTTCACGAACGGCACCGCAGGTGATTTGCACAGTTGACGAAGTGGGTCGCTCACCGGCGTTGTCTGGCATGGTCGTGGGGGTAGTGGAGGGCAGAGTGTGGCTGCGGAGTTCCAGGGCGAGTTGTTAGGATAGTTAGGATACCCAGCACCTCCACCAAATTATATGGGGTTTATTGGCGTTTAATCCCGTTATGTCCAGCGCAAAGAGCACCCGAGCAGTTCCAGCCAAACGCCAGCGCGAGGCAAAACCAGCGACACCGATCCTTTCGTCTTTCTCTTCCTCACTTCAGGAGCCATGCGACCACAGCTGCGCTTGTGCTAACTTCATTACACCGTGATTTAATTCTTGGAATGAATTTTCTCCGGGAATATGGTGCCATCGTCGACCTCAGGAAGCGTTACATCACTTTCTCTGCGAGGAACGCTACGACGCAAGATGAATCCTGCCGCCATAGAGCCGGACTTGGCGTTTCCGATGACAGCGTGACTATACCGCCTCGTTCCAGCGTTATGGTTCGGGTGATATCTGAAGAGTCGCGCAAGGGTGAAGTCCTAGCAGAAGGCAACATTTCCCTTTTGCTGAAGCTAGGAATCTCTGCGGCACGAGGCATCGTTGACCTTCGAGATGGCTGGACTGAAAAATTGCTAACAAATTTCACCAATGAGCATCGACACCTTTTTCGCGACACTGCCATCGCCTACGCTGAAGCCTTCGAGGACATCATTCAGTGTTTCGCTTCTGAAGAAACCGACACCGATGAAGCCTCGCTCGCAGGCATTGACATCATTAACGAGCTGCTGCAGGAGAAAAAGAAGGCACTGCGGCAACTGCTATCGGAATTCAAGGCGTGCTTTGCGTCTTCGTCAAAAGTTAGTCAAACGCCAATCACGCGGCCTATCCATCAGCAGCCGTATCGTGTCTCGCACAAAGAACGCGAGGCAATCAAAGCGCAAGTAAAGGAAATGATTGACGATGGCGTCATCGAGCCTTCAAGCAGTCCGTGGTCTTCACCGGTCGTACTCGTCAAGAAGAAGGATGGCACGCTTCGCTTTTGTGTTGATTACCGAAAGCTCAACAACGTCACAAAAAAAAGACGTTTACCCGTTTCCGCGCATGGATGACTCTCTGAACCGGCTACGGTGAGCTAAGTACTTTTCATCGCTTGATTTAAAAAGCGGCTATTGGCAGATTGAGGTCGACGAGCGGGACCGTGATAAACCTGCCTTTGTCACTCCGGACAGTCTTTACGAGTTCCAGGTGCTTCCCTTCGGTCTTTGCTCTGCTCCAGCAACTTTCCAACGGATGATGGACACTGTGCTAGCTGACCTGAAGTGGCAAAGCTGCCTCGTCTGCCTAGATGATGTGGTCGTTTTCTCAGCCAGTTTTTCTGAACATCTTATCCGACTACGTCAGGTACTCGAGGCAATCCGATCGGCTAACCTTACACTTGTTGTCTTCAGTCGGTGATGCAGGTACGAGTCGTGGGAGAAGAGGAGTGTTTTAATGGAATGATAAAAGAGTTACATGGCCACACAGGCTGACTACGCCACACAGGCGAACTCACAAACAAGAATAGCCACACGTATGCTTCCTTCACCGACCAGTCGACAACTGCGCAACTGCTACGTGGGTCTCAAGCTTCGTTAGGCCCACTATAGCGCACTACATGAAGAGCGCTTCCCGAGGGAGGGCGCTAGCGATATGCTTATACATTCGGCCATCCTGAATTGAGCTTAACGTCCTCGTTAAGGTGATCCTACATAATGTTTTCTTAATTATCTTATAAATGCTCGGTTATCCTACAATTCACATTTCCTAAAATAGAAACAGTAAAAGAGAAATATAATACTACTAGCTTAATGCAGAAATTTAAAGAATACGCAAGCAAGCGCTTTGTCCAAGAACATACGCTTGAAGTTCACCACAGCACACAGAGTAATTCGGTAGTTCGTAATGTACAGGTCTGAAAAAAAGTCATTTCTTCCGGCCATCTTGACTGGCTTGAAATTGCGGAAAGCCACAACACGAGAAAAAAAAAAAGATGTTTCCCACTACACGAGAACTTCGCACAATAGAATTCTCGGTGTACACAGAGAGAGGAAAAAAAATCACAACACACAGTCTTGTAGTCTGGCTGGTACAGTCCGTTTAAGTTGTGGACGCTGCTTTACTGAGATTGCTTCTTCTTGAGGCTCTTCAGATGTGTCATCCTGGTGTGATGTTCGAGTTGTAGAGCCTCACTTCTTTACTTGCGAGACGTGCGCGGCTGTTGCAAGCCTGCTTCTGCTTTCTGATGTAAGTCAGCGACACGGTATGTGTCTGCCGCCAAAACTTGCGTGATAACGAGAGGTCCACGATACTTCGGTTGAGTTTTGGACGGATTCCCGGTATGTTCTGGAGCCTTGCTCATAAATACAATTTCCCCAAATTCATAAAGTTTTTCAGGGTAGTAACGGCGATCGTAGGCCTGTTTGGTAAGGTTTTGCTCGTCGAATGACCGTTCACGTACTTGAGTTCTTAATTCGTGAGGATGTTGCCAAGGGTCTTCCTCGTCGGGAAGCTGCTAGAGTGCAACTCCATAAAAACTTGGCTTGTAGCCATGAAGCATCTCAAAAGGACTCTTGCCTGTGCTTTTGTGTATAGCATTGTTCAGGCAGCACTCAACTTGTTTCAAGTTCACATCCCCATCACACTGCTCAGGATCATTAATGGCAGTTGTGATGACAGGCAATATGGTCCTATTCGTCCTCTCCACTTGACGATTTGCTTGAGGGTGGCGAGACGAATTTAACACATGTCAAATAGTCCGTATAGAACAAAACTCTGCAAATGCTTTGGAAGTAAAGCAGGTTCCTCTGTCTTATGATAGTGGTTGGTAACCCTCTTTCGAGTATAAATTCATCAAGAGCACGAAGAACTTGCATTTTGCGAATATTATTTTGCTACGTTGATGCCTTTCTTTCTTTTTCTTTTTTTTTTCCTTTTCGAATAACGTTTGGCTTACGTTGATTTAACCGTAGTTCTCCGCTTACCCAATGCCTTCCTGAAGGCCTGTAAAGTATTCAGAAATCATTGTTTTTTTTTTTTTAAGTAAGTAAAAAAAATTAAGCCAGTTCCACGTTTGTGAAATCTGATAAAACAGCGGATTTCTGCAGGCGTGGCTGTATGGCGTAGTAGGTATTCTTTATTTAGTTGTGACGGTTCATTGAGGCGGAGCCCCCGAGAAACCAATTGAAGGCAAAGCCGTTTGTTAGAGAACACACACAAACTTTTAATAAAAACCAAAACGAAAAGTAACCTGTAAAATAAATAGTTCAAGAAATATCACGGCAAAAAGAAAACACTCAGAGCAAACTCATGGTATTGGTGACACGCGAGTCCGGGCTGAGGTCGCGTGTGAGGGCGCGTACTAGTTCGCAGAGGATGGGAGGCGGCGAAACAACGAAAGACTTGGCATTCGTCTCACCAAGGGCCGGCGTATTGGACCGTTGGGCAGGCTACCAGAGCGCGGCAGCTCTGGCTTGGCGAGAGAAGGCTTGGCGGCACGGGCAGATGGCGGCGGCGTTCTGGCCAGGCAGCTCGGCGTGGAACTCGGGCCCGTAGCCCGACTGGTCACGTTCCGCCCACGGGCGCAGAAGTTCGCCGGCCTCGGGCAGCTGTTCACGATCGGGTAGAGTGGCGACGCCCAGGAGCGGGTTGGCAGGAGGCCCCGGTCGGGTGAAGTCCTGGTGGCTCGGGTCTGGAACCCGACGGCCGTCTTCAACTCCCGGTTCGGTGGCCGACCTTCTCCTGGCGTCGCTTCCTGGAACTTCCCCTCTTCTGCCAACCCGCCTCGCTTTTCTGCCACTCTGGCCGATTCCTCGTTTGCACATTGGCCGCTCGAAGCTTCGTGGTCTCTTGCGATTGGATGCCTTTTTCTTCTATTTTTTCTTTTTGCGCCGCGTGTTCACATGCTGGACGGTTTTCGACGTTGTCGTCTTTCAACCAGCACGTAATTCGCCTCCGCGCGCGCGCTCCTTGTCGTCTGCTTCTTGTTTATCTTCATTCACCGCTTGGTGTCGCGCATTCCGCAGTATGACGCTCGCCTTTGGACCGTGATTACCCGGGTTCAAATCCCACCTTTCTCTCTTTCTCTCATTCTGTGTTTCTCTTTCTCTCTTTCTCGCTCTCATTTTCTTTATCTCTAGCACATAGCAAGTTGTGTTACAATCGTCGGTACAACGCAATCATATGGTTCCCATAAATGCACGTTCTGAAAGAGTGGGTGTATAGCCTAGTTTCTCCAGGAAAGTACCTCGGGGTTCCGCTAAATTATTACCGAAATGCTGAGGAATATTGGTCTGAGGAAAACAAACGCGTTAAAAGTACTACCTATAAATGCGGTGGCCATAACTCTTCAGTGCTGCAGTGCACTTGTAGTGCAGTGGGGCAAGAGCTTCCGTTTGCAATATGTTTTTAATTGCCAAAGTGTTCTACGTGTTGCAAGTGATGAGCATGGCCAGAAGTTCGGTTCAAAAAGTCCACCGAGTCTTTGCGACCTTATATGGGGATCGTAGTGGGAGCTCAGTAGCTGGCGCAATTTGTTTCATAAGGCGAAAAATGGGGGTCTAGGGCTCTCGCACTTCTTCTTCAAGCAGTTGGTGAATAGATTCTTCTGTGTGCGGGATCAAACTGCAGTTTTTTTTTTTTAGAACTGTGATCCAAGCACGAGTACATCATTATGTATCTGTTTTTTTTGTATCGTCATTTTCTTGGAAAGCAGCTAGGACCGCTTAGTTCTTATTTGCGTGAATTGGTTATGTCTATACGTTTGCTCAAGGCAAGACATTCATATGAATACTTGTCTGATGTTACGGAAAAGCGTTTGTATTGTGATATTCTTGATTTGTTCCTACCAATACCTGTCTATCGAGCTGTCTACATGCTAGGTGCTGAGCGCGATGTGCTAAAGCGTGTTAAAAAAAAATGCCGGTCAGGCCCTCAGTTAAACCGTTCTTTTTTTGAGATACATACCGACACTCTCCCTGTTAAGCCATGGTTATAACGTAAAGGTCTTGTTGTACCTTGGTCAGTAAACTGTTTAATCTGTACAAAACCGGAAACAATAGAGCATATTTTTCTAGACTGCCACGATGTCGTATTCCTGTGGGATGTCTTGCAAAGAACTCTTAAAAAAGAATTGCCGTTAAGCCCTTTTGGAATCCGGTTTCTTCCACGTGCGGATACAGGGGAAGTGCCGAGTGATGTGCTAATGTTGCTTTGCATGCATAGCGTATGGAAGACGAGAATGGATATTAGGCATGCTCATATACAAACTCACTCAGCAAGACACTATTTTGTTGAGAGTGTGATCTACACCCGAGACTTGTTCAGAGCACAATGTGAACCCCCGAGTGGCTACATGTATTAGACCAATTGGCTTCTGTGAAGCCTTTTTAAACCACATACTCTGGCCGAGTTGTGGCTGGTGTACTTAGAATATGTACATGTGTATCTGATAACTTGGTTTGTGTTTGTGAAATGGCAATAGAGAAAAAAAAAAAACGAAGTATACCTAGTTATGACGCCCGGGTTCGAATCCCGCCTCGCCAAGAAAGCTTATTTTATTTATTTATTTCTCTCGCTCTCTGTCTGTCCCTCTTTCTCTCTCTGCACCTCCTCTCATTTCACACTCTCTCCAGTTCACTCGACACTGTGAACGCCATCGCTCGGTAGGGATCAACCTCGACCTTAAACAGCTCCGCTGGTAATAGCATGCAGACATGCAGAGAAGCGGCTTGCAGTTTTATATTCGGTATAATTAACATTTTAACGCGACAGCGTTAAGAGCCCCGTGTCGCAGAAAATCCGGCGTCGGTGTTGGCGTGGGCTCGCTGGCGTTGGTGGCGGAAATAATCATCCCAAACCAGGCGTTAGGGCACAAAATTTAATTTCTCGAAGTAAAATCCGTCAGAAAAAGTGCAAACTACGACTTAACCACAACCTACGGACGAATGCTATCGCGTTCCACTCTTACCTCCGTATTCAAGAACGAGCCTTAAACTTGACGAAAAGTTCAGAAACTGCTGGATGAGTTTCAGAAACTGCACTTAAGGCGCACTTATGAAAGTGTCACTTTTCTGGTTAAGTGACGCGCATGGGGACGAGGCTGGAAAAGTTTTCATTCTTGTTTTGTTAACTGAAGCACAAATAAATTATCGTAACGCTAACCTAACGCTGTGCGTAAATGTTTACAGGCTTTACAAAATAACGTTGCGCAATAAGCTAAATAAATATTGCAAACGGTTGCCGGCTTATCGTTTTTACTAGCACCCGTTAAACAGCACTGTCGATATTTTGCCGTCTACACCTGTTTGTGCACCTCGTGTGTGGCTTGGTTCGCGCTTCATTTCTACTGTTTTTGTGCGTGCGTTCGCCGAGTTCACATGTTTTGAGTGTTCGCTGTGGACGAGAAGAAGGTGAACTTCTCCGAAGAGGAGCGCGGTCAGCTCATCGACCTCAACAGCATTTGGAAGCTTTACGAGCTCGTGGAACAACCGCGCAGCGATTATATGCGATACACGGCTTATTATGCGGGATACTGCGGACTGTGAGACATTCACAAGATCGCCGGTGATGACTTGAAATATTCCTGCGCCGTAGAATCGCAGCGTCACGAGCAGTTGAAGCAGCGGTGGTGCGGACAGGCCACGGTTGCCGCACAGCGTTCGAAGCAGCATTCGAACAACGATGCCTGCAGATAAACTCGTTGCAGCATTCCATGGGGTCCCTGTGCACTTGTCACGTGTACGCAGAGCCCTCGTTCGTATCGTCTGCGCGAGTGAGCGAGGCTGCCGTAGTAGTCGGCCACGTTTTCCCGTAAGTGCGGGTTGAGGTAGGTCCGGGGCAGCCTTCGCGGTTACTTTTCGGGGCATAAGTACAGAGAGAAGTACAAGTCTTTTTCTTCAAAACACGTTAAGTGCCGTAGTGCGACTTAAGTCAAGGCTCGTTCTTGAATGCGGTGGTTCAAGGCGAAGTTTAAGCGTCCTCCCATTCTAATGGTGCGCGGCACAAGCAAGCAACGCTCACGCAGCAATTTTCATATAAGACGGCCTATATTGCCCCTGGAAAAATGTCTTCCCAGCAATGCATTTGTGTTCAAAAGTGAAGCCGACTTCAAGGTGATCGGTGTAAGCTTGGTCTTTATAAGCTGGCTCTCCCACGATCGCTCTTGCAGTGAAGCCTACTCATAAAGAAAAATGCGATGCGAACGGGGCCCGATAACGCTCTCGCGTTCCACTCTTAAAGACGAAGCTTAAGCGTCCTCCAATTTTAATCATCTGTTTATAATTATGGTAATGCCTGTTTGGACGGCAACTGCACATGCTCATAAACTATGTTGCATAATTTGTCATTTAGTGCTTCACGCACAATTTCTTGCTCCATCCAGCCTTGAGACCGGCACGCTGCAGGCAGTGGCACGCAATTGAGATAACTGCGCTTTAGCTGAAACATTTTTTGCACATTTCAGTGACACTTCAACTTGAATATTTCCCTTTGGAATGGCGCATTAATCCTGCGACTTAGCCAGGTTTGTCCGTTTGCTGACAAAGTCAACAGCTAAATAAGTAGACGAGCATACGATTTTTCTTTCTGTACGGCAGTAGCTTGTGATCTGATGCATAACAATGCGCCTGTCACTGGCTCCTGTTAGTGAACTGGGTCCAAAATTCTCTAGTCAAATTGTAAAATGACATCATTACACTAGATGACTTAGCACGATGAAGCGTTACTGTGGCTATGGCGGCAAAAATTAAACAAAGAAATCTGGCGCGTACTGTGCCAGAAACACAATATGATTATGAGGCACGCCGTGGTGGGGGGCTCCAGATTAACGTACACCTAAATCTATGTACACGCGTGATTGAGGCAGGCTTATGTGGACGGATCCTTAGCACCCTATCACGACGGCGAAATGCACCGAGGTAAGTAAGGGCGGACACCAGCAGGCGACTCGTTTAAAGCTTTGGAACCAGCTCGCAAAATGATTAGCATAAATATATAGTAGAAGTACAGTGCGTTTCTGGCACATGACGAACTCCAGCAGGGACATGCTCGCGTGAATGTAGTGGGAGTATGTGTGCAGTAAGAAATGAACGCATGTCAGCCGTCATTTCCTAACACTCGTCCGAGCGCTCGTCCTCGATGCATGAAAAGCCCCTCGGTTGCGAGCGGAGAAAGAGCGGGCCGCGCCCACGGCTCAACTTCTCCGTGGGCCGGCCAGAGCAAAACTCCTACCAGCGTGCGCAATCTCAGGAGGCCATGGGGCTAAGCTGGGTTCCGTCACGCGGTCCAGAACTTGCCACGCTTGTGACATACACTAATGTCTCGCCCTGAAATGCAAACTTACACGCAACAGAGTGGCGAGGGTGCAGTTAGCAAGAGAAAGCACCCGCAAGCTGGAAAATTTTACCGGGGTTTGAAGCAACGCTATATCGGGTGACGACCGAAACAAGAAATAGCTGGCCAATTGGGAAGTGAATTTCTTCCGTTGTTGCGAAGAACTTGACGAATATCGTTGTGTCCTCTGACGTACATTGCGGCGTTTGCGGCTTGCGGTGAACTAAGTTTGCGACCTCGTAAAGTATAGGAAGACAGGAGCAGCGTGCCATTTGGTCTGCGCTGCGTCGATCTCGTCCGCGTCAATCCCTTGGCTCTCGTGCCAGCTTCTTCAAGCTGTCCTACGTCACTCGAACGATAATCGAGAACTAACACGCCACCATTGCCTGTCGCATCGAACGTCCGTCTCGCGACCGCCACTGCGGCTTTGCCCGCCATCTGCTTATCCGGGACGGGAAGCAAAGAAGCACACGCTGAATGAGCACACGGGGGGTGGGCTTTCCCGCATGTCAGCCCACGGGAAAAAAGGAAGCCGTCTCGGTCTTTCTCGCGAAGTGGACGTACAGGGATTTGGGGGCGAGCGCCAAAAGACGGGGAATCGCCGCAGAGTTTTTCCCTGGAGGAAAGTCGCAGCGAAGCGGAACGCCATCACGACGTCCCGCCTCTAGACAACCCCGCAGCGCCCATTTCGTTGGAACCGTTTGTTTTGCGTGAGTCACAGCGGCGGGTGTCGACCCGCTTGTGCACTCGGCCCGTTCATTTCCGTGCGAAGGGACTCGTCTTCATTGATTCCTCTGCGCCACCCTGAAACCGAAACGCGCGGCGTGCCTCGATGCCGTGCAGCTGAACATGTGCGCACGTACATACGACGCACAAGAGCATGCAACTATGCTGCATCATGTGAGATCTCTCATGTGCAGCCTTCTCGGCGCTTCCTTCTATCTGCGACCGTGCACTGCCGTGGACAAAACTTTTCAAACCGTGCCCGCAGAGAAAACGATGCTTTTCGTCGAATTCAGTGTGCACAACCAGGAACTTAGCGAAGAAACCCAGTTGGAAGTTGGGCGCATATGACACGGTGAAGTTGAGCGTATTCTCTGTGGGCGCGGCACGCAACCTTTCTGGCTCCGGCTGCAACAGCATGCAGTGGCTTACCACGCAAGTTCTACATAGCGCCTTGCGCAACATCCACAAGATTTAAATGAAATAACACCGATTCCTTGGTTGCGCAAGTGCATGAAATGCTTGGACAGCATGCTTTGCACCTTCAGTGCATGTTACAATTTCTGGCGTTCGCTGCAGAAATTGGCCACGGTATTTACGCACTTGTCAACAACCCATGGAGTTTTGTGTGTGTGCGTGTGTGTAATCTGAGAACACATCCAATGGCGGCAACTATCGGTGAAGGAAACAATGGAGGGTAGCAATTAAAACTACTTTAGCCTTTACGGCGCGCTTCTTTAAACAGTAAACTGCCATGAAATAGCGCAACTTGCCGCGGAGACGCAATACTATGCTGATACGATGGGCTCTCGATTAAATAACTTATAGAGAAACGAAAGCTTCCTTTACCCAAAGATAAGGACGATATTAAAGTTTGGAGTTGTTTGTACAGCACGTTTAGCATTGGGCAGTGCAACGTGAGGTATATCCAGACGAGACGTACGCAGCGTTTACTTCCGAAAAGTATTTATTTGGAAAAACGGACACACTTACACGTGCAAAAATGTTGACAAAGTATAATGATAAAAATGACACTAGAGAAATGTCGAGCCACGAAACTGTTGAAGAAAATGAACTTGTGAATGCTGATATGAATCCATGAGATTTATTCCAGGAAACACGCTCTTTATCCGAGAGTGTCATTGATGGAGCACTAACGCATCGTGACCCCTGTGGGGCTATAAATAACGTCTCCAAAGTTTCCCTGTGGGACGCCTGTGCAAAACTTTTGTTTCTGTGAATCGTGACTGACACGCGCACTGTCTAATCTCGTACTTCCAACTCTTCTATTATTTCCTTCACGTTTCCCTGTCTGGTCTGTGCAAAGACTCTCACATGGTATACAGGCACATCGTACCGACGCATTATGCGCAAGTCATTTGGAGACTGCGGCGCCACAATTATCGCAATCCTTACGCGACTAAAGTGTTAATTCTCTGCTCTGGATATTTCTAGACACTAAGCGATTCCATATAACTTATTCTTATGATTGAGCGTATTGGCTTCAAATCGAAAAAAAAAGAATGTGCGCCGATTCGTTATTTCTTCTTCTTCTTCTCGGGAATTTGATAGTAATTATTTGAATTTGAAGTTCCGAATACGAATCCAATAGTACACCCTAACCATTCGTATTCGATAAGGAACAATTGGGTATTTCGAATATTGAAACTAATAAAATATTTCGCAACAACCAACTATAGTAATATATGGTTACTGTTTTGTTCTCCATCTATTAACTCAAGCGTCGCAAATTATCAGAAGTCAAACAACGACACAAGTTTTCGAAGCAATGAAGAAACAAAATGGATCATGAGAGTTTTGTGTTCGGAAGTCATTGGGGCTTCCACCATGACAACCTGGGAGCTTTGCTTATGTTCTGTCATTTATTGTTTTTGGTCGTGTAGTCTTGTAGCATTTCTATGCTTTGTGTTACAACCAGTGATGTTCTTGCAACGGACCATTTTACTTTTATGTGCTGCAGGCAAGTCGTCTAGCAGCTTTTTTTCTTTTTTTTTTTTTTTTTAACCCCACGCTTGTCAATTCAGTTAGAAAGCGAATGTGTCCAAGTTTATGCAGCCGATAAAACTACTATCCCTACTCCGAATAGCTCTCTACCAATTTGCTATCGCAATTGATGCTTCGCCTTTCAGGTGAAACTGCGACATTTTTTTTTTTTTTCTTAACATGTCTTGCCTTTTTGGGCAACCATTTATTGGCCTTTATAGAAAGCTCCATTCCATACAGCAGCCATTCATTCTTGGAAAGTTTTTCAACCAAAGTTTAAAGATGTTGGAAGGCTATTCGTGCAGTTTTTCTATTGACAGTTAGTGATGTTGTGTTAACAACTAATCCTTCGTTCCTGATATTCAGCTCTCTTTTTTGCGCTAGTCAGTAGAGGCGTCCTAAGCAATTTTACCGCAATAAATATTCCTTCCGTAACATATGCGTCTGCGTTTGACTATATGATATCCGATTCGATATTCGATATTTACCATTCGTGTTCAATTCGTATTGTATGTACGTGTTGGTATTCAAATATACACGTGCTTGTGGTCATAGGCTTGGTACATTATTCTTTTTTCCCCTTACAGAGAAATGCATAAATTGAGCTTTGTGTGCTTGCAATCGCTCTCTTGATAAAGGCCGCACACCGACCGAAACGTCGAAATTAAATGTTTTTGCTTTTCTACGTACGCCTGGATTTCCTTTAATTTATTAAACATCGGAACCGAAGAATTACTTCCTTCCCTCTGATGAAGAGGAGAGCGAGGTTCGTCTGGGCATCGCGCGTCGACGCTGACGCTTCGTAAAGTGCTAACGCTTGGAGACTCACTCAGCGTGTACTACAACAGGGTATACGTGACAATATATATATATATAGAGAGAGAGAGAGAGTGGATGAAAAACAACTTGCCGCAGGTGGGCAACGATCCCACGTCTTCGCATTACGCGTGCGATTCTCTTTCCATTTGAGCAACCGCGGCGCCTTTCTCCCATCCACGTTTTAGGGTATTTGTGTTTTACTAGTAGAACTAACCCTGGGAGTGTTAGCCAGCGCCACCACTCACAAACCATGGCGGCGGATGTGGAACATCCATTCTGCCGCAGGCATCACGAGTACGTGATCTATTGCTAAAATATTTTTCATCCACTTCCATTTCCATTAATCTATAATTAATTTAATTCAATTAGTAAGTACAAGTAATTTCCCTTGTGTCGTCTTTGGTGCCCTTGTTGGCTTCTTATGATATGATTAATAAAAATTGGGCCCCTCGGTACCCTTCCTTCTTGTTAAATATAGTACCGTGCTACATATAATTTGTATGAATTCCTTAACAAATGCTAGGAACCATTGTGCGGGGCTCTTTAACGTGCACCTAAGTGCACGAGCGTTATTGCATTCCACGCGTGTAAGTTTGTTCGCAAACCAACACTGAACAGTTCGACCGGTTATATTCTTGTAAGTTGCCGTTACTTTCAGGACCTTTCTTTTGCAACATAGCCCCGTGATAAAACTGTCACTTTAGCATAGGCCAACGAGGGTGAAGCCAAAAGCCTGCGCGCTCAAGAGATATTCATTCAATTACTTGACATTGTAATTGGAATGCCTTGTTACTTCCTATTGCTTGTTTTTTCCCACCAAACGTCATGTGTTCGAGTGTCTTAATTGTCGCTACCTTAATTACATGTGCCTTAATTAACTTCGCCCTAATTATCACCAATGGTCGTGGGTTCGACACCCACCAAAGGTTGAGGGTGCGACTTCCACTAAAGGTTGGGAATTCGAGTGCCTTAATTAACTCTATATTATTAATTGTGCCTTAATTAACTTCGTCTTAACACCACAGGTCGTGAGTCCGACTCCCACATAAGCTCGAGCGTTCGATTCCCGCCGAAGGTCGTGGGTTCGAGTGCCTGAATTAACTCCATCTTAATTATCTTTGCCTTTTTTGGCATCATGAGTGGCATCGGAGCCAGCTGTGGAAGAAGACGACGACGAGAGCAGTGGCACGAGCGCGTCTATGCGCGAGGCAAGCTCACATGACTTTCTGTACCGCACGCCACGTTTTCAAAGCCACCGTCTGATGAGGCATTTAAGGTTTCGCCTTAAAAAATAATCATGTGGTTTTACGTGCCAGAGATAGAGAACTGAAGAGAGGAAAGGCAGGGAGGTTAACCCGATGTGACTTCCCGGTTTGCTACCCTGCACTGTGGTGAGCGAAACAGGGGTTGCAAAGAACACAGCGAGAGAGAAAGAAAGAAAATTATGGTCGATCCCTCTTTCATAGGTAGAAAGTGAAACGTGTCTTCACAACTCGCCGCAGCGAAAGGCGCACCATTTGCGGGCCGTGTTGCAGGTTTGCTATTGGCCAGCGCCGTCCTGCTGGCTTCGGCGAAGGTGCGAACATTGTAGTGGCTACGGCAGCCTGTCGAGTGCCGACGCGCTCGAGTGGAATTCCGTGGCCTAGTGGTAGAGCACCCGCCTCGGCTGCGGGAGGTTCTGGGCTCGATTCCCACCGCCTCCGGGCACCCACTGGGGCACAAGCGTACCTGGTGTTCGGCTTCCCTCAGGGGTGATACGCTTGGGAGAGGAACCTGCGCCCTAAATTCCCCGTCGAAACCCTCGTAAGCACAGAAAACAAGTGATATTTGGGCCGCTCCCATGGCGGCCATTTCCCATGTGGCGCCTATTGACGCCTTCGGGTTGAGGGCAAACACGTCTTCCCAAGCGTTGAGGTCCAATTATGGCCGAGAACCAGGCCGGGAGCGCGCTTGTACCTATTTTACCGGTAGGTACCCGGTGGTAGCACTTGCCTCCCACAGTTTGCCAATACCATCTAAACAGCACTAATTTCGATTTCTTCACGGGAAATTGTCAAAAAAATGCGCTTTTTGCGAGTGTGCAGACGATTGCGCGTCTTACATCTTAGTTGCAGTACTCAAATGCGTAAGGAAAGCAAAGGGGTTAAAGAAAAGGGGGGGGGGGGGGGGGTTAAGTCGGCCTCAGAGGGGGGGGGGGGGTACAACCCCCGAATCCCCCCCCCCCCCCCGTCGATGCGCCACTGGCGCGAAGGCATTCTGCTTCACGCTGGCGTCTCTCTCGCCGGACTAAAGCGAGATTCGCCCGGTAACGTCGTTGTCTTTCTGCGCCTTTTAGCGCAGTAGTTTTCTTAGGTGGTGCCATCGCAAGCCAAGCAGTAAGCGATGCACTGTTGATGCACCTGGAAGCCGCAATCCGTCGGCGACGAGGAGCCACGGGCTAATCCGACGTTAACTGCCTACACGAGGCCACAGAAGTACATGGATTTGTCTGTTCTTAGTGCTTGTTAATTTAGACGTTCTTGTGGCTTTGCTTATTGCGCCTTATATGCCGTCATCGCCGTAAATTTCAAAGCAATATATGCTTTTGAAGTGCAGAAGGACGCTGCGAACACGCACAAGCACTACTAATTACAAAGGTTCAGCTTGTCGAGGTGTCCAAATCGAAACGCGCCAAGCGTCTCAATGCCCTGTCTTGCGCGCGATAAATTCATAAGGGCGTTTTATGTCACGTGTCGATGCACGCGTCCGTGGCCTAATGGTTTCAATATCCGGCTTCTTTCATTTCATTTCGTTTTTATTGTATGATTATTAGATGCCAAGCATTTTTTGCTCGGGGCTATGTCACTCCCTACCTCCCTCCGCCGTGCGGCGCCCACACCCCTACTGCGCAATGCGCATCCTCCTCCCCCACCTCTCCTCTCCTTGTCTCAGCTCCTCTCCTCCCTCCTCGCCCTCCTCTCCTCTCCGACGCTCCTCTCCTCTCCGGATTGCGCAACGAATGGCAACACCTGCGGCTCCGCGCGCGATAATGCGAAGCAGCTTAAGTTAGAGACGTGACGGTAGGCGCCCCAGAGGCACCGGCAACAGTCACCAACGCCGCGCGCGTTCGGTGCGAACGCGGGCAAAACGCCGACGGCGTCGACAGCAGTTCTGCGCGTGGCTGGTGCTGCTGCATGTCCAAGTTTATACAGCTGATAAAACTACCTTGAGTCGACCCCATGGCTGCTTCGCATACTACTCAGGGTTCCCCTACGGGAAGATGGTGTAATTTTTTTTATTGTATGATCATTGTATGAAACTCTATACACGAGGCTACACTTGGTTCTTTACAAGGAGGCTATCAAACCTGCTCGCTTGTTAGGGCCACGCTGCAGTACTTCGCTTCACTTAAGGTGGCGCCGGAGCTGATGTCACATCCGTTGCAGGAAATCAGTCGTGAAACCAGTCATAAAACACCTTCGTGTTAAATAGGACAGGTAACAGACAAGGCGTTTCAATTAGAGGCGTTTACGTGCCATAAACCACGATATGATTATGAGGTACGCCATAGGGGGGAAACTTATCTATCTTCCAGTTAAACTCCCTGCCTTTCGCATCTCATTTATCTGTCTTTCTTTCCGATTAAGTTTCACCACGCGGGGTGCACATAAGTACACCAGCGTCGTTCTTGCATTTAAAACGGCGAGTTTGTTCGCAAGCTTCAACAAACACTGAGCAGTTCGACCGGTTCTATTCTTGTAAATTGCCGTGCCTTTATTTTGCGACATACCCCCGTGATGCCGCCGTGACGCTATGATGGGCCAAATGAACGCGCTAAAGGTAACACTACTTTTCGAAGAACAACACAAATGCTCACGCCTATTTTCATTTGGTTTTCCTTTTATTTCACTGTAAACTGGAAAACCGGGCCAGCCAGTGCTCGTGGTCACCGCCAATGGATTTGTTTTTTTGTAATCTTCCCGCACTTCCTCACTCGCGGCCAGCCCGCACCGTCATTTCGATGCGGTCGTTCCCTATAACGCGCGTCCGCATTTAAAGTCCTCCTTTCTTACGACTTGAGGCGCCTTCCTGCGCGTAGTCGAGGTCGAGCTCCAGCCTCGTCCAAATCGTCGCAGGTTATATCTCTGGGTGGCGGAGTAGCGCATGCGGCTGAGGAACCCAGGAAAGGGAGGCTTTATTTGCCGGCTTTGCGGGAATGCAATATCTATGCAATATCTGCGGCTGGGCGGCCACTACTCTAAGCGGCGGCCGCGCTTTTAATATCGTCCGCCTGTGGGGCCGCTTCCTTGCGCGGAGGTGTGCGGGCCAGAGACGAATTGGGCAGCGGAAATGCGAAATGCAAACTTTGATCCGCGGGCCCATCGCACGGTCGAGTGCGTGCAAATCCGAGCTTCCAAGCCAGCGCGCAAAAGAGCAGTGAACAAAAAGAAAATCCGAGTAGGCCCGCATGCTCGCCCTCGTGGCGCCATCAGAGAACGAGGTCCGGAATTGAATTATTTACTCGCGCCTCCTCCACTATAGGTTCTCGCCGCGCCATGAGAGCGGTGCCTCAGTCGACGCCCCCGCGGAAATGTCTCGCCGTCTCGTTGAGAAAGATCGAGCGTGTGGCTGCGCTAATTCGCAGCCGCGCTTTCCTGTCTCTTCGCGCTGCCTAAACGAGTTTTAATAGGTCTCACTTATTCGTAACGGCACGTACATCGTCGTTGCTACTGAGTGTGTACTGATATTGCAATCGCAATTCTGTGTACGTTCGAGGCGCCGTTGCCGTGCTGTAACGGTATCTACGCGTGGCGATCGCACGTGGAGGTCACCAGAGACGCGCAGTATACGTTTGGCTGCAAGAGCTGTGCCCAGTCGGGTCTGCAGGACAGCGTTCTAGCACGAGCGCTGTGCGCGCACACACACTGGTGTTCCTGCTAAGCATTCACTGGTTGGACCGGAACGCGTGCCGCGAGTATTAAGGTATCGACGGCCGGACCTAACTGCCGATGGTTCTTTACCGCGAAGCTGTTAGCCTCTATAGTTGGTCGGCATTTTTCGTCGCCTGCTCACCCAAAAAGCGGCAGCTGGAAAAGGGGGTTGTGTTTCTGCGTAACAGAATTATGTTTTCTCGTATATTCAAATTAGAATCCGATGCTATCTTGTCTCTAGGTTGTAAGTCTTAGTTTGCGAATTTTGTCGCACAGCTTACTTTAAGAAATAAAATTAGTTAAATAACGCGCATGCGCCAGGCCTACAATAATGAGGTCGTCTGCTGCACATGTGCGTGCGCGCGTGACTTACGCCGCTTGTGGTGCTGGTGCTTGTGTAACGTCGTCTAAGGTCATTTTGGTGGTGGCACTTGTCTAATGTCCGCACCAGCTTCACTGTACTTTCACATGGTGGAATGGAGGTGAACTTATTTCTAGGGGGCTGACTTGGGGATTCGTGGCACAATGTTGGCCTGCCTATCTGACTTCATGTCAACATTTTAGGTACGTCTCGGTTCAATAGTTTCTCGTACATTTACGCGAGAAAATGGTGTTCCACAAGGTTGTATTCTCAACACGACGCTTTTCATAGTGAAAATGGACTCCGTTAATAAAATCATTTCATCCTCTGTTATGCACTCAATATATGTCGACCATTTGCGACTGGCTTGCCGCGCCTTAAATCTATCAACCCGCGAAAAACAACTACAAATAACAATAACTAATCTCACACAACGGGGCCGAGAAAAATGGTTTCCGCTTCTGCATTCAAAAAACTATTACAGTTCTGTTTTTCCATAAGCAAGTGTTACACTGCGATTCAGTTCTGAAATTGGACGATGCAACGCTGTCGGTCAAACAAAACTACATATTTTTAGGCGTAACTTTTGACACAAAATTGAACTTCCTGGCCCACATTAACACAACCAAAATTTCGGCAATAACTCCTGCGCATGTGTACTTCAAACCCTGCGCAAATCCTGCCCTGAATGTAGCTCCAATCCTTCTCTAATTGTGTGCTTGGGTAGTTCAAATCCAGTGCTAATGCAGCTCCACTGACGTGGAACCTGGGGAAGGGCGAAGTAGTGTTTCCCTTGTGCTATATTCTTGCACAAGTGAGGAGCAATCGAGAGCTTGTGGGGTGGTGGCTCCCTCTCTTGCGCTGCGCTGGTACCAGACTGGTGTTTCGGAAGCGATTTGCACGAATCCCTGGCTCATGCCCGCATATCCAATGCGGGTATGCGCCACACGGGATTTTATTATCTTTAATCGTGACGTAACTGACGAGCATGTGATGTTATTGATGTCATGACCTATCAGTCATGTTAGTCATACATTCGTACCCATCCATGCCAATTTTGGTATATACCAAGGGAACGAGACGCGAGTTTTCGGCAGATCTTGCTTCTTGCTTTCGTGCGTGACCACGACGGCATGACACCACATCAGACGCCGGCAGCCCGAGCCCCTGAAGTGCTTCGCACTTAATAAAGCACTAAATATTCTCAAAGTGTTATCGCACAAGCACTGGTGATATGATTGAACATGCCTACTCCGTATACGCCGCGGTCCCTTGGGCGTAGCATTCTCGACTATGGTGCAGCTAGGCAATCTTACATTAAACGGCTAGATCCAATTCATAGTCTCGGCCTGCGACTGGCAAGCGGTGCCTACAGAACATGGCCCGTTTATACGTCGACTGCCATCAGCCTTCCTTAAAGCACCACAGAGCACTACTCACTCTTTCATGTGCACTGAGAAGTCGCTCATCACCACAACATGTATGCTACAACATCGTAACACAATGTAACTCACGGTCACACTGCACAAATAAACCTAATAGGAATGCTGTCAATTCATGATATTCCTCGTGAGGTCCTGCAGGTTGCTGAAAGGCCACAAGACTGGCTCCATGGTGCGATTTTACACAGCTATGTGACTGGACAGACACTGAGTCGCCATCCCGGCCCAGCGAAGCTGTTGAAAAGCTCCGCTACAACTGCTGAGGGGGGTATGCAGTGCTTTGCAGTAGTGGTATAGTGATGGTAATTTAGAGTTATGTTTTTTTGACAGCACGCAGCCGCCCATAGCGGTGCTGCAACATCATCAGTTGATGGGCTCCTTATTTTATATACAAAGGCTAGGGACGTCACTCCCGGGCAATCCCAGTAATCTTTACCGAAAGTGACGTATGCGGGGAGCGCTACGTGCTTCGCATTACATGTAGGCGCAGCTTGTCATTGTGATGTTATTGGGTGCAGGATCACTCCAGAAAGAGATAGAAGCAGCACGCGGAAGCACAAACACACATCAGACGTATATTGGACACACGTAATACATTAAAACAGCACATATACAACAGTTCCCCAAAATATGTTCAAGAAGATATACAGCTATTATAGATTAGTCAAAAGGTAGTCGGCCTACAGTTCATGTAGAAGTAGTTGCCGCCATGTCGGAGACGTCGGGGAATCGGTCTCGGACAGAAGTGTCGGACAGCTGGTTGGACAGCAGGGTCTAACTACAGGGTCAGATCGCCTCGTGGAGCTCAGGTGGCCCTGCGCCACAGTCGATGTACCGGAACCTCCGCGTGCCCGGTTACTCGATGGCGGGGTTTGTGTTCCGGAGAACACTGCGGCAGCCCACCAGGTCACGTCCACAGCTGGCGAGGTAGCCCTGTGGCCGCTCACCCGAACGCTCGATCAGCCAGGCTCAGGACTGCCAGCCCTCCTGGACCAGTTACCCAGCGGAAGAACTGGACGAGGTAACCCTGTGACCGCTCACCCGAACGCTCGAACAGCCAGGCTCAGGACCGCCAGCCTTCCTGGACCAGTTGCCCGGCTGAAGACCTTGACGAGGTGGCCTCTCAGCTGGTGCTAGCTTTGATTGAGGTGCAGACGTAGTGACGCGGGTGGCGATAGCTCCTATGGACCGGACGCCCAGCGAGGAAGCCCCTGTGCCGTCGAACGCCGAACCTCGCGCACCGCTCACGCCACGGGCCACGCTCTCGCGAGCCACGCTTTTTGAGGCGCCACTGTCGACGTTCACCAATCGGTGTCGATGATGATGATGACGACCTTAAAGTACATACCCACTCATGGGTATTGGCCAAGAGTCGTCGTCCTCTTCGCCACCGCACGGCACACTGTCTTCATATGTTTGTGTTTGCCACTCCCGCGTGTAATATATTATGACAGTCATCAGTTGATGTAAAGGTTGTAAACAGGGACAGCTGCTGCCTCGGAAAGGCTGGCCAGCGTTTCGATAGGATCTTCGTCAAAGGCAGCCTTGTCATCCTCGGCAGGTTAGCTTTAACGGGTTAGTAGAGTGACGTCGTTGGCGGCTGGCTGTAAAGGGAGAGACTGAACAGAAAATTAGTGCTGTCGTTTCACGTCTCTAGGCGTGGTTTCTGAGAGGAGGGGGCATGTGCGGGCGAGTGGGAAGGCGGCAGAAAAAGAAAAAAAAGAGAGAGAATGGAAAAGAAAAAAAAACTAAAGAACGACAAAGGGTGTTGGGGGGAGCGCGAGGTTAGGGAGCGTTCAGAGGTGTCGTAGGCGGCGTGCGTTTGGGGTCCTTAAAGAGCCGGTCAGTGCGCGAGTAACAACAAGACGAGTTGAAAGAATGATTTGAGTAGCGTAGCAGCAATGCGTCGGGTAATTTTGAAGGTGTTAAAATGACGACACGGAGTCTGGAAGGAGAGAGGGGGGTGCAGTTGGAAGGTAGCAGCTCGGTCTTTCAAGGGACGTTAGCCTCAGTAGTTCGGCGTAGGTGTCGTCACGGCGGTTTACAGAAGTGGCGCGACCCTGTGTGGTCGAGGCGTCGCGAAAAAGGTATCCTGGCGTCTGGGACTTTGGATTGTGTGGATCTTTAAAAGAAAAGGAAAAGAAAACAAAAGAAAGAGTGTAAAAACGCAACAAATAGGAGGATGCCAGCAGGAAAAAAATTATAAAATAAAAACAGTGAGTGGGCAGGTGTACATGGGAAAAGCGCTCGTGTGGTTGATATATGCTTGAAAGTATGGAAGAGAATAAGTTGATTGGTAGAGGATAGGCTGGAGGAACTCGAAATGGAGAGATAGGTGAGGTTGAGAATCGAGATTAGCTGGAGGCCTAACGTGTTTTGTGCCATTGTTAAGGTTAAAGTTACAGCTTTTAGCGATTTCAAGTTGTCACGTGCCAAATTGATCCCCGTCGGGTGCAGGCATTTAAACTTGTGTATGAGGTATGATTCTGTATATTTCCTCGCGCGAGGCGAGCGGAAATTTGTTTGTAGTTTATGGAGCCTTGCTTCATCGAATACATGGCCATGTTCGTTGAAGTTCTTTCCAGTATCTCCCTTTACAGCCAGCCACCACCGACGTGACGTCACTCTACTAACCCGTTAAAACTAACCTGCCGAGGATGACGAGGCCGCCGTTGACCAATATAGGTCTTCTTATGGAAATGTTGAGCAGCATTTCTGAGGCACCTTATCCCTGTTTGTAACTCTTATACTCCATCTGTCAGCCCTCTTTTTTGATCATCAATTATGTAGTTCGAATGCTTGTTTCGAGCTTGTTCTTTATTGAAACGTGTGCTGTTCTGCATGTTGTATGCGTGGCTCCAAAGAGTGTATGCACTGTTCGCTTCACTTTGCTGAGTGCTTGGAGCACCGGCCTTACGGTGGTATGAGCATTTGGAGGTATCAGCCATTGACGATGATAATTTCATGTCGACGTTCCGCCCCGAAGAAATTTCGGGATCCTAGCTGAGGCAGCTTCGCTGTTAGAAGACACCCCACAAGAAAACATAATACAAGTGTTCCGTGGTATTCAACACAAATATAAACATCGCACAGAGTTTTGCGCAGATTGTTCCAAAATACAAGTATACGTCGGAACCGTAACGCAAAACTGGAAAATTAGTATTCGTATTCCTCATTTTGCTTGAGTCTTTACCGCCCAAGTTTATGCGATATGGGCGGCAGTAAATAAAATTATCACCGACCAGCAGAATAATGCTATCATTTACACCGATTCGTTAAGTACACTCAGAGCTTTAACTCCTCGTGTGAACCCCTACTTTGCGACACGGTGGTTTATAACAAATACCAAAGAACCATACGTGTTGGGATACCAGGGAATGAACTAGCAAATTGTCCAGGGCAGCGCAAAAAGGCATAACTCACGCAACACTTCCATACAAAGACAGTATCCGAGCGATTCGTAAGGCCCTGGCATCAAAATAGCAACAAGAATGGGACTCTTGCATAAATAACAAGTTACATGTAAGTAAGCCCCTGCTTGGCGAGTGGAAGTCGTGCAGTCACCAGGAACGGTTCTATGAGGTAATGCCATGTCGTACTTCGAATTGGGGCACACACATCTGACACACAATTTTCTACTTCGAAAAGAAAACCCGCCAACTTGCGGGAAGTGCCATGAACTTCTTACAGTAAGGCACATTGTTAGGACGTGTCCATATTTTGAAACACAGAGACGGAAACATTTACACAATCTGTAGAACTTGCACGTACCTTTACACCCCGCTTCAATATTTGGAGATGATCCGGTTGTGCCATTCACTGACTTGTTCTTAGGTGAAACCGGTTAATAACAGCGCAGCTGTTTAAGCTTTTCGTTTCCCCGCGTAGAGTTCCCAAAAACTCGCCTAGTGATGACGTAACGGCGCACAGTTGCGCCTCGCTTCACCTTGCGATAGCCAATCGATAGCAAATCAATAACTAATTGATCAATAAATTCCGAACAATGCTGGGGATGACTTGGTAGTGCTTAGCCTAGCCCAAATACGTGACCAATACCTTGCGCTAGCTAATCGATAATCGATCAATAATCAAGAAATTCCGGAAAAAGCTGGGGATGACTTAGTAGTGCTTAGCCTGACCCAAATACGTGGCCGATACATTGCGAAAGCCAATCAATAGGTAATCGATAATCGATCAATAATCAATAAATTCCGGGAAAGCATGATCTGTAAGGGTAGGACCAGCTCGGTTCTGTTGCGAAGTCCAAGAGAGAGAGAGAGAGAGAGAGATAAAATTTTATTTTGTCCATGATGGGGTCTGGGGGCGGCGGGGGTTGGGAGACTAATGCCATGCAAAGATGAACATGCAAAGATGTTAGCATGTAGACTGCTCCAATACCATGGAGCCCTTCTTGTAAAATACGATATGTACATTTGTATATAAAACCCGTTTTCTGATCTCACTGGACTTCTCATTCTCCCGGCAACTGGCACGGCACCATCCATGGAACTATCGTGGCCGCTCGGACCTTGCGAAGTCTGAGGTCCGAGCGGCCACGATAGTTCTATGGACGAGGAAAATGCCGGCGGAGGTAACCTTGTAGTAGTAGCGGGCGGCCTAAATGACGTGATAAACCGGAAAGGGGCGGGGCTAGCCCAGCGTTTGGCGAAGGGTGTAGATGACTTACGCGAGGTGTCCACTCGGGCGCAGATTGTGGTATGCACTTTGCGGGAGGTACCTGTACGTGACATTAACGTACAAAGAGCAGTTGCGTCCACTGATGAGGCGATTTGGAAAGTGAGCCGAGACAAAGGTATTTAGGTTGTAGAAGTCAACAGGTAAGTGAGAAGGTATGGTGGTTTTCAAAGAGACGGAATGCACTTCAATCACAGGGTTGGACGTGAATTGGGCTAGCGACTTGCTGGTCGTGCAGTTGCTTTTTTTTTTTTTTTTGGGGGGGGGGGGGGGGGGGCACAGGTGCTCAGGAGGCCAGGGTAAGCTGTAATGAAGAACAGACTAGCATCACCGGCAACAACAGAAAAACGAGAAAGCAAAGAAGGAAAAGAGCTCGATGTGCAATAGGTTACATAAACAATCAGGGTGGCAGAAGTATGGAAAAGTGGTTAGAGATTGAGAGCAGTTAAATCGAGAACAAATAGGTGTGCATGCGGTTACAGAAACGCGCCTTAGAGACTTAGAAGAGCCGCCAATGCTTAAGAATTATGTTTGGGAAGGGTGTAACCGAACAAAATTGGAAAGAAAGGGAGGGGGAGTCGGAATGCTCATAAATCAGGGGCCCAAATGGGAAAGAGTAAATTCAATATGTCAAGAGCATCTCTGGCTATCAGGCACAGTCAGCGGAAAGAAAACTTAGCTGGGCGTGACGTATTTATGGACAAGTAAATATTTCGAAAAAAAGAATCAGGAGTTACTGGAATGCATAAGTGCTGATAATAGGGGTTTCGGGAATGACGCCAAAATTATCCTATTAGGTGACATGAATGCCAACATACAGGATTTAGATGGCTTACAGACATTAACGGGAAGTCAATGCTAGATCTTTGTGAGCAACATAACCTCGTCATCGTGAATACAGTGCCTAAGTGTGATGGGCAGACCACATGGGAAGGCGGAAATAGACAATCCGCCATCGATTACTGTCTGATGACAGAAGGAATTTATGATAGGTTGAGAGAAATGGCCACTGACGAGGAAGGGGTACAGCAGCATAGGGAGTGACCCTAAACGCATCATTTTGCAAATGGGATATGTAGTTGGGAAAGAGAGCAAGGAGCGAAGAATGACCAGTCCAAATTTGAACGCTGAACAAATAACAGATATAGTCACAATAGTCGAGGAAGAACTTCGCAAATGCCCAAGCAACGAGTGGGAATATAGTGAGCGTCTAATTACGACAGAAATACGCAAAGAGAAGCAACAGGCTCGTTGGAAAGGGAAAAGAAACCGAAAAGCTGGTGGAATAGGGAGATACGAGAAGCGATCGCCGAACGACAGAAAGCATCACGAGAGCACAGGCAGGCAAAAAAGCGCAGTTGCTGCAGGATGAAGTAGCCAGAAAATGGGAACTACACCAGGAGAAAAAAAAAAAAAAAGATCTCTGGTTCAAGTACTGCTTTAAGCAAAGATAAAAGGTGAAAGTGAACCTTGGCTGTCAGAAATACGTGAGAAAAAGAAGGCCGCACCTAGAATATTTTGGAACCACCTAAACTTATTAGGCAGGAAGTCTGGAAAAATACAACATATCCCAGACGAGGATGAAAACAAACTGAAAGGGGTTGCGGCATTAAATTACATCCGAAAAATAATAGCCGAATATCTCCGAGGCAATGACGAGGTTGTATTGGAGGAAAAAAAAAAAGAGCACGAAAGAGAACCAGATGAAAAAGGAGCTGGTGCTGACAAATTTCAACTGGAAGAAAGCCGAAGAGAAAATTCCTAAGCGCACAGCCACAGGGCTAGACGAGGTTCCCATTAGGCTGATTAATGAACTAGGACCAAAAAGTAAGGAAGCTCTGTTGAAAGCAGTAGAAAAAAACCTAACCTAGGTAAGGGGGAAAAAGAATTTGCTCATATAGACCGTTGACCATTGCATCGGTAATATACAGGTTAGCAATTCAGGGGATTAAATTGAAGCTGCAAGCATGGGCAGAGAATAATGGCATATTGGGAGAACTTCAGAATAGGCTTCAGAATCGGTAGGCGTCTGCATGGTAACTTATTTGTCCTTACTCAGTGTATTAAAATATCCAGAGAAGAAAGGAGACCGCTATATGTGTTTTTTTTTTAGACATTACCGGAGCGTATACAACAATGTAGACCGCAACATTTTGTGGGATATTCTCAAATGGGAAGGTATAGACAACGACTGTATAAAGATATTGAGGGAGATTTACCGAGAAAATACCGTTTGCGTTGAATGGGAAGGGATGAGGAGAGAGGAGCAAGTTGATATCAACAAGGGACTGAGATAGGGTTGCCCTTTATCCCCGCTGCTGTTTATGATGTACTATCGACCAAAAAAAGTTTACGGACCAAGGGATCTGACAAAAAGCTGAATATCTCCGCAGCCTCAAAACACCAGCCTGGTATTCCCATTTCCAGCTTTGGTAATGATATATGCCAGCCTTAATTCCATTGGTATATGCGAACAACATTGTGACGTACGGTTTTACTGAATACTTTTAAAGGCTGCTCGAATATTTAGCGTTTTCTGAGATCCCGTGGTCCGTAAACTTTTTTGGTCGATGGTAAGGATGGAAAGGGCGCTAGAGGGAATCAATATCGGGTTTAACCTCTCATACAAACAGGCCGGCAGAATAGTTGAGCAGCAGCTTCCAGATTTATTTTATCCGGACGACATTGTGTTGCTTGTTAACAAGCAAAGTGATATGCAACGTCTGACTAATATCTATAGAGAAGAATGTGAGAATTTAGGATTAAAATTTAGCGTTAGAAAATCAGGTTTTATGCTATTCAATGAAAACAGTGAACAGACAGTGTTGATACAGGGCCAGGGAATACCTCGGGTAAAAGAATACGAATACCTGTGTGTATGGACAAACGAAGGCGATAGATATCCGTAGATACATGGAAAAAACAATAATAGCAAAAGTGAAGCGAAATGCGGCCATAATGAAGCACAGAACGCTATGGGGATACAATAGGTGCTCCGGGGTATGCAGAAAAGTGTAATGGTTCCAGGGCTAACATTTGGCTAACATCTGTTGTTTGCTTGAAGTCAGGGACTCGATGGCAACCAAACGTCAGTGGAACGCCTCGCATTGGGCGCCCGCGGGAAGACTACTAATGAAGCTGTGCAGGGTGATGTGGGATGGACAAATTTTGAAGTAAGGGAGGCTGTTGTACCATAGCACCTGCCATCATCGTCACCCGTCCCTCTGGGTCCTGTCGACGAGTCGCCAAGGGGACGCGACGACACAATACGACAGGGGTGCGTCAGCAGCCGCCCCGTCCGGGCCCTCTCGACGAGTCGCCAAGGGGAGGCGACGACACAATACGGCGCAGGCGACGTCAGCAACCGTCCCGTCTGGCTCCTGTCTACGAGGAGCCGCCGCCAAGGGGATTTAAGGAGGAACCGGCCCATTGTTAAGCCAGAGAGTCGCCACCGGCCGCCCCGTCGGTCTGGTGCGCTCAGCTCTTACTGCGTTTACTAGCTATCACCAGCTAAGGGCATCTATTACCAGCTATTACCTGCTATTCCTGCTATATCTGTACATATTTGTACATATTGTATAAAGCTTTCATCTCATCTTCGTCTGCTTCAAGACTCCGTCTCTCGTCCCGACCCCGAGTCGCAATAGTGGATGGCAGCTATGGGATAGACGAACCAGTATCTCAACAGCGGATGGCAAGCTGCGAGATACGAGGACCGAAGACTCCTGCTATACCGCTCGATGGCAGCTACCAGACCAACCGGCGTCAACCACTTTGGCTGGGTGAGTGCCCGATGTTTGCTTTTCATGTCGCCAGACCTCTCTAGCACAGGCAGATGTTAGGAGAGTGTATTGTTTTTTTGGCAGTCTATGATTTATGCATTTACCTTCTTAAACAGTGGATTCTAGTTTAAAGTAAGGTAAATATAGTGGGCCAGCAACATGAGGAACGTGATCGCGATGGAGGAATTCCCAGTTCAGGACCTCATTCAAATTTGCGAGGAGTTGGGCATTTCCGCCGGCTCCGAAAAAGCAAGGAATGCGATTCTCGACGTGATGCGGGCGGAAGACGTGACGACCGAGGAAGCCGAAGAGGCTTGGGAGATGATTGTTGAACGAAAGCTGGAGACAAAAGAACGCGAGAGACGTGAGAGGCGCGAGCTAGAAGCGAAAGAGCACGTAAGTCCAGAGGAAAAGGCAAGGCGAGAGAGCCGTCGACAGAATCAAACATGGATATGGCGCACAGCACGATATCATCCCCACACCTTCAGGGCGGGCGAGAATATGGTTAAATTTCTTACTGATTTTGAAAAAGTGTGCGAAGGAGAAGGTGTCAACCGGGACCTCTGGTCCGAGCGGTTGATCCTGCTGCTCCCTTGTAGTCTCGCGTGCGTTTTGGAAAGCCTGCTTGATGAGGAGAAGCGGGACTACGATGAAGCTAAGAAGGCTTTGTTGAGTCATTTTGATGCTGTAAGTCAGGCCGACTGCCAGGACCAATTTGATAGCCACAATGCCGAGCCTGTCGAGGAGAGACCGCGTATTGAGATGGCTACTAGCTCAGTACGCCAGGGAAATGCTATGGTGCCATTGTTGCACACGCTTGTCGACCAGCGGGAACACATTGTTGTGTCGCCGTCTAAAGAAGCCGCTTTGGAAATATTGGCCGACGACGAAGGCCAGAAAGAAATTCTGCGCCCTTTTGATGACAGCGATACACTCAGGCTAGTCAAGGAGAGACCGCAGGGCAAACCGGCTAGCTCAGATGGCGTCGGATGCAGTTGTGTTCTGTTAGAAGTACAGACCTCTAACGACGACCACGAGGCTAGCTTGGTTTTGCCGCCCGGAGCTATGTGGTTGCGACGAGAAGGCAGGGCACCAGCGAGTACGAGTGCCGAGACTGCGAGCTTTGCGAGCCGCGCCGAGGGCGAACGACGAAGGCGCAAGCCGAGAAAGTCGGGCGGCTGTACGAGCCAGGTAACCGCCAACACGTTACGTGGAGGAATGTAGCGAAGCGCCGCTCGAAAGCTTGTTTCAATGGCCGCTTCCTTCATGGAGGAAAGAACGGCGACGGCCTAGCGGACAAAGGGACAGCGCGCACGCGGGTCCGTGGATGCGCCGCTCCCCGAGTGTTTGGAGGCACTAGTGTGAATGTCACGGCTACTATAGGTACTTTGTGCAAATCAGCTTTGTTCTGGTGTCGCGAGTGGACAACTCTGATGGGCTCGATATATTCCGACGTAACGTCGACGCGCGCGCACGCTGGGCACAGCGACGCTACGCTAGCAAAACGCGAGCACTCTATAGTCTGACGCGAGGCGCGACTGACGCGGCCAGCGTCCGTCGGCGCGGCCCGGCGGCAGCCGGCGCGAAATGCAACATGCTGCATTTCGCGCCGACGACGTTACCCAGACTGCACCGCGTCCGCGTTTCTTTCCGCGCGGCGCTCGCTTTCCGCGCGGCGCTCTGCTCTACTGAGCATGCGCTGCTCTGGCTCCGGCCGCTGCGTCGGGCCGCGTCGCGTTGGACTATTGACCCTTTTCGCGGCGATCCCGTGGGCGCTGCCATATTTGATCACGTGGTGACGCGTCCATTGCTTGCCTCAACTGCCTTCGTTGCCTCCTTGTTTACAATGGAAGTGTATGACGCCGGCGCGGCTTAGAAAACCTCTGTTTTCGGAGATATCGTAGACTGTGACTAGGTGGACGACACGAAGCTTTGATAATAGCTTCAGAGAACATGCAAAAGTGCTTCCGGAGCTGATTAAGCTATGTCGAAACGGCGCAAGCAGCGTATATATGGTGCTTGTTCTAAAAGCGGGGCTAAAAATGTATTCCAAGCTTTCCAATTATGAATTCAGTCAGGATTAGTGTGTTTTGCTCTTTGTTCTCTATTCCGCAAATATTTTGAAGCAGTGGCTTGTCAGTTTCCGACTCAGTGAAGTTCCTCGGTGCGGCCACTATCTGATTATGTTCTGCTCAATCGATCGCGGTTGTGCTCAGTTCCGATAGATTTGTTCTTGCTGCGCACAAGGCTTGAAACGTAGCTGTTTTGAACATTGTAATCCCTTGTAGCAAATATATATCGCAGCTAGTAAATCGCTTACTCTTGTGGACCGTCACGAAACACTCAGCTTCGACCATTAGTGCGCCATAGGTGTAGTCCGTCATTTATTGTGCATGCGTATACAGTGCGCATATATTCAAGTGTGCGCCCGTTCACTTATTCTTGATACGGCGGCGATAGAGTGGGCGTAAGTTTTCCTGCCATTTGGGACAGATGTGTATAGACAACGTGCGCGAAACTTACTATGACAGGAAGCGGCGTTACTCCCTTTGTCATTGTTTAACGAGTGGTACTCACTCTTGCTGACGTTCTGGGGATGAAGCCCTTTCTTTGAAGGTTAGCGATACAAGGCTGGCGGATGAGCCAATTTCTGTATCCTCGAGGAAAGCCGCACATCACGAAGTGCCGGTAACACGTTCGGACAGTTGCAGCAGCGGTCCGTGAACTTGGCTACACAGATTCATTCTATTCCTTAACATGCCACTCACTATTTTTGCAGCCAAGTACTGCACACATCTTCAATCCACGTGATTCAATCTAGCATGTGTTAGCGAAAACTCAGTCGCATTTCCGACAGCTGATCACACAGAAGCAAGGCAGAAGCGGTAATGGTTTCGTATTCGAGCGCGGTCGCTGAGGAGAGGTATGGCGCGCCGCCGTGAGCGCCATCTCGTTTGTCTAAAACAAACTGCTCCGCGAAAAGGGTCAATAGGGCAGGTGGATTTGCGCCTGGCGTGTCTTCGCCGACGTGACGCGACGAAGCGAAGGCCGGCACGCGCGCGCGTTGTGAACGTCGGAGTATAACAGAGCCTTTAGACCCGAGAATGGTCGACCCGCTCGAGCGCGTCTGAAAGGGTGTGTTTGCGAACACCAAGTGCCTGATTGAGAGGAGGAGGAGAAACTTTATTAATACAGTAAGCTATGCGCGGTTTATTCCTGGGTGGTTCCCTCTGACAGGGCTCCACTGGCAATCGCGGCTCGCCGGGCCTGGTCGAGGGTCGCCAGTTGGCTTCCCAGGTCCAGTTCGGAGAGTCTTGCCTCCCAAGACCACGTAGTGAGCGTGTGTGATGTGACTCGTGGCGAGATTGCCTCGTCCGGTCTGTCTGTGCATTGGTGTGTGATGTGACTCGTGGCGAGATTGCCTCGTCCGATCTGTCTGTGCATTGGTGTGTGATGTGACTCGTGGCGAGATTGCCTCGTCCGGTCTGTCTGTGCATTGGTGTGTTATGTGCGCGAGTGTCGCTGTGTGTGTGCTACACCAGGGACATGTTCGGGACGTCTGGGGAGATGGCGTGTAGGCGGGACAAGTGTGGGTATGTGTTAGTTTGCAGGCGGCGCCAGTCCCTAGCCTGGAGTCTATTGATAGCTTTGTGCGGGGGAGCGTATTGTCTTCTTGCGAGACGTTGGTCCTCCAGTATTTGTTGACTCGTGGTTAACTCATGGGTCGCTACTCGGTCTGTCGGGGGCTGAAGGACGGTGTGGTCTGCCGCTCGGCTAGGGAGACCTCGAGCTGCGCAGTCCGCCTCTTTGTTGCCCCGCAAACATTCGTGCCCGGGGCACCAGACGATCCCGTGAGTCCCCTGTAGTGAGCGGCCCAGGATTCGAATGGCTTGTATAGGGAGTGTTCCATTCAGGTATAAACGACACGCCGCTTGTGAGTCCGTAAGGACGCGAGCGTTTCTTTGCTTGCTCTCGGTGTCACGAAGTGCGAGAGCGATCGCTGCTGCTTCTGCTGCTGCGCTGCTTGTGGCGCGGAAGGAGGCAGAGGAAATGAGGTTCCCCTGATTGACAACGGTGATTGTGTATTTCGTCTCGCGTCGTGGCGACGAGGGATACGGGCTAGCGTCCGTGTAGTATGCATCTGGGTCTCTGAAACAGCGTTTGTGCAACATGCGGGCACGCGCTGCTCTCCTGCCTTGATTGTGAATTGGGTGCATGTTCTTGGGGATAGGGTCTACTATAATGTGTTCTCTAATTTGGTTAAGGAGGAGTTGTTTTTTCTTCGCAGTACCGGGGTGTTAGCGGGTACCCTAGGCGTTGAAGAAGGTGCCTTCCCTGTTTCGTCTTGTTGAGGCGCTCCCTCTGCGCTATGAGTGTGGCGTTTGCCAGCTCCTCGAAGGGGTTGTATACCCCTAGGGCTAGTAATTTCTTTGTGCTTGTGCCTGATGGTAGCTGTAAAGCCGTCTTGTACGCCGTTCTTATAAGAGTGTCCATGCGCTCGGTCTCAGTCTTGCGCTTAACTTGATACGGGAGTGCGTACGTGACACGACTGATAACGAGGGCTTGTACCAATCTTATGGTTTCGGCCTCTGTGAAGCCATTTTTGCTGCGCGCTACTCTGGCGATCAGTGATGCGATGCTTCTTACTACGTGATTTAATTTGTCTGAGGCTTCCTTTAGGCCATTGTTCTCCTGGATGTGCATACCCAGTAAGCGTGCTGTCGGGACTCGCTTTATAGGTTGCCCTCCAATCTCGAGATGTATCGCCGATGCTCGATGTTTCTTAGCTTGCTTGGGCCGGATTTTAGGTACTCCGACTTGTGTGGGCCACATCTCATTCCTGCTGCTGTTAGATATGACTCGATGTGTTCGATAGCAGTAAGTAATGTGTTCTCTCTGTCACCGTATGAGCCCTTGGGGGCCCATAGGGTGATATCGTCGGCATAGAAGGCACATCCGAGTTCTGGGATGTTTCCAGTTGTAGTGCAAGTTTCCTAAGCTCGATGTTGAAGAGGAAAGGAGATAGTGTAGATCCTTGTGGAGTATCCTTCTGTGGTAGATCATATGTCTGATTGTATGCCTGTTATGCCGATGCGGGCTTTGCGGTGACTGAGAAAGGCGATGGTATACTGATATACTCGCTCCCCGCATCCTATGGCGGCAAGGCCATCTAGGATGGTTTCGTGTGCTATGTTATCAAAAGCTTTTTCCACGTCGAGGGCTAGGAGTATGTTGTTGTTGCTGCCCGGTTGTGGGTTGAGTACTTCTTTCAGGAGGAGGAAGACGTCCTGTGCTGACAACATCCCTTTCCGGAATCCGTACATGGAATTTGGGTGTAGTTCATGTTCCTCGATGTGTTGTTCAATTCGAGTGAGTACGATTCGTTCGAAGAGTTTGCCCAGGCAGGACGTTCGCGAGATCGGTCGTAGTTGATCGAGCCTGCGTGGTTTGCCCGATTTGGGTATAAGGACTATCTGAGCGGTAGTCCATTCCTCGGGTAATGTTCCCCCCGGTGTCCATATTTCTTCGTTCAGCTGCTGTGTAAAGGCTCGGAGGGTTACATCGCTTAGGTTCCTCAAGATGGCGTTGGTGATCCCGTCGGGGCCCGGTGCTGTGTTTTTCTTGAAGCTCTGTGCTGCCGCGTATACCTCTGCATATGGGATGGGTGCATCGAGCCTCTCGTTCGGAGGTCCCTTATAATGAGGGTATGGCTTCGGATGCCCGGTCCGGATTCCCGTGTATCTTTGCTGGAGTTCCTGTATGAGTTGGTCCTGGGTTCCCGGATATTCGCCAACAAGTTTTTGTATGGTTGTGTTTGTTTCTGTTTTTGTACTTGAAGGATCGAGGATACTGCGGAGTATGTTCCACGTCTTTTTGGTGCTGAGCGTGCATTTAAGCGAATCACAGAACGTGCGCCAATTGTCCCTTTCTACCTTCAGAGCATACTTGCTGGCCTTCATAGTGATGTTTGCAATCCGAAGTCTAAGTTTCCGGTTTAGTTTCTGTTTGCGCCATCTTTTGGTGAGACCTCTGCATGCTTCCCATAAGTGTATTAGATGGTTGTCGATTGCTGGCGTGTCGGTATCGGTTTGGTAGACTTTGGTGTTGGCATCATATAATTCTTTGATGCCCACTCCTTGATCGTGGCATCGCGGCCTTGGTATTCTGGTAAGGGTGGATTTATATCTAAGTCGGACTGTTGCATCTCCCTGAACTTAGGCCAGTTTGTAATTTTGGCCTTCCCTAGGGGTCGGCGTAGTTTGGCCGAGGCGCTGGTGATTTCGATAATGTAGTGATCGCTACCCAGCGAGTCGTTTAGGACCCTCCAGCTTGTTCCTACAGTATTGTTGGTTATGGTGAGATCAGGGGTAGTGTCCCTGCTCGCGCTGTTTCCTATATTCTTGTAGGCGTACCTGGTAGAGTAATTAGTGTGTAGCCGTGGTGTTCTATGGTTTCAAGGAGCTTAGTGCCCTTGGCATCTGCTTTTGGGTAGCCCCACGTGTTGTGCTTTGCATTGAAATCTCCGGTTATGAATAGGCGATCGCGATGTTCCAGCATTCCCTGTAGGTGCCGGAATAGGGACGCGAAGTCAGCCTTCTTGTCGCGGGGGGGGGGGGGGGGGGGGGGGACTGTATACGTTGCATATGACCTGTTTTGGCCTCCCCTTCTTTACGGGCCATATTGTGATGATGAGATGTGGGATTTCCTCACCGGGCAGTACTGTTAGGGTTGTTGCCAAATCTTTGCGAACGAGCGTGGTCACCCTAGAGTGATTGGGGTCGTAGTGTACTTTATATCCCGTAATTGGTTGCTCTCCCGCCTCTTGCAGGCAGATAATGTCAGGGGGGACTAGAGCCACCTTTACGTATAGCGAGAGAGATGCCAGATTGCTTTTAATGTTCCTGCAGTTCCAGGACCAGATCGTGATACTTTCAGCATGATTGAGAAAATCGTACTTTGAGCGCCGATTCCGTTCTATGTCATTTTAGTATTACATTTTCTGTGTGTGTTTTTTTGAGATAAACTTGAGTCGCGTGTTGAGCGTATGAAGGGGCTGTGATGTTAAGAGCGCATTGTTTTATGTTTTGGGCCTTTCTTCTCGCGAGACACGACAGTTTTAGTTGTTGATCGTTTTGTACTGATTACCTGATTGCTGGACGCTTGAGTAGCGAAAGTGTCAGTGTTTTCAAGTTTTGTTGTTTTTACGTTTACCTAGGCTAGACAAAGCCTAAATGCTTAATTTAGATTATGACTTGTTTTTGTATTGTACGCGTTAGTTGTGTCAGTGTATAATTTTTATTCACCTTTGCTTTCGTGTCAGTATTGTGAGTTTTAGTATTTGTTTGTTTTTTTGTTAGGACCGCTTCTGTGCTTTATAAATGTGGTGCTCGTTTTGCCGAGCGCATTTTGACAGCAATACGTGGAGGGCTATTTCTTTATGCGGTGACAGTTGTCGGATTTCATTAAGCACTTTTGCGAAGTGGCGCCCAAGCGCATAGATTAGCTACGCTTAGCCTTTGCGCCACGGCTTTCGGGGGCAAAATTAAGTCATCTTCGGCAACCTTGATCTTTGCCAACCCGCCCGCATTACAGTTGAGAATCGCTTGCGACGGAATTCTGATTTGATTAACCCTCATGCATTGACAATTAAAGAAAACAAAAAGGTCCGTATCTCGAATTTCTCTCTCAGATACGTGTCTCGTGTTGTTCGGGATTTTTTGTTGTTGTTTTATTTTGTTTTGTTTTGTTTAGCGCAGCCAGATCTCGAAAAATGCTTTGTTCGATGATTTTGGTCTGGCGGTTTGAAGAGCATTCGGAGGGCGCTTGCTTTGGCCGGAGTGGTTTGGCGTTGTTGATTCTCGGTCGTTCCAGTGGACATTATCAGCACCGAGCAGCAGAAAAGACCACCGGCTGGAAAAGCGGCAGAGCCGATACCTCCAAACCATCCTAGACGTCGCTCAACCGGCGCATCCAATCTTCCGAGCTGCGTCGGACAGCTCGACCTCTGGATGCATTGTCTGGCGGCGGGGGTGCTGTTGTGCCATAGCACCTGCCATCATCGTCACCCGTCCCTCTGGGTCCTGTCGACGAGTCGCCAAGGGGAGGCGACGACACAATACGGCGCGGGCGACGTCAGCAACCGTCCCGTCTGGCTCCTGTCTACGAGGAGCCGCCGCCAAGGGGATTTAAGGAGGAACCGGCCCAATTTTAAGCCAGAGAGTCGCCACCGGCCGCCCCGTCGGTCTGGTGCGCTCAGCTCTTACTGCGTTTACTAGCTATCACCAGCTATCACCAACTAAGGGCAGCTATTACCAGCTATTTACCAGCTATATCTGTACATATTTGTACATATTGTATAAAGCTTTCGTCTCATCTTCGTCTGCTTCAAGACTCCGTCTCTCGTCCCGGACCCCGAGTCGCAATAAGGCTCAGAGTAAAATTTCTTTTGAAGAATGACTGAGGAAAATGGAAGAAAGTAAATGGTGTGCGAGAGTGTTCAGATATTTGTACAGGAACAACACTGACTCACAGTGGACGAAAATAACTAGGAAGCTTACCAGTAAGTATGCGACCGGTATGGTCAGCAACACGGCAACAAAGAACGTCAAACGCAAGGTGAGAGAGGCTGAGACAATGTCATGGGTGGCGGCAATGGAAAGGAAACCGGCTACGACTAACTACCTCAAGGGAAAGAAGGAAATCAGGAAAGAAACAATTTATGATAACTCAAAAGGGAAGCTCCTTACTTTTCGAAGCGAGATCAGGGTAGTTTAACAGGCGCGGATCCAGGGGAGATGTCCGGATGTCCTGACCCCCCCCCCCCCCCCCCCCTCAGATTTCTGCATCGCCCCCTCGCTGACAGGGGGATGGCCCTGTCGCAAAAAAAAAAAAAAAAAAAGTATCGCCACCAGCATTCTTCAAAATTATTTTTCGCGAGTACCAGTGGTATGAGCCATGTAGAAGTAAAGCTATAGCTCGCTCACAAGCTTAGTTGTATTCCGTAGGGGTGTGGTGTCGCGAAGTTGCCGTAGTTATTTTTTCTCATGAACATCTTGGACCTCCTGGCGCCGGCCGTGCCTTACTCTTCCCATCGGTGGCGTCGAATGAACGAGGGGACGTGCCTTTTGCCAAGCACGCAGATGTCCGCGCGAGCGCCTTCGCAACTGATCAACTCAGTTCCCGATTGGGGTGTCATCGGTTGCCTCATTGGCTGTCATCGGTTCCGCGACCAACCTGCTTAATGAAAGAGATCTCTCGCTGAAGTGTGCATATATAAATAATAACAACTAACAGCTAAACTAAGAACTTCGCATAGGCAACCTTTTTTAAAACTGTAGCACTCAGTGTGATCACTGGTTTTGGCACGTAAAACCCCAGAAAGAAGTGTGATCACAGTTACACGTTGACAATATCCAGTACGAGCACAGTACGGTTCGTACGCTACAAGTTTTTCATTGTAACTTCGCAGTTTTATTGTCGTACATTAAGCATAGGAGGCTCAAAGCCGTCGGATCCGTTTATCTGAGTGGCCGTTCTCGCGGAGCGGGGCGAAGCCTCGCGCAGCGGCTGCGAAGTGGGGGCGCGTGACGTCAGCGGCCAACGCCAGCGCGCGGGCGTTGGCCGCTAACCACGCGTGGTTAGAGAAACGGGAGCAGATGCGCGCCTTGTGTAAAAGGATGACGTCGCGTGGGAAGCAAAACATGTAGACGCTGGCTCGCGCTCTCGGCTACTTGGCCACATCGTTCTTGTAGGTGGCGTCGTGAGTCTTCTTCATACGCGGTGATTCGCATATCGTAAACAACCAGCGTACGTAGTGGTTGCCGCGTTGGAGCTCCAAAGCAAATGAAGGTGTCTCAGCCGAACACAAAGAATCTTCTTAAGGAAATCAAGATGTCCCAACAGAACTCCAAAGATGGACCCGTGCTTACGCATTTATAACAAACGTGCGACAGATCATCCCAAATTTTATTTTAAGAAACAATACAGGCTAGATATACCGGGTGTTCAAAATTAAGCTTTATGGTGTTCTTGAAATTAGGCACTAGGAGGCACGTAACGACCACCTGGGCAAATAAGTTATGTGGCCAGGGGGACACAAAGTGAGATAATAATTATTGCTGTCAGCAGCCGAAAATTACCTAAAATTGAATAATTAACTATTTATCGACTGCAGTAAGTGTGTATGTTTGTATTGAAAAGTTAGAGGCAGCCGTGTTTCTACACAGTTTCACTTATAATTCTTCTAGCATGTCTATTCTCCGAGATATCCAACTCCAAATTTTAATTGTCGTTCGCATGATTACGCATGCAAGAGAGTGAGGATTGGCGCAAAGCTCCTCCATGATGTGGCGCGGCTGTTGGGTGCGGCGTTTAGTCTGACAACGCGGCGGAGGCATTGGCAAATATAATAACTGTCCCCCTTCCCCTGACGACTGGCGAAATAAAAGAAATCGAAGAACCCGTAACCGCTGTCATAACACGCGACCGCGCAGCCTGTAAAGCTGGCGGCAGCTGCCATGCCGAGATAATGGCGCGAGCGGAGAAGCCGGAGGGCAATGCGCGTGCGTAATGGTGACTAGACGACCGGGCATGGTCCTTGTCTGGGCTACGCAAATAAAGTGACTGCTGATTTCCAAGTATTGTAAGTTTTATTGAAATCAAAAGCAACAACTACACCATCAATAACAGAAACCTTTTTAGCTATGCTAACGAATATTTCATATATACTGCCGTTTTAAGTTTGATGTTGTCATGCACGAATCTCATGACAACACTTCACCCATCAGGATGTCAATGCCCTAAAAACGTTCAAAATGCCTCTCTTCCACAGCTACGCAAAGCGTAAACCACGCCCGCGTCGATTCCATAACTCTTCGCAGTACGACAATAGAAATTTGGAGTTGGATATCTCGGAGCACGAACACGCTAGAATAATTCTTCCGACCGATACTGTGTAGAAATACTACTGTCTCTAAGTTTTCAATACAAACATACCCACTTACTTCAGTCGACAAAAAAATAATTGTTCGACTTAAGTGAATTCGGCTGCTCACAGAGATAATTATCCTCTCACTTTGTGCCCACCTGGCCACATAAGTTATTAGCACAGGTGGTTTTTGCGTGCCTCCCAGTGCCTAACTTTAGGAAAACCATATATCTTAGTTTTGAACACCCTGTATTATCAGGCACAGCCGCCAAGCACATGGCTGTATTGGGTAACATCCTTTTCCTTTATGCTCGGAGAAACCGATACCTGGCTTCGCTAGAGGGCTTCTTCCTCTTTCTGGCGTTTTACGTGCCAAAACCAGTTCTGATTATGAGGCACGCCGTAGTGGAAGGCTCCGGATTAATTCTGCCAACCTGGTGTTCTTAAACGTGCACTACAACGCAAGCACACGGGCGTTTTTGCATTTCGCCTCCGTCGAGATGCGGCCGCCGCGGCCGGGATTCTATCCCGCGATCTCGTGCTCAGCAGCGCAACACCTGAGCTCACTGAGCCACCACGGCGGGCTACAGGTGTTGCTCTAGCCGTATAAAACGCGGGTTTATCGTGAGCAGAAACGGTGCATTTCGGTAAATGAGAAAGGCTACTATCATCATCATCATCATCATCATCATCATCATCATTGACAAAAACTGACCCCCCCCCCCCCCCCCTCAGAAAAAACCTGGATCCGCCCCTGTTAGTTATAAAGGGAGGCACACCCAGGACGAAGACGCATGTGCTTGCTGCGGTAAAGTTAGGAAAATGATGGATGTTTTTGTGAAGGAATCCATCCATCCCGTCCGTCCGTGGCGATTGTCTTTGGGTAAAACCACAAAAGAGGCAGTGGTGCAGGGTGGCATGGCATGGAACAGGTGTCAAAACCGATAATGGACAGCCCATTGTTATACCCCTCGCCATCACCGATGCCTCTTTTACAAGTGTCGCGATACTCGGCGGCGGCACGTCCCATCAATCGTTGTGCCCCGTTGTATCGTGATGTAGAGATCGCGCTAGCGCTGTTATCAGCAGTTGCCCTTTGCACTCGCTGTGGCATGGAACACTCGTTTGATCACGTCTCCCAGGATCTCGACGTCGACATCCTGATGATGCCGTGCAGTGTGCCGCGACTATGAACGCTCTGGCTCATTCGCTAGTCTATGATGTTGGGGCGGACTTGGCGCAGCAAACGCAGTACTTGTCCATCGCGCCAGCCGAAAACAGCACGCCGGTGTCCTTGCCCTTTGAAGAACATGCCGAAGACGTTCAATATAGTCAATAATGATGATATTGCTGTGTAAATCGCTCGGATAGCTTCGTCTGCCCCCGGAGAAATTGTCACGCTGCACGGCGCAGCCGAAGGAAGAGAAGGTAGAAGAGAGAGAAAAAAGGTAAAGACAGGGAGGTTAACCAGAGATTATCTCCGTTTTGCTACCCTTTGCCGGGGGAGCGGTAAAGGGATGCGACAGGAGAGAGAGAAAAGTAAAAAGGGTGCGCGAGGAGCTGCCTGTTGGATGACCGTCCTGTCCCTTGCACTACGCTAACCACCCATCACTCTTGAAATCCATCCCATCCGCTACAATATATAAATTCATTATAGCAGACCCACCATAATCACAGCTTCGCTGGCTTCCATCTTCACAGCAGTGGAAGGGCTCTGAATTGTTTTTTAATTGGTACCCTGGCACCTTGAGACTGCTGTAACTGACGCGTTCAACTTTTATGGTGCAGCCTACTTGAGGCTCTCCTGTGGATTCCCACTACACAAGGACATAAAAAAGCAGAGTCCTATGTGCTGTCCATGGTGCCGCGCAATCTTTTTTTCTTTTTTTTTTTTTTTGGGGGGGGGGGGATGTGTGAATATTCGAAATGTCGTCCACGAATAACAGTTCTTGCTATTCGATTCTTATTCGAGTCGAGAATATACTATTCCGAAATGTCTTATAATGGTTTCACATAAGGGACAACAAAACTCACTGGAGCATACGGGTAGAAAGTCAGATGAATCTCCCGCAGAGGAACTGCGCAGAACCGTCTACATCGGGTGTCTAGACGCTTCCATTGATAAGGTCGTTGAACCAACTCAGTAACGTCTAGTCATCCAATAAGAATACCTCGCCTTTAGTCAGTCTGCTTTCTCGATTTAGGCAAAGCAGTTGGTGATTTGGACAGTCCATGTTTGCATCACTTTAATACGATGTTTACGCCGCGGCGATATTGTGATTTGCTATAGGCACCATGCATTGCAGTTTGCGCGCGATCTATGCACAATCTACAAGTGAAGCTTTGGGACGGCCAGTGTCAAAACCAGCAAAACTGGAGAGACGCCGTATACATTCGCATGATACTTTCGATCGCTTATCACGAAAGAAGACTGTCCGAGTTGTGAAAATATCAAAGTGCGCATGCTCTGCATATGATAGCACACGTTCGCAATCGATATGAGCAGCGGGAACAATTGTGAGCTTGATATCGTGAAAGCGCAGGGCATACCTCTCAAACGAGCGACGATAAGGAAGCCGTTGTCGTTCGGAATGGCGTATCATTTTGATCGTCTCTCTACCGGCCGGCGTCAGCAGTACTGGGGCGAAACATGAATTGTCGTAGCGCCATCTGAACAGAGAACGGTTCCCATCACAAGCTTGGTTGCGGGCCTGTATTTGATTCAACGCGTGTGGAGTGATTAGATAGAAAAATTCCGTTTGATGGTGAAATCGCACAGAGAAGGTATGCCAGATCAAAAACAGATGGTCACAAGCGCGTAAGTTAGGTGGCTATAGTGCTATACAGCGAAGGTCGATGATCATAGGCGATCTAGTGGGACTTTATCTCGGGCGGTTTTCATGGTTGACGTTTTCAGTTTTGTGGGTTGCGCATGAGTTTTTCTATACATGTGATAAAGTAGCAATAAACTTTAGGTTGTGCGTTAATGCTTATTTGGTGTCGTCCTTCTTTTGCGCTCAGTGTGTTTTGTTCGGTAAAACTTTCTGCTGGGCGAGTTGGTTCATACTTGCAAAGGAAATGGTTATGCGCAAAAACAAAAAACACGGACACAGAAGTAGACGGGGACGAGCGCAAACTTTCAACTGACTTTATTTTTTCCTACGTTGTCAATATATACTCTGAATGACGTAGGTACAACAACGGTGATCACATGACACACTTACAACGTGCCGCGCAAGAACATCATCTCAGTTTCTTTTAAAGAAATTGAAGTATCACTAATACAGCCATCTCCTTTTGAAAAAAAAAATTTAATTATGGGGTTTTACGTGCCAAAACCAGTTCTGATTATGAGGCACGCCGTAGTGGGGGACTCCGGAAATTTAGACCACCTGGGGTTCTTTAACGTGCACCTAAATCTAAGTACACGGGTGTTTTCGCATTTCGCCCCCATCGAAATGCGGCCGCCGTGGCCGGGATTCGATCCCGCGACCTCGTGCTCAGCAGCCCAACACCATAGCCACTGAGCAACCACGGCGGGTCATCTCCTTTTGACGAAATATGAAAGGCTTCCAACAGTTCACGGGCAGTAGTATCACGGCTTTTGCCCAAAATTTTGATGCCTCGGAAATTTGGTACACACATGCAATGCCGGACGTGCGCAGGCAAATGCGCATTCTCATTATTTTTAATCGACAGCTCATGTTCCCTTGCACGAACGTTGACACACCGCCCAGTTTGCCCTACGTACGTCTTTCCACATGATAGCGGAATTTCGTACACAACGCCAACCGCGCATTTTACGTAGGGCGGCTCGTGCTTTTTGCCGCATCCTCCAGGATTCTTCTTGTTAGTCGCACAAATCCTCGGGCAGAGCCCAGCGAGCTTACGCGGGGCTGAAAAAACAATTGGCACAGCGTGCCTACTCGCAACCTTCTTCAAATTATGAGAGGTGCGATGTATGTAGGGCAACACTTCAGGACGGCTCCAGCACTGCAGCCCAGTTTTGGCACCAGCGCGGGCTGCTTTCGACTCTCGCAGAAGAACCTCTGCAACTGCCGTAACTACCGTGCAAGGGTAACCGGCATCCAACACACGCCGAACCTGGACATTAAAACTATCCTGCATAGCATGTGGGCACGATTTCCTGAGCGTGGAACCCAGACAAAGTTTCACAATTCCCCGCTTGACGAGCTTAGACTGCGCAGAATCATAAGGCAATAATGCCTTTTGCGCTCGAGGATTATAAGACCAACAAACATGATCATTTAAAAACCGAAGCTGTAGATCTAAAAACTGCAGCGAATCATTAGAAGGGATTTCATGTGTGAAGGCCAGTCCCTTCCCATACTGCCGAAAGGCGTCAAGAATAGCATCAACAGACTTGTCTAAGGTAAAAACAGGTAGCTTCTTTAAAAGTATTAAAAAGTCGTCAACATACCTAAAAACTTTGATAACGTTACTTTTCTCTAAGATTTTTGACAAACAACGATCCACGTCAGCTAAAAAAATGTTGCACAAGACAGGTGCCACACAAGACCCAATGCTGCAAATAAAAACTATTTTCAAAGGCCACAAAAGTTGACCGGAGGTAAAATTCAAGTAAACTGATAAAATCATCTACCGACATGCCAGCAGAATTTTGAAAGGCAATGGCCCCGCTGGCATCAATGCAGTCTCGAACAGCAACGAATAAATGCCCATGAGGAATAGAATAGAATAAATCCACAACATCGACAGAGAACATAAAATCAAAAAAATGTTCCCCCCTGCAAAAATCGCACCACATCATCCGAACTCTTGGTATCGAAGGGATCATTAACTGAAAGTACATTTAGTTTCTTAAGCAAGAATTGGCTGACCAAGTGCTGCCAAGATCCCTTCTCACTTATGATTGTGCGAAATGGTACTTCTGGCTTGTGCGTTTTTGCCGTAAAGAAAACACTGAGTGAATTGCCCTTAGAAGATCTAATATCCCTGGCCAATTTGAGAAGCTGAAGGTTTTGACACAAATTAGCTGCCTTTGTCTTTACACGGACGGTACTGCTTTTAACCGGAATGAAATTCTTAGAAATGGCCTTCCTAGTCTTCTCAGCAAATAAAGGAGCATTTAACACCACAAACCCCCCCTCCTTATCGGCTTGGAGCAGACGGAGGTCATTGTCCCTAAAATGCTTCACAATGAGATCTGTCGGTTCCCGGTACTGGCGGTGGTTGTTCTTTCGTACAGTTCTGGATAACGCATCAACCCCCTCAAGGAGGCACCGGGTAGATTGATCCTGAGGCGCTCTATTAGCTATACGCCTGTTAAACGCCAACAACTCATGAGGCGGAACAACGGGTTCAAGGCTATACTTCGGCCCTTTCTTGAGCAGGCATTCAACGTTATCCCGGATTTTCACATCCTCTCCTAGAAGCAAAACCTGAGACACCCCCCCCCCCCTTTTTTTTTTTTTGTCCTCTTTCTTGTTCAGCTGGCACAGTACGCTGCTCAGGTAGGCTGTCCACCAAATTTCGACCATACGAGCAGTAGAGGTCCTTAAGGACCGTAACTTCACTTCTGCCTTCCAGGGAGGGTCACTGACGTAGCACAGAACGCGTAACAAGAAGAATCCTGGAGGATGCGGCAAAAAGCACGAGCCGCCCTACGTAAAATGCGCGGTTGGCGTTGTGTACGAAATTTCGCTATCATGTGGAAAGACGTACGTAGGGCAAACTGGGCGGTGTGTCAACGTTCGTGCAAGGGAACATGAGCTGTCAATTAAAAATAATGAGAATGCGCATTTGCCTGCGCACGTCCGGCATTGCATGTGTGTACCAAATTTCCGAGGCATCAAAATTTTGGGCAAAAGCCGTGACACTACTGCCCGTGAACTGTTGGAAGCCTTTCATATTTCGTCAAAAGGAGATGGCTGTATTAGTGATACTTCAATTTCTTTAAAAGAAACTGAGATGATGTTCTTGCGCGGCACGTTGTAAGTGTGTCATGTGATCACCGTTGTTGTACCTACGTCATTCAGAGTATATATTGACAACGTAGGAAAAAATAGTCAGTTGAAAGGTTGCGCTCGTCCCCGTCTACTTCTGTGTCCGTGTTTTTTGTTTTTGCCCATAACCATTTCCTTTGCTGTTTCGTTCGCTCGATTTTATTCCGTTCGTACACAAGTAGAGCTAATATAATTCCGCCAGGGAAGTACCTTGAAAATGGAATTAAAAGTGACAGTTGCTGTATAGACGGAGTCACCTGCATTCCGTCTTGTGCAGATATATTTTTGTCGGTACGGCGCCTTAAATGCGAATGTTATTTCTTCTCCCGCTGCTTTGATTAATGAAACCGGTGCATATCGTTTGCAGGAGGCAGGGGCTAGCTTACCCACTGGTTTCTGGCATTCGATAGTGTAACGTAACTGTAGATCGCAACAACGCATTGCGACAATTAATTGGCAAAATTCCCCCTCGCGCAATGGCTAAATTATAAGCTCTTGTTTGTCGCAGAGGTGGCCGTAGTCGTACGCTTGGAACTGCCAAAAAAAGTACCTCGATGAGGTTGACGCAGTTCGCCGTCAATCCAGCTGTAAAAGTGTGGGACGCAGATGGAGCTGCTCCCACGTATTGTCCGCGCTAGGCGTCATTATCGAGTGTCATTCCCGGAGTCCCTCGCAATTTTTGCGCACCCGAGCGCCCAGGAGCTTCCGTGGAGCGCATTCCGCGTTCTTGAAATTCAAGGGAGGTGCCTCGGCACGCTTCTCCGATGGGCCCTGATGATTATGACGCTTCTCAACCCCGCGCCCGCTACGCTTTTTTTTTTTTTTTTTTCCGAGACTCCCTGCGCGCATGGCGCTCGCTTCTTTCGTGTTTCGCCTACTGCTCGCGCAGGATGGGTGTTCTGTGCAACCTTATTCCTGAAGCGGTTGAAATTGCTTTGTTCTCCCGCGCCGACCGGAAGAACATAGAGCCGGGAGGAATTTGTAAGCTTCCTCTCTTCGCACGCGGAGCACACCGCGGAGGCTTCATCTTGGAGCATCCTGCTCTGCTGCTTAACGGGATTTGGGGAGCTATGCTCGGTCCTTACCCGAGCGCGTACATTCTTTATTTCGCGTCCACCCGCACTCCCCACATCGGGTAAACAAAGCCGGACGGTGCCTCGTGCGAACAGACGTTTCTCGCGTATGGCAATGCGAGCGACGCAGTCGTCATGGCGACCGTCCGCTGGCAGGCAACGCGGTCCTCGAGGGGCAAAAGTGGATTCGTCTCGCAGTTTCGTGCCGGTTCGTTAGCGCTGGATAATGCTCGGGTAATGATGACGAATAGTTGAGCAGGAGCGCAGGTGTCGCTCCCCGCAGCTGCGCGTAGTTCGCCGGCTCTACACGTATGCAAAGCCGCCGAGAAAAAGGCTTTTGTTTCTTGCCTTATTAGCGCTGCTGCTTTGTGACGCTTCCATCGCGTCGCCCTTTATTCGCACCGACGCTTCGGGGGACGCTTGCCGGGCATGCTTTTGCGTGGCTGGCAATTTTTCATCGGCGTCTCTGTGCGGGTCTGCACGTGGCGTGAGAGCACGTAGTGCAGTGTATGCTGGGAAAACTTGTACAGGAAATATGCACGTCAGGTTTTACTTTGACGGTAACGAAATGTCAAGTAGCGTTCAGTAGCGTGGACTGTTTAGCGCCCTGAACTTGTATGGCGCGCGCGTTACGACCTTTTATTAACGTCTTGCAGCAACTACATGTGAGCTCAGCAACAATGTATTTCCGTCTGGTTCCATATATTACTGCAATTAAATCGTTCTCCACAATATAGTAGTAAACGCCGCTAACGTATAGGAAAGCAGCATGTGCCAGTCTCTTCGGAGGCGTTCTGCAACTGCTGTCAGAGGCCACCTGTAGCGGAAGTACGTGCGATCATAAAGCCGTTGCGTAACTATGCAATTATTTTCACCGTATAGTAATGATGCCTTATGTGTCCTTTTGTCTAATTCATTCTACTAGTATGCACTTTTCAGCTAGTTGCCATAGCTTTGTTAGGTAGCTAAAACTAGTGCTAATCAAACAATTGTGATGATGGGTCTGCACGCGTCTTATTGGACACTTCTCGTCTGCCTTACTGAGGATTACTGTGGCAATTCCGCTATCAGATAACTCATTACAGAAGATCGGGCTCCATATTAATCAAATGTATTGTCTGGACTGTGCAAAGGCGAGCCAACGTTAAATTGTCTCCAAGTGAGCGTGCACCATAATCTGCGCAGTTTCCAACAATGTTTACATTTGGTACGCGCCTGTTCCAGTGCAGCCTGATCCTTGAAGGTACGTTCAGACAACGTACGTAATGTGCAGATATTTCGCAAGAAACGGAAACGTAAACGAAAAAAGCGCAACTAAATTGTTCAGACGACAATCGTATGAAGCGTTAAGAGCGCAATAGTTGTCACGCACGCGAGCGTAATTGTTGGAAGGCCCGCTACTTTTACGTTTCATACAGATACGACAGTTATGGCGTGGCCAGTAAGCGCCGCAGTTTCAGTTTTAAATTTCCGGTGACGCGACTACTGGCATCCCCAGTTAGAGCCGGCCCAACGGACATGGCTGTGTGTGTGCGTAGTAGCTTGTGTGCGTAGTTCGAGCAGTGTGCGTAGTCTGTTTACAGGCGCCATGTTGAAATCCCCTTAGACGCAACTGGCCAGCTCACGTTTTGATTGGCCGGTCTTAAGATGCGTAACGTATGCAATTAACAATGTGAACGACCAGCATTGTTAACGATCTTAACGCTTGTAACGCGCGATACGGTCTCTATGACAGATGCGCACTTTGCTAATGTTACGACCGCAGTCTGAACATACCTTAAGTCGCTCTCGGTCCGAGCTGGAGGCAGAGCGGTTCGACATTTCACAAAAATCTGACGCTCAACGCACAGACAAGAAGTGCCCGACACTTAAATTGTTTTAGCTTTGTGGGATACGTTACCGCAATACGCACGCGCCGTCCTTCTACCGAACCTCGATAGACATTCCCCGAGATGAACGTTTTGTCATCGCGTGCTGCACTGCAGCGCTCAAGTAAATTATTGATGCAGTGAAGAATTACGCCTTTATAAGTTCCACCAAACCCCTGAAGGCGAGTGCTAGTTTCGGTTTCAAGGAACATGCGTTCTCCTGGCGGTTGCCGGACATCCTAGGAGCTGATGGAACGAAGTAGATGTGACTGTTGCATTTCTTGTCAATCACACGTTTCTAGAAATAAATATGAGTGAAAGGCAAACAACTCTTCTGTTTAGTTATTTTTTATTTATCTTTTTCTGAACTTTAAATCGGGCGAAGCGCGGGAAGTGGTTGACTTCGTGCACCGGTCGACCTTGCCTCCGCTCACCCTTGCCACTCGCTCAGCGATTCGATCAGCGATATCACAAGTCGGAGAGCGCTCGGTCACCTGCTTTGGTTGTCGTGCCAAGTATGAAGATGGGAAAGATTAGACAGAGAATCTTGAAGGCGTGCAAGAAACGGAAGACACAGGAAACCAGGGCCGCGATTTTGTAGCGATGCCTTATGACTTATTTTACACTATAGTCTTATCATCCACCGCTCACGGCCGGCTGATCCCGTTGATAACGCGAGCGGACGGTCGCTCTGACCACTGACAAAGCGCGATAAGCGCGAAAAGGCATTACTTTAAAGGCATCGCTACAAAATACCGACCCAGGTCAACCAAGCATTAGACGAAGATGGCTAAATCGGGGCATCACATGTCTTGTGCGGCTCTGTGTGCCAACACCGGGATTTCCAGTTCTGCGAAGTATTTCAAGTTTTCTAATGACAATGCGGAACCAGCGCTGGCCAGGAGGCGCTACGGCAGTTTGGGTGTGCAGCTGAAATATGCTGACACCATCCGATAGGGAGGCCCCGAAAATGGTTCGACATTTTGGATGATAACAGACGCGTGCCTGTATCAACGTTCGCTTTCGTTCTATGCATCGAGCCAAACTCTGGCCATACGGCCGTACCTGATGCGCGGTGGACAAAGCACATGCGCTCATACGTTCTATCACGCCGGTTCCCAGTCAGGCCAAAACCTGGACACGTGTACCTCAAGATGAGCGGTGGAATTGATAACGCGAAATCGCAGCATGTGCAGCTGAAAACTGTTTCTACCGCTCACTAGGCTGTGTGTTATGGCGCTGCTGCTGGCATGCGAAGTCTCAGCGCTGGTTGCCCATAGGTAAGCACAAGTATTTCAGTCTATTTTCTGAGCGGGTATCCATTTGGCATGAGTAAACCAGTTCTGTACAAGCCTGAGTGTACTCGCAGTGTGGCTCGACTCATTCGTCATGACGTCAGCCCATCTGCTGTCGGTGAAATACTTGTAATCAAGGGCTTGAGTGCGTGTTTGTTGGGCTATACATTTTATACATCCCTCATGACTCCTACAATTAACCCACAGCTCTCAGTCCCCAGCGGCTGCGGAGCACCTGACCACGGCAGCGGTCAGACCTGCGACGCGGCAGAGGGTGCTCTCTGGGTCCAGACACTGGAAACTGAACCTGGCAACGTTCAACACGCGAATGCTCTCGAGTGAGGCTAGCTTAGCAGGGCTGTTTGGGGAATTTTCAGGCATTGCCTGGGATATTATTGGTCTTAATGCGGTGATTAGAAGAAATTGTGAGGCTTATACAGTGCGAACTAACGGCCACGTCCTCTGCCACAGATATCTTCGAGATAAGAAAGAATATAGGATAGGATTTCTAATCAATAAGGACATAGCAGGCAACATTAATGAATTCTACATTATTAATGAGAGGGCAGCAGTAGTCGTAATAAAGCTGAATAGGAGGTATAGAATGAAGGTAGTACAAGCCTACGCCCCAACCTCCAGTCACGATGATGAAGAAATAGAACAGTTTTATGAAGATGTTCAATTAGCGATGAGAAAGGTACAAACTTAGTATACCGTAGTCATGGGCGACTTCAATGCAAAAGTGGGGAAAATCAGGCTGGTGAACAAGCAATTGGCAATTATGGCATCGATTCTAGGAAAAATAGAGGAGAGATGTTGGTAGGGAATTTGTGCGGAAAAGAATAGGCTCCGAATAATGAATACCTTCTTCAGAAAGCCTGGTAACATGAAGTCGACCTGGAAAAGCCCTAATGGAGAAACAAGAAATGAAAAAGATTTCATTATCTCTGCCGATCCCAGCATAGTGCAGGATGTAGAAGTGTTAGGTAGGGTAAAGTGCAGTGACCATAGATTAGTGAGGTCTAGGATTTTTCTCAGTTTGAAGAGAGAAGGAGTAAAATTAGTCAAGAATAAACAGGCCAACCTAGACGCAGTGAGGGGAAAATCAGACCAATTCATGCTGGTGCTCGAAAACAAATATGCAGCTTTAGAACAGGAAGATGAAGATAACATAGAGGTAATGAATGAAACCGTAACTAGGCTGATCTCAGAAGCAGCAATTGAAGTGGGAGGTAAGGCACCAAGGCAATCAGTAGGTAAATTCTCCCAAGTAACAAATGACCTAATAAATAAACGACAAAGCATGAAAATGTAAAACTCAAGAGATCAGATAGAATTCGCTGAACTGTCAAAACTGATCAACAAGAATAAAATAAGGGATATTTGAAATTATAACATGGGAAAGTTTGAGGAAGCCGTAAAATATGGACACAGCATGAAATCAGTGAAAACAAAACTTCGCATAGGACAAACCAAGATATATGCACTGAAAGACAAGCAGGGTAATACCATCAGCAATTTCGATGGCATAGTAAAACCAGCGGAAGAATTCTATACTGACCTGTACAGTGCCCAGAGCAACCAATCTACTTTCATTCGAAGTAGTAATGAACAGGATACAGAGGCTCCTTCTATAACTACCAATGAAGTTAGAAGGGCCTTGCAAGACATGACCCGGGGGGAAGCGGCTGGAGAAGATGGAATAACAGTAGATTTAATAAAATACGGAGGAAATATTGTAGCACTCTTCAAAGAAACTGGTTTATTGTTGGCGAACTTGTGCCCGGAAACTCAAGACTAAAACACATTCACACAATTCGCAAGCAGAGTTAACAGGATCGTGTTCCACCGGCAACCATGTCCCTAGACCGAATACACGCCAAGTCGCGTGCACAAGAGACACGCGCTGTCTAACGGCGGTGCGATGAGACGCCTGGAAGGATACCTCGTGAGAGTGCTCGTAACTGGCATGTGGAGCCATTACTCCCCTTCCGATGCGTGCCAAACAAATTTGATATATAGACGTGTTTTCATTGCCTGTCGTAATAAGGCTTCATGCGGACTACATGTGCGGCCTCCACAAGGTTGTGGCGCTTTGGTAGCTCTTATCCATGAGGGATGACTTCGTAATTCAGGTCACCTACTCGACGAATAACTTCGTAGGCACCAAAGTATTGGCGAATGCGTTTTTCAGATAGGCCGCGACGGCGCACTTGTGTCCATACCCACACTTTATCGCCTGGCTAGTACGGAACTTCTCTGCGGCGCAGATTGTTGTAGCTTGCGTCACTACGTTGTTGCTGGCGTATACACGGAACCATACCAGCTGCCGGACTTCTTCAGTTCGTTGTAGTAAATCGTCCATGCTGTACGGGTTGTTGTTGTCATCAGCTACTACTAACATAACATCCAGTGTGGTTGTGACTATGCATCCATAGACCAGTTGAAATGGAGTGACCTGAGTTGTCTCCCTAACAGCCGTATTATAGGTGAAAGTAGCGTAAGGCAAGATTGCGTCCCATGTCTTATGTTCGAGATCGACATACATGGACAACATGTCTGCCAGAGTTCGGTTTAGACGTTCTGTCAGGCCGTTTCTTTGGGGATGGTATGCAGTGCTTTTCCTGTGACTGATGTGAGTCATCTTCATCAAGTACTGCATCAACTCAGGTGTGGAGGCTGCTCCTCGATTCGTAATCACGACCATTGGTACACCATGTGGCAGGACTATGTTGTAAACGAAGAACTTGGCAACTTCAACTGTCATTCCTCGCTCAAGGCAGCATGTTTCAGCATATTCTATTAAATACTCTTTCGCTACTACGATTCATCTCTTCCCTGACGATGACGTTGGGAACGGTCCAAGAAGATCTATTCCAACTTGCTCAAATGAAGTCTTCAGTGGGTCTATGGGTTGGAGAAGGCCGGCCGGTTTTACGGGTGGTGTTTTGCGCATTTGACATTCACGACATGTCTTGATGTAATTCTGCACCGACGCTAAGTATCTGAGTCGAATTCTGGCGAACGTCCGGCTGACACCTAAGTGAGCCGACAATGGTTCGTCATGGAAAGCTTCCAAAATTTCCGGTCGCATGGCTGGTCTATTTTTCATAGAACTAATGGCCGCCTCATCGATTAATTTAGGTCAAGGATTGGAATTGTGCTATCTATCACAGGCATCGTTTTCTTTTTTTAAATTTCGGGCCTTCTAAAGAAAACGCCTGGTATATCCGGCGTGCGGTATTAGAGCTGGCCGCTGCTGACTGACGAGGCCTTTGACACAGGTCCTTCCACAGCGCGAGAGAGGCGGGAGGTCTCTCTGCTCGTCCTTCTGACTCTGCTGCACGCAAATTGTGCCTGGCGGCGGAAGCTCGCGCGGGACTAAGCTGCTGAGACAGGACTCGCAAAGAGCCTCACTCGAGGCTCCCTCTCAGTAGTGGGAAGTGCGCGAAGCCGAGCGTAGGCGCCGGGGAGAGTCCAGTGTATTAGAGGACGACGCCTAACAACATCAGCCGCGCGGGGCAAAACAAGCGCCGATGAGGCTCGGGGAAATCCATTATGCCCGCAGTCACGCCACATCTTCGATGGCAGGTCCGCCATGATTCCTCGCGGCGGTCCGAGCGCATAACGGCCAGCGTAGACCGTTATGGCGTCGAGAAGAACGCGAGCCAACTTCCTCACCGAGCCCGAGGCGCAGAATTGATGGCACCATTCTATGGCTCCGTCCCCCGCTCGGGATTCTGTGGCTTGTTGTGCGCACGGCATTTCAATGGTACAAGCCTCCTAAGGCGACGCGTATTTGTAATCAAGATCGTTTGTGTATAGTCGTCCGTTTCTTTATAGGAATTCACCTCCGCTCTCAATAGAACGCATCTTCATGGGTAAATATATTTTTGTTTGCGAGTAATGTTGTAACCACTGTGGCCATGGCAATTCCGCTGAAGCGACGGATTGTACAGCCATAGCCTCCTATATTTTTTAAAAAATATAGGAGGCTATGGTACATCCCATTCCAGGATGAATCGTAAGAAGAAAAAAAAAATTAGCGTAGCTAATTTAATGTTTAAGGCGCAATGTTAAAGAGACAGCGGAGCTGATGGGCCCCTAGCTAGTCCTGGCTTTTGGGCTAGGCTATAAGCTCTACCAAGTCATCCCCAGAATTTCAGGAATTTATTGATTATTGATTGATTATTGATGAGCTATTGATTGGCTATCGCAAGGTATTTTCCACGTATTTTGGCTAGGCTAAGCACTACCCAGCATTTCCGGGAATTTATTTATTATTGATCGATTATTGATTAGCTATTCAACCTCTCCGAACTGGATTTATCGACGATGTGCGTAGCGTTATATTCGGATTAGACTTGCTTTTGCTGCTATTGCGGCTGTTTTGCGCACGTGTTGTTGGAAGTGTAATGTTTCTGTATGTGTATTGAATTAAGCACAACGTATGCGCTGACGTTGTCTTCTTGTATTCCACAGTCTTCTCTTTCTCTCTTGCACTTCTTCCTCTTGCACGTGTTTGGTTCAAGCATACTGATTACGGGTCTATGGGTGCTATAGTATGACACGTACTTTAGTGTTTTCACGTTGTGAGTATACCCATGTACGTATACAATGACTCCTTTACGCGTAGAGTGTTTTGCACCGATGTGCAATACTGTTTGCGCTGACAATTATCACGCAACACCGGCCGGCCGCTGTCAAGCGCTCACACAATGGGCTGAAACTGCGCATTCTCCCACTGTGTTCAGAAAGGGTTCAATATCAGGCCATGGTCGGCCTGGTGTTGCACTATCTCCGGAATTGGCCCGCATTTTTTGGCTTTCCCTATAATTCTACGCATTAAAACCTTTCGGCGACGGAATTTGAAGCGTCGGAATGCGAAAGCGCAAGCGTCAGAGACCGTCGAACAAAGTCAAACTCATTTAAACAGTGCGGCCTAAGTTTTGTTGAACGGTAATGATGCCTCATCGTGCAACTCGATTGCTTAACGTGTAACCAGGAACGCGATGTTGTAGCGTTGCCTTTTCCGCTGCTATTCATTTTCGTGATTCCCGCCCTTAATTCGTGAGTGGTCAGTCCGACACTCCGCGGGCGTTATCATTGGCATCAGCTAGCCGTAAAAGGTGTGTGATAAGAGCGGCATGCAATTTAGGGGACGGTACCCTGATGTAGCGCTGTGCCGTTACACCTCATTTTTGCCTTGTGCGCGTGGCGTAGTATAGTAGCGTAGCTTTTTTTTTTTGCCCATTAATATTACCCTTAGACAGGATTTTTACTGTTAAATTGGTATAAAAACAATTGTACAAGACCGATTCGAATGAGTGCAACAACACTGCCACACCAAGGAAAGTCGTACCTTACATGCATAGCATCTCGCATAATCTGAGAAGGATAGCGAGAAAGTCCGGAGTGAATGTAGTTTTTATTGCGATAGCAATTATGTGGACACTCCAAGCGGATTTCTGCCGTCGCCGTGAGGTTCTGTATAAAGTCCAAGGGCGATAACATCGCCGCCGCGCGCCGTATGCATGTACGCGTCTGTGCGAGTGAAAGCGCGCGAGGAACGCGCGCTTTCCCGGAGAGCAAACGCACGGCGGAGGGCAACCGCCACGTCTTCCCGGCTCCCATGCCTCCTGAAGCTTCCAGGTCTGCGCCAAAAAATGTGACGTCACTTCCTAGCAGCATTCGCCGCCGCCTCCCCGCGCCGCCGTGGAATGCTTTGTCGGCGGCTGCGATGTAAGCGTAGCTGTGGCGGTCAACCCAATCGTTTGGGCGCGTTTTATTCGTGGTATGCTGCAATGCCTAATAAATGCGGTGTGTCGGGCTTCTCCGGCAGCTATATTGCCGAGAAGAAAGTTCAGGTGTTTTCGTTTCCAAAAGACGACGACACGTTGAAGAAGTGTTTGCGTGCCATTCCGAGGAAGGATTTCGTGCCAACTTCATATACCATGGTAAGAATGCCTTTCAAGTGCATTCTTTAGTTTTCGTTTTTCTCCAAGTGCTGTTTTCGGTTTTCCCAGACTGTCAAACGTCGTGCGTGCGAATGGTAGAGGAGTCGTCAGTATGTGTGCACAAATAAAAATCTTTTTGCTAACCCTAATGCCGGTGTATCACGTCGACTACTTGCTGCTTGGTGGCCGCAGCCTCTGTTCAGTTCTTCATACGTGTGTGTAACTATATTACCTTCGCATAGCTGTATTAATCAGTGCATGCTCATGTGTAAACTGACAAACGCGAAAGTCTTGATGGTAGATCACTCACTCGGACGCTAGCCCTAGGGAAGGAGGAGAGAAGGCAGGGATATTAACCAGAATAGCTTTCAATTTTACTGTAAATGTCTGTGCCTGCGTATCTGTTTTATCGTTCTTTGCCATAAACGAATCAGTTCCTTTCTGTTTGTTTTGTTACACAAATCATATTTTTGTTAATAAGTACGTGCTAGTGTTTACATATCTATTACACAACAGTTAGCAAGGAAAGGCAGGAAATTCATAACTTTTATGGGGCATTTTATTGATGTGGCAGTCCACGGTTCATGAGTAATTTTTCTTATACTGGCTGCTCAGTCATTCACATGCATATCTTGTATTATGTAGGTCTGTGCCGTTCGCTTCGACCCATCATGCTTGGAACGAACGACATCGTATACCGACTGGAAAACGTTGTAGAGGTATCATTGCCTGTGCCACGTTTGCGCACTGCGTCTGTGCTTAGCGTGTTTCCCGGGTGTCCTTCATACCTCCTTCATACCTCTCGAAGGAAGGACAGAGCTCGAGAGAAGCGCAAGACATCAAGCGATCCCGACAAGATGCCTCAGAACTTGCTTGTGCTATTCAAGAATCTGTTGCATCCAGTGGTGTACCAACTACTTCTCGAGGGCAAACAGCGCACGATCTGACTCTCTCTCTCTCTCTCTCTCTCTCTATATATATATATATATATATATATATATATATATTGTGAAAAGAGTATTCGGCAGGTAGATTTGACGAAGCTTGACGGTTAAAACAAGCTGGCTCGTTTAAAACCGACCTAGCGCGAACCACAAGATCGTCAACGTCTTCTTCCACACTGGCTGGCAGAGAGCTGGTGCCGATGTGCTCTGGTACAATCAGTCCCCACGCAGAAAGGAGCCAACCTGGCGACTTAGGGGAATGACAGCACAGGAGGGGCGTAGCACGGTTTCAGCCGTACGACGTGAACTGTTTCACGCCATTGGCAGCGGTGGTCGGAAGATGGCTTGAGCGGCTCGATGATGTAGTTCACGGGAGACGTTTGCTCTACTACTCGGTAGGGACCATGGTAATTCGAGAGAAGCCTGGTCCAAAGGCCGGGAGTAGTGGACGGGACCCAGAGCCGAACTAACATTCCTGGGGAATAGTGAGCGCTAGATGCGGATTCGTCATGGCGAGATTTTTGGCGACCTTGGTCTTGCGCGGTGAACGAGCGAGCCAGTTGACGACACTCTTCAGCATAAGCAGCCGCTTCGGAAACAGGCGTGGCTTCAGAAACATCGGACCGGTAGGGCAGAATGGTGTCCAAGGAACATGATGGTTCACGTCCATATAGGAGAAAGAAAGGAGAGAAGCCGGTGGTAGTTTGCGGCGCAGAGTTATAGGCGTACGGGACGAAGGGGAGCACCTGGTCCCAATTGGAGTGATCATCGGACACGTACATCGCAAGCATATCTCCAAGGGTACGGTTGAAACGCTCCGTCATGCCATTGGTTTGAGGATGGTATGCAGAGGTGGTCCGGTGAACAATGCGGCATTCTTGGGGCAGTGCCTCGATAGCGCTTGAGATATATATATATATATATATATATATATATATATATATATATATATATATATATACAGGGTGTTTCAGCGAACACTTTCAAAAATTCCTAAAGGTTGCCGGTGGCAGATAGCACAATTCTAGTTCATGAGCTGGTCTACTGGAACAGGCGGATATTACTTGCACAAGAAATTGAAATGCATAATCGAATAATTAATAAAAATTCAATAATTAAGTTTTTAACTAATTGCCTGATGGCCTGTATTGCAATTTACAAATTGTAGCCGCGGAGTTCGCAAGGCGGATCCAGTTGGAACGAATTCTCGGGATGACACCAGTTTCGAGATATTGTTTCCCGAACTTTGCAGAGAAATGCATTGGCGTTCCAGTTAGTTTCTTAACAAAACGTCGCTTTATGCATTGAAGTACAAAATTAACTGGAACGCCAATGCACATCTCCGCAAAGTTCGGGAATTATTTTCTCGAAAGTGGTGTCATCCAGAGAATTAATTCCAAGTGGATCCCCCTTGCGAACTCCACGGCTACAATTTGTAAATTGCAAAATGGGCCATTAGGTAATTAGGTCAAAACTTAATTTGTGAATTTTTGTTAATTAGTCGATTATGCATTGCAATTTTTTGTGAATGTAATGTCCGCCTCTTGAAGTAGACCAGTTCATTAAATAGAATTGGGCCATCTGCCACAGGCCACCTTAAATAAATTTTGAAAGTGTTCGCTGAAACACCCTGTATATTGTCACAGCTGTCCCCGATTCGTCGTCGGCGCGAAGTCGATCGACGGGGTAGACAAGCTGGTTGGTCGTTCCGTACGCAAGCGAGCACAGTGAAAAGAGTCAGAGTCGGGAGTAAACAAAAAAACAAGATATTTATCGGCTGATAAATACACACAAATTAATAAAATACAGTAATAAAAAACACAAGACAGACTAACATACCTGAACTTAATATATCACAATGATGAAGACAAATAAATACGAGCAATTAACAGTAGATATACATATGAAACAGTGCGAGGATCAAATATACAAGAATAACACTTAACAGTAATTGACTAAAGCAAAGTTCCAATGAAAACAAAAAGAAACAAACGATGTCATACGCGTGGCCGGGCAGCAGCAGCAAGTCCATAAACCGTGAAGTCGGTGCACAAAGCTTTCCCGAAGAATGCTGGCGGTCCGATCTTGTCGAGGTGGATGCGAATTGCTGGGCTGGGTTTCCCGGGAGTCTAGATTGGACGTCTTCTCTCAAGCAGGTTGAGCTAACTTGAGGCGAACTGCCGTGAGCTTCGTTGCAGACGCTGGTTTGACGTCTCGTACGTCAACAAGTTCCTCGGAGTTCCGACGTGGCCAGGTGGCCCAGGCGATACTGGACGGCACTAGCCCCCAAACGGCTTCTCAGCAGCGCATGGATTCAGCTTCTAGACTAATCAGCAGGGCCCAAAACATGCGCTTAAATAGCCTCTACTTTCCCTAGTTCCCTATGTAGGGAAACTGCCGGTATGTAGAGTTCTCCGAATTCAGGGCTCTTAGCTCCCAACAATCTTGGCCGCGTCTCTTTCACCATGGACGAAGAACCGCAGATTCTCCTCTCTCCCAATGTCAAGGGCCAAGGTGGAACCCGGCATACCACGCAGACGTACACGCACACTTCTGGGTCCGTAATCGGCGTGTCGCGTCTGGAATCGAGATGGCAGCCCGAGCGGCCACGACGCTTTTGACGCCCGTAATTCGGCGTGTCGATGTCGAATAAATTATACGCTGCACAGTCAGGAGCCCACGTTTCTGACGCTCGTAATTCGGGGTGTCGTTAATCAGCGTCCAAACCATTCGAAAATATGCCGCTCCGTGACATATATATACCAGAAAAAAGCGATTCTGGGTCCGGGTAAATATTCACAGTGAAGTAGACACGCGTATGAAGCGCTTTATTGACGTTTCGGCCGGGGTCCGGCCTTCATCAGAATACAATACATGGCGTCAGTACAGTTCATATACATGTGCATATCAACCGAATGAGATATGTTTACATGATAAACGATAAAAATGGGCGAACAAAATGCATGTCAATCGTTCAAAGGACAGCTGATACGTGTATACACAGATGGCGTTTGCAAACACATAATCTAAAAATACAAAGCATAAAAATGCACAGAAATGAAGTGCAAAAACCAATCGTCAGGTGACAACCAAAGACGTCACCCAATATGGGCTATGTTATCAAGCTAACAGACAAAAAAAGGATTAGTGACGTACTAGTAGAAAGGAGAAACAAGTGACGGGCTACGATGACAGGCAACTCAATTTTCCTACACTTTCATGCAAACCACACGCGACGGCATCAAACTTATAGATAAGGAAGGATTCACGGGCTTCTCTATCATAATTTGAACGAAATCCAGATTCAAGCAACGTGACTTTCAGTTTATCGAATGAGTGGTCAGGGAGGTGCACGTGTCTTGAGATGGACAGGTTGGGCAGCGTGTTAGCGTGGGATTTATGATTGTTAAAGCGCAATCTAAAAGGCCCTTCTGTTTGTCCGATGTACCGTTTTTTGCACACCGTACATTCAAGCATATATATTACGTTTTTAGTGTCACAGTCGAAATCGCCTTTGATTTTTAAACGAAAATTTGAAGCCGTACTAGTCACCTGTTGCGATGTGCACATGTAGGGGCATACTTTACATCGCGGTTTTCGGCAAGGATGGCATCCGATGGCATCAGGGCAGTCAGTCTTAGATGATGATGATAGTATATCTCGAATATTTCTAGCTTTACGATATACTGCTTTAGGTGGTTCAGCGAAGATGTTTTTGAGTCGTTCACTTTGCATTAAAATATTGTGGTGTTTCTTCAGTACATGCGAAACACGTGAGACTGACGCAGAATGGGTTAGGACAAGATTTGTCTGAGGTGAGGGAGTTTGTTTGTTCGCAGTGCAAAGAAGCGTCCTTTGGTCATGCACGTCTGCGCGCTTTATTGCATCGTCAATTAATTGTGGTGGGTAATTTTGTTTGACTAAAGCGTTTTTTAAGGTACCGCAATTTTTATTGCGATAGCAATTATATGGACACTTCAACCGAATTTCTGCCGTCGTCGTCGCCGTCGCCGTGAGGTTCCCTATAGATAAAATCTTCGCCACGCGCCGTATGCCCAAGCGGAAGCGTGCGGGGACGCGCGCTATCACGGAGAGCGAACGCACTCAATCACCCACGCGCAAGCAAGGTAAGCGGGAAGCCAGCGCCGGAGGAAGCGCGCGGAGGGGGGGGGCACTTCTATTCTGCCAACAACCGCGCTCGTCGCTCGCCTCTCCACACGGCTCTGACCTTTATGCGCCGTGCATTCGCCGCTCAGTTTCCGTTGAAGCGATAGACCGCACGTACCTTCGCCCGCTGCGGCGTATGGGCTCGCTGCCAGCGTTTTGACAGTCGTTGTCTGCAGTCATTCAGTGTGATCTATTCATGTTTGTTTGTGCGCGCTCACACAACGCTTGTTCATTCAGTTAGTAATACTCGGGCCACATTTTCCAACGCACGCTACACATGCAATGCTGCCCGGATCGGCAGTGCAGCACTACAGGTGTGTCCCTTCGCACGCGCTGCCCACGGGAAGCGCTTCTCATCAACACCACCGTTTCACACGCGCCTTCTCGTGGTCATCGAGTCTCTCTTCATGTCGGTCTACTTACGCCGCAGCACACCTGCTTACTTAATCAGCTCATGTTTACTACAATTCATATTGCTACCAAAGCCGCTCACCTTACTTCGTATGACATTGCTGTGTTGCTATCGCATTCATTGCTTCGTCCTTAAGGCGAAACTGTGACATTTTTTTGAAACTCTGATTGCTCAGAACAAATTCTTTTAAAACCATATATATATATATATATATATATATATATATATATATCGAATTACTATTACAAGTGAAAAAGCCTGGAAATACCTCTGTCAGATATTTTTATATTTACCAGACATTGATCTATTTATAAAGCGGACATGGTAAACCATGGGGACCCGAACAAGTATTTCAATTTGCGTTTATTTCTTGCAACCATATAAAACCTCAAGATGATGCAGGGACAAAAGGCAATGAGTTCCCAGAGGTCACTGATCCCGCCCGCATACATTGCAGTGCGCATAAAAAAATGCGCATCCGTTACAGACAATTTTACTAATTAAACAAAGAATTGTGCTTGGTGTTTAAGTCTACAGCACAATTGTGTCGCTAGTTCAGGTAATAGTATTGTCAAGGTTACACACAACGAAGTACAATCAACGTAAATGACTTGCAATGTTCACAAGCAAAAAGACAGCAGATGTGTGCGGCCTTGGAGAATTGCAACCAAATCTCCAGCGTAGCTGTTTCTTTCGAACATTGCAAACATAGACAAACGGACAGCAAAAATGACGCAGCGCTTGTCTGTCTGTTGCTGTCCCTTTGTCCATGTCTGCAAGGGAACGCCAACGAGCCCGTACGCAAACCCTGCTTCTTTCGAACACTTTCCTGTAATTATGTCGCATAGTGTAAAAGGTCGCCCATATGTGGCTGTTCCGTTTGAAACCTTGCTCACATGTAATGCCTCGGAGCACTTCTTCCTGAATTTTTTCTAAAAGCAAGTAATTCTTTAACACACATGTGACTTCACCATACCATTCACCATAGTGTACTCCCTCCCTCTATACTACGCCCCCCCCCCCCCCCGCCCACTCAAATTTCGCTATATTTCATGTCGGTTGAGTTCACAGTTCTCCCAGGGCAGTGGAATAAATGTTGCTTTGTGGGTAAAACACATTCATAAAGCGCCGGATCACTTGCTTGTGTAATTTACTGTAAATACCATAATTAGACCCCGGCTTTGCAGTTTACTTACACTGTCCCCATATCCCGCCCTTTATTTACGTCCAATATAAACGTAGTGTATTGCTTAGTTCACCGAGGACATCGCTGAAAGCAACTAGGAATGGCGCATAAAAATAGGGGGGAAGAACGACGGCTCAGTAATTATTTGCAATGTTTATAACTAGACCAGGAACGTAAATATCTTGTCGCACATTGCACTTACGCAGCATGACCCCCTCTCCTTTTCACGAAACATAAACCTGCTGTGACCTGCAGCTATGTCAGGACACTGGGAAGCATAGCTGAAAGCGGCCATATAACACGCTCTAACGCTTGAATAAGATTTTTTTACGAATACTGTGTTTGATACAACCTCACTTAACTTCGCACAGAGATTTTTCATAGCGTACCACCAATGTTTGCTAAATTTCGTCTTGGTGGCGTTCATAATTCTGTCAGGGCAGTGGGGGTAATTTTGCCCCGCTCGTTAGATGGACTCATAACACGATAGAGTGCTTGCATACTTAATTTATTGCGAAAGCCTCAATTACCCATCCATTTTGAACTTACCTACATATCAAACATTACCTGGTCCTCAGAGTCACAAAATCTAAAGAAGCTGCTTCCTTTAGTTCTGTGAGGACACCAGAAGAACCAAACACATCACGCATGAAAAAAGTAAAAAAGAAAGAAATTAGGGTCTAATAACTATTCGTAACGCTCCTAAATAAGCCAGAAACGTTAAAACTTCCAGACACATTGTATTTGAAATGCTGCCTATTCCGCCATAGTATAAAATATCTGAAATGCAGTGTTAGCTTGGGACATTCGGGAACCTAGCTAGTTACAGCAGCGTGATACTTTCGAATATTTGCTTGCAGTTTTTTTAAAAGCTGTATTTGATCAACACGCATTTACCATTGCACATAACCTTGGCGTATTGTTCCCCCTGTGTTCGCAAAATTTGATCTCAGTTGTAGTTTTAACAGTGACAGCGCAGCCGTCTACTCTATCAGCAAAGCGAAATTTTATTCACACATTTGGAACATTGCCTATATATTGCCTATAGCATGCCCCTAATTTCCCCCTATACAATCAAGAAGCCATGTTTATGTCACCGAGGACACCGGAGAAACAAACTACGCATCTCGTATGATGCACAGAAACACATCAAAAAACGAGTGTTCGGTAATTATCTGAAACACTTGCATTTAAGTGTTGGAAAAGAAAAAATGAATGTTTCGCTATGCACTGCGCTTAGAATTCGGCATATTTTCATGGAATTTCAAGTCTGTATCTCGGTGCATTTCAGTAAGGTTTTAACCTGGTCTTGTTGGTTTTCCATTATGAACGTGTAGCATTGCGCATAAGTAACATGGACAAAAGAAGGAACACGGTTACACACACGGGGCGCAAACTACCAACAGTTTATTGCCGAGAAGTTGTCTGGGAAACATTTCGACTAGCGGCAGTGTGACCAACTGAAACACTTCAATGAGTCACTTTCTTCAAAGGCTGTAATAAACCTATGCATAATAAACATATATCGCTCGTCATTGAGAACATTGCTTCGTACTTCGAGTAAATATAAACATTGTGCCAGATATAGTTTAGCGAGGATACCGGGTGGAAGCAACTGAATACCGTGTATAACGCATAAAAATTGGGAGAAAGTGAGCTATTCATTAACTGTTTTCAGAGCACATAAGCAAGCTACACTGTTCAAATTTTCGGTACACGTCATCAAAAAGGTGGCCTTCATTTCTTCAAACTATGGAATATATGCTGCTCTTGCTCCTGCCAGGAAACCAGTAATAGTGTAGCTCTTATTTACAAATATCCTGAAAATGAAATTGACCAATTCACAAGTGACACGTGCATTTAGAAAAAAAAAATCAGGTCTGTGTTCTAATGGTATTGAAATGGCTCTGCACGTCCGACCCTGGTCATTTTCACGAACATACCTACGATAAGTCATGATTGCACAATGAAATTCGACAGCTAGACCTGTAAGAGGTTTGATTAAGATTGTTATTGTGATAAGATACTGAGACTGCAACGCCATGTATACTATCCTGGACGGAGATTCAGCAGTTCCCGCATTTGATAACCCGACGATTTCATGCCGTGAGGCACACAAATCGTTGGGCGCAGGCGGATTATAATACTTTATCTGGACCTCTCACCTCGCCCGCAGGTCAAATATAGCTAGCCGATTGTGGTTTAAAATACGGTTAGGCGGTCCCAAAAACTGGGCATTATGCAAGCAACGCGAGTGGAAATTGGTTACGGCTGGAACTGTCCAGCGCCAGGCCTTCTCCGCCATGCGAGCGTGTTTAGCGAATCCAATCCTGCGCGTCGCCCGCTACAGTGTGTCGCGAGGAGGCACAAAAGACAATCCTCGCTGCCCAAGCAGGGGATACGTAGTAAAGAAAAGCATTACTTACGTGACCACTGTATTAAGAAAAAAAATTTAGCTTAAGCTGCAGTTTTGTTGGGCTTTCCAGCGTGCAGCCGAAAATGCCCGCTATCAATAGTGCAAGGGGGGGGGGGGGGGCGAATGGCATACTTTGCCCCCCCCCCCCCCTGCCCCTCGGTAGATACGCCTATAGTTGCATCGTATGAAGCGGAGGAAGAAAGGCAACGCTGTTCAACACACCGAGAATAGAAATGAAAGCATGCCTTGAAGCAGCATGAGTGTCAGATGTGTGGACTGTCGCACATATATAGGTGCACAATGTTCCTGTACATTTTAAACGAGAGCGAACCGTGTTTGAATGGCTCCCTAACGGTGTTTGACAGTCTCAAACTGCTATGAAGGAGTTCCAGTCAAAAGGCTGAGAGAAGGTCTAGACACTGTTCACGATGTAAGATCCTTGTCGCAAGTGTTGGACAGTCTGTTTACGTAGTCATCCGAGGAAGAAAACTGCCGCTCTGTGAATGCACTCAGTGATCTCCTTGACAAGCTTGGAGGCAATATTCATGCTTTAGAAAAGAAAGAGACTGGGAAGTTTTTGAAGGGACAGTTGGTTAACACTTGCTAAATGGCTTGTCCAGTACTGTTCTCAACTAATGGTGCTCTCATGTATTTTGTACACCATATCAGCACATGCGTATAAAGTACTTAAGGAAGGTAAGCGGATTGACTTTGCCTCACCCAAGCACAATACGAAATGCGTTCTCTCATCTTACCAGCTAGCCCCACAGACATAGTCTTCAGGGAGCAGTTTTCTACAATATGTTGCACACAGATTCAAGCAGCTGCAGCCTCATGAGATTTGTGTTACGTTGATATTGGACGAAATCGACATCACGCCTTTCCGAGACTATTGGGGGCGAGGACTTATGGAGTCGCCATCTGTCGGAAGCGTCTTGCTTGCGTAGTATGAGGGATAACGCGGCGCGCTCCTCCTCTTATGAGGCTGTCGGCGCTCAATAAAAAAATGTCGCAGTTTCACTCGAAAGGCGAAGCATCAATTGCGATAAGAAATTAGTAGAGAGCTATAGGAAGCAGGATAGTAGTTTTATCAGCTGTATAAACTTGGACATGCAGCAGCACCAGCAACGCGCAGAACTGTCGTCGATGCCGTCGGCGTTTTTGCCCGCGTTCGCACCGAACGCGCGCGGCGTTGGTGACTGTTGCCGGTGCCTCTGGGGGCGGCTCGGAGGTTTTCGACGAGATCAGAATGGGACACTCGTCGAGCTGCGTCGGAAATATTACCCTCCTTCTCGCCTCGCAACGTTTTCATATATATACGGATTTGGTGCCGCAGCTAAACGTCGCCTCCCCTCCCTCGCTCCCGTCCCGCCAGGGCCTTTCACGCGACGGAAAAAGTCGCGTTTGCTCTATATATATGGTGATTGTAAAGGATCAAAGAGACGCTTAATTCTGCAGCCCTTCAGGGAGCACGGCGCAGAACGCGCGTTTGCTCTCCGACGTGCGTTCGCTCCCCGTGAAAGCGCGCGTCCCTCGCGTCCTTTCACTCGCCCATGCAGCGTCCGGAGCGCGGCGACGATTTCATAGCCGTTGACGTCATACGGAACCTCACGGCGACAGCGACGCCGACGGCAGAAATCCGCTTTGGAGTGTCCATGTAATTGCTATCGCAATAAAATACCACGCGGGAGCCCTCCTGGTCATTTCTGTAAGTACTCTCCAAACGATGGAAGTTTCTTACTGTCAACATAATCATCTTGGGCAAACAGAAAGCGAAGAATAGTTTAAAGGCGCTATCTCTTTACCGAATATCTACAGTGAACGCCCATTGCGCGCGGTCGCCGTGATGGAGTCTCCCGAACCAGCTTCTTGCGTGAAAGGCAGGCAATCGCTGAGAGCAGACTATGTGAAATTTGTTCTTGCAGTGTGCTGTCTGTGTAACCAAATGGAGCATACCAGAATGAAGCCTCAATGCAGCGATCGCACGGGTTCGCAGCGACCGACTGTGCGTCTGCATGCATGTCCGCGCACAATGTTTCGCTTTCGCTGCGAGCGCAATTTTGCACCGGGAATTGAGTTTTAGGCCGCAGCATATGAGCACTTGAAATTATACAAACAATTACTGTTGTGTGGATGCTATCAGAACTGTTCAAAAATAATTTCGGTATAACTAGGGACTTCGACGCTATACGGCGACTCGTGATGTGCCATCGCGACGATTCAATCTTTTTTTTTTTTTCTAAATTTTTGAACGTGTCAATATCGTTATTTCTCAAGTTGCGTCGCACTGTGCGTTTATCGATCTTCTCAGCGAGGAATTTGCCGCTGCTTCTTTTTGTTAATCCAGTACACTCATTGTTGGTGCTAACACAAACATATGCCATGCCTTTTTTGAATGTGCTTCTTACCGTTCCTTTCCATTCTGGTGAACTCGCCAGCATCAATGAGTTCATCGACCAAATTTTCATGACATTAACCGGGCGAGCTTCTCAGTGCGTGCTTTCTGCTACTCGCCCAACATTGCAGCCTCAACGCCGTAGCAGAAATCTTCCTCGCGGAAGTGCTTGCTACACACCCGAGCCGATGGCTGCTTGCCGGTTTCGCAATCCAAGTCAGCTTCTTGGCCTGCAGGTACGTGTGAAGGCGCATGCGTCCGGCACTGTGGTATCGATCGCCTACCATGTCGGGCGCCTTCAAAGGCAGCCACTATACCTATTATGGTACTTTCAAGTGCTGTCAAGCAGGCACCCGAAGCGGGAAAACATCCCCACTTAATGAGAACCGTAGCGCAGGTAGGGACTAGACTTTCGGTTTCAGCTAGCTTCGGCGACGACGCAGCCGCTGTGCCCATGTTATCCCTCATACCACGTCACGCCGACGGAGGCGCCAGCTTTTCAAGTGGTGGAGCTCGCCCCCAATAAAGGTGGGAGCATATGCGGTGCTGCTACAAATTCCAGTGAGGCAGCAACATCTGCTCACGTTTTTGTGATTCAAAGCCTGTTGACGTCATTTTGAGAGGTTACCTACATTCTTCCAGTGAAAACATTGACTGGTGATGATCTCCGTGTCATACCGAAGAAGGTCATTTTTGCGTCTGGAAGAAATTCGGTTTCAGGTTGTGTAAGTTGTCTGCGACAATAATTCGTTGAACAGAAAAGCAATGATGATGTTTAGTGAACCACGCAAACTTCGAATTCTGTACTCTGCGGACCCATCCCAGCCGCTCTGTTATGTTGTTGACGCACTGTACTTACTGAAATGTATAAGGAATAACTGGATTAACCAAACAAATGCAGGCACAAACTTCTTCTACACACACTTTGACCTCTCTAATAACAGCGTCCACCCAGAGAGCATTAGGAGTGCCTCATTCAAGGATTTGCGAGAAGTATACAGACTAGAATCATCCCAGCTTTTCAAGTTTGGGTATGGGTTAACGTCCAAGGCACTAAATTCCAGCAACTTGGAGAGTCAGGACGTTAAACTTGCATTGCAGATATTTAACCCACATGTTACTGAAGCCCTTGTAGGCCACCGTGAGACAACTTGCCTCTGGCATACGGAAGAAACACCAGGCTTTCTCAAAGTTATTATACGCTCGTGGAGCATCGTAAATGTTAAGTCACCGTACAAGGGTGTACACCATCGTAATGTCTTTGAGGAGCCAATATCGTGGTTGAACCAAAGTGTGCGTTTCCAGATTCCTTCATCACGTGGCTTTACGTATGGGAGTTCTACAGACATGATACTGATGGTCTCACTAAAGATACTGAATGCCCTGAGGTTGGCTGACTCTGCACAGTCTTTTTTGGAGCTTTCAAAGTACTGCATCACAGAACTAGGCCATAAGTATGTTCTGCTTGGGACGATACAAACAGTGTGCCTGCAAAGCTGATTTGGCCAGTACCGTCAAATGGGGGAGGAAGCTACCACATATCAATTAGGCAAATTTATGAGACAGAGGGTAGGATTCGTTTACAGAACACTTTGCCTGTAATAAGTTCGGAAGATCTGAAAGGCATCGGAAGACCCAAGCCCTGCCAGTGGTACTTACAGCAACTTTTGCATCAATGTCAGTGATGCTGAGCTTGCAGCACTAAGTGCACATATTCCTGTCGTAGCATACGTTGGTGGTTATTGCGCCCATGCAGCAATGAAGGTGCTTAAATGTGAAAGCTGCCAAGAAAGCCTAGCTGTCGATTAAGAGGAGGCTAAGCTTGAAAGTGACCCACATTCGTTAATGGCTCGATTGCACAGATGTGGTTTGAAACTGCCGCCCCCGTTTGTTGTTACCGTTGTAATGCATACTGAAGTTGTCGTCAATAAGCTCACAGAGCAAAACAACTTTACTGAATTTTTACAGGAACAGAACCAAAGGAAACTTGTTAGACAGCTCACTTTACAGTACCTGCCGCGAGTTTTAAGAACTCCAAGATGCGCAAATGGCCACACATATGAACTCCTAGTTACACTAATGGCAAACTGTGCCACGAATGTGTTACTAAATAATTTATGTAAGCTTAGAAATTATCTTCAGCGTACTGAAAAAGACGAATGTGCGAAGAAAAGGAAGGTATGCATCTTTGTGGACGAACAGTCTTAAATGCTTTTTAACCTCCGGGTAAATATCAATTTCCTGCTGTATGTTCAGTCGAAGTGATATTGTAATGACTAAGATGAACTGTAAATAAACATTGGAGGTCAAACATCACCAATCTGCTGTATGTTAAGTTGCGCTACTGTAAGAGAGATGAACTGCAAATAATCATTTGTTGCGTTACCCTGTTGTCAACGTTTGGTTCTCTTGTGGAATGTAGAGTGGCGTGTCGAATATTTGTAAATGGGGTGCAGCTTTCAACACCTGCCGCACATATTGTCTGCATAATAAGGAAAATAAAGTGATAACGGTGCTGTAACGATTCAAAATTATCTGTTCAACGGCTATACAGCTCACAATTAATCATTATAGTAGCCCTGTTTCATAGCCAGCACTAATTCATGTAATAAAAGAAGGCGCTTCATTTTCGGGTCACTGACATGAACAACGCAAAAAACGAAAAAAAAAAAAAAGGTCAGCGTGAGCACAATAAAAAAAAAAAAATAGCGTCGCTTGCGCTGGAGGCTCAATGCAAAAGAGACAGCGGAGCTGATGGGCACCTAGCTAGTCCTGGCTATTGGTTTTAGACGTTTATAAACTGCGCAAGAAAACGACAATAACAGTTGGCAGTCTGCGCTCGTGGTGTCGTGTGTGTTTTCCTTCTTGTGTCTTCGTTTTCTTGCGCAGTTTATAAACGTCTAAAAGCTATGAACCAACTAGCCCACCAGAACGTCCTACTGGCTTTTGGGCTAGGCTAAGCACTACCAAGTCATCCCCAGAATTTTCCGGAATTTTATTGCGATAGCAATTATAGGGACACTCCACGCGCATTTCTGCCGTCGTCGTCGCCTTCGCCGTGAGGTTCCGTGTAAAGTCCAATGGCGATAAAATCGTTGCCGCGCGCCGTATGCTGTGTGTGCGAGTGAAAGCGCGCGAGGGACGCGCGCTTTCACGGAGAGCGAACGCACGGCGGAGAGCAAACGTGACTTCTTCCGTCATGCAAAAGGCCGAACGGGGGCTGGGAGCGAGGTAGGGGAGGCGACGTTTAGCTGCGGCACCAAATGCCTATCTTGCGACCGGGCGCAAGGAGAACTGGCGACTCAATCTCCCACGCGAAGGGAGGAAAGCGGGAAGGCAGCGCGGGAACGAGGGGGTGCGGCTTCTACTCTGCCAGCAACTGCGTACTTGTACTTTGCGCGGCTGAAGGCTGTCGCGCGCACAGTCTCTTGAAAGCGATCTCCACACGGCTCTTACCTTTGTATGCGCTATGCTTTCGCAGGTCAGTTTCCGTTGAAGCGATAGACCGCACGAATCTTCGGTCGCTGCTGCTTCCGCCCTTACTCACGCCAGCGTTTTGACAGTGGTTGTCTGCGGTCATCGGAGTGAGATCAATTCATGTTTGCTTGTGCGCACTGACACCATGCTTCTTAATTCAGTTAGTAAGCTAATGTGTCCAAGTTTATGCAGCCGATAAAACTACTATCCTTACTGCGTATAGCTCTCTACAAGTAAATTTGCTATCGCAATTGATGCTTCGCCTTTCGTGTGAAACTACGACTTTATTGATTATTGATCGATTATCGATTAGCTATTGATTGGCTATCGATTGGCTATCACAAGGTATTGGCCACGTATTTGGGCTAGGCTAAGCACTACCAAGTCATCCCCTTCATCTTCCGGAATTTCTTGATTATTGATCGATTATCGATTAGCTATTGACTGGCTATCGATTGGCTATCGCAAGGTATTGGCCACGTATTTAGGCCAGGCTGAGCACTACCAAGTCATCCCCAGCATTTTCTGGAATTTATTGATAATTGATAGACTATCGATTAGCTATTGATTGGCTATCGATTGGCTATCGCAAGGTATTGGCCATGTATTTGGGACAGTATAAGCACTACCAAGTCATTCCCAGCATTTCCCGGAATTTATTGATTATTGATCGATTATCTATTAGCTATTGATTGGCTATCGATTGGCTATCGATGACTGAATAAGCTTAAGTAGTCCCAAGCATGCTTAGCTAGTCTTAGGCTCACCTTCGCTAGTTCACAGGGTTGTGCCACTGCGCTTGGACCCTTTCTGCACTACCTCCAGGATCGGCCCACAGTTTTCTGTCTACGGCAGGCAGCTGGCAGATTACGCTCGGCATAAAGAGCTCCGCTGTTAAAACTGTTTTCGATGCGCCTACTTCGTCGACCGCAAGAACTGCACTATTGGTGTGTCACATTTGACAACGAAAAACAATACACAAGAAAGAGTGTGAACGCGCCCGATCATGATACACTGTTTACATGATGCAGGAACAGCCCAGATGCCAAATCGCTTCACTCGCTTGTTGTGCGATGTTCGTTGCTGAAAACACAAACCAGCTGACATCCACAGATGCAAGGGGCACTCATTCGTCGTTGACAAAGCCCACATGATCCCGCCTGACCCCAAAAACGCATTGAACATGGGGGCGTACAAGCACAACGCAACATATCAACGGCGCAACGGCTGAAGACACCCGCTCGCGCGGCCGGAGTGCCATCTGCCTCCGCGTCGTGACGTAGCCGGCGTCGTGCCACCTGATGCGCAGGCCTGAACGCTTTAGGAGGCGTTTTCCGCCATGCGAAAGCCCGTGAGGGGATTGGAGGGAGGGAGGGGAGGTGAGGGGCGGCGTTGTGCCGGCACCAACTGCGTATTTCGCGACCGGATACGAGGGGAACTGGCGACTCAATCGAGCGCGCGGAAGGAGGAAAGCGGCAAGTCAGCGCGGGATGCGGCTTCTACTCTGCCAGAAACTGAGTACTTGGCGCGGCCACGGGTGGTCGCGCGCGCCGTATGTTGAAAGCGATCTGTAGATAGCTTTGTGCGCGCTGTGCTTTCGCCGCCAAGTTTCCGTTGAAGCGATAGACCGCACGAAGGTCACTTTGCTCGCTGCTGCAACCACGCTTGCTTACGCCAGCGTTTTGACGGCGAGTGTCCGTGGTCATCGAGTGTGATGTGTTCGCTGACATCATGCTAGTTCATTCAGTTAGCAAGCGAATGTTCCCAAGTTTATAGGGCCGATATAAGTACTATCCTTACTCCGTATAGCTGTCTACTAATTTGCTATCGCAATTTAGACATGTATTGCCGGGGGTGCGGCTGCGTCCAGGTCTTTGAAAACAAAAGTACTGTTTTGAATTGGGCCCATAGCAGAATTCTTGAGGCATATGAAATTGCAAAAATAAAAGTGTTTCGGTGGCATTATCGGAAAAAGAGATCTGGTTTCTCGAATGACCGAGAGAGCCCACTAGCTAGCAAGTTGCGCTTAAGCTGTTTGACACGTGTCGGTTGCTTCGTGTGTGCCTCTAAATGTTAATATTTCTCTTCTTGTTTTCTATCGCCTGGTTGTGTGTATATCTTGTGCGCATGCGAAAATAAAGATTTGTAGTTGAAAGTTATTCTTTATGGGGTTTAACGTGCCAAAATCAGTTCTGATTATGAGGCACTCTGTAGTGGAGGCCACCGGATTAATTTTGACCACTTGGGGTTCTTTAGCATGCACTACAACGCAAGAACACGGGCGTTTTTGCATTTCGCCTCCATCGAAATGTGGCCGCCGTGAACGGGATTCGATCCCGCCATCTCGTGCTCAGCAGCGGACAGCCTTAGCTAACTGAGCCACCGCGGCGGGTTTAGTTGCAAGTTTAGCGCTATTCGTGTGTCAAAATTCTTCTCTGCCCTCACCCTGTCGCGCTCCACTGTTATCATGAATCCTACACTATTTGTTCTTTTCAGCTTTACTTTATCCGTGCCTCAAGTGGCTTTACCATTTTGGGAAACGTTATCATTCTACATTGTCAACAGTGGCGACAGGTGTTTGTTTTCTTTATTTCGAGAAGTCTTGCCTCAAATCAATGAAGTAAAAAAAAAGTAAGATAGCGTGAACAGATGCAACCCTGCATCGTGGCGGCAGTTGAGCGATGTACTCACTGTGCCAGCATGTCGGTCATTGCGCAGGCTAGACTCTCCCTGAATATGTGGCGTGCGTGGACAAGTCCGCATCATGGGCGTCCAGTGCCGCGCCGCGTGTGGCGTCGCCCTTGACCTCGCAGATGCGGCCGGGGGTGAGCCGACTCCTGCTCAGGGGATCTACAGGGCAATAAGAGCGCATGTCTCGATCGTCACTTTGCCGATCAGCGCATTCACCCATCCGTCCAGTCTGTCCCGCTCACGTCTTCGAAAACCAGCGCACATTAGACCTCATGCGCTGAAAGCCATAGACTCTCAGGACACAAAAACACATTTGACAATATTCTGTTCGTGTAAAGGATGCACCACAAGGGAAAGCGTCCTCGTGTTGCTTGCGAAAAACCAAGTGCAGCAAGCCGAGCGAAATATTCGTCATTCGTGGGTAGCGAATGGACGCCTTGCGATCTTTCAGAGGCGCGCCGCGCTTCCGGTTCAACAAGCGCCGCACTGGCGAGCGTGCGAATCGCTCGTTTGGCGTGTGGCCATCACCGGCCTGCGCCGAGCTCAGTAATGCGGTGGCACCGGCGTGCCGATCTGTCCGTTTACTTGCGTCAGCCCATCTACTACACATGGTCGGTTGGTTGCGGCCGAAGCGTGCGAGGAGATGACCCGCTGCTGCGTTGCATTGACTGCGCACGGAGGTTCCAGCTCCTCCCGTGGAAAGGGCCCGGCTATGTACTTGCGTGGCCGCGACTGCAGTGGGTAATCTCATCAGAGGCAAACACAGGCATGTGGCCGACAATCACGGGGGACGAAAAGAAACGGTCTCAAACAGTCACCGCCGCTGACTTCTGTCCGACAGCATTCGCGTCTATATAGGCATAGAAAAAAGAGACAGGCGTAAGGTTCTGCAAAGAAACCAAAGGCGGTGCCCAGCAATATTCCCGGATAGAGTTCGCCCTAAAGTGCAGAGGACTAGTCAGCTGAAGCAATCCAGTGTGATAATGATAATAATGGGGTTATTTTTCAGGCCTCTAATGTGGGAGCGATAAACAGCTCGCATCAGCTTGGCTACATGTCCCTTCGTTAGGAAAAAAGGCGCGTAAGTGTATGTACTTTTTTTCTTGTCTTTAGTTGATGTGCATCGTTTAGAGCACTTCACACTGAAAGTTGAATGCGAGACGACAGGATAATATTAAAGAGAGAATAAAAAAGAAAACGCATCAACTTGAGTGCCAAGGCTTTCTTGATCGATATGAAAGACCTCTTTCATTCTCTACTCCGCGATGGTTTATTATCCTGTGTAGAGGAAGCAATTGACAAGCCTTTCATAACGACGCAGGTCTCGGTGTTGGTGGTTGTTTGGAAATGCTGAACGTGTACTTGACGTCGACCTACGCAAGCTGAGACAAATGAATTTACCTGCTAAAACAGGGTATTGGCTTTTGAATAACGCCTGTGCTTAGCGACATAATTTATTCTAGCCGATTGCGTGCTTCAACCGTTTTAAGAATGTTTAGGTATGTCGACAACTTCTCAGTTCATGGCGACTCAAATTACAGTTGTGACCTCACCGTTGTACTTTAAGGTGTTCCTGGTATTTTTAAATATATTTTACATCATGACGTGTGAGCTTCCAGAAACAATAAAAGTCGGCTTTTAAGTCAGTGTATCCAGTTGTTAGGACATCACGTGTGCTGGACGCTCGAACCAAAGGCAAAAAAGTCATTACTCCCGTTTCAGTCAGCGTACTCTAAGCTCGTATTGATGCCTTTTGCTTCACCAATACATTTAAAAAGTCTTGTCACATCTGACGGAAGAAAGCTTTTGGTCATAGGTCCAGTACCTTACTGCAGCTGCTTATACCTTAAGTTTGCAGGTCGGTGTGGCAGAGAGCATCTTGAAGAAAGTAAAACGTTCCCCTCGCGTGTGTAAACTCCTAAAGGAACGAATCAGTGGCGAAAAAGGAAGGAAAAGGAGATTCTTATTCCCTATTTTCACGGAATCTCGCACAGATTTATGAAGATACCTCAGCGCGTAAAGATTGTGGGGTCTCGCACGTGGGGCGCAGAAACGACGACACAGTAGTGCAGACAACCAAAGGGTTGCACCTTTGATACACTAATGCCTACTAGCCGAATTACTACGCCGATGGGCATGCGACAAATCGAGGAGGTCCGGATAGCAAGCGATATGTTCGCTCCATGCTGGAAACCAAAAGTCGTTCGCGTGTACGGTCATACCAATGGTGGCGCGTTCGAACTATGATCGTGGTCGTCCATTCCGGTGCCCCGCTTCGAGGCCTTCCCGGGACAGTCCCGCGACGCGGGTCGGCGCATGCGCAAAAGGTCCGCACTGCCCGCCGACCCCACGCCAAAGAGGAAGCGCCTTCTCCCTTTTGCGTCCAAGTAACCCCGCCCTTAGGTGGCGTTAGCCGCGTAATACGCCGCAACCATGCCGACCGCCGCCGCCGTAAAGCTACGCCCCGAGGCCGGATTACAGGAGACGGGAGCCATGCGGGGAAGACGACATCAGGGTACGCATGAGAGTCGTGCATCCCCACAACGTTTTTATTGCGATAGCAATTATATGGACACTTCAACCGGATTTCTGCCGTCGGCGTCGCCGTCGCCGTGAGGTTCCCTATAGATAAAATCTTCGCCGCGCGCCGTATGCCCGAGCGGAAGCGTGCGGGGACGCGCGCTATCACGGAGAGCGAACGCACTCATCTCCCACGCGCAAGCAAGGAAGCGGGAAGCCAGCGCCGGAGGGAGCGCGGGGGGGGGGGGGGGGGGGGGGGGGCTGCACTTCTACGCTGCCAACAACCGCGCTCGTCTGCACCGTCGCTTATCTCCACACGGCTCTGACCTTTATGCGCCGTGCATTCGCCGCTCAGTTTCCGTTGAAGCGATAGACCGCACGTACCTTCGCCCGCTGCGGCGTATGGGCTCGCTGCCAGCGTTTTGACAGTCGTTGTCTGCAGTCATTCAGTGTGATCTATTCATGTTTGTTTGTGCGCGCTCACACAACGCTTGTTCATTCAGTTAGTAATACTCGGGCCACATTTTCCAACGCACGCTACACATGCAATGCTGCCCGGATCGGCAGTGCAGCACTACAGGTGTGTCCCTTCGCACGCGCTGCCCACGGGAAGCGCTTCTCATCAACACCACCGTTTCACACGCGCCTTCTCGTGGTCATCGAGTCTCTCTTCATGTCGGTCTACTTACGCCGCAGCACACCTGCTTACTTAATCAGCTCATGTTTACTACAATTCATATTGCTACCAAAGCCGCTCACCTTACTTCGTATGACATTGCTGTGTTGCTATCGCATTCATTGCTTCGCCCTTAGGGCGAAACTGTGACATTTTTTTTAACTCCAAGAAATCTCGTATCCTTGTGCAGACAAACTTGTGCGGCCTTCCACGAAGAAGCCGAATGCAAAACTAAGCACAGACATCACTTGACGCAAAGTACCCAGAGTGTCGTCTATGAGCTACCTATGTCTTGTGGCAAAGTTTACATTGGCCAAACTGGCTGGTACATAAACTACTGGTTTAGAGAGCACTTTTATAATGTCAACCGCGCAATTCAAGACCATCCTGGTGTGCACTGCCGTGAATGTGGCTGCAAAGCCGCCTTCAATTCATGTAGGATTATTTCTAGGAATATGTAAACGCTTACCAGACAAATTATCGAGGCTGCCGTGGAAATAAAACGTGTAATATGTGGTTCTGTAGCCGTTTCCGAAAAATACTTGACGTTCTTAGAAACTGTTGCAAATACGCGATAGTGACATAAGAAACAGTAAATTCATGCTTTTCTTGTTTTGTTGCAGTGTCAGTATAAAAGCTGTACACCGGCAAAATAATCGTTTTACTAAAAGTACAAGGCTGTGTGTGTCTTTGTGCCTCGCTTCCTGTTCGTTAGATTTTGGCATGGTTCCCCTGAACTATAAACATCCACTCTTTATATACGTCTTGAAATATACTTCGGCGGACTTCCGAAAGACTAGGGTTATGATGGAATGAAAGATATTGCTTGCAAAAATAAAACGTAGTGTGCATATCGGCAAACAAGCATTGGGAAAAAAGGTGCAATTCCAAAATATCACCCTTTCACATGGGTGTATTAGTTCGCCTAAACAACCCTTTCTACGGATGTAAGGGGGTGAGCTACAGACACGAAAAAACACGCTTTGGGGTGCAATTTTCCTTAGTGTCGACAGAGAAAGTGTTCAAAGGTGTCGCACGCGTGAGACTGTGGGTCATTTCGAACCTAACCAGCTAGCCGAGATGACACGTCAGTGTACACCAATAGCGAAATAAATCATATTTAGCAACTGCTCGACATTTTAACAGCTTCGATGTTTTACCACAGAAAATATATTTCAGAACTTCTCAATAAAAGACTCAATGGCAATTTTTTAACACGAACGTGTTTTACGCCAGGGTCCACCACCAACTTCCTGTAACGGTTGTGACGTCGGCGCGAACGCGCAAAAGCTCGCTCTTGGCAGGAATGGCGCAGCCATCTATTAGTGGTAAAGCGAAGTACTGCATCGTGACACTAACGAGCGCCGACAGTGTTTTGATTTTTCAAACATATATCTGCAAGTTTGGATGTTGCAGTTCCGGAGAAAAAAAAAAGAATTGGCGAGAAGCGCACCATTATTGAGGAGCAATGTCATTTAGTTTAGTAAGAGGAGCCTTTTTGGCCGAAGCTGTGCAAATAATGGCACCAATTGAAACCCCAATGGTGACCCAATAATTGTAATAAAACTGAGAGTTTTGAAGATTACATTAGCTATCCCCGATAATCGGAGCCTCGGTCTGAACACGGTCTACCCAAAACTAGAGAACTTCTACACTGCCCTTTCGCATTTTTATTTTCGACTGCCACGCAGCGGCAGTCGCCATAGTGTCAGTGAAGATTCCCCCTCTCAGTTTACGATCGATACGCGTTTCTTCTTTTCCCCGAGACGCGCACCAGCCGGCAGGGAACAAGTGCGCGAGAGACAAGCGCGTTCGTTTTTCTCCTCACTGGCGAGTCGCCGCCGCGCGCGGAATGCAAGCGGCGCTCAGCCATCGGCCCGAGACGACACGGAATGTCACGGTCATCGCTTTCCAGTTCGCGCGACAGCACGGACTCGAGCGCCTTTTTTTTTTTTTTTTTTCTCGACCGTGCAAACTTTTTCTCTTCACTTTGGCTGCGATCGCTTTCTCCACTCTATTTCTTGCCGTCCGAGAACGGCAGTAAGGTGAGAGAACAAAGGCAGAAACGACGACGTTGCCTTCGGTTCCTGCTGTCTTGGCCAGCACGTCTCGCTTACCAAGTGTTGCGCCTGAGAGTCTTTTGAGTTGTACGCCAACTTAATAGCAAGTTTCTAGAGGTTTTATTACTGTTTCTGAGAGTTGTAGTAAATAAGGTCACCAATCTATACATTTTTTCATAACGTCCTCGCTGTTGTAGCAGATGTTATTCATTTCGCGCCGTGAGCTGCGGGGCCCAATGGTCGCGGACACTGTGCCGTCGCTTTGCAGTTTCCTTCGCTGACCCGTTATGCGTTATGGCTACTCCGCGACATGATCCGTAGCGCGAGACATACTCTGCGTGTTGCGCCATGCTTTATACGCAGCTGTGGCAGGAAGGCGCTTTTTGGTTTCTGCTTGCGCCCCTATAAATTGTGCCTAATGCAAGTCAGCAGGTCATATCTCTGCTGCCTAGTCAATGTCATCTCTGTATGAACTCTCCTAGTGCAACGCGAATGCCGGTGCAGCGATAGCAACGTTCGAGGCGACTGGTGCATGCGTCACTTCCGAATACACTGCTCCTCGCAGCCTCGAAAGGCTGGTCATTCGCTTCCGCCGACGTCTGTAACAGTGCGCAGCACCTCTTCCGCGTGCCATGCCGTCCTCTAGGTCTTGTCTCCACTTTCGCCTTCCCCACTGCTGGGTATAAACAAACAATCAGGATCCTTTGTTTTCTCTGCATCGCTGCCTCTTTATTATTTTTATCTGGCTCTCATAATTTCAAAATACGTCTTAGATCTCGGGATTACAGTTGGACCTTGGCATTTCCAACACGGTCTCGTGAATCAGCCATGGTGCTGCGATTCAATTCTGTGTGCATTTTAGAACAGGTCGAAACATATTACCTCCTTAATGTAGTAAAACATACTTGTTTTATGATCGCGGGTGGCGTGTCTCGCGTGCCATAACGCCAGCAATGATGCGTCCCAATTACGCGAGAAAACGCGGTGTTCTGAGATATATGTACACTAGAGCACTGCACGGGCTCGGGCTTACCCGAAAGCCCGGGCCCGGCCCAGCCCGTGGGCCGGGCCGGGCCGGGTAGAGGAGTTTTTTCACGGGCTCGGGCCGGGCTCGGGCACGGCGTGTGCTTTTTGACTCGGGCCCGGGCCGGGCTCGGGTTTTTTGACGCGGGCCCGGGCCGGGCTCGGGCTTTCTGCGAGTTATTCTCGGGCTTCTCAACTCTGAAAAACATGTATTTTTCGGTCTCGGGCCGGGTTCGGGCCGGTTTCGAGTCGGGCTCGGGCCGGGCTCGGGCTTAAGGTAAAGGGGTGGCCGGCCGGGCCGGGCGGGTAACGTAGATTATTTCCGGGCGCGGGCCGGGCCCGGGTCTCGCCATAAAAGTTTTGATCGGGCTCGGGCGGGCCGCCCAATGTGAAAACGGGCCCTGGCCGCAAAAATCGGCCCGTGCAGTGCTCTAATGTACACAACCTACTTACTTTTGAGTTTAAGAGGAAAGGGGACCGAGGGGCCCGATATTTATTAATCATATCATAAGAAGCCAACAAACAGTGACACCAAGGACAACATAAGAAAAATTACTTGCACTTACAAAGTAAATTAGAGAAATGATGAATTAGTGTAAATGAAAAATGGATAAAAATCACGGGCCATTCCACTGCTGTGAAGGTGGACGACCAGCGAAGCAGGTTAGCACACGACATAGAGGTGATACAGAATTCAGATCAAAGGTATGAGCAAATTTTTTTTTTCTTTTGAGCGGCGACGGCGGTCATCCCGAAGAAAGACACCCGCACACACACTTTTGATAGGCGGTCTTGATCGGCGACATACATTCGCGTGGAAGACTGCCGCCACCACGGGGAGCCGGAGGAAACTATACACACTCGACGGGGCCGCCATGCCGGGAGAGCAGAAGGAAACTTGGCACGCAAGCGCCTGGAAGGATGACGAAGAGAGGGCGGTGCGAGCGTACATATGGCCGACACTAGTCGCACAGCGACAAATCTTTGATAAACCCTTATTATCTACCTCAAAGCCTACTGATTGGGAAAATTGTGCCTATTGATAACTCACCTACTGAATATACATATCCAAGTGATGACACGTATAAGCTTCTGCGTAAAATGACGCATTTTCACATCGGATTCGTGAGCTGTTGTTTTTTCACACGCATATCTGTTGACGGACACGAAAAATGCATATAACCCTAGCCACAGCCAGCTTCGCCGTAAAAGCAACTTGCCGCAGGTGGGGAACGACCCCAAGTCTACGAACTACGCGTGCGATGCTCTTGCCAATTGAGCTACCGCAGCACCATTTTCCCATCCACTTTCTGGGGTACTTATGTTTCACTACTACAAGTAACCCGAGAGTGTTAGCCAGCGCCACCACAAACCTTGGCGGCGGATGCAAGGTAGATATACCTGGTAGCGAAGCTTCCATCCTGACTTTTTTCCGTCCTTGGTTGCGTCCCAACTAGCCCAGCAACCAACTAGCCCAGCAACAAGTCCTGATACGTTCCATAGAAGCCCGTACGTTCAAAACATGGCGGTTCATCGGCGGTTCCAAGGAGGTTTAAAAAAATTCTGGAGCTGAGCTGCCGTCTCAACAGTGAAGCCGGACCGCCGCCATCTTACCATAGGCAGGCAATAACGTTAGCAAATAGCGGGGAATATAGGAAGCACTTTCTTCCCACTCCGTGCTGTTTTTAGGTGGATAATTTAGCTGTGCAGATATCGTTGGACGTCTTCCTTTCTGTCACTGGTTTCAGAAGAAAGCCTTAAGTTATTTTAAAATTTTATGGCACATCATGATAATAATACATAGCTAAAGGTAATATTTTAAGCGAAAGGTTCAAGCTTTTAATTTCAAGTTAGCCTAGCATTTGCAATAACTGACCAAAAGGACGTGAGCTGCTAGCAGATTTCAGCTGTCACAGCCCTCTTTCAGAGTAGAAGTATAGGCAAACTGTGGCTTCACCTTTGCTGGTAAGTAACTGCGGGGGCTGCCGCTCCAGACATTTTTTTTAACCTCCTTGGGCGGTTCATTGGGCTTAGCGCCATCTGTGTGAGGAGGGAACACTTCCGGCGGAAGAAAAAACGTGACGTCATATCCGTTAAAAACAGAAGTGACGTCATTTTGTTCTCAAAGGTGCGAAATTTGTTTTCGGAGGCCTGCCACTGCAGCTGTATATTCAAATGCCCCGCCATACAACTTGATGGGCGTTGCGAGCTTTCAGCGCCGAAAGCGATGCAGGAAAAGTTCAGCCGTACGGGTGTCGAAATCGCATCCCTGCACAGAACATACTTTCTTTGGAGGCCGACGAACGCTTTGCGCGTAGAGTGCTCGTGCTTTCGTCGGACGCCAAGCCCGCCGGCCAGCGCTGTCGCACGAAAACAACTAAATTAAACAATTATTTGGCGGTCGCAACTTACTGCTTTGGCTGAATAGGTCAAGAAACAATGAGACTACCCACGTCACCAAATTCAGACACACGTCGGCAAGCAAAACAACACAACATGTGAGGGGGGCGTATTGTAACAGGTTAACTTTACGAGCGCGCCTTTCTGCACACTTCCAAGAGCTGCATGGCATTGCAAGTGATAGCGGGGTCAACGCTCGCCGCTATCGGTGGGCGCTGAAAAAATGTCAGTTTCGCCTTAAGGGCGAAGCAATGAATGCGATAGCAACACAGCAATATATATATATATATATATATATATATATATATATATATATATATATATATATATATATACGGATTTGGTGCCGCAGCTAAACAGTCACCTCCCCTCCCTCCCTCCCGTATGGTATGAAGAACTTTATTTGGGTCCTGAGGAATCAGTCTGGGACTGATGCGGGCTGCTCCCACGTCGGGACAGAGAGGCCGAGCCCCTCTGCCGCCACACGGGCCCTCTGGACTGCCCCGAGTTGGTCCGCTAGCACTTCACTGTGCAGCATGCGCTGCCACCACCGTTCACCTTGAGAACCATCACCGGCCAACGCCGAGCAGCGAGAGAGCATGTGTTCTAAATCGACCAAACCCCCACACTTACTGCAATAGACTGAAACCTTCCGTCCCCCCACGGCATTTCGCGCCACGGAAGAAGTCGCGTTTGCTCTCTATATATGGCGATTGTAACGGAGGAAAGAGACGCAGCCCTTCAGGGAGCACGGCGCAGAACGCGCGTTTGCTATCCGACGTGCGTTCGCTCCCTGCGAAAGCGCGCGTCCCTCGCGCCCTTTCACTCGCACATACAGCGTCCGGAGCGCGGCGAAGATTTCATCGCCGTTGACGTCATACGGAACCTCACGGCGACGGCGATGGCGACGACGACGGTGACGGCGATGCCGACGGCAGAAATCTGCTTTGGAGTGTCCATATAATTGCTATCGCAATAAAATATCACTTACTCGTGATGCCTGCGGTAGAAAGGATGTTGCACATCCGCCAAGGTCGATTCACATAGGTCGCGAAGCTTCGGACGAAAAGCGGTTCAGAACGAGTTGTCACCGACATCAGCAATGGTGGTTATGGGAGCAGCAATTGAAGCGCGACTATGTTTGGAGGGAACACATTGGGAAAGAAAAATGCATTTTATAAATAAAGAGAGAGACAGATTCATTCAACGAAAATAAAATTCCTAATTAATTTTATATACAGATGGCAAAAAAATGTCACAGTTCCGCCCTAAGGGCGAAGCAATGAATGCGATAGTAACACAGCAATGTCATACGAAGTAAGGTGAGCGGCTCTGGTAGCAATATGAATTGTAGTAAACATGAGCTGATTAAGTAAGCAGGTGTGCTGCGGCGTAAGTAGACCGACATGAAGAGAGACTCGATGACCACGAGAAGACGCGTGTGAAACGGTGGTGTTGATGAGAAGCGCTTCCCGTGGGCAGCGCGTGCGAAGGGACACACCTGTAGCGCTGCATTGCCGATCCGGGCAGCATTACATGTGTAGCGTGCGTTGGAAAATGTCGCCCGACTAGTACTAACTGAATGAACAGGCGTGGTGTGAGCGCGCACAAACACGAATAGATCACACTGAATGACTGCAGACAACGACTGTCAAAACGCTGGCAGCAAGCATACGCCGCAGCGGGCGAAGGTACGTGCGGTCTATCGCTTCAACGGAAACTGAGCGGCGAATGCACGGCGCATAAAGGTCAGAGCCGTGTGGAGATAAGAGACGGTGCGGACGAGCGACGAGCGCGGTTGTTGGCAGAGTAGTAGTGCGCCCCCCCCCCCCCCCCCCGCTCCCTCCGGCGCTGGCTTCCTGCTTCCTTGCTTACGCGTGGGAGATGAGTGCGTTCGCTCTCCATGATAGCGTGCGTCCCCGCACGCTTCCGCTCGGGCATACGGCGCGCGGCGAAGATTTTATCTATACGGAACCTCACGGCGACGGCGACGACGACGGCGACAACGACGGCGACAACGACGGCGACGCCGACGCCAGAAATCCGGTTGAAGTGTCCATATAATTGCTATCGCAATAAAAAGGTGTTTATTGATAATGATCAAGTAAAACAGAATCGTCTCTTCTTTTTATTGCGATAGCAATTATATGGACACTTCAACCGGATTTCTGCCGTCGTCGTCGCCGTGAGGTTCCCTATAGATAATCTTCACCGCGCGCCGTATGCCCGAGCGGAAGCGTGCGTGGACGCGCGCTATCACGGAGAGCGAACGCACTCAATCACCCACGCGCAAGCAAGGAAGCGGGAAACCAGCGCCGGAGGGAGCGCGGGGGGGGGGGGGGGGGGCTGCACTTCTATGCCAACAACCGCGCTCGTCGCTCGTCCGCACCGTCTCTTATCTCCACACGGCTCTGACCTTTATGCGCCGTGCATTCGCCGCTCAGTTTCCGTTGAAGCGATAGACCGCACGTACCTTCGCCCGCTGCAGCGTATGGGCTTGCTACCAGCGTTTTGACAGTCGTTGTCTGCAGTCATTCAGTGTGATCTATTCATGTTTGTTTGTGCGCGCTCAAAGTTAGAAAGATAGTTAGAAAGTTGTCGCAGTTTCACCTGAAAAGCGAAGCATCAATTGCCATAGCAAATTTGTAGAGAGCTATACGGAGTAATGATATTAGCTTTATCAACTGTATATAAACTTGGACATGCAGCACCACCGGCAACACGCAGAACTGTTGTCGACGCCGTCGGCGTTTTGCCCGCGTTCGCTCAAAATGCGTGCGGCGTTGGTGACTGTTGCCGGAGCCTCTGATATAAATAAGCACTTGGTGTCGCAGCTAAACGTCGCCTACCTTCCCTCCCCCCTCCCCCACGGCCTCTCGCGCGTCGGAAGAAGGCGCGTTTGCTCTACATATATGGTGATGATAAAGGAGGAAAGAGACGCCTATTTCCGCAGCCCTTAAGCGAGCACGGCGCAGAACGCGCGTTTGTTCTCCGCCGTGCGTTCACTCCCCGTGAAAGCGCGCGCCCCTCGCGCCCTTTCACTCGCACATACAGCGTTCGGCGCGCGGCGACGATTTCATCTCAATTGACGTCATACGGAACCTCACGGCGACGGCGACGGCAGAAATCTGCTTTTGAGTGTCCATATAATTGCTATCGCAATAAAAGACTATCATCATCAGCATTGGCCTTTTGAGCGCACGGCCTCTCCTCCCTCCCGGCCGCTTGAGCCCCCGCTATCTCTCTTGCGCCAGTCGATCTTCTTTTATGCCGCGTCCACCCCCCCCCCCCCCCCCCCCTCGCGTAGAGCTGGGCCCGGCTGCGAGACTAGCGCAGCAAGCCTGCTGGAAGCTGCGCCAGATTAGAGTTCTCCCCTGCTGGGAGGCTAGCAAGACTGGTGAATTCCAATGGCAGATTCGGAGTGGCCGACGAACTCTGCGCCGGAGCACTCCACTCCGGCGGAGGGTAACCGAAGGAAATCTGCCAATGGAACACAGGCGCTCCCTCCGGAGCAAATGGTAGGGGGCGCTAGCGCACATCCGCTTCCGGAAGCGCCCAGCATTCCTTGCGTTTCGCGCTGTTTTCCCCAACCTGTTCGGCATGAACTCGCGCGCGAGGTGTACGTGAAAAGAAGTTCCGTTTTGAATTTTTGCTTCCTTTTTGAATTTTTGCTTCCTGTGTTCCGATGGAAGTCACACCGCGTGCAAGTGTCCTCCTCTTGTCGATGGTGAACCGGGCACGTACCGACGCGGAAGGTGAGTGGATTTGGCTATCGTTAAAAACGTTCCGTACACGTAGCCTGCTGTGCACGGGCTGACGCAATGTTTCTCATTGCTTTTTGCCACAGTGTGTGTGAAGTTTGTGGAACGGTAGCACGGATGCGTCTTCTCTTACACTTAAGCCCCTTTTACGTCGTTTGTTGAATAACAGCTAGAAACATGATCTAACGCCATAATTTAAGTTTTATTTTCTTTCCTTGGATGTGTACCCTGTAATTCGCTGGTAACAATACTCTTGCGCAAGTCATTTTGTTATTTTATTTGCAGGTGCCTGCAAAAACAGCCGATGCAATAATGAATATTCATGAGTCGGTTACCTTGCTTGATATCCCAGTGAAAAAATAGAGTTTGTTAAAAAAAGGATGCTGTATTCTTTGTCGTTCACGTTCGATCAAATTCGTTCACGTTCTTCAGGTTCCTACTAAACTGCTTAATTATTAACACTAAAAAGAAGAGTGGCGTTAGTGCGGTGAATTCGCAGTTTCTCGGCACGGAAGCCGTTTTGCGATTGCAGCCGTCACGGTGTCGTCTCTCCTGCCGCGGTGGCTCAGCGCTGTACAGCCAAGCCCTCATTCTCATCCATTTTCAATGTCAATTTTCAGTCTCAGATCCTGGAAGCAGTGTGGACGATCTACAGCAGCATGGAGCCACGGGACCAAGCCAGAGGACCAGCCGCCGCAGTAAGCCCATTTACCGCTAATTTTCATATGACGTATCTAATTGTGGTTTTAACTTTTTCAGGTGCAGCTTGCGAATGGACGGAGGGCGAAACGAAATTGATGCTTGATTATTATGAGCAATATTTCCCCCAGGTGGGACCCATGAAGAAATTTAGAAATAAAAAGGAAATGTTTGGCCGCATCGCGGAAACCCTCAATAAAACAATGGGCATAACGAGGACCGGAGAACAATGCTGCAGTCGCTCTAAGACTGTAATTAGGCGCAAAACGTCTGCAACTACCCAAAATAAGATGTCGGGAAATTCTCCCAGCGATGTGCCATACGACGAGGAGCTGGCCAAGATAGCTGCTCTAACCGACAGCGTTGAACCAGAGGTGTTGCGAGATGGCTACGGCGTTGTGTCTAGAAGAGATACTGGGAGTGTGTCCAGCAAAAAAGGTACTTATAGTTCGTCACAGGAGGCGGAGGAGACGCCGGATGGATCACAAATTGATGAAGAATGCTCGCAGAGTACTCAGAGTCGTCGACAGGGCAGACAAACACCGCTGAAAGACAAAAAACCAGGTCCCCGCGTGTTTCCACATCAAGACTGCAAGATATGAAATTTTTTCTTGAAGAAATGAAGGAGCTGCATGCGCAGAAGGAAGCACAGAGAGCAGCACGACACGAGGAAAGAAAAAAGCAGAAAGAAGAAAGCCGGGAAGAGAAGGCGAGACAGCACAAGGAGAAAATGGCAATGCTGAGCCGTCTCCTTGGAATAACTGCGGCGAGTGAAAGAGAAAATAAATAAACTGATTTTATTAAGCACTTGTTTGTTCACTTCCATATAAACTTGCGGAAAAAACAAAAGACAAAATGTGCGTATCGGCAGACTTCGCCGCCTTGCCGCCGTGGTTGTGTGTCGGGCACATCGGAGAAGAAGCGAAGCCTGTTATCAATTCATTGGCAACACGTCGAGGCAGCCTGAAGTGCCTCCGGAACTGCATTTCACCAGCAAAAGCAAAGAGTGTTAAAATGCGAATTTCCGAAAGGTATATGCGTCAATTGTTACCTCTTCATCCGAGTACTGCAGAACGACGTCGTCGACAAAACTCGCAACTTTCGCTTTCTTCTCCGGCGGCCGAAACATGACGTCGAAAACCTTTTCGTATATTCTAGCTGCTTCATCGCTTGAGTCCTCACTGGTCGATTCGGAACTAGAGCTAGAATCGTCGCTCTCCGCAAGCAGTAAAAGCGCGAGCTGACGCTGCGATGCACCACTCATGATTGCTTCCGAGCTGCGACAGAGCACGCCCGGGCTTGCCCGCGCAGCGCGTAGCGTCGGTCACGCGGTGCGCCGCGTTCTGCGCACGCGCCGGGAGCTTGCGACTTCCGGTCGAATCCGCCGCGTTTCGCGGAGTAAAGAGAGCTGCTCCGTGGAGTGGATTTCGCGGCGGAGCTGCTCCAGATCTGCCAATGAAACATAGAGGGAGCACTCTCAATCTGCCAATGGAACAGACTTGCTCCGCGTGGAGCAGAAAAACTGCTACCGGAAGTGCTCCGAATCTGCCAATGGAATTCACCATAGGCCGGCGGCGTTCCTCCGCCACGGCTGCTGGCGCGCGCATTTTCCCTCGCCCCTCCGGATGCTCCGCGTGCGTCTATTGACAGGGCCGCTGGTAAATGGAAGGAAGGCGAGGAGTGCGCGGCGCGGCAGCCCGATGGCGGGGGCGAGATAGGCAGCTGCCACGCATGACTGTGCGTGTGCCCGCTCTGCGACTGTGATTCATGCGCGCAGCCCTGCATGCCGGCCTCGGCCGCCTGTGCCGCATGCTCTCTCCGGGCCAACGGTCAACGGAGGAGTGGGATGTGAGAGGAGTTCGCGTTAGCGTTGGTTGTATACACGGGGCTTTGTGGGGTATTTTAAGAGTCCATTTCAGCTGTCGCGATTGGCTCCAGCTGCAAGAGGGAGAAGGAGACTGGCTGGCTCCTTCTCGCTGGTGCTGCTGGAGACAACCGCGACAGCCGAAGTGGACAGTCCACTAGATGGACTCTTATAGAATACCCCTGTTGGTCAATGACTCTTGTCTGGGAACGTCGTACAAAAGCGTGAGGAACGCGGAACGCCGTTGACCGTGGACGCCGAGCCAGTTCTTTCAGAGCCGGGCATTGCATAGCCATCGTGTAAGTGTTAAAAAATACCCCGTTGTGCTACGCGGACCCGGTACCGAAGCCTCCATTTTGTAGCAAAATTCAACATAGCAAATCCCCAATATGGCTAAACCCCAACATAGCAAATCCCGCCAGAGCGCCAGCTTCGCTGGAAGGGCTCTGACGTTTAACAGCGAAGCTGCTTAAGCTGGACGTAGTCCGGTGGTGTACGCAGAGAACCTCCTCCGCCTGGCGATGACGTCACGGTTGTCGTCTAGCAACGGAGCGCCACCTCCTCGCCCCAGCTGCGGCGCCACCTCTTCGCCCCGCCGAAGGATGGATGGATGGATGGATGGATGCATGCTATGACCGTCCGCTTTGATACGGGGCGGTGGGTTGCGCCGCCAAGCTCCTCCGCCGTAGCTCTGCCTAGCTTCTTCACACAAAACGCGTGGGGGCGAAGTTAGGCAATGAGGTCACTCCAGAGAATTGGGGGCGAGCTCCACCACTGGAAGAGCTGGCGCCACCGTCGGCGTGACGTGGTATGAGGGATCACGTGGACACAGCGGTCGCGTCGTCTGCTTCGGAAGCGCCGAAGCGAGTTGAAAACGAAATTTTAGTCCCACCTGCACTACGGTTTTGATTAAATGGGGATGTTTTCCCGCTTCGGGTGTCTGCTACAACACTTGAAAGCAATATGATAGATACTGGCTGCCTTTAAAGGCGTCCGACATGGTAGGCTCGGTACCGGCTCGGTGCCGCAGTGCCGTACTCGTACGCAATGGAGCCCGGTGTCACCCTTCACACGTACCCGCAGGCCAAGAAGCTGCGTGCAGCTTGGCTTGCGAAACTTAGACCCGGCACGCAACCATTGGCTACAACTCGGGTGTGCAGCAAGCACTTCCACGAGGAAGCGCGCACTGAGAAGCTCGCCCGCGCGCACCGCCCGGTTAATGTCATGAAGATTTGGCCTATGAACTTGTTGATGCTAGATACTGGCAAGTTCACCAGAATGGAAAGGGAACGGTAAGAAGCACATTGAAAAAAGGCATGGCATATGCTCATGTTTGTGTTAGCACCAAACAGTGAATGTACTGGATCAACAAAAAGAAGCAGTGGGAAATTCCTTGCTGAGAAGAACGATAAACACACAGCGTGATGCAACTTGAGAAATCGTCCAAGAATTTAGAAGAAAAGAAAACATGAGAGCCCTTCCACTACTGTGAAGATGGAAGCCAGCTAAGCTATGACTATGGTGGGGCTGCTGTAGTGAATATTGCCCCCACGATGAGAATGGGCGTATCGTCGTTGGGCATCACCCAACCGAACATGTCTATCATGAACGGTCCGGTTGAGAAACTCGCGTTGAAACCTGGCCGTCACACCGGGCAAGTTGGCGCTAGCGTTGCCGAAGCGTGGCCACCGTTGTCGGGTTCCTGGAGGGCAAGACGACGCTGACGTTTAGCCTCAACATGGCACTCGCGCAACTTTGGATCGGCGACTTTTCACTGACGTTTGGCCTCAACATCGCGCTCCCTCAACTCGGGGTCCGCGGCTCTTTGCTGACGTTTCGCACGGACTTCGGAAGCCCTCACGCTAGAATGGGCACGTCGACGACAAGCCCTTTCCCGAGCGCGTTCATTCTGGATGAATGTCTGTGAAATTGCTTCAAAATTAAATCTGTCCGTCACGTAAGACAATGAATGGCTCATACCCCCGTAAACGCGGCCTCCCCTATACGACGACAGAAGAGAAATGAAATTCTACGCAGGAATGATTAGCGGCAACGCAGCCAGCTGTGGAAGCAGACGACGACGATGAACGTGGGAGCAGTGGCACAAGTGCGTGCCGAGCACGAGCGCAAACTTCACGCTCTCCCAGCTCGGCGATGCTGCGCACGACAACGAGCCAGCGAGCTTTTAACACCTCCGCTGTAAAAGATTAAATCATCGCGATGGCACATTACGTTTCGATGTATAGCGCCGAAGCCCCTAGTGGTAACGAAATTATTTTTGAACAGCTCTGATAGCGTCCACGCCACATTGATTGCTTGTGTGCTGTCAAATGTTCATATGCTGCGGCCTAAAGCTCACGGCACGGTGCGAAAACGCGCTCGCAACGAAAGCAAAACATTGTGCGCGGACATGCATGCAGACGCGCAGTCGGTCGCTGCGAACCCGTGCGATCGCTGAATTGAGGATTCATTCTGTTATGCTCATTCTGTTATGCTCCAGTTATTTATACAGACAGCATACTATAAGGACATATATCACATAGTCTGTTATCAGCGATTGCCTACCTTTCATGCAATGGGCGTTCACTGTACGTATTCGGTAACGAGATAGCGCCTGTAAACTATTCTGCGCTTTCTGTTTGCCCAAGATCATTATTTTCACAGTAAGAAACGTCCCTTGTTTGGAGAGTACTTACAGAAATGACCAGGAGGGCTCCCGCGTGGTTCCATTATTGCGCTCCGACAGCCAAACCTACGAGGAGCGTGCCGCGTTATTCCTCATTCTACGCAAGCGAGGCCCTTGGGACTCGCTAGCGTAGAACAGACGGGGACTCCGTAAGTCCTCGCCCCCAATATAGCTCCGCCTCGCCGAGGCGAGGAGACACACTTTGCATCGTGAGTTTGCGCCGAGAATATGGCTCGTCCGAAGAAGATCGTCACGCCCGAAGAAGAGGAGGAGCGGCGCGAAAAGCTCCGCGCTGCCACTCGAGAGCGACTCCGAAGACTTCGCACCGATCCAGAGTTTCCCCAGCACCGTCACCTAAAGCCTAGGAAAGCCAAGCTTGTAGAAAGACCAAGTTAAAGCTATTGAAAAGTTAAAGCTAGCGAAGGGCCACCAGCTTCGCTGTTTGCTCAGACTTCGCACCACTAGTGTGAAGCTGCCCCCATTTTTTATTTATTAATCATATCGTATAAGGATACGACAAACAACGACACCAAGAAATAACCGAGTTTGAAATGCAAGAAATGTAGCACATGACACCGCTTCAGTCCGACACAGCCGTAGGGAAACGCCCGCGAAAACCAGTGAGGGCATCACCCCAAGGCTCGCGGCCCCGCGCCTCGCGGTATCGCCGATCCTGCTGGAGCCCATATTTCGCGGGCTAATCCTCGGCTGTCTCCGCAATATAGCGAGCTGTTTAGAGTGCCTTATATGCTCCTTCAAATCGTCAGAATCCATCGACGATGATGGTCAAAACGATTAGAATGAGCGAACGTTTTCCTTGGAATGTCCGACCTTCGATCAACCATGTACGCTGGACGAATATACTTTGGGTGCGGCATTTGTGGCGTCATTCAATTATACACTACATGTGTGAAAAAAATTCAGAGCCCTTCTCCTGTCAAGAAAATGGGGGTAAGTGAAGCTTGGGGCAAGACGATGCTGTCGCAGGCGTTCCGCTTCGTTTTCCCTAAACTAAGGGTCGGCGGCTCTTCGGCGACGTTTGGCCTCAACATCGCGCTCCTGCAACTCGGTGTCAGCGGCTCTTCGCTGACGTTTCGCCTGGGCTTCGTCAGCCCTCACGCTAGAATCGGCACGTAGACAATGAGCCCTTTCCCTAGCGAGTTCGCGGCGCCGTCGCTCTAATGCAGCCTGTTCCTCGGCGGAACGCACCACGCGAGGCCTTCCCATCCGAGCGCCGAAACTGATCTGACGCGAGGGAAGCCCGGCGGAGCGCGCGCCAACCCACTTTCTTACCCTTTCACTCCCCGCGACACACCAAACGACCCTGATTATTTGCGCGTGTCACGTGATCCGGCCATGCACATCGTACAGATGGTAAACCGGAAGAGCTGAAACGTGCGGCCCCGGTATGAGCCACACGTGATTTCTTTCTTTCCTTCCGTATTTCTTTCTTCCTTCTTTCTTTCTTGTCCCTGCCTCATACCCACATTGGATATGCGGGTATGCTCCAGCCTTGATTTTACTATCTTTAATCGGCCTGGATTTGATCCCGTGAACTCGCGCTGCTGAGCACGAGTTCGCGGGATCGAATCCCGGCCGCATTTCGATGGAGGCGAAATGCAAAAACGCCCGTGTGCTTGCGCTATAGTGCACGTTAAGGAACCCCAGGTGGTCAAAATTAATCCGGAGCCCTCCACTACGGCGTGCCTCATAATGAGAACTGGTTTTGGCACGTAAAACTCCAGAAAGAAGAACATGTAGGTCACGAAAGAGCCGCCTACGTCTTGATGCTCTGATGGTCGTTTTGTTAACTTGGTAGGCTCCCAGCACACTGCTTCGCATAACATGGATTCCCACAGGGCGTGGGATCTGCCGGCTTTTTTCTTTTCGGGCTTTTTATTTGCAGCCCGTCGCGGCAGGCTCACGTGCACGCTCGCGCGAGCAAACGCCGTTGGCGTGCAGCGAAGCAGAGACCGTGGAGTGGTAAATTTTCGCGACCTAAGCTGTTGCATAGCTTCCACAGCGTTGAAGCGTAGTATAGGCACCTCACCGGAAGCACCACAGAGTCTCTATTTATATTAGACGAACGCTCCTGTCCAACTTGGCGATCTGCATTGCCCGTGCAGCCGACGTTTGAACACTCGTCCCGCAGGGCAGTGCAAAGGACGGCGCGTATTCCCCCTAGCCAACTCGTGGTGGTCAACACTGCTGCCCCACTTGTTCGGCAGCGAAACGCGAATATTCTCGGCCGAGCCCCTGATCTGCTCCCGAATCAAGCGGTAGGCGACACTCGCCAAAGTACCCGTGGCACACGCCAGGAGTCATCGGTGCGCACAGCTTGGCGAATCTACGAACCGACGTAGTAGGCGCTCGGGAAGTCGCCGAGTGCTCTCATCTGCATTCGTCGCTGCGCGTCCAAGCATGGCGCGGCTGCTGTGCGCAGGCGCCTTTTTGTTTGTTTGTTGTTGTTTTTTCGTTTGTCGCGTTTGTTTTCTTTAGCCTTCATTTTCGTCTTTCTGCGTTTTCTGTTCGAGCCACAACGAAGCGAGCTTGTCTCTTCTCTTTCCATTCTTTGTTTACTTTATCTGGTGCTCCATTCTTCGCAGGTGCTTGGAGTGCACTTTCTCCTTTTTGCGTTTTCCTTGGTGACGGTTGTGAGACGAAGCGTGGGTGCTGTTTAAAAGCCCGGCGCTCACCTCTTGAAAGGCCAGTGTCCACTTCAGACCTGGTCGGATGCGCGCCTTCAAGATGAGCTTAGCTGCCTAACTTTCTAGCGTGTCCCGTCGAGCGCTGTCGAAGCACTTCTCAAAAAGGGGTGAGTCCTTCTTTGTAAGTTCTAGAACGTGACCACAGATGCGAAATTAGTATTCATACATTGTCATAAAAGCTTTCTGATTTTATTTACTCATCAGCTTGGATTTCTCCGAGCTGTCTTCAGTGAGTGCAACTTATGATTCCTAACAATTATTTAATAAGAAAATTAAGCGGAACCTCCCTGAACGGCAACTGAACAAGATATGCGTAGGATTATGTGGCGCTCGGCGAAGTGCAGATTGTGTTGTGCGTGGCAGTGATGTGTGAGTGTTATGCGGATGTAGTGTGCGTGTTATTTATTTATGCGAGAGGAGTATACGAGCAGCGAGATAAGCATATTTACATTGTTGAACATAGCTTTGCCTCGGTTTAACGAATCCTCTCGTCTTGGGTCCCCTTTAGCGCCTTCCATCATCTCTGGTGGGGTGTTTACCAGCGCATCCCATACTGCTTGTTATCCCTTTTAATATAGGTGTAGGCACTTCTGGCCTACGTTTAACACCTCTTTCCGTAAGACGCATGAGGAACAGCGATAGCGGACGGGCTCGTAGAACGCGTCTATTGTTATCGCGGACAATCGGTCGTTTTTCACTGTACTCCAAATGGCAGCTATTAACCGCGCTCACAATGGGCTTAACTTGCGCATTCTCGCCCTGTATTGGGAAAGGGATTTTCTGGCTTCACCTGGAATTTTTCACTGAATTGCCGTATAATACTACGCATTAAAAACTGCCGCAGTTTCACAGGTGCAGCATCTATTGCGATAGCAAATTATTATACAGCTATACGAAGTAAGGATAGTAGTTTTACTGGCCATATTAACTTGGAAACATTCGCTTACTAACTAAATTAACAAGCATGGCGTCACGCGCGCACGTGCAAACACATCTCACTCGATGACTGCGGACACTCGCTGTCAAAACGCTGGCGTGAACAAGAGCGGCTTCGGCAGCGAGTGAATTCGTGCTGCCTCTCGCTTCACCGAGAACTAGGCGGCGAGAACACAGCGCACACGAAGCCATCAGCGCCTAGACTGTGCGCCCACCGTAGATCGCTTTCAAATTAAGGCCCAGCCGCGCCATATGCAGTCGCCGCCAGAGTAGAACGCCCTCCTCCTGCCTTGCGCGCCATCGAAGACTTCCTCCCGGCATTCCTCCCTTGCTGCGCGCGCGAGATCGATCCACCGTCCTTCCCAGCCTATACCCTCCACCCACAGCATAGGGCGCGCGGCCACGATGTTATCGCTGTTGGACTTTATACGGAACACCACGGCGACGCCGAAGGCGGGAATGCGCTTCAATTAAATGTCCATATAATTGCTGTCACAATAAAACGTGGCGTAAGTATTACGGCGGAAGCTCACTAGGTAGTCTTAAACGATGGACCGCGTGCTGAGAAAAGTGTCATTCAATCGTAGCAAAAGAGAGCTTTTTCATCATACACTGTAAACAACGTGGCAGTAAATGACAGGACATATCTTGGCAGCCCAATTCCCAAGCATTTAACCGTCAAAATGACGTCCTGGGCATACACCACGACGTACTGCAACACGGCAGCCAATTGAATATCACTTTCTTTTTTTATGTGGTATTCTCATCTTCCCTCCTCGTTGTTCACTGTAAAAGCAACGCTTTGCCGGAATGACGCAGATGGCTTGTCAAAAATGATAAAATAATTGAAGTGGCTGCTAGTCCTTACAGTGTAGATCAGACCATTATATTGCTCCGTTTAGGCAAAGATGCAAATGCTAGCTCCCGCGCAAAAAGAAGAAAATTTATTCCGGTATAGTGTAATGCAATATGGTGGACAGTATTATCTGGATCTTAGTGTATGTGGCTAGTTTTGGATGGATAACATAAAAGTCAGCGTAAAATACAATCCAGCTTTTTTACTGATGAAACAATATATTTGCAAGTTTTCTAATGAAGGCGAGAAATTTCATTCCAGATTTTTGTACCCACATATGATAGGGAACGTTTACCGTATACAGTATGAGTTTTCGGCAAGTTGAAATTTTTAAGTTCAGCCTGCATATTATCCTTTGTCGGCGTGAGAAATATTGATGAAAGCTTTGGCTTGTTAGTGATTAGTATTCTGTGTTTTCGTATAGCTGTGTTATAGTCCCGAGCTTGGATAAGTGGCATTATATTTAACTGTGCAGACGGCGCATCCTTCGGGGAATCACTCTCGTGGCACGTTTCTGAATTTAGGTGAGACCCCATGATTCTGTACGATATGTTAAATGGCAGTAAAGCGTGCTGAGCGGAGAGGACGGAAATGTTCGCGCGCCTTTAATTAAGGTATAACTACCAAAAACTATTTTTAGTTACTTATTCAATATGCATGTGATGCGCAGTGTAGTGACGAGTGAGGACGTATACCTTGGAGCCTTTTTTAGTTTAAAACAAGTGTTTTGCAGCTCACTTTCAGCATATCTTCTGCTTCGTGTAGTGGCTGTTTTTGAATTATTGGAGCTGTTTTGTCCGCGTATAAGATAAAATGAGAAAATATGAGTGATCTAGGACTATCGTTCACGAAGAGAACGGCAAGAGAACGGTATGGGGCCCTGTACCGACCCCTGCGGTACGTCCGTTCTCACTGTCTTTAGTGAAGATACGCCGAGTGCGAAGTAGTTTTTCTTAAGTGCTTGGTTTTCCATCCATCCATTGGTTTATGATTTCTGTTAAGGGGCTTCCGGTACTTGCAACAGAGTAACCAATTAGAAAACCGCGTTGTGTGTGTGAAAGTATGCGGCATTTCTAAAGATAGCTTGTGACGTGCTTTTCAATCAGTTTTTCGAAGAGCGTAATAATGCAGGATCGTTTTTGGACAATAGTTTGCCAAGTCATTTGGGTTATCTTCTTTGCGTATTGCAACCACTCTTCCGATTTTCAGGCGGTCAGGTTACGTACCCGATAAAAATTATTCGTTGAACAAGTTTGTAAGAACTAGGCTTAAGGTGTCGATGTTGTTTTTGAATAAGCTTACATGTATCCCATCGTGAACCATGGCCTTATTTGACTGCATAAGCTTTACAGTATCCATGATTACCGCTCTTGGTATTTATGAGAAAACAAATGTGTTAATTTTAGGAGGAGGTAAAACTGAAACAAACTCTGTATCATGGGCACAATATTTGCATGGCGTGGTGGTGCCTGCATTAAAAAAGTAGTCAGGCAAGATCTGCGTCAGTAGTGCTTAATGAGTCGCTATATATTGCTGTTTTGTTGACTTTGTGACATAATTCAGTATTCGCGAAATTTCTTTAGAACTTGCTTTGGCTTTTATAATTATTGTACAACTATAATATTCCTTGTTACGCTTACGCATTAAAGAAAGAGAGAGGTTGCACGCTGGTCTTATAATGAGAACGGTATAATGATCACTGCCTCTGTTTTGTTTCACATTATTGAGCGAATGCTGTTTTTGTTTAATCGCTAAGAGTATCGTGTATTGTGTAACAGTATTGTCATCCAGGGACAGATGGGAATCGAGAACTTCCTGGTTTTACGTGAGCTTGCATTTTGTTTAACACAGCTGGGAAGTAATAGATTAGAGAATTTATCATGTGCTTGGCTGGCTGACGGCGTGATTAATCTCACAGAAGTTAATTTTGTCTAAACGTTCCCTAGTTTTGAGGCATGCCCACCTTTCTGCCAAGCAATTCGCCTGAATGGAATGTTGGAGTACATGGATATAAGGCCGGGAAATGGTGCGTGGTACTTTCAGGAATGACTCCCGATATAACACTATTTTTAAAAAAGTATATAGTCAACTATAGAAGACGTGGTTACCGTGACTCTTGTAGGGTTATAGCAGGGTCCTTCAATACTTGAGAAAAGTATTGAAGGACCCTGGTTATAATAATGTGGTTCTGAAAGACATAGCCTGGTATGAAGTTTTGATATTTAATACTGTTATGATCGTCAACGGTAATATCAAAATATCCACATAAAAATTATGCGAATCCCATGCACTGTGGGAATCAATGTAAGCGAAGCTTTGTATGCTGTTTGCTTTGATTGACGATAATTAGCGGTGATGTTGGGGGCGAATGTGCAATTTCGTGAGCGTTTAGTCCAATACGAGAGTGGCGAGTTGATGTTAAACGTTACCTTGCATGCACCACTTCGTCTGCGTAGTCCACAGATCACACAGGGAGACGAGCTTGCTTGAGGCGTTGCTGCGCGTTGTAGTTCATAATGTCTGAGAGGGATGAGCAGTATCATTGCCTCACATGACATATCGCATTAACTTGAATTATGGGGTTGTACATAATTCAATTAATTATTATAATTGTTTGCATATATTTTTGTATTCGCGGTCTGCACAAAGTTTCGCGGCGTAACGAAGACGCTTCGGGCCTCGACGCTGAGAGCGCGCTTTGGAGCCATTTTGCTGGCGCGTGTATACGTGCTCCTTCTGCGTACGTTGTTGAGACGCCGAGTGGTCTCTTCAGGCTGGGGATGATTGTGATGTTTACACTATCACAGCCCAGCACCTGCATTTTTGTCGCATAGGAAACGAAGCACAGCAAGTGTCATACGCACAAACTCTGAAACGCTGCCGTGCCGGCAGGGATGCGCGAAGACCAGTGCTATCTGGTGGTGTTGCAAGAAACCCAGCATTGCGTGCGAACAAGACTTAGAGTTACTGTATATGGCTCCCGCAGCTTCGGAAGCCATATACAGTAACTCTAGCATGGACGGATGGATGGATGCTATCAGCGTCCCCGTTGAAACGGGGTGGTGGGTTGCGCCGCCAAGCTCTTGTTATTATTTTGCCAAATGCCCTACCTTCATTTTTGAGAACACACAGCTACAAAGAATTCCAAGCATCAAACTTTTTGAACCATTACTGGGAACTCTGTTTCTGTACATTTGCGTTGTTCGAGATCTCCCTACGTTTCTGCCACCAAACTTTCGACCACCTCTTACTAATCTCTATAGCGGACATGTTTACTTTCCCCCTGCTATCCCTGAACCCAAGCGCTTCAAGGAGGTCAGAGGAGCCTAGACTGGCAGCTGGATAGATTTCTTCACGTTCCAATAAAACATGTTCTGTCGTTTCCCCAGCTTTACCGCAGCAAGCACATGCGCTTTATAACTACGCGTTCTAAGGCATCTTGATCTCGCTTCGAAAAGTAAGGAGTTACCCTTGAGTTATAATAAATTGTTTCTTTCCTGATTTCGTTTTTTCCCTTGAGATAGTCATAGCAGGTTTCTCTTCCATTGCCGCCACCCATGACATTGTCTCAGCCTCTCTCACTTTGCGTTTGACGTTCTTTGTTGCCGTGTTGCTGACCATACAGGTCACATACTTGCTGGTAAGCTTCCTAGTTATTTTCGTCCACTGTGAGTCAATGTTTTGCCTGTACAAATACCTGAAAACCCTCTTGCACCCCATCCACTTTCTTCCATATTCCTCAGTCGTTCTTCAAAATCAATTTTGCTCTGAGCCTCCCTTACTTCAAAATTTGTCCATCCCATATCACCCTGCACAGCTTCATTAGTAGTCTTCCCGCGGGCGCCCAATGCGAGGCGTTCCACTGACCTTTGGTTGCCCTCGAGTCCCTGACTTCAAGCAAACAACAGATGTTAGCCAAATGTTAGCCCTGGAACCATTACACTTTTCTGCATACCCCGGAGCACCTATTGTATCCCCATAGCGTTCTGTGCTTCATTATGGCCGCAGTTCGCTTCACTTGTGCTATTATTGGTTTTTCCTGTGCCTCTGGATATCTATCGCCTTCGTTTGTCCATACACACAGGTATTCGTATTCTTTTACCCGAGGCTCTGTATCAACACTGTCTGTTCACTGTTTTCATTGAATAGCAAGACCAGGAGGCGAGCGCCATCCGGTGCTGTTGACCATCACAACAGCACAGCAGCATCACAGCAGCAGCAGTGCCGGAAAAGTCGGCAAACAAAGCTTAGCTTTAAAATCACCTTATGACATGTGTTTCCAAAATTCGCGATGGCACTTTCGAGTTTTACCATGAATGGCTGTAGTTTTTAGTCGGGTATATCACGCCACTTATAAGCTTGTGTTCCAGTCCCTCAAAAAGCAGCCCGAAATCGCCAGTTCTCGTCTCCATATGCATTAATTTTCTTATATTATTGCGATAGCAATTGTATGGACACTCCAGGCGAATTTCCGCCGTCGCCGGGATGTCCCGTTGGCAGGTTGGCGCGTTTCCTCCGGTAGACTACGTTCACATTTGGCCTTGAAGCAGGCGGAAACGGAAAAATCTTTCAAAAATCCGCCCGCCTATAGGCGGCAGAACAGGCGGAAAAACAGGCGGCGAGCCAAATCGGTCTCGGACCCATTTTTTCGCTCTGGCGAAGTGGAAACGCAACGGAAAGTCGTTCCGCTCGACCGGAAGCTGCATTAGCATGTAAACATCCGGTCGTAAAATCGAACATCGCACCAAAAGTGTAGGCTGCAATGCTGATCGACGCGATCATAAACCACCCCTTGCTCTACGACGAGATGGTACTAAAACGTACTGTCAGCAATGCTCGCGATAGTATTCAACGTCGCGCGACCGGAGGTGCGGCAACGAAGCCTTGGCATGACCCAACTTCTCGCACTTTTGCAAAGCCAGGCCAACCCACCACCGCCGTTTCCGAGGTGTCCGCGTCTGCCGTTTATTCATTGTCGATTTCTAGAAAACAAGTAGGCACAAGTATAAAAACCATTTCTTCTTCCACTTCTATGGCACACAATAGTTAGGCAGATTCCTCGTTGTCGCTCCGTAATTCTCCTCGGACGTGCACGGTATGTTGCAAAAGTCGCGGGTTGCTTTTAGGGGCGAAGCTCCTTAGGGTGTGGGTCTGTCCCTCCTCTGTAGTATGTAGTAGTAGTAGTAGTCGTCGTAGTAGGTAGCCGCGTCTACTTTTATGAGAAAAAAAATCCGAAAGTTGTGTCCGTAGCGGAATCGAACCAGGGACCCCTCGCTTCCGAACGCGCGGCGCAAACCACTACGGCCACGAAGCTTTTTTTTCTTTTTTTTTCTTTATTGCAGTGGTATAACAGTCAACCACGTAGTGACAAATTCATAATTTTAGAACTGTTTCATGTGTAACAAGCCTTCCATACGGGGCACCCAATCGGGTACACACTTTTTCACTTTTTCCATTTCGAGAAATGAAATGAGAGACTCGCGAAAGTACTCTATTGCAGGGCGAGCATCAACGTCTGCATGGCGAACAGCCATGCGTGACGTCCAAATACTATGCAGAGCCATTAACATAGTAATATCATATGGAAAACCATCCTCGTTATCAACCATTAGGTACCTTATTCCCTGTGCATCCAAAGGGAAATCCTTCTTTAAGGTCCTTTGCAGGACATCCCAGAAGAACACGCCATCCCATCATTCCAGGAACACGTGTTCAATCGTTTCAGGTTTCCGGCACAAGAAACAGTGGTCACCCCACGGGACGAAGAATCCTTTATCAGAAAGCCAAGTCTTAACTGGCAAAACGCCTGCATGTAATTTAAAGAAGAAGGTTTTCACCCCAGGACGCACAGGCATGCTTTTTACACGTTTCAGCACCTTGCGCCACTTTCCGCCCGAGAAATGAGTCCGGTACAGTGGAATTGGGAGAACAATATCACATAAATCATTATACAATTTTTTACGAGACACTGCGCTTAAATATTCAATCGAGAAACGGGCCTCCAGGAAGCGGCACGACTCAACAACCTCTTTAAGGTAACCCTGTAGTCGACCTTCCATTTTATTGGAAGAGATGTCAAAGTTGGGCAAATCACTGACCAGTCGTACTTGGCAAACTGTGCGCAGGAAAGGATCCTGAACATCTCGAAGGTACAAAAAACGATTTACAAGCTGTCTCAGAAATAAATGCGATAAGCTCAAGCCGCCATCACGAACACGCCGAAAAAGGTTCGTCCGACTTCTTCGTTCCCATGTCGATCGGCAAAAACTCGATGAAGTCTCTGCACATTCACTCGAGAACAGTAGAGCACTTGTAACATATACCACAATTTACCAATGAAAAACAAACTGCAAACCGTTGCACGAGCAAAGATTGATAAATCTCTGCCCTTCCATTTCGCGGCTTTTTCTCGGATTTCTTCTGTCTGTCTCCACCAATAGGGATCGCTGTCGGTGTAATTTTCTAAGGGTACGCCTAAATACTTCACCGGGGTTGTTACCCACTGCACATTTAGGAAAAACTGTGGCGTTAGATCCCAATCGTCATGCCAAAAACCAATACATTTTCCCCAATTGACTGCACTGCCGCTTACCTGACAAAAACGTTTTACAATGGTAATAACCTCCGCTATACTTCCGAGATTTGAACAAAAACACCTATATCGTCTGCATAGGCCAGAACGCGTACTTCAGGTGCATGTAGCCTGAAGCCACTAATTGTACTGCGGTTTATAATACTTAGGCAAAAGCTTTCAATAAACATGCAAAAAAGGAGAGGGGAAATAGGACAACCTTGGCGAACTGAGCGACGCACTTGGATGAGATTTCCAACTTCTTTGTTAACAATGAGCCTAGTACTACAACCACTGTACGCCATACGAACAGCTTCAGTTAATACTGTGCCAACATTTGCATGTTCTATGACAGTTATAAGTAAGTCATGTGGCACGCGGTCAAAGGCCTTCTCAAAATCAATCTGGAGCATCGCAACTGCACCCTTCATGACGTCACAACACTCTAATACACACCTCGCTTTGTGAATGTTGGTAAAGATGCTTCTGCCCTTTATTCCACATGTTTGATGCGGGCCCACTATTTCTTTTATTACGCTTTGCAACCTTCTCGCCACTATTTTCATAAAAATTTTGTAATCAACATTTGTCAGACTGATAGGACGATAGGCCTAAGTTTGATAGAATCGTTCGTTTTCGGAATAAAAATGGTATGGGAAGTGAGAAATGAAGGAGGCAGAGATTTAAACTCAAAAGCCTCATTGAATAAGCGCCCCAATATCGGAGATATTTCTCGCGTGAAGGTCTTATACAAAGCCGCACTTAGCCCGTCAGGGCCAGGGGACTTCCCGGGATTTAGGTCTTCGATTGCTTTCTCTACCTCTCCTACCGAGATTGAAAGTTGCAATCTATCCTTTGTTTCGTCATCTAATTGTGGCATAAACGCCAAAAATTCACTTTTGAAGTGGTCGATATCTACCGTACCTAAAGAAAACAGTGTACTGTAATACTCGTAAAAGGCTTTCTCAATCTCGTCTTTAGCACTTGTCAAGGCACCCTTGTATGTTATTTCTGCAATTATATTAAGTTGCGCGTAACTTTTTTCCGTCCCTAGTGCGCGCTTTGTAGGCCTTTCGGCCATTACCGTGTTCTCTGCTCTCGCTCTTATGATTGCACCCCGAAATCTTTCCATGTCTAACAACTCCAATTTTTCTTTCACCACACGGATATCTCCCCTAAAGGTGCCAGGCGTTAGACACTCTTCTTTGACAAGAGTTTGCAAGTTTGAACGTAACAGTCTCTCGTGAATACGTTCTTCATGTTTAAGTATGCTGCTTCTTTCTACAGCTCTCATTTAAATTTTTTGCTTAAATGTTTCCCATTTCGGCCCAGCTTCTGAATTACTGTCACGGTACAGTTCTTGTATGCCCTCATGTACAAAAGTTTTGAAAACATCGTCATCAAGTAGTTTATTATTAATTTTCCATGAATCCCAGATAAATTTTCCCTTTCTTTTTTGCTGCAAATGCTAAACATCACGAGGCAATGGTCAGTGAAGGAGAGGGGTGTTACGCAATAATCCTTACACAGAGGCACAATATCCAGCGACACATATGCACGATCTAAGCGTGCGTGACTAGAACCTTGAAAATGCGTGAATTTGACATTATGCCCACTTGTGATGCATTCTCCCACATCTTCCAGAGTGAAATCGTTGATGATATCCAATAATTTTATCGTGCTAGTCTCACGGTGCGGCGTAGTACTCGTTTTGTCTCGTGCTGAGCATACACAATTAAAATCGCCGATAAGGATCAGTATACGATCAGTGTTACAATACTCAGTAATGCGGCCGAAATAATCTAGACGCTGTGCAAAACAAAACACGCGCCATTCATTGCCGGCAAAAACAAAGTCACAAACTACAAAGCGGCCCGATGGACAGCTTATAACAGACTGTATAACAATCCCTAAGCAACTACGCACCAATAATACACACCCTCCTGACGTCCCCACCGCATGACTGACGCACACACTATAATGCGCCGAGAACGGGCGTAACATGCCGTCGGTCTGGTCCTCGCCTTGAACTTTAGTTTCCGGCACTGCGATTATGTCCAATTCTTGTTCCATCGCAATACGATACAACTGATTTTGCCTTCTTTTAGTCGCTAATCCTCGTACATTAATTGTTCCTACGCGCAGGGACATTTCCAACGACACAATTTTCCTGCCGGACGAGACCGCCGGCAAGACGCCCTCACTTCCCATCTCGACGCTTTGTGCAGTCGCCATAGTGGCGTCTAAGAGTTCACCTCTTTGCCGCCCCTTGTTAGGGACGACGCGCGCGTCCGAACGGCGCTGCGAGGTTTCTTCTTCACCCCATTCGCTTCCAGCGAAGCTTCGACCTGTCTCAGACGCTGCTCCTGCGACACCGCACTCACGTCGTCATGGCGACGCTTTGCCGGGGCAATTGCCGGGGTTGTCTCCGCGTCCATATTTCCCAGAGCACTTTCGTCGACCGCTGGCTTTATGCTTGCTGCCTGCTGCGTTTGAGAGACGCTGGTCGCGTCCGAGGACTCTCTCGTGGGGCCCTCATCCTGGAGCACCGGACCAACGCCAACCGCGTTCGTTGTAGAAGTCTCTTGGTGCTCACCGACGCTGGACACCGTCATGGCCGGCTTCTGCAGCCCCGAGACGCGGACTTCCTTGTCAGCTCCCTGATCGGTTCCGCTCTTGTCGGCTGTCGCAGGTGCGGCAGCTTGCTCTGCCTCTTGCTCGTCCATGACAAGCTCGCTTTGGTCTACAACCGTAGATCTGCCCACGGCTTTGGCGTAGCTGCGAGTACATGCATCCTGTCCATGGCCAAACGCATGACATTCGGCGCACTTCGGTACCCTGCAATCACGCCGTATATGACCCGTGTGCTTGCAACGAAGGCAAAGAAGGGCTCGTCCTGGCGCCACAATGAGCACTGTACCGTTGCCCAGGCGCATCTGGTGCGGTATGTTGTCCAGTGCGATACCCTCTTTCAAAAACAATCGCACAAACTTTGTCAGAGAGTCAGCACATTCGAAGCCCTCCGCTTTCCACCTGTCATTGGTCACCTCCTTCACTTCGCCGTATTCACTGAATGCCCTCCGAATGTTATCGCTCGTGACATCCAAAGCCACCCAATGCAACTTCAGACGCACCTCTTGCCTGTTGGGGTCGATGACGACCAACCCTCCTGCTTCTATAAGCTTCTTTTTCGCTTCATCCGTCCGCAGGTTAACGAGCCAGACGTGGGACATCTGGTAGGCACCTATTACAGCAACGTCCTTGATGACGCCGGCGTCTTGTAGGGGCTTTCGAAAGTCTTCGATGCGGTATGGACGACCTGAGATGTCGCAGTGCAGCATGACTGCACGCTTCATAACTTCACCTGATGAAACATTGGGCAAAATAATCCTGTAGTCTTTGGGCACGGAAAACGACGGGCTACCACGGCCGTTGACGACCGCTGTCGCAGCTCGCTCGGAGCCAACCATCCTGCGTCCGCACGCGTCGGTGACCGGGAGCAGAATGACTACGCCACGAAGCGCACATGGACATACGCACCACGATGGCAATAAATGTCCCAACATTAACGAAAGACTGCGCGTTTCTAACGCGTTTGTGCTAGCGCGTTACGGCCCGTGTAAGAAGCTGGTGTAAGACGCTGTGGCCTCTCCGCCTTACCCCCCCCCCCCCTCCCGTATTCATAAACGCTGATGGCGTCGGCAAACGCGGTGCACGTTCCGGCATGTGTAAACGGCTGCGTAAGACGCTGTGGCCTCTCCCCCTTACTAGAGAGTACTGCACGTTTCTAACGCGTTTGTGCTAGCGTCCCCTTAAGCGGGAGATGGTGCAATTATAATGAAGGGCGCTGTTATAAAATAGGAATGACGTCACATATGGCGCGTGTCACTGGTGGAAGTCAATCGTTTGATTTAGTGCGGCGAGACTGGGCGAATTACACGGAAGATTCACGGCTTACCGATGATTCCCTCCGGAGCTTCGCCCACTCATCATCATTCACCCCGTGGATATGCGGTGTTTTTTTTACTGTGATAGCAATTATATGGACACTCAAAAGCAGATTTCTGCCGTCGGCGTCGCCGTCGCCGTCGGCGTCGCCGTCGCCGTCGCCGTCGCCGTGAGGTTCCGTATGACGTCATTTGGAGATGAAATCGTCGCCGCGCGCCGCCGAACGCTGTATGTGCGAGTGAAAGGGCGCGAGGGACGCGCGCTTTCACAGGGAGTGAACGCACGGCGGAGAACAAACGCGCGTTCTGCGCCGTGCTCGCTTAAGGGCTGCAGAAGTAGGCGTCTCTTTTCTCCTTTACAATGACCATATATGTAGAGCAAACGCGCCTTCTTTTTAATCGTTGCGGGGTGCTTTTCTCGTCGCGACGATAGATTGGGAGCGTACGTCTCACGTAGGTCGCGCAGGCTTCGGCGAGCTCGAACACAAGAGCCAGCCCGGGTTTTAGCTTTGGTGTCCTGGAGGCGCCGCCAGTAATACGAAATAATGAAATGTTATTACAACCTGTAAATAAACGCTATTAAAGAAAAAAGTCGCAGTTTCACCCGAAAGGCGAAGCATCAATTGCGATAGCAACTTAGTAGAGAGCTATACGTAGTAAGGATAGTAGTTTTATCAGCTGTATAAACTTGGACATGCAGCAGCACCAGCAACCCGCAGAATTGTTGTCGACGCCGTTGCCGTTTTGCCCGCGTTCGCACCGAACGCGCGCGGCGTTGGTGACTGTTGCCAGGGCCTCTGGGTACAGTGTACTTCTAGTACACTGTACTCTGGGGGCGGCTCGGAGGTTTTCGACGAGATCAGAACGGGAAACTCGTCGAGCAGCGTCGGAAGTCTTTAACACCTTCTCGACTCGCAACGTTTTTATATAAATACGCATTTGGTGCCGCAGCAAAACGTCGCCTTCCCTCCCTCCCATCCCCCCACGGGCTTTCGCGCGACGGAAGAAGTCGCCTTTGCTCTCTCTCTCTCTCTCTCTCTCTCTCTCTATATATATATATATATATATATATATATATATATATATCTGGTGATTGTAAAGGAAGAAAGAGACGCTTAATTCTGCAGCCCGTCAGGGAGCACGGCGCAGAACGCGCGTTTGCGATAGCAATTATAAGGACACTCAAAAGCAGATTTCTGCCGTCGGCGTCGCCGTCGCCGTGAGGTTCCGTATGACGTCAATGGAGATGAAATCGTCGATGATGATGATGATGATGATGATGATATCAAATCGTCGACGCGCGCCGAACGCTGTATGTGCGAGTGAAAGGGCGCGAGGGGCGCGCGCTTTCACGGGGAGTGAACGCACGGCGGAGAACAAACGCGCGTTCTGCGCCGTGCTCGCTTAAGGGCTGCAGAAGTAGGCGTCTCTTTCCTCCTTTACAATCACCATATATGTAGGGCAAACGCGCCTTCTTACGACGCGCCAGAGGCCGTGAAGGAGGGGGAGGGGGAGGGAAGGGAGGCGACGTTTAGCTGCGGCCACGGAGCAAGAAACCTTTCTCCGTGGCTGCGGCATAAAGTGCCTATTTATATCAGAGGCTCCGGCAACAGTCACCAACGCCGCACGCATTTTGAGCGAACGCGGGCAAAACGCCGACGGCGTCGACAATAGTTCTGCGTGTTGCCGGTGCTGCTGCATGTCCAAGTTTATACAGCTGATAAAGCTAATATCATTACTCCGTACAGCTCTCTACAAATTTGCTATCGCAATTGAAGCTTCGCCTTTCAGGTGAAACTGCGACAACTTTTTCTCCGCCGTGCGTTCGCTCCCCGTGAAAGCGCGCGTCCCTCGCGCCCTTTCACTCGCACATACAGCGTCCGGCGCGCGGCGACGATTTCATCGCCGTTGACGTCATACGGAACCTCACGGCGACGCCGATGGCAGAAATCCTCTTTGAGCGTCCATATAATTGCTATCGCAATAATATAATCACGCCTAGGCACCAACCTGTGACTAAGCGCTACCGTACCCGTGTGAGGAGAACTACGGGACGCCAACGAGAAATTTACCCAAGGTCGCAGACACGCGAAGTTGGGCGAAATTAGAGTGTACGCGAAATGATCACTTTTGATGACGGGTGGGTCAATACCGCTCGAAATGGTGCGATAATGAGCGCCACCACGCCGACAAACGTACGATGGATGTGGACGAAAGCGGCAGCGGCAGCCGCCCCGGTTGCAAAAGAAATGTGAACTTGGACATGCGCGGAAAAGATTTCCCGGCCGCTTTGGCCTTTCCGCCCGCTTGCCGCTTCCCAAGTGTGAACGTAGCCGTTACGGGGGCGGCGGCGAATTGCGCGGCTGAGCACGACCGCGCGCGCCCTCACGTAAAGGTTGTGTGTACAAAGGCTATACGCTCGCAAGGGCTGTGTTCTCCCGCGCCTCCTTCGCGTTGAATTCAGTCGCCGCTGCGGCCGCTCTTCGTCGCGCCAGTGTTGTCGTAGCGAGTGTTCGCGGTCATCGAGTGAGATCTGATCATGTTTGTCCGAGCGCGCGTGGCACCATGCTTGATTACGTAATTAGTAAGCGAATGTTGAGTACAATTTCAGTTGTTTGTACGAATTTATACGACCATTGAACTACGAGCCTTGCTTTGTGTTTTGTCTAATACTTTGCTATCGCAATCAATGCTTCCTTTTTGCGGACAAAACTGCGACTTTTTTTTTCCCCCGACGACAGGTATCACCACTTCTAGATTCAGCCATTCTTGGGAGGGACAGAATGTTGTAATTAGGCATGTTTATAGATCCGCTTTCTTTAACCAAGTTTCTGACAGGGATATGATGTTATATCAACAGTTAAGCCGCGCCAATAAAGCTAATAATGAACCATGATTCATGTGCAAGCTTCTGATGTTACAACACAGGATACGCAGTTGGTTTAAACCCGAACAGGCTTGTTCGTGATGCGAAATACACTATTCTAGCGTCAGATGTCCCATGGGCGACTCAGTCACGCAATATTGGCGAGGTTAAAAGTCCAGATTTACATCGTGCGATGTTAACCATTTCCGCCTTCTCTCTCCTTCAGTTCTTTCATCGCCGGTCTTAGGAAAGGCAACCGCTGCAAGCCCACAGTGCGCAGTAACGATGACCGGCGTGCACGTCCTGTCTGGCCGTCGTGTTCGCGCAGGCACTCGAGATCCTCGCATCTTCCTCTGCTGTGATAACCAAGTATGTCGCCGAACGGACCTCTATTTTAGCGTGATTACGAAAACGGGAGTAAAACAAAACGTGCCTTTGTTACTACCTCGAGTGCTTCGGGGACATAAGATACCTAGCACTTCCCGCTGACTGCCGTAAAATACGAGGGTGCACGTCGTAAAGTATTTACTCGCGCATTTTCTGGTTTCTAACCGCTTCCAACATAACCGTTTGCAGCCGACACACTTCATGGCCCCTCGGCAACTAGCGCGTTAAACCCGATCACGGCTCACGTACACGGGGTGGCATCCTAGCCTTCTAAGCTGCTGTAATGGGTACTTTCTTGAAATAAATAAATAAATAAATAAATAAATAAATAAATAAATAAATAAATAAATAAATAAATAAATAAATAAATAAATAAATAAATAAATAAACGAACGAACGAGGGAGGGAGGGAGGGAGGGAGGGAGGGAGGGAGCGAGCGAGCGAGCGAACGAGCGTACGAACCAACAGGAAGGGATAGAAATTGCTGATCACTACACTACAAGAATAAAATTGGGCTGGAGTGCATACTGCAGGCATTACGAAAGCCTGACTGGGAGCTTACCACTGTCGTTGAAAATAAAAGTGCACAATCATTGCATTCTACCGGTGCTAACATATGGGGCAGATACCTGGAGGTTAACAAAGAAGCTCGAGAACAAGTTAAGGGCCGCACAAAGAGCGATGGAATGAAAAATCTTAGCATTAACGTTAAGAGACAGTAGGAGAGCGGTGTGGATCAGAGAACAAACGGGCATAGCCGATATTGTAGTTGAGATTAAGCGGAAGAAATGAAGCTGGACAGGCCATGTAATGTGTAGGGTGGATCACCGGTGGACCATTAGGGTTAAAGAATGGATACCAAGAGAAGGGAAGCGCAGTCGAGGTCGGCAGAAAACCAGATGGGGTGATGAAGTTAGGAAATTTGCAGGCGCAAGTTGGAATACGCTAGCGCAAGGACAGGGGTAATTGGAGATCGCAGGGAGAGGCCTTGGTCCTGCAGTGGACATAAAATATAGGCTGATGATGATGAGGATGATGACACTACAATGCCTAACGCAGTGTCAGTATCTCACGCAGTCTGTTGACACGTGAACGGCGATCAGTAGTGGCGGAGTAAAAGGCCAAGGACAAAGTGAAAACGAGGTTCTCGGCTGTAGCACAAGGAGTTATTTCTGCGCAGCCAGCAAGCGGGTCTGCCCACGTACATTTTTCAGAAACGCTGCGCTGGGCAAGCAAGTATTCCGAATGTTGTATACGATATACTCCCGTCGAGTTACAACTGTTAAGACCTGCGATGACAACCGTGAATACGCTACTGAGAAGCGAGAGCAGAGGTGCCTAACAAGACCTTCGATTACGAGTTGACAACCGCGAAGCAAGCGAGAGCCGAGGGGAGCCCCTAATGACACCGTCCGAGCAATTGTGAATACCTAGCGTGCCCCCGGCCCGACAGTGGCACCCTCTCCACGGCAGTGCCTGACTCGCGCCCTTTTACTGTGTTTCTTCACTTAATCTCTCTTTCCACTTTCCTTTCCCCACTCTAGTCATTTACTACTGCAAATAAACCAGTCTCGAAACGGATCCCAAAGAGTGAACTTCTTCCTTCGTGGCTCCTGCGCGCACGGCCGACGCCGTCCAGCTAAGTTACCGCGCAGCAAAAGTGAGCAGTCGTTCAAAGGCGACAGTGATTAGATTCAGTCCATCGGCGCGAGTATTCATCACAACAACTTCACCGTTATGCATTCTCAGCGAACTGTTGTGAAACCGAATTTTTGAACCACTGCGGTGCTACCTTTCTGCAGCACGATGACGGCGTTGGCTGGAGAGCGGCTGCTTGCCATAAATAGTAATAGCAGTAACTAACGTATATAACCCGCCGTGGTTGCTCAGTGGCTATGGTGTGGCTATGGCTGAGCACAAGGTCGCGAGATCGAATCCCGGCCACAGCGGCCGCATTTCTATGGGGGTCAAAATGCGAAAATACCCGTGTACTTAGATTTAGGTGCAAGTTAAAGAACCACAGGTGGTCCAAATTTCCGGAGTCCCCCACTACGGCGTGCCTCATAATCAGATTGTGGTTTTGGAACGTAAAGAGAGAGAGAGAAGAACTTTATTTATTTCCGGCAGATTACTGGGCTGGGTTCCCACCTAGGAGCCAGCGGAGAGACCGTGTCTCCCGGCAGCTTCCTCTGCCTGCTGGATAGCCCACAGTTGCTGGTCCAGGCCTGAACTGAGCAGCGCAGTCCCCCAACGCGCCCGAAGGCCCTCATTGGAGGCCGCGACCCCAGTATTGCTGATTAATGCTGGGCATGCCCATAGGATGTGATCTAGTGTGGCTCTGGTGTTACAATACTGGAATAGATTGGTTGTATATATTTCGGGGTATATATGGTTCATGATGACAGGGTTCGTGTATGTTCGTGTTTGTAGCTGCCGCCATTGAACAGACTGGGCCCGATTGAGCTTGGGGTGAGGCGGTGGATACTCACGCCTTTGCATTCGGTAATGTTGAGTAATGTCACAGAATTTAGTGAGCCGATCGTCCCATTCCCACACCACCGCGGAGGTGTCCGTTCGGGTGGCTGCTTCTTCGAACGCGGCTCGGAACGTGAGACCTTGAACCACGTTGTGCGCCACCTCGTTTGGACTGAACTCCGGTTGATCAAGAGGTGTGTGGGCTGGGATCCAGAGAATTTGTATGCATTTGTCTGCCTCATAAGTTTTGCCTGTATTAAGGATCCGCAATGCCTCAGGGGAGATTCTGCCGTTGGCGTAGTTTCGAACGGCCGTTTGAGAGTCGCTGATGATATACGAGGCATTGGTGTGAGCTATCGCTAGCGCGATAGCCACTTCCTCCGCCGTTTCTACGTGTCTTGTGGCGATTGATGCGCTTGCTTTGCATTGGTGTGTGTGGTCTACGACCGCAGCTACGAAGCGGTGACGGTCCCGATAGCGTGCTGCATCGACAAAGACCGCTTCCTCGTTGTGACCAAAAATGTCACAGTTTCGCCCTAAGGGCGAAGCAATGAATGCGATAGCAACACAGCAATGTCATACGATGTAAGGTGAGCGGCTTTGGTAGCAATATAAATTGTAGTAAACATGAGCTGATTAAGTAAGCAGGTGTGCTGCGGCGTAAGTAGACCGACATGAAGAGAGACTCGATGACCACGAGAAGACGCGTGTGAAACGGTGGTGTTGATGAGAAGCTCTTCCCGTGGGCAGCGCGTGCGAAGGGACACACCTGTAGCGCTGCACTGCCGATCCGGGCAGCATTACATGTGTAGCGTGCGTTGGAAAATGTGACCCGACTATTACTAACTGAATGAACAAGCGTGGTGTGAGCGCGCACAAACAAACATGAATAGATCACACTGAATGACTGCAGACAACGACTGTCAAAACGCTGGTAGCAAGCCCATACGCTGCAGCGGGCGAAGGTACGTGCGGTCTATCGCTTCAACAGAAACTGAGCGGCGAATGCACCGTGCATAAAGGTCAGAGCCGTGTGGAGATAAGAGACGGTGCGGTCGAGCGACGAGCGCAGTTGTTGGCAGAGTAGAAGTGCGCCCCCCCCCCCTTCTCCCTCCGGCGCTGGCTTTCCGCTTCCTTGCTTGCGCGTGGGAGATTGAGTGCGTTCGCTCTCCGTGATAGCGCGCGTCCCCGCACGCTTCCGCTGTGGCATACGGCGCGCGGCGAAGATTTTATCTATACGGAACCTCACGGCGACGGCGACGACGACGGCGACGCCGACGGCAGAAATCCGGTTGAAGTGTCCATATAATTGCTATCGCAATAAAATCTTAGTCATAGCTTTGGCTCTACTGACGCGTCTGCCCTCGTTGTGTTCGGGGTGCATGTTCTTGGGTATCGGTGGAACTGTGAGTTTAGTTCGGATATCGCGTGGTATGTCATGTTTGTCGCCGTGTTGGGTGTGGTAAGAGATGCCGAGATTCTCGAGTATCTGGCGGCCTGGCTTAGTCTTGGCCAATCGCTCGTATTGTGATATTTGTTGTGCCTCGATAAGCTCTGCACGTAAAACCCCATAATTTAATTTTTAACTAACATATGTAGGTGTAAGGACGCCATAAGAAAGTCGCAGTTTCGCCCGAAAGGCGAAGCAGCGATTGCGATAGCAAATTATTAGACAGCAATACGAAGTAAGAATAGTCGTTTTATCGGCCGTATCCACTTATAAACATTCGCTTACTAACTTATCATACATGGTGTCACGCGCGTACAGGCAAACATGAACACATCTCACTTGATGACTCGCTGGCGTGAAGGAAGCAGCAGCGAGCGCCCTTCGTGCTGCCTCGGCGAGAACACGGCGCACACTCGGCACGTCTACACCCACCGCAGATCGCTTTCCAGATAGGGCGTACGCGGCCGCGCCATATGCAGCAGACCTTGCACGCGCTTTCCTCCCTCGCGCGCGCGAGGTCGAGCCACGTCCTCCTCAGCCTACCCTCGCAAGCTATCACTCGCGCTCGCAGCTTGGGGCGCGCGTCCACGATGTTATCGCAGTTCAACTTTATACGGAACATCGCGGCGACTGCGACGCAGACAACGACAGAGGAAATGCGCCCGGAGTGCCCGTATAATTGCTATTTCAATAATAATAATCTACTTGCAAGAGCGCATTGACCTGATAAAAGCATTTCAAGTATGTGTCTAGCTCTTAATTCGCAACTAGCTTTGCTTACATGTACAGAGGTGGGAAGCCTTGTCTAGCGCCGTCTAACGTCAGTCGCTGGGTTCGAGATAGATGTCCACTGCGCATACGCGGCAGAAAGAGTCGAGTGCCTGCTCACCGCTTCCTTGTTCCAGTTTCCACCTTGTGCGTTCGCTTCCCTACGCTAGGGAAGCGAACCTATAAGGTGGAACCTATAAGCGAACCTATATAGGTGGTTTCGCTAGGGAAGCGAAACCACCGATATGTGGCTTTAATATGACGTTGCCACGGCGGCCAGTGTATCGCCGAGCCGCCATGTTGTACGTGTGTGACGAGGCGGACAAGCAAGCAAGCGCGAGTAATGGCGGGCGACCGCTTGTATTTGCAGAGCTGCCCAAGTTCGCCATTCTGCACGAATACTATATATTAGAGGACGCTTAAGCTTCGCCTGTAAGAGTGGAACGCGAGAGCATTCAAAGATCCCTGGCTGCTTATCAGGCTTCCCGGCAAATGCCGCTTTCTTTTTCCTCAAACTTCACCTGCGCGCGCGGCTGCTGAGAAGGCGAGCGCCATCTGGATCGTGTTTCTGCAAGGAACCCACCGTGGCGCGCCGCTGTATGAATTGTAGAAATGCTGGAAAAGAGGTTTGTGTTTGAGTTTCCGCGTAAGAAAATTATGTTTTCTCGTATTTCAAATTACAATGCGACGCTATCGCGTCTGTAGGTTGTGGTTAAACCGTGCTTTATGATTTTGCTGAGGCATTTAACAAAAGAGATATTTCTGAGATATTTAACAAAATGAGAGCATGTGCAAGGACTTCAAGTGCGTGTTAATAAGACCATTGGTAGGAATACATTTATGGGGATTCCGCAGAGGTGAACAAACCGGGTTTTATTCCGTTTGATATTAGATTTATTAGAATTATTATTATATTTATTAGATTTATTATGATATTTGAAGACTTGTAAGGCATATAGGCCCCGAGTAGTCTGTGTTTCACGAGTGGAGGTATTACCACGGAGTCAAGCTTCGTAGAATACTTTGTACGCGACCAGGTACTTCACAGTTCTTTCGCTTCGGCACTGCTGGATGCAGCACCGAATGTCCAATCTGTCCCGTGTCCCGTCTTCGCTGCCGACACGCCGAGCGCTGCGTGCGAGGCGCTTATTCCGAGCTGCAGTGACGGTTATCTGCGACATTAACAACGCGTCCGTGTTCACTGCAGCCTGTCATACAAAATCGGCAAACACCCGCGAAACTAAACTTTGGGCTCACGTTTATATAACACAGTTTGAATACGCCAGAGGACATTGCAGATCTATCTGGCTCGCAGGGCATACTAAATTAGACATAATAAATGTCGCGGCTAAGCGAATAACCAACACGAGATCACGCGTGATCTTTAGTGGAGGCTAATCTGATAGACGGCCCATAACTTACTAATATTAGTGCTTTGTTTTCTACACTGGGATTACTTTTTAGGGGCGAAGCTCCTTAGGGTGTGTGTCTGTCCCTCCTCTGTAGTATGTAGTAGTAGTAGGTAGCCACGTCTACTTTTATGAAAAAAAAGTTGTCGCAGTTTCACCTGAAAGGCGAAGCATCAATTGCGATAGCAAATTTGAAGAGAGCTATACGGAGTAATGATAGCAGCTTTATCAGCTGTATAAACTTGGACATGCAGCAGCACCGGCAACACGCAGAACTGTTGTCGACGCCGCTGGCGTTTTGCCCGCGTTCGCTCAAAATGCGTGCGGCGTTGGTGAGTGTTGCCGGAGCCTCTGATATAAATAGGCACTTGGTGCCGCAGCTAAACGTCGCCTCCCTTCCCTGCCCCTCCCCCCCCCTCCCCCACAGCCTTTCGCGCGTCGGAAGAAGGTACGTTTACTCTACATATATGGTGATTGTAGAGGAGGAAAGAGACGCCTACTTCTGCAGCCCTTAAGGGAGCACAGCGCAGAACGCGCGTTTCTTCTCCGCCGTGCGTTCACTCCCCGTGAAAGCGCGCGTCCCTAGCGCTCTTTCACTCGCACATACAGCGTTCGGCGGCGCGCGGCGACGATTTCATCTCCATTGACGTCATACGGAACCTCACGGCGACGGCGACGGCGACGCCGACGGCAGAAATCTGCTTTTGAGTGTCCATATAATTGCTATCGCAATAAAAAAATTCCGAAAGTTGTGTCCGTAGCGCGGAATCGAAACAGGGACCCCTCGCTTCCGAACGCGCGGCGCTAACCACTACGCCACGAAGCGCACATGGACACACGCACCACGATGACAATAAATACCCAACATTAACGAAAGACTGCGCGTTTCTAACGCGTTTGTGCTAGCGCGTTACGGCCCGTGTAAGAAGCTGGTGTAAGACGCTGTGGCCTCTCCGCCTTAACCCCGTATTCATAAACGCTCCTCGACTTGAACTTGACTTGCCACCGCCTTGGGCAGCGCGCTCGAAACGCGTTGAAGGCGGTAGCAAGTCAAGTTCAAGTCGAGGAGCGTTTATGAATACGGGGGTTATACTCTCTCAGCAGTCATGTGATGGCGTCGGCAAACGCGGTGCACGTTCCGGCATGTGTAAACGGCTGCGTAAGACGCTGTGGCCTCTCCCCCTTACTAGAGAGTACTGCACGTTTCTAACGCGTATGTGCTAGCTTCCCCTTAAGCGGGAGATGGTGCAATTTTAATGAAGGGCGCTGTTATAAAATAGGAATGACGTCACATATGGCGCGTGTCATTGGTGGAAGTCAATCGTTCGATTTAGTGCGGCGAGACTGGGCGAATTACACGGAAGATTCACGGTTTACCGATGATTCCCTCCGGATCTTCGCCCACTCATCATCATTCACCCCGTGGATATGCGGTTTTTTTTTTTTTTACGAGTTGAAATCGCGGTCGTATGGTCTTTGTGTATATATTATACTGGCGACGTTTCGCTGCGGCACCAAATGCGTATTTTTATAATAACGTTGCGAGGCAAGAAGGTGGTAAAAAAAATGTCACAGTTTCGCCCTAAGGGCGAAGCAATGAATGCGATAGCAACACAGCAATGTCATACGAAGTAAGGTGAGCGGCTTTGGTAGCAACAACACGCAGAACTGTTGTCGACGCCATCGGCGTTTTGCCCGCGTTAGCTCAAAATGCGTGCGGCGTTGGTGACTGTTGCTGGAGCCTCTGATATAAATAGGCACTTGGTGCCGCAGCTAAACGTCGCCTCCCTTCCCTCCCCCTCCCCCACGGCCTCTCGCGCGTCCGAAGAAGGCGCGTTTGCTCTACATATATGGTGATTGTAAAGGAGAAAAGAGACGCCTACTTCTGCAGCCCTTAAGCGAGCACGGCGCAGAACGCGCGTTTGTTCTCCGCCGTGCGTTCACTCCCCGTGAAAGACGCGCCCCTCGCGCCCTTTCACTCGCACATACAGCGTTCGGCGCGCGGCGACGATTTCATCTCCAAATGACGTCATACGGAACCTCACGGCGACGGCGACGGCGACGCCGACGGCGACGGCGACGCCGACGGCAGAAATCTGCTTTTGAGTGTCCATATAATTGCTATCGCAATAAAACTTCCGACGCTGCTCGACGAGTTACCCGTTCTGATCTCGTCGAAAACCCCCGAGCCGCCCCCAGAGGCCTTGGCAACAGTCACCAACGCCGCGCGCGTTCGGTGCGTACGCGGGCAAAACGCCGACGGCGTCGACAACCGTTCTGCGCGTTGCTGGTGCTGCTGTATGTCCAAGTTTATACAGCTGATAAAACTACTATCCTACTCCGTATAGCTCTCTGCTAAGTTGCTATCGCAAGTGATGCTTCGCCTTTCGGGTGAAACTGTGACATTCTTTCATGTCCTTGCCTGCCTCTTCGCAGTGTGCCCACTACTGTAGGGGGCAATACATATATATATTTTTTCTTCTTTCTGGGGTATTGCGGAGACTCACTTTGAAACCGCCGGAGAGAGAAACGCGCCAGCAGCAGCGGGCAAATTGACCTTCGCGCTGTCTCGCGTCTCGCTTCAACGCGAAGTAAACGTCGAAAGCACAGCGCATACCAAGCTACCGGCACTCGGCGCATGCACTTTGTCGCCATCGCAGATCGCTTGGAAGATCAAGCCCGCGCGGGCGCGCACTTCGCCCACATCTCAGATCGCCTTCAAGATACGGCGCCCGCGCGGTCGCGCTGTGAGGAGCAGCCGGCGGAGCAGCCCCCTCCATCTCCGTCGCCTCGCACGCGAAAGAAGAACGCGCGCTTCCGGCCTTCCTTTTAAAGACAATAGTCTTTCTTGGGCTACCTAAATGCGAAAAACTTTTATCGCCGCTGGACTTTATAAGGAACCGCACGGCGACGGCGACGCCGACGGCAGAAATGAGCTTGGTGTGTCAATATAATTGCTATCGCAATAATAGAGCCTACACAATACGCTTAATAGGAGAATTAAGTGCATAATGCTCGCGCGAAAGGTTTCGTGGGGAAATCTTTATGACTAACGAGTTCGCGCTGCCAATCTTCCTTCTCGTCCAGGCTGCGGGATGTTGCGGCCGCTCTCGGTGCTGGTGCTGGTGCTGGTGCTGCAGTGCTCGAGCGCCGGAAAGATGCTCAAGCTGGCAGCCGCAGCCGCACTGCTGGGCGGAGGCCGCCACAGCTTCCTGCCCATGCCGCTGCCCATCCCGTATTACGAGACCAAGCACTGCCCATACCACGTGCCCGTGCCCGTACCCTACCCGTAAGTTGTTTTCCGCATACTATTCGCGAGTCGGCATCATTGCCTACAACCCCGCTCTTTGAGAAGACTCGCGAGTGAAACGCCGCGAGAGGGCTAAGGTACCGCGCGTCTTCACATAGCGCGGCCGCCCAAAGACTCATCGCGTCATTTGTGGTTTCTGATAAAATGCGACGACGAACTCGGACCAACGCGTCGGCATAGAAATAACAGGATGGTTGCTAATGAACTGTATTTGCTTGGATATGTTTGGCACGAGACACCAGTTGGCGCGCTGTCTTCTAGCAGCTTCCGTACGTACATTTTGCGTATATAAAGGAGATATATTGGGGTTCGTAGCGACAGCCGGTCGTATGATGCACCGAGCACAGTCCTCTCGCTCGAGCTTCTGCTGCGCGCTTGCCGAAAGTAAGAACAGAGGCCGATGAAACTGCGTAGCTCTTTGATAGTGGTAGGTTTTGGGAACGCAGTAACAGCACGTAGCTTCTCGGGATCCGGGCGAATGCCCTCCTTTGACACGACATGGCCTAAAATTGTGAGCTGACGAACAGCAAATCGACATTTCTTCAGGTTAAGTTGCAACCCGGCGTTCGTCAAGCAAGTGAGTACGTGCTGGAGGCGGAGCAGGTGCGTTACGAAATCAGAGGCGAACACCACAATGTCGTAAAGGTAGCAAAGACAGATTTTCCATTTGAGGCCACGCAGAAGATTATCCATCATTCTTTCGAACATAGCAGGTGCGTTGCAAAGTCCGAAAGGCATGACGGTGAATTCATAGAAGCCGTCTGGTGTACCAAAGGCAGTTTTCGGGCGATCGGCCTCTGCCATCGGAACCTGCCAGTAGCCTGACCGCAAATCCAGCGAAGAAAAGAACTCGGCTCCCTGCAAACAGTCCAGAGCATCATCGATGCGTGGTAATGGGTAGACGTCCTTCAGTGTGATCTTGTTCAACCGTCGAAAATCAACACAGAATCGGATGTAACCGTCTTTCTTCGTGACGAGTACCACGGGAGAGACCCATGGGCTCTGTGAAGGTTGAATGACGCCCTGACGAAGCATGTCATTGACCTGTTCTGAAATGACGTGACGTTCCGTAGCGGACACGCGATATGGTCTTTGTCGCAGCGGTGAGTGAGAGCCAGTGTCGATGTGATGCTCGACGGTCGATGCACGGCCAAGAGATGTTTGCACAACGTCGAAAGAACGGCGGAAGTGCTGAAGGATTGCGAGAAGTTGAGATCGCTGCGAATGTGTCAGATCATCGGCGGTGAATGGGCTGAACACATCTGTACATGCTGAGTCGGCTAGGGAGAGGGCCCTCAGTTCATGAACGGCAGTAGAAGGCATTTCGTCGAGGACGGAGACAATTCGTGTTGAATCAACCGACTCGACGTAACCAAGGCATTCGCGGCGGAGCAGTGATAGCGGCGATGAAAGATGATTGTAAATGGGCATCGTGCTGACACCGGCGGCGAGGTCAAGAGCTGCAAAGGGCAAAGGAAACGCTTTTCGGGTAACACAGTGATGAGAGGGCATGAATAAGACCGTACCGTCGGATATAGCACTACACGAGACTGGTACGAAAGCTGAAGAGCACGGGGGAATATAGGTGTCTTCTTTCACGAGAAGTTTAGCGGCAGGATGAGCATCGACCGAGGCCAGGTCACCAAGGTGGGAAAGTTCAATCTCAGCCCGAGCGCAATTGATGATGGCATTGTGGCGTGAGAGAAAATCCCATCCTAGAATAACGGCGTGGGAGCACGATGAAAGAACTATGAACTCAATCGTGTATAAAACGTCCTGTATGGTTACACGGGCTGTACAAGCAGCGGTAGGGCGAATGGGTTGAGCACTTGCCATTCGAAGCGACAATCCAGACAGAGACGTCGTCACTTTACCAAGCAAGCGGCAAAACCTGGCATCCATAACTGAAATAGCGGCACCTGTATCGACGAGGGCGACTGTAGCGACATCTTCGACAAACACATCAATGACATTGGCAGATAAAGGAGGAGGACTTCGGCATGTCTACACTTGCGCAGTTCTTGCCTCAGGAACTGCGTCGTCTAGTTTTCCTCTTCGTTAGAGACGGGTCGCTGACGCATAGGGGAAAGCGATCGGCGACGTGGTGAGGGTGACCGGATGCGTTCGAAGCGAGGACGGCGATCAGTCTGGGAGCGAGCTGGTGATGGATCGAAGGGTCCGTAAGGCGCATTTGAATTGGGCGGCACATAGGACGCTCGTCGATCGTCATCGAACGCCTGCGATCGGCGGCGGCAGAACCTTGTGACGTGACCGGGATACCTACATGCAAAGCATATAGGGCGATTGTCCGGCGTACGCCACGGGTTAGCGACGGCAGTGCTGGCCCAGGGAACGGGAGGAGGAGGGCGGTGCACAGGCTGCTGGAAACGTGGTACGGGCGCACTGAGAGGGGCCATTGCGGTAACCGCAGCGTAAGTTACCGGTGTAGCCACGGCATCCTGCTGGTGTACAGCTGGCAGCGCTTTCGTGACCTCTTCGTGGATCACATTACGGAGAGGAGACGGCAAAGTGCTGGCAGACTCCGGAGTGATGGACACCAGAGATAGCTGTGGTGCGACTTCTTCGCGGACGAAATGCTTGATTTGGGTTATCAGGGAGGCTTGTTCGGGGCCGGTGGTCAGGCTGCAGAGTGACGCCGCATTAAGTGGGGGATGTCGCCTTGTCAAAGCTCGCTGGTTACGCAATTCATCATAGCTCTGGCACAAGCTGATAACGTCGCCAACAGTGCGCGGGTCCTTGGCCAGAAGCATTTGGAACGCGTCATCATCGATTCCCTTCATCACGTGCTTAATCTTTTCCGCTTCCGTCATGGCAGCGTTCACGCGCCTGCACAAATCGAGAACGTCTTCTATATAGCTGGTGAACGTCTCACCCGTGTCCTGTGCGCGTGTACGCAAACGCTGTTCGGCTCGGAGTATCCTGACGGCGGGTCGGCCAAACACTTCGGTAATCGACGTCTTGAACGCCGACCACGTTCGGATATCCCTCTCATGATTCCTGAACCAGAGACTGGCGACGCCCGCAAGATAGAAGGATACGTAAGCCAGATTGTCCGAGTCATTCCATTTGTTGTGAACGCTCATCCGCTCATAAGATGACAGCCACTCTTCAACGTCGTTGTCGTCGGTTCCGCTGAAGATGGGAGGTTCCCGCTGGCGAACGGTGACAGCGCAAGGGACGGGTGGCGATGGAAGAGTCTGCTGGTCGGCGTCCGGCATGGCAGAGGGTAGCGTCCGCGAACGAAGTTCCAGGATGGTAGAGTGGAACGTTACCCAGCACGGCTCCACCACTTATAAAGGAAATTTATAGGGGTTCGTAGCGACAGCCGGTCGTAGGATGCACCGAGCACAGTCCTCTCGCTCGAGCTTCTGCTGCGCGCTTGATGCTGCCGATGCTGCTGACTCTGCGCCGACGTTCGTCATCTTCCTTACATGTACATTAAACTAAATGTCTCGAAGAGCAGCGCACCGTAATGTCCCACAATGGCGCTTGCGTTTAACGCACGTAAGGCGACAAGTGCTATTCCAAAACTGTCTAATGTGGCGCGATCCAGCGGCCAACGCCGTAGTCTCTAATACTGATTCGCAAACACTTATCCATCAGGGACCCCTCTAATTGTCTACATGCAGTTAAGGGACCCTCCAGGTGCGATTATTTAAAAGGCAGGTGCAAAACGCGTGCAATTCTTGGATGAGAAGAATAAACGGCATTTATGTTATACGTCACAGTCTGCGAGGTGTTCTACCATGACGATGGTATAACGACAGCTTGACGATGGCGGCATGAGGACAATGGGACGACGTCGACGGCATACTCACGATTGAAAACGGGAGATTACGGTAAAATGATGGGAAACGGGTGACGTCAATGGAACGACGATGGCAGTGGAATGACGTTCTTGAAGCGATGGTAAAGCAACAGTATGACGACGACGATGAGGTGACAGGACATGTCATGCATTTCCAAGGTTTTAAAGGAATAGCGAAAATTTAGAGAAAGAACAGGTACATAGTCTTCCTTCTTTTTTCAATTTTTCCGATTTATTAAAAGCGCTGGGAATGCACGAAATGCCGATTTTCCGAATAGCCCAGCTGTCCGCGTTAGGGAATGTCAAGAGTCGGATGACGAAGTTCGAATGACGGCAGTGGAAAGATCACGACGGTATGACGACTACGGTGTAACAACAAATGCATGATGACATCGCAATGGCGACGATGGCATGTCAACGATATGAGGACAACGGGATGGCGTGACGATGGCATGACGATGGCATGACGACGGTATGAGGACAACTGAATGGCGACAAGTGTATGACGACGATGACATGACAACAGCACAGCAGTCGGATGACGAAGTTAGAATGACGTCGATAGCATGAGCACAACGGGATGGCGACGGTGGTTTGCCAATGACTGTATGACGACGATGGCATGCGAATGGTATGATGACAGTGAGATGACGACGATGGGACGAAGACAAGTGTATTACGACAACGGCACGACGAGAGTCTGATGACGAGTGACGATGATGGGACCACGACATTACGACAACGGTGTGACAACGATTTCACTACGAGAGTCCGATTACAAAGCAGAAATGATGACGACGCAATGACCACCAAGGCATCACCAGCGCATACATTGTGACCCAAGCTATTAGACAACTTGGGCTCCTGCGTTGGCGTAAGATAGACAGATATATTGGCTCAAAACACCTCAAGTAGACAAATAATCGCATTAAAATTATGCAGGTCTAACACACGTGTTGGAATCTATGTGAATCGAAGCTCAAGTCAAGCGGTGTCTATTAAATTTTATACAAGAAACAAGGACGCGTACAATTCTCTCCTCCGCCCTGCAACCTCATTCAATGTTTATGTGTATCCACCACAAAATGAACAAGCTTGTTGTCATGTAGTTTTTACGTTTGTGGCACTCCACGCCACACAAGCTACGCCGAAAGGCAAACACTAAATCAGCGGATGCAGTGTGTGAAATGTGATGTCAAGAGGACGAAGCCGATGTGTGATGCTCGTCGAGGAAAAATGGCGATGACAGGTGTGTACAATGCATACATATTTAAAACAGCGCCAAAAAAAAAAAAAAACGGACAAGAAACGACGCAGGACAACAGCTTTTTAGTGTTTGACGCATGCGCAGCAGGAGTTGACTGACGATGACTCGCCTCCCCTTTCACCTTTTTTGTTCTCTTTCTGCCTGTTGCGAATTGTATATATTGGCGCAGGCTTCAATAAAGGTGTTGTTGGCAGTCAGCGCTCGTCCTGTGTTCATTCTTGTCCGTGTTTTTGGCGCTGTTTTAAATATGTGTGATCAGTACCAACTAGCTCGCACCCAAATCCATCTGAGTGTACAATACACATCGAGCTACCTTTAAGGATTCCGTGTCGCAGTTGCATTGTATACTCATTCTGCAAGATTGGCTAAGAATGGACGTACACACAGTGGCGCACACGGAATCGATAAATAAGAGAAACCCAAGTACATAAAAAAATCCGTTGAATATAATACGCTGTTCGAGTAAGCAGTTCGTTCGCTGCAGAGATACCTATGAGCTGGCGTTATATGTTCATTCTATATATGGAGGAATTTATCAATTACTCAGGACCGAGCTGTGCTTACTGTTTGTTGGCACGTATACTGGGTATATATATATATATATATATATATATATATATATATATATATATTCGATCCTACCATCCCGCCAGGCCAGAGGTCTACCTTAACAAGCTCCTCAAGAAAGCGGGGTACTTGGTCCATCACCAGCGAAGACAGTGAGGTTTACTCAGTCACAGGCGACGATTGATCGGACGACAGCTTTGTGTCGGTGAGGAGCCGAAAGGCCAAAAGGAGATTCATCATGACGTCATCAACCCTGCATGCAAAACCTGAGAGCTGGCCGCACACCATCCTCTTCATACCTATGGATTCTTCCATCAGCCTTCGAGGATTAAACAGGCAAGCTCTCTCCATTTTCTTTAAGGGAATGGCGCCAAATGAAATTAGGGAGGGCTAAGCACGCGAAAGAATGTCTTGGCTGTCGACACGACCCAGGGAAATGCGCTGCACAAGCTCCGACAGATGACAGATTTGGGCAACATCAAAGTGAGACCGGTTATACCACTGGAAGGAATCTGCACTGCCGGCGTAATCTACGACATTGACCTGGCAATTACAAACTCAGACCTGCCCATTCTGATTAAACCGGCGTATAAAGGATAGTCATAACGCACGTCGCCTCGGAAACAGCCGCTGCGTGATGATAGTTTTCAAGGGCGACTCTATGCCTTCGCATGTCAAGGTTGGTCACTTCCGACATGTCCCCCCGGTGTAGGGTAGCCAACCGCACGTTATTCTGGTTAACCTCCCTGCCTTCTGTCTTTCTCTTTCTTGTTCCTCCTCCTCCGGCATGTCGTTCGGCCGTTTGTCGCAAAGCCGCTGCAATGCCATAATTGCTTTAGGATCGGACATCTCGAGGGCGCCTGTGCAAAATCTAGTGTGCCCTCGGTGTGCGGAGTTGCACACTGCAGACGTCTGCCGCGCAACAAATATTAGGTGCGGCAATTGTGATGGTTCTCATGAAACCACATGTAAAGACTGCCCATGCACGGATCAAAAAAGAATTTGCTATCCTGAAACAAAGGTTTAGGGACAGCTCATCTTACAGTGAAGCTTCTGGAAACATCCGGAAACGTGCAACGGAAACGTGCAACGCAAGGTTCAGTTCATGCACAGATTATGCCAACGAGATCAGCGTCAAGTAAAGGCAGAGCTGAGATAACAAGGAGGCCTCAAACGGAAAATCCTTCCCTTGTAAGAGTCTGGCCAGCGCTCCCGAGCACCCAGCCTTCCAAGGAGCCTACACGCTTGATGTCTCCATCGAAGCATGCTGCATTTGATGCTGCGCCAACAGTAGACCACCAAATCATTCCGATGTTGCGTTTCATAATCGATGTCATCAGAGTAATGTCGACCAGCATCGAAACTCCATCCTCTCGAAGGGGACTACAAGTGCTGGACTCGCTGAGCCCTCGAGTGAACCATGGCTGACAACCACCAATCATTTCGTAAGGAGGTCACAGAAGCCTCGATTATTCAGTGAACGCCAGATGTGTAAGATCTCGCATTGCTGATTGTCGCCAGTTTGTACATGTTAACCGATTTCCAATTATCGTTATCTGCGAACCAAGATTAATACGCCTTATCAGACTATCCGGCTACGAGTCAATTACGTCCTCAAGTAACAACGGAAATTGCAAGGTCGTCGTCTTCGTGAGCTTACTTAAGTCGTCCAGCCTGTGCAACCTCATGACGACAATGTCTGCTTAATTGTCAAAAATAGAAAGCTCACCTTTACACTCCATCGAGCAGTCGGGCTGGTCCGCGTGGCACTAGTTTCCCGCGCGCACGTCACTGAACGCTCTCATTGTTCTCCGCCGTTCGCGTCTTTCATCTGCTGCTCCGCGTCCGCTCTTTCATATTTTGCTGTGCTCGTTCGCTCGGTTACCATCGAATGCAGCCCACGTATGGGGAAAGGTGTCTCGCTTTGAGAAGTGTGAGGTGAGTTCGCAAAAGGCCGTGAAGACGTGCATGACAATGGGCGGTGGTTCCACAGACGAATTCTACCACAGGGGCATCTCAAATTGAGTGCTGCGATGGCACAAATGTCTGAACCGGTGTGGGGACCATGTGAAAAAAATCATGAAACCTGTGTGTGCCTTATTTTGGCTAATAAGAAATAGGGCAAACACTTCGCCCTCGTATACAAAAATGCTAGATAAAAAATCAATAGCCACTCCCCTGTCGAGGAGATGGGGGAGTGGCTACCACAATCGTGTTCGGACCACAACCGGCCACATGCACTGCAGCTGGCTCCAAAGTTCCGGTTGAGAAATTCGCCTTGAAGCCTGGCCGTCGCACCGGGGAAGTTCGAACTAGCGTTGTCGAGGCGTGCACCACCATTGTCGGGTTCCTGGAGGGCAAGACGACGCTGACTTTTGGCCTCAACACCGCGCTCCCGCAACTCGGGGTCGGCGGCTCTTCGCAGCACGTATGGGCTTCTATGGCAGCATAGCTACCCTGCGTCACATGCCATCGTGTCTGGCGGTGTTGCTATCCTTGACGCTGCTTGTCTACTAAACGTTCAACGGGCAGCCCCCTGCTCCGCCATATCTGCACCGCTGTTTCACTGAGCTGGCTCGCGCGTCCTTCGTGCATTTGTTAAATTAACGCGTCGCCTACTGACTTCTCTTGCGTCTTTTGACGACTTGGGCAGAATGCTTGCTTCTGGCTGCGGCGTGGAGTTACCGGAAGCGCTTCCAATGATTGGTGCCGACATGCTGCTGATATTTTCATATAATAAAGTGTCGGTGCACTCCTGCTATCCTTTTGCGGGCAGTGCTTTCAATAAGCGACAGCAGATATTGAAAGCGCTTCTGATAACATGAGGCCGCAGTCATTCCGCGCGAGAGAAGGTTGCTTAACGAAGAAATGCCAACGCGCGAAGCCACGGAGTCGCCCAGCGGCGCCGGTACAGTGACGCAGGCAAGGCGGCCTCACCACAATGAAGGCTGGGGTAAAAGGAGATTGCATTGTTTGGGCCCAAGTGGCGTCTTCCCGTCGAACGTTTAGTCGACGAGCAGAGTAGCTCGTCGAGAGAAAAGCAACAGGACATGCCGGCAGATGGGCACCATCGCTCGAGCGCTTCGACAGCAGGCGCCGGATGTTGTCGCTTCGATGCAGTTTGGCGTACACTTTTGCTTACGGGTGCACATAGCCTTTATATTTTTTAGTCTTCGTGAATGTTTATCTCCGAGGATTTCACCCTGCTTTCAAGAGTTACCAGAACGTGAGCGAGTCACCATTGTCGTTTCAAATGCACTGCGTCCTGCTGCAAAGTCACAGCTCCCCACTGTGCTCATGCATTCGTACACATTTCGACAGCGCTGGTCTGCGCGCCCAGTTAACTCACTGAGTAGCCGTTCTTTCTCTGAGGAGTCTGAGTACCTTTACTCTAAGGTGTGACGTAAAAGTTATATTTAGTATATCTGGTGGCATATGATAAAAAAGAGAGACATCCCATCAGTACCGTGCGACTAGTTGCGTGACACTTCTTTACGTTTTGCGGGCTTTCTGTAACGCTTGGAAAAAACTTGTGTAGCGCGTATTGAGCAACAGAAAGATGGATGGGAATTTTTCATGATTGCCTATAAATTTCTTATTAACAATCCTTGCTAGGATTATAATATTTGAGATGTAAATTATTAATCAATAATGTAATTAGGAAAAAGTACCAAGAATAGTCTTATATGTGCCCCAAGCATCGGCAAACACCACCTTGGTTCTGTCCAGCTCCGTGGCACTGGCATAGTTTAAAATTTTTCGACACGTAGGACATAATCACGCGCTCATCGTCATTTCGGTACACAAACAGCCGTCGATTGAAATAATCTTCCCGACAGCGTCGTTGTTCATCTCCCTGTAGTATTTTACCACGTTTTGTCCATGCCTTACCTTCCCTACCGTGTTTTCTGCTTTCTTACTGTAATAACTGACGCTCGGACAGCAGATAAGCCAGTAAGAAAAGAACAGTTTATTTCGAGAGTGCGTTCTTTAACTAGCTGAAGCGGCGCCCTTATCTGCGCTGAAGGTGGCCGATACGATAACGGCGCATGCTTCACTGCTTCGCCGGGACGTCACCGCACGACGTCACTAATGCGATATCACGCTTACTTGCTAAGTATTATAAATGTTAATTTCTTAACGCCACTTTCTATACACATGTGAATTTTTGCCTCTATTATTTGCCTCTTGGGCCGCGATTTTGTAGCGATGCCTTATGACTTATTCTACTCTAGTCTTATCACCGTTCTAACGGTGATAAGACTGTGATATTCGGTGACGGTAAGACGGTGATATTCTACTCTAGTCTGATCCCGTTGATAACGCGAGCGGACCGTCGCTCCGACCACTGACAAAGCGCGATAAGCGCAAAAATTCATTATTACCGGAAAGGCATCGCTACAAAATACCGGCCTTGCTTCGACTTTTCCACTGCTGCTGTGGCTGTCTTGCACGCCGCGTCGTTAGGTTGTTCAGCGTGCATGGCAGGAGCATGGAAGAGAGGAAAGGCGACGCGAGAAGGTCGTTTGGACATCTGCACCGCGTCGCATGTGCACAACACCCTCTTGACGGCTTTAATTATCCGTGATCTCCCGCAAAAGCATTGCAGAAACTGCAGCGCTTACATTTCTGCAACGTGCAACCGTCCAGAAGGGAGGTGGATAGAATGGCAGAGAGGAGGTAGAAGAGAACCGACGCAGCCACGAAACGATTGAACAACAAACAGCCTTGGCACTATTCGCTCGCAACTCGCATATGTGGGCGAGGGAAACGGCGATGTGAGAAGGCGAAGAACTGCTACTAGGGAAGCGCACAAACTGGATAAACTTAAGTTCAAGGTAAACGGCTTCTGAAACATAAACACCTTGGATCAAGCGGACGACTGACTCAAAGCCGCATAATAGCACCGCACCGTCAACACTTGTGTAGCTTTGCGCATTGCTCGAGGTCACGGGTTCGATCCCGGCTCGACAAGAACGCTCGTGTGCTTGGTGCTCGTTCAAGAACCCGTGCAGGGTGTCAAAATTAAGCCGTAGTGTTCCACTACGCTCATAATCCCGTTGTGGGTGTGACATGTATCATAATTCAATTAAAATTTAACAATACTTACCTTCTCGGAGGTTATGAGCAATGGCGCTCAAGCAAACACGTCCCGCTTTGCGTTCTGTGTACTACGCAGACTAACAGCAGTGGTGCACGGAAGTTAACATTTACCATCAGCTCAGCACTCTTGTGTTGCACTAAACGCTGAATAAATTAAGCTGTCGCTGTAAAAATTACCGCTAATTAATGTCAATCAAAGAAAACAGCACAGAAAGCTTCGCTTAAATTATGCGAATCCCAGAGTTCATGGGATTCGCATAATTTTTTTAACGACTTCTGTGCTTCGCGATCTCTGTTTGTTTTTCCTTGTCTTGCCGTTTTTATAACTTGCTGATTTCTGTGCTTGCTGTTGAAGGTTATTGTGCGCTTCTGCTCTTTTATTGCGATAGCAATTATATGGACACTCAAAAGCAGATTTCTGCCGTCGGCGTCGCCGTCGCCGTCGCCGTGAGGTTCCGTATGACGTCAATGGAGATGAAATCGTCGCCACGCGCCGCCGAACGCTGTATGTGCGAGTGAAAGAGCGCGAGGGACGCGCGCTTTCACGGGGAGTGAACGCACGGCGGAGAACAAACGCGCGTTCTGCGCTGTGCTCCCTTAAGGGCTGCAGAAGTAAGCGTCTCTTTCCTCCTCTACAAGCACCATATATGTAGAGTAAACGTACCCTCTTCCGACGCGCGAAAGGCCGGGGGGGGGGGGGGGGGGGGCGTCGTTTAGCTGCGGCACCAAGTGCCTATTTATATCAGAGGCTCCGGCAACAGTTACCAACGCCGCACGCATTTTGTGCGACCGCGGGCAAAACGCCGACGGCGTCGACAACAGTTCTGCGTGTTGCCGGTGCTGCTGCATGTCCACGTTTATACAGCTGATTAAGCTACTATCATTACTCCGTATAGCTCTCTACAAATTTGCTATCGCAATTGATGCTTCGCCTTTAAGGTGAAACTGCGACAACTTTTATTGCGATAGCAATTATATGGACACTCAAAAGCAGATTTCTGCCGTCGGCGTCGCCGTCGCCGTCGCCGTCGCCGTGAGGTTCCGTATGACGTCAATGGAGATGAAATCATCGCCGCGTGCCGAACGCTGTATGTGCGAGTGAAAGGGCGCGAGGGGCGCGCGCTTTCACGGGGAGTGAACGCACGGCGAACAAACGCGCGTTCTGCGCCGTGCTCGCTTAAGGGCTGCAGAAGTAAGCGTCTCTTTCCTCCTTTACAATCACCATATATATGTAGAGCAAACGCGCCTTCTTCCGACGCGCGAGAGGGCGTGGGGGAGGGGGGGAGGGGGAGGGAAGGGAGGCGACGTTTAGCTGCGGCACCAAGTGCCTATTTATATCAGAGGCTCCGGCAACAGTCACCAACGCCGCACGCATTTTGAGCGAACGCGGGCAAAACGCCGACGGCGTCGACAATAGTTCTGCGTGTTGCCGGTGCTGCTGCATGTCCAAGTTTATACAGCTGATAAAGCTAATATCATTACTCCGTATAGCTCTCTACAAATTTGCTATCGCAATTGATGCTTCGCCTTTCAGGTGAAACTGCGACAACTTTTGTATACTCGTCCATCCATCATGCTTTCAGGGATTCTAAGTATAAAAAAAATGTCACAGTTTCGCCCTAAGGGCGAAGCAATGAATGCGATAGCAACACAGCAATGTCATACGAAGTAAGGTGAGCGGCTTTGGTAGCAACAACACGCAGAACTGTTGTCGACGCCATCGGCGTTTTGCCCGCGTTAGCTCAAAATGCGTGCGGCGTTGGTGACTGTTGCTGGAGCCTCTCATATAAATAGGCACTTGGTGCCGCAGCTAAACGTCGCGTTCCTTCCTTCCCCCTCCCCCACGGCCTCTCGCGCGTCTGAAGAAGGCGCGTTTGCTCTCCATATATGGTGATTGTAAAGGAGGAAAGAGACGCCTACTTCTGCAGCCCTTAAGGAAGCACGGCGCAGAACGCGCGTTTGTTCTCCGCCGTGCGTTCACTCCCCGTGAAAGAGCGCGTCCCTCGCGCCCTTTCACTCGCACATACAGCGTTCGGCGGCGCGCGGCCACGATTTCATCTCCATTGACGTCATACGGAACCTCACGGCGACGGCGACGGCGACGGCGACGGCGACGCCGACGGCGACGGCGACGCCGACGGCAGAAATCTGCTTTTGAGTGTCCATATAATTGCTATCGCAATAATAAACAGATTTGATGTGTCGGTGAAGTTGGCAAGTTAGCAAGAGCCAGGTTTGTGTTGTTTTCTCAGCAGGTTTGTCTTTGTCGCCCTTGCTGTGTGAACATCTCTAACTGCTGCCGCCCTAATGTCATACATGTTGCATGCTATTGTTTTAAATGCTACAGCTAGTACACTGACTATTTCCGATGGGCCTTGTTGCAAGTCTGACGATCCAAGCGCCAAGTCCAACTGAAAGTCGTGATGGCTAACGTGCATCACCACTGCACTTGCTTTACAAATAAGTGCTCTGCATAGCATTTATTAGAAGAAAGGCCGCAATAACGCATGACCCGGGGAGGCGGGTGCTTGCTTACAATTGTCATTTTATTAGGGAACGACGCGAGTGGCACAATTTGCATGTGATTCCCCAATTATCTTAATTGCTTCGTGCCGCGATCATGCAGCGTTCACCACCATGGCCACAGCACAAGTCATCATTCGCACCTGGGTCACGTGACGACCACCGTAGCTACGCATGGATACCGCGGGCATGGTCACTACGGCCACGGACGCTACGGGCATTACGGTCATGGTTCCGGACATTACAGCTGATGCACGAAGATGGGAATTCCTTCCCTCGCTCAGGAACTTGGTCCTCACCTGTGCGATGCCGGCGCATTCCGTGGCACAGGAAGGCCACGCCAAACCAGCAATGCTGTTGCAATTCCTCGCCGCACACAGTATTAACGTGCACGTAATATCGCCAGTATGTCAATTGCGAAGATTCCTCTATTATAGAAGGACCCATCTGACGTCAATGAAGTGTATTTTGACGTCTCTCTTGCTGCCGCCTGTTTAGCCACACGTCGCGGGGGCTAGCGTTCGTATATATATGAAAATTAACCTCTTTATCCTAAAAGCGGGACGCTTCCTTTCACTGGACATGTTTGATGCGACTACGCCAGCACGCACCTATCGGCCCAAGATGTAGCCCAGGCACCTTGAAAGGCAAATGTGTACAATGCGGCTAGGCGAGTCGGCTGCGGTGGAAAGCTTGCTCTTGAGATGTCCTAGGGAAAGGCGGGTTTTGATGACGAAACTATATAATTTGGAAGTAGGGAAGACACAATTATCCCTCGACGGGAAATGACGATGGGACATTTGTCGCTCTTGCGGGATGATTCCACCGCCGTCGGTGCATCGGGTGAAGCTGACGCCATCTCTCTGTGGGGGAATGCGAAAGATGCGGTGGATATGTGAATAACGGAGAAGTCTCGGACCCCAGGGGCCAGACGTTGGCGGGCGCGACCGACGTGGGTGCGAGCCGCGGAGGCTGGGGCGCCGGGGAAACAGAGACGTGGCGCGGACGATAAATTGGGACGTCCGCGTCAGCAGCTTGTAAAGAACAGTTACGACCGGCAGGCGCGCAGCACCGAACACACGTTTTTACTGCGCCCCCCAACGAGCTTCGGGCCCCGGCGACGCGGTCGCGCGGGGGAAACACAAACAAAGGGGCGCGCCCCAATAGCCGCCCGCTGCACTGCACACACGCCGCGCGCGGTCTGCCGTTTTACGGTGAGCCATTTACAAGGGCGATTTGCTCGGCGGCTGTGCCTCGCGTGTACGCATCGCCTGGCGCTTTGAATTTAGGGCGTGAGAGGCGTGTAAAGCAGGCATTTGCCCAGCGAGCCTTTCATTCGTCGGCGCGCGTATCAGGCGCGTCGTTTAGGTGCCGAGTATTTTTTATTCCTCGCCTCTGTCGCGTCAGCTTCGGTAGCGGCGACGCAAGCACTCAGCGAGCCACCGAGGCGGACGCTTTGCAGCTGTGCCGCTGCCCTGCCCAGAGCGATGGAGCCACTTTGACCGGGCACCACGCAGTGTTGAGAAGGACACCCCACATTTGAAACCCACCGTGACCTCACGCGCTATACGTGCGCACAAGAGGTGCAGCTCAAAAAAAAAAAAAAAAAAGAAAAAACGTGGCGATGTATCTTGACTGCAAATTACGACACTATGTGAGCACACCGCTTATACAGTAGTGGACCAAAACATATGCTATTTCCTCCGAAAACGTTTTTTACTAATGTTTCGAGCTATTAGTCAAACAGGGAGTGTGGCGCTGCTGCAGCCAAATGGACAATGACGAACACGATCTTGTTTCTTGACGGTGTCGTAAAGCTCCGCTCTCCATTTAGTTCATTTCATCGTGCTCACTGCTGCGTACATTTCCGAGTCTGCGTGGCAATGGATGCATTTGCCTTTTGTTTTTATTTTCTCCCCTTCTTTGATCACCCGCGATTTATTAAACATGGTGTAGCATGCCAGAGCCTTTCGCGCCGTTAACCTCTCCAGTTGTAGTTACAATTTCTGTCGCCAGCGCGCACGTATTTTCGCATACTGCTTATGTAGGTATACGGTTTCCTCGTGACACGTTCTTGGAATACGCAAGTTGTGTCACGATGGCTGGCCCGTGCGGTGCGAATAGCATAACGTGCCAGTGAGGGTTCGAGAGGCTGGCGAACAGTTTAGCTCAGAGGACCCAAAATGCAAAATACCGTATCTTTTTGTTCACCACTGTAGTACCTCGTTGGCGGCTTTATCGCTGTACCACTGTATAGTGAGGCATTGCTTATGTACTGCGGACGGCCCCATTCGCAGATACAACGTGACGAGTTTATGTTCCTGGGCGCTCGACTGAGTCAAAAAAAAAAAAAAAACATTTACCACACATGTTTTACATAGTTGTAAAATTGCCAAATGATTTCGATGAAAGTATTCGTCTGTATTAGCCACTCTTCTCAAAGCAACCAAGCGGCACTAGTACAGTTGGCAGCTGCAAGACTGTGGAAAGGACTCAAAAAGAAAATGGAAACTGCTCAATCACTTTTTTAACAAAGTAAAACCACATAAGCAAGTGACTTCGGTTGTTCAGGATGGCATATGCATTAATGATGATTCAGGGATTGCAAACGCTTTTGCTCAACACTTCTCGTCTGCTTGCTTTGATACCTCTCCTTACTCCTGCACGATTCCCCGTTATACTCATTCTTTTATATCCTACATTTCCTGAAGAAGTGCAATCGGGTATTACCAGTCTGCGCGCCACAGGCCCAGGTTTAGATAACATTAATGGTGCTGCCATAAAATCAATCAGTCCTTTAATCGCTCCTGTGCTCTCTCACATATTTAACTTGGTGTTTAAGACTGTAGTGTCTCCGCAACAGTTCAAGGAAGCAAAGCTATTGCCTGTCTTTAAAAAGGGGGGACAGTAAGCTTGTCGAAAATTACAGGCCAATTTCCGCTCTTCCTTTCCTGGAGAATATTTTAGAAAAAGTAATTGAAATCCGCCTTAGTAAATATCTCGCAAAGTTTCATATTCTCTCTAATTCTCAGTTTGGTTTTCGCGAGGGGCTTTCTACTAATATAGCTGTTGCTAACTTCACCGACACAATTAAAAGAGGGGAGGAGGAGGAAAGAGAAAGGCAGAAGGCAGGGAGGTTAACCAGAAGAACGTACGGTTGGCTACCCTACACCAGGGGATTGAGAAAGGGGAACACAAAGGACGACGGGCTTGTGTCAACGTTTGTGGTTGTTAGTGCAATAACACACGCGTCAGCGAACTCACCGTTAATTTACCTTCTTTCCTACAATTAAAAGATGTATTGATAATGGAATTTATGCTGGCACTATTTTCGTTGACATTGCAAGGGATTTTGACTCTATTGACCACAACATACTTCTTATAAAACTGGAGCGTTATGGCATAAGTGGAGCAGCCTTAAACCTTTTATGGAGTTTTCTGAGCAATAGGAAACAACGCATTTCTATTAATTGTGCTAACTCCGACCCAATTACTATAAAATGTGGCGTTCCTCAAGGCTCCATTTTGGTCCCGATTCTCTTCTTAACCTTCATTAATGATCTCCCCCAGCGTCTAGCCTCTTCGCAGTGCATATTATATGCGGATGACACTACCATTATTTTTTCCCATACCAACCTTATTAACAACCGAATTCCCGACCTCCAAACAGATTTAAACTCTCTTCACAATTGGTCCTCTATAAATAAACTAAAAATTAACGTAAAGAAAACGTGCTTTATGCTTTTTACGTGTCCTCAGCCTTTTACGTGTCCGCGTTCTCTATATATTCAACATCAAGAAATCAAAAGTAACAGTAGCACTAATTTTTTAGGTGTTGTTATTGACTCTAAGCTAAAAAATCGCGCGACCATATTTTTGTCTGTTATTAGGAAAACCGCACCAGCTGGACTTCGGGCACTCATTCGCGCTGGAGCTTTTTTTTTTTTTTTTTTGATATCGCAACACCTGTCACTTTATATTATGCATTTATTCACAGTGATATCAATTATTGTGTTGAGTCCTGGGGCATAACCTACAATACCCATTTATAACCTCTGCTAACCCTTCAAAAACAAGCTCTTCGTACTATTTCTTTTGCACCTCGACAATCTCACTCACTTCCGTTCTCTATTAACAATGGCGTACTATCTTTATCCATATCTTATTACTATAATATTGGTCTATTTTTTTTTCAAAGGTTTTCATCGCTATCTCTACCTCGATATAATTCCATCATACATATTGGTTAATGCTAACTGCACCCGTTTTTCTGTTAAGGGCAATCTACTTTTGCCTAAGGTGCACACTAACTATGGAAAACAAACTATTATATTTTCTGACATGTCACTATGCGTCACCTGGTCCTTAATTGGATTATCACTGGGGACTTTAACGCCCATCACACCATTTGGGGAAGCTCAAAAGTCAACGCAACCGGACGAAGACTGGCTTCATTTTTCTCCAATCATGACATCTTGCTGCTAAATGACGCTACGTTTTTACGGGGCACAGTGTACAGCCTGGACTTGACCTTTGTATCACGCCGCTTTGCCACGCGTCTTAAGTGGTTTTTGGACATTGAGACACATGGCAGCGATTACTTCCCCACTTACCTCAAGATCGACGGGATGTCTAACACTAACCCGCCCAGCACAATACGAACAATTGATTGGACTGGGTTTAAAAACCAACTGGAGGGCGCTTGCCAGAAAGGTCTCTTATCTGGACTGCAGGAAGCTATTAAAGAAGCGGCGCAGACTGCTATGTGCACGCTCATGTGCTCCTCGAAGTACTCGCAATGCGACCTGGAGTTGGAGTGACTTCGTGCCTTTCGTCGTCGCGCCCAACGAAGATACCGACACACGAAGTCCATTCACGATCTAAGGACAGACCTGCGCACTCAAAAGAAGGTACAACGCCGCATAGACGAACTAGAATCCGAGCGATGGACAAAGTATTGTGAGTCCCTTGACCCCCGCAAGCCACTATCTCAAATGTGGAGAACTGCGAGACGCCTACGTTCTTTTCCGGAACAACGCTTTCCATTCAAGGCACTAGGACTTTTTCAACGCCGACAAGACCTCGACGTAGCGGAAGATTTCTGTGCCATGATTGCAGGCCAGTCAACGGGATCAAGTTCTCTTACCTTTGACTGCGTTCCGGACACACGAGACTCGCGCGTGGATCTGCCGTTCACCATTCAAGAGCTCGACGCGGCACTTGCCCTATGTAATCGGTCGTCGTAACCAGACCAGATGGTATTTCTTACCGTACCTTGTGCCACCTCGGTGAACTAGCGCGAAGTGCCCTGCTGAACATCTTCAATGAGTCCTGGGAGAATGGAAACGTTCCTCAAGAATGGAAGACCAGCCGCCTGGTACCACTCCTCAAACCTGGCAAGTCTCCTCTAGAGATTACTTCCTACCACCCAATCGCGCTGGCTAGTTGCATTGGGAAGGTGACGGAGCGAATGATCCTGGCCAGACTTGAATGAAGTTTATCCAGACGCATTGGCTGGCTTTCGATGTCACCGATGTTCCATTGACAACGTCATCGATTTGGTTACTCACGTTCAACATCAAAAGGCGTGTAATCGATTATCTGTCGCCATGTTCCTCGACATCAAAGGAGCATATGACAATGTTCTTCATGAGGCTATATTAGAGGCTCTGGAAATTGTTGGCCTCGGCGGTGGTCTTTATCGTTGGAAACGCAGTTATTTACGTATGCGGTCTCTATATGTGAACACCGAAGATGGCCCAACTTCTTAACACTATACACACCGTGGAGTACCACAGGGTGGTGTGTTGAGCCCAACAATCTTCAACCTTGTGCTCATTGCTCTCGTACAATGCCTACCAAATACGGTGAAGTTGTCAATATATGCGGATGACATATGCGTCTGGGCATCTGGCGTGACGCGTCCTCAAGTACGTGCAAGGCTCCAAAAATCTGCGACGTTGATAGCGACATACCTTAGTGAACAAGGCCTCAAGATTTCCCCAGAAAAAAAATGCGCATTGGTCGCATTTAGCCGGAAACGAATGACACCATACGTCAGGTTCATTGATGGACAAAATATCTCTTACGTCAGAACGCACAGGTTCTTAGGGGTAATCATCGATCGTGACCTCTGTTGGAGTCCCCATGTCACCTACCTAAACAAGCGCCTGACAGCCATCTCTCATCTCTTCAAGTTTCTTGGAGGAAAATCAGTACACGCGATGATGCAACTCTACGGGACACTGTTTCTCGGGTATCTGCGGTACACCTTGGCAGTGCTGACCAATACCTATAGAACTAACCTCCGTACAATCGAAAGTGCTCAGGCACTTAGGGTCTGTCAAGGATTGCCGCGATGTACATCAACATCAGAAACAATTGCAATTGCGCATGACTACCCAGCCAAGATTCACATTATTACGGAATCGCTCAGAGCACACGTCAGGCACATTGCTCGCGCCCCTTCCCACTATCTAGCCTCACTGCCAGAAGGTCGACCACGCGCCTTTTTTGTCAGACGATACTGCCTTATCGTGTATACCTTCCACCAGGTCACACAGCTGCAACGAGAGTTTTGTTTCCTCCTTGGTGCTTAGCTCAGCCACAAGTTCGACTGACAGTGCCAGGAATTCGAACGAAGGCCGAAATCTCATCACCAGCTCTCAAGCAACTTTCGCTGATCTTGCTGTACGAAAAATGCAGTGATCATACCCACTCTGATCGTACCCACACTGATGGTTCAACCACTATGGACGATTCTGCAGGATCAGTGTTTTCTTCCTGCGAAAGTCTCCACCTTTAAGTTCAAGACTTCACACCAGACGACATCGACAGCCGCAGAGCTTGCTGCTCTTCGTAGCGCACTTCGCATAATTCGTGAGGAACCACCTAACAAATGGAGTGTTTTCAGTGACTCCAAGGCAGCTCTACATTTTTCTTTCCGTCTTACGCCGTGGACCCTACGAACAACTAGTCCTCAAAATCCGAGTGCTCCTTCATCGCCTCGTCGAGCAAGGACACGACGTCACCTTTCAGTGGCTCCATAGCCACTGTGGCGTAATGTGCAATGAACATGCCGATGAAGCTGCTCGATCTTCTCATGACGATGGTGCGCAGGAACCAATCCCGCTGTCAAGAAGAGATGCAGCAGCGAAACTTCGAGTGCTTGCAAACGATTCCACACAATCGTTGTGGAACACACCTAGTTTGCAGCACACACGTCTGCATCGATTGGACCCCTGTCTTCGACTTCGACCTCCGCCTGGACTATCTCGACCCGAAACAACGGTACTTTGCCGATTGTGGCTTGGGGTCGCATTTACGAAGTCGTTTGCTTTCCGCATCGGATTGGAGGATAGTGCTGCGCGTGACCACTGCGGCGACGAGAAAGCTATCGAGCACGTACTTTGTCCCCGATAGAGCGCACATAGACAGTCACTCGCGACCGAGCTGGCGCGTCTTGACGACCGGCCGCTTTTGGAGCAGACAGTCCCGGAACGCCGGCCTATACAGTTGTCACATAACAAGTCAGTCAAGGCACTCTTGAAGTTTTTGCGATCGAGTGTACTTTCTGACAGACTTTTTTCACAGACGTTTCCAACCTCCTCTATTTTTTTTATTCCTTGTATTTTTTTTCGTTCTCTCCCATATTCTTTCCGCATTTCATTTCCCCTTCCCCCAGTATAGGGTAACAAACCAGAATCTTTTCGGGTTAACCTCCCTGCCTTTCCCACTCCGTTTCTCTTTCACTCTCTCTTTTTTCTGCCTACCGACTTGGAACAATGTAACTCCCTTTGCATATTTAAATCTTATTTAAAACCTATTTGAATAAAAAAATGACAGCCCTATTTACTTGATATTGTCTATTAATGTCTACGTCTTCTTATTCAAATTTATTGTGCTGACATGTTATACCACGGTATTTTTTTGTGTGTGTGTGTCGGTTTGCCTTTGTATCTTTTTGTACTCCTTTTATTTTTTATTTTTTGTAACTTGTTTTTATTATATGATTATGCATGATATCACTGTACTTATTTCGTCTTTCATCTGCTTACTAATTTTTCACCTATGCATTGTTAGGTTCGTTTTATTTCTCAATTTTTCATTCATTGTAAGGGGTCCCGCCTGCAGTTTTTACTTTGGTGTCCCTTCCTTTATACTACTGTTTTTGTACTAATTTACTTATAAATAAAATTGAATTGAAATTGAATTGATAAACATGTCGACAAAAATGCAACATTATCTACTCCGCAGAGGGTTAGCGTTCGCAGTCGTCTGCAAACGTGGCTAATCTGCTTCGTCTTTCTTCTGCACTACGCTATGTCACATAGTGGCTGACTCTCGCAGTTTCTGCAAGCACGTGACCAATTCAGAATGGTGTTGAAGGATTGGCTATCTCTTCTCTACACTAAAGTCGTTTAGAGTGGTGTGAACATCTTTGCTAGCTCAGATCGAAAACAATGGTGCAAGCGAATGACAGAAAATAAAGGTTTATTCTGCCGTGCCACGTGCTTTATTTTTCACAAGTTAGAGCAGACATTTTGCGGGCTTCTTCACGTGAGGTGAGCAAGTGTACTTAATTGCTGATTTTTATCGCCATGCCATTATTGCATGCTTCTGCTGGCCGACCTGCGTGTCGAACTACGTTATAGGAGAATAGGTCTTTGTCAGGCCTTTAGCTTCCGCTCCTTTAAATAAGTCGGACAAATAAACTGGAACTCAAGTGTCTCGCCCGCTTCGCATTCACTCTGCAGAACGGAGAATCGAACACATGAAAACTTAGCTCACGCTACAGACAATATAAAGACGGCATTTTGATCCACAAAGTATTGCCAGTGAGAACATATCTACTTCGCTCTTTGAAAGGAATCGAACAATAAATCACGACTCAACATACGTATATGTATTGTTACGCGGAAAAGAGAAGTACGAAATATATTTACAGGATAGTTACAAAAATTGTAGCGGCTCACAAGATCGTAGTTAACTCACGAAGTTTAAGAGCGTCGTCTTCTTCCGATAAATCTTAAACGTCGTCTTCATCAGCCTGTCGCATGACCCTCGGAGGCTGAAACCCGGTGCTGGTTAGGAGGCGTTCGAGTGATACGGCGTAAGACGTGGACTCCGTCGGAGCGAGGCTGTCTTCTTCTTCTTCTTTCTGGGGTTTTACGTGCCAAAACCAGTTCTGATTATGAGGCACGCCGTAGTGGAGGGCTCCGGATTAATTTGGAGCGAGGCTGAGCCACGGTTGGGTCGAGAAGGGCGATTTCGTACGTGACGTTGGTTGCTTGACGTAACACGCGGTGAGGACTAGGGAAGTGACTTCTCCGAGACGCCAGCGCGTCGCGACGGTGGCCAAAGAGGGCGCCCCGATGTGTTGTGGGCGTCACGATAGCGGGCGTCATATAAGAGCGGCTGATTTTTCTGCGAGTCCACAAGTAGACGTCGGGCAACATGGCGTGCCTGGTGCGCCTTGAGTGCGGCTTCACGGGCGTACTCCGATCTGACATTCAGACTACCGGTGTCGAAAGGTTGCGGAGGAACGCGGCCAAACAAGAGGAAGACCTGCGGTATCGCGGACGAACGACAATGCAACGTCCCAGTCGCGATGGCCAGCGCAGACAAACATGTCAGTAAGGGTTCGGTTGAGACGCTCGGTTTGTGGATGGCAAGCAGTAGCAAGTTTGTGTTTAGTCGCGCACGAGGTGTAGAGTGTCACTAAAAACTTTGCAAAGAAAGTAGCGGCCTCGGTCGGCTGTCGAGGGGCACCGTGGTGAAGGATGACGTCATAAGCGTATCTACCGGGGAAGGGGGGGGGGGCACTTGCCCTCCCCCCCCCCCTCCCCACACACACACACTTTTGGAAGCGGGCACTTTCGGCTGCACGCTGGAAAATCCAACAAAACTACAGCTGAAGCTAAAGTTTCCTCCTTGATAGAGTGGCCACGTAAGAAATGCTTTTCTTTACTACGTCTTCCTTGTTTGGGCAGCGAGGACTGTCTTTTGTGCCTCCTCGCGACGCGCTGTAGCGGGCGACGCGCGGGCTTCGCCATACACGCCCTTACACTGTGGAGAAGCCCTGGCACTGGACAGTTCCCGCACTCACAAATTTCCGCTTGCGCTACTTGCACCATATCCTTTTTTTTTTTTTTTTTTTGGGGGGGGGGGGGGGGGCGCCTAACCGTATTTGCAAATGCAATTGACTCAACCTGCGGGCGAGGGAATGGAGAGGTACGGATAAAGTATAATCAGCTGTGCCCAACGATTGGTGTGCTTTTTACGGCATGAAATCAATGCATTATCAAATTCTAGAACAATTGGATCTCCGTCCACAGATAGTGTACATAGTGTTGCAGTCTCAGTATCTTATCAAAAATCTAATCAAACCACTTACAGGTCTTACTGTGAAATTTCATTGTGCAATCAGGACTTATCGTAGATACTTTCGTGAAAATGACCTTGGTAGAACATGGAGAGCCATTTCACTTCCAATAGATCACTGAATAGAAGCTTTTCTAAAGGTAAGGACGTGTCACTTCTGACACTGTCGATTTCATTTTCAGACCGTTTCGAAATAACAACTACACTATTACTCGTTTCCCGGCAGGAGCAAGAACAGCAGATATTTCATATTTTGAAGAAATGAAGGCAACATTTTGATGACGTGTACCGAAAATTTGAACTGTGTAGGTTGCTTATGTGCTCGAAAAACAGTTACTGAATATTCGCTTTCTTCAAATTTTTATACTCTATACACGGCATTTAGTTGTCCCCCCCCCCCCCCCCCCCCCCTCGGTATCATCGGTAAACTATGCGTGGCACGGTGTTTATATTTATTCGAAGTACGAATCATTGTTATGAGTGACGAGCGATATATGTTTATTTTGTGCAGGTTCATTACAGCCTTTGTAGAAAGTTACTAGTTGCAGCGTTCCGTGGTGGCATACTTCCGTTAATTCGTATGTTTTCCAGATTGTTAAAACAACCACTTTCCGTGACAATAGGGAGAACTTCAGGAGCAATGCGTTGCGAACCTCACGTTCCTGCTTAAATGCATGTGCTGCAGATAATTACTACACCCTTGTTTTCCCATATGCTTTCGTGCATCATGCGAGATTCGTAGTTTTTTCTCCGGTGTCCTCGGTGAGCAAACCAGGCATGTTGTTTTTATCTGGGGAAAATTAGGAGCATGGTATGGGCAATATGTAGGCAATGTTTTAAATAAGTGGGTATAATTCGCCGTTTCCAGTTGCGCTGTCATAGTTACAACTACAACTGAGGTCAAATATTGCGAACATAGGGGGAAGAATACGTCAAGTTGGTGTGCGATGGTAAATGCGTGTTGAACAAATGCTGCTTTAAACAACTGTAAGCAAGTATTCGAACGTATCACGCTGCTGTTATTAGCTAGTTTTCCAATGTCCCAAGAGAATTCTGCGTTTCGGATATTTTACACTCTGACAGAATGGGTAGCATTTTAAGTACAATGTGTCGCAATGTTTTAACGTTTCTGGCTTATTCAGAATCGTTACGAATAATGATTGAACCCTCATTTTTTTTTCTTTGTACTTTTTCATGCGTGATGTATTGAGTTCGCCTGTTGTCCTCACCAAAGGAAGCAGCTTCTTTGTGGTTTGTGACTCTGAGGACCAGGTAATGTTTTATGTGTAAGTAAAGCTCAACATAGATGGGTAATTGGGACTTTCGCAATGAATTAGGTGTGCAAGCACTCAAGTGTATTATGAGCTCATCTAACGAGCGGGGCAGATTTGAGCCCACTGCACTGACAGAACTGTGAATGCCACCAAGACAAAACTTAGCGAAAATTGGTGGTACACTATTAAAACTATCTTTGCGATGTTAAATGAAGGTGGATCAGACACAGTCTTTATATAAAAAAATTCTCATTCAAGTGTTAGAGCAGGTGATATGGCCACTTTTAGCTATGCTTCGCAGTGTCCCGACATAGCTGTTGGTTACAACAAATTTATATTTCGTGGAAAAGGGAGTAGGGTCATGGTAAGCGCAATGTGCGACAAAATTTTTGCGTTCCTGGTCTAGTTATAAGCGCTGCCAATAATTACTGAGCGTCGCCTCCCCCCCCCCCCTTTTTTTTTATGCGTCATAAGGCGTTCCTAGATGGTTTCAGCGTTGTCCTCGGTGAACTAAACAAGACACTTTGTTTATAATTGGTGAAAATAAAAGACGCGATATGGGCAATATGTACGTAAACTTCAAAGACAAGGGAATAATTAAAATATTTGTGGTCAATTACGCAAGCAAGCAATCTGGAGCTTTATGAATGTGTTTTACGAACATACCAGAATTTATCCCACTGCCCTGGGAGAAATGTTAGATCAGCCGATATTAAATCTAGAGAAAATTGAGGGGGCGGGGGTATAGAAGAGTAGGGAGGGAGTACGCCATGGTAAATGTTATGGCGATGTAACATGTGTAGTAATGAATTACTGGCTTTTTAAAAATTTTCCAACAAGAAGCCTTAGGCGAATTTTTAAACTATGCAATATAATTCAGGAAACTAAAACTTTTATTGAAACTGTTCAAAAGGAACAAGTTCGCTGGAAATTTGCTTGTATTTCTCCTAGGTCACACAAATCTGCTGCCTTGTGAATATTGCAAGTAACTTAGGTTGATTGTACTTCGCTGTGTATAACCTCGACAATACTATTACGTTAACTAGCGATACATGTGTGCTGTATATATACCTAAACAGCAAGTACAATTCTTTGTTTAATTAGCAACATCGTCTGTAACTAATGCGCATTTTTGATGTGCGCTGCACTGATGCTACGGGGTGGGATCAGGGCCCTCTGGGCACTCACTGCCTTTTGTCCCTGTATGATATGTAGATTTTATACAGTGGTAAGAAATAAATGCAAATTCAACTACTTTTTCGGGCCATCATGGTTCACCATGTGTGATTGATAAATATGTTTAGGTGGTTGCTCAGCGGCTATGGTGTTGGGCTGCTGAGCACGAGGTCGAGGGATCGAATCCCGGCCACGGCGGCCGCATTTCGATGGGGGCGAAATGCGAAAACACCCGTGTACTTAGATTTAGGTGCACGTTAAAGAACCCCAGGTGGTCTAAATTATTCCGTATTCCCCCACTATGGCGTGCCTCATAATAAGATCGTGGTTTTGGAACGTAAAACCCCATAATTTAATTTAATTTTTTAGGTCTGTTAGATATAAAAATAACTGACAGGCGCATTTCCAGGCTCTTTCACTTCATTTTAATAGTAATTCATAATACATACATACATACATACATACATACATACATACATACATACATACATACATACATACATACATACATACATACATACATACATACATACATACATTACATACATACATACATACATACATACATACATACATACATACATACATACATACATACATACATACATACATACATACATACATACATACATACATACATACATACATACATACATACATACATACATACATACATACATACATACATACATACATACATACATACATACATACATACATACATACAGAAGGCGAGAGTCAGGTCGTTTGCGGTTTGCCCCCCCCCCACTTGTGAAATGGTCGGTACGTCACTGGATGACGTTCTCTAGGAGGAAGTCGGCGAAATCGTTTGCACAGCATGTAAGAAGAGCCCGTGTGATTGCTTATCAAGCGGCGTAGTGTGTTGCTACAGCAATCCACTTATTTCCTGAAACAGGCGTAAGAAAGAGCCTAAAAGATGTCGCCGACTTCCTCCTAGAAAACGTCATCCTTCACCACGGTGCCCCTCGACAGCCGACCGAGGCCGCAAATGTGCTAAGAAAGCTTAAGTTCCATCACTATCATGTTTACCTTCACCAGGACCTAAGTGAGGCGAACTTTGAGAGGCGGGTTGACTTCTGCAATTGGGGCCTGATCAAAATCGATGAAGAAACGGACTTCTTACACGGAATAATTTGGACAGATGAAGTTCGGTTTTGCCGCAATGGCACTGCGAATATTCACAATGTGCATTATTGGTCACAAGAAAATCCACACTGGCTGCGGCAGCACAAGCATCAAGTTCGCTCGAGTGTGAATGTGTGGTGTGACATGCTCGGGAACAGGATCATTGGACCTTACTTTCTTGAGGATAACTTGGACGGAAAGATGTATAGGGAAGAAATATTAGGTGTTGTCGTCGACGACTGTGTCTCCGATCTTTCCCTGAATGACCTGCGCCAAGTGTGGTTCCAGCACGACGGAACACCACCACATTTCTCCACCATGGAAAAGAGCTGGTTGGACACACGTTTTCCACGACAGTGGATCGGGCGTGCAGGAGCGATTTTAACTGCCGAGATCCCCTAACCTTTCTCCGTTCAATTTTTTTCTTTGGAGCTACGATAAAGATCGCGAGTTTATGCAACGGAGCCCAGTGATGTCAAGATATCAAGCACAGGATAATATCTGCCGGCGCAAGCATCCGTCCAGAAGTACTGCGCAGAGTGATCGAGTCGACGCGAGAGCGGTTTATGCTTTGCGTTGCCGTGGAAGGGAGGAATATTGAACATTTTAACAGCGAAGCTGTTTAAGCCGGCCGTTAGTCCGTCCGTCGCGCACAAGAAATGTGGCCCGATCCTGGCGGTAGTGCATGAAAGCGCAATGGTACATAGCCCTGTGAACTAGCGAAGCTAAGCCTGGATAAGCATGGTTGGGACTACTTAAGCTTAGTCAGTCATCGATAGCCAATCGATAGCAATAAACAGCTAATATATTGTCGATCAATGATGAATAAATTCCGGAAAATGCTGTGGACGACTTGGTAGTGCTTAGCCTAGCCCAAATACGTGGCCAATACCTTGAGATAGCCAATCGATAGCCAATCAATAGCTAATTGATAATTGATCAATAATCAATAAATTCTGGGAAATGCTGAGGATGACTTGGTAGTGCTTAGCCTAACCCAAAAGCCAGTACTAGCTAGGTGCCCATCAGCTCCGTTGTCTCTTTAGCATTGCGCGTCCAGTGCAAGCTGCGCTAATTTTTTTTTTTTTTCAGGATATTGACATCTTGATGGGTGAAGTGTTTTCATGAGATTTGCGCATGACCACACCAAACTTAAAGCGCTAGTATGAAATATTCGTTAGCATAGTTAGAACTGTTCCTGCTGTTGATGGTGCAGTTGGTGCTCTTGATTTCAATAAAACTTACAATACTTGGAAATCAGCAGTCAATTTATTTGCGTAGCCCAGGTAATTACCATGCCCGCTCGTCTAGTCACCATTACGCACGCGCACTGCCCTCCGGCTTCCCAGCTCGCGCCATTATCTCGGCATGGCAGCTGCCGCCATCGCTACAGGCTGCGCAGTTACGCGTTGCGATAGCAGTTCCGGGTTCTTCGATTTGTTATTTCGCCAGCCGAGAGGGGAAGAGAGGGACAGTTACCATCTTTGCCAATGCCTCGCCCCGTTGTCAGGCTAAACGCACGCAACAGCCCCGTCACATCAGGGAACAGCTTTGCGCCAATCCTCACTCTCTTGCATGCGTAATCATGCGAACGACAATAAAATTTTGGATTCGGATATCTCGGAGCACAGACACGCTAGAATAATTCTTCCAACTGATACTGTGTAGAAACGCAACTGCCTCTAAATACAAACATGCCCGCGTACTGCAGTCAACAAAAAGTTAATTATTGAATTTTAGTTAATTGGGCTGCTGACAGTGATAATTATCATCTCACTTTGTGCCCCTCTGGTCACATAACTTATCTGCACAGGTGGTCGTCGCGTGCCTCCCAGTGCCTAATCCTAAGAAAACCATAAAGCTTAATTTTGAACACCCTATATATATATATATATATATATATATATATATATATATATATATATATATATATATATATATATATATATATATTGTAAAGGGGTGTACTGAACAGTTCAGATGGTAGCGTCTGTTCGTAATCGAAAAGGCAGGTGACGCAGAGCAGGAACAGCTGGTTGCACGAACGGCTCCCACTCGTGCTAAGCACTGGCGATCCGGCTGGCCTACTGGTTGCACTGCAGGCATTGAACAGTCGATCTGGCTGGCCTTGTCCGTGTGCTCTTCTTCTTCATTACAATATATATATATATTGTACTGAAGGCGATTGACCGCGCTTCGATGTCTGGGGAAAGAAGACGACGATGAGTGTGGTTGTTGTTGACGCTCTAGCTCGCGCTCGCCGGTAACCAGACCTGCCTTTCGGATAGCCTTCTGTAACGCCACATCGAGGCCTGCTTGAAGACCAACACCCCCATTTTAAGTGGTGGAGGTGCTGGGTACCTTGATAGGTTGGCGAAGCCACACCATGTTGAGAGCGGAAGCTGCGACGGTGACAGTGGCGGGCTATATGGCCCGCAAGACCACATGCGAAGCATATGGGCCGGTTATCAATGGTACGCCACGGATTCACAACAGATGGTCCGGTGGGCGCAGAAGGATGGGGCACCGGGCGTGAGGGTGGCGGCGACGTGTAGAAGGACCCGGTGGCACGGTAGGCGCCAGAAAGAGATGGGGCCTGTGGTCTGGCAAGAGCGGCAGCGTAAGTTAATGGCGTAGGGACAGGCAACGCCGGCGGGGCAGTTGGTAGTGCCTGGGCGACTTGCGTCTCAATGAAATGACGAAGAGGTGGATCTAAAGATGACGGCGATGGCTCAGGTGTGTGGGCGACAAGGGAAAGTTGACGTGCAACTTCCTCGCGGATGAACTGCTTTATGTGTGGCAGAAAAACGGTGTGATCGGCAGTGGCGTCGCTGGCAAGGGTGGAAATGTCTGCTGTATCTTGAGCAGCACGGCGCGTCGACGCACGCTGCTTTCGCAGCTCGTCGTAAGTCTGGCAGAGTTGTATCACGTCGGCTACCGTCTGGGGGTTCCTAGCGACAAGCATCTGAAATGCGTCGTCGTCGACTCCTTTCATGATTTGCTTTATTTTTTCTCCTTCAGTGAGAGATGGGTCGACGCGCTTGCACAGGGAGAGAACATCTTCGATGTAGCTTGTAAACGTCTCCTCCCTGCGTTGGACTCGACTGCGCAAGCGCTGTTCCGCGCGAAGCCGGCGCACGGCGGGACGACCGAAGACCTCCGCGACGGCTGCCGTAAAGGTCGACCAGCTCGTGATTTCGGTTTCATGGTTTTTGAACCAGAGGGCGGCTACATTAGTGATGTAAAAGTGAACGTTCGTGAGCTTGGCGCGGTCATCCCATTTGTTACTAGAGCTCACTCGTTCGTACTCGGCGATCCAATCCTCGACGTCCTGGTCGTCGGTGCCGCTAAATACAGGTGGGTCCCGTTGTCGGGGCACGCCAGCACAGTGGATTGTCGTTGGCACGGGAGCAGCTTGCGATGGGCCAGGATCAGTCATGGTGAAAGCTGATGGTAGCGTACGGCTGCGAAGTTCCAGGATGGACAGTACCCCGCTACCTCCACCACTTAAAATGGGGGTAATATATATATATATATATATATATATATATATATATATATATATATCATATCCATCGCCGAAGGCGATAGACCATTGCACGGCCTTTGGAATCCGGCACGAGTTCTGACGAATCATAAGGGGTTGACATTTTTCGGAAGATATGGCTTTCCGCATGTTTGTAGGTTACTAGGTTACAGCCCCAGCAGCACACATAGCTAATCAGGAATAAAGGTACAGTTTGAAACATTGTCTAGTCTCGTGAGAAAGCATAAAGCGCGCGTTTGATGCACACACACAGTGTACCTTGTCCTGTATACCGCGGTGTCACTCGCGCAATAAATGGTCATTTATTCGAATGGAAACACCTCGGAGTCTCCTTCTAACGCGATCCTTGCGCAACTTAAATCACTTACCGTATTATTGCCAGCCAAGAGGAAGAAATCCATGATTTTGTCACCAATCTAGCTGTCTGTAATGGGGTGCTATATGAGTGCCCCGAATCCAAGTGAATATTTCGCATGTCCGGCGATCCAGCTTATCGACGGCCCCTTCGGCAATACTGCAGCACGTTCAGATATTCAACGTTCGTAGGGTGCATGTTCTAGCGAAGCCACTGCGTGTTGCTGCTGGAGGGTCTGCTTAGCGCAGCCGGAACGCGAATCGACGGGAAGAACGATCGATGGCAGTGTCAAATGATTCACAACAGGCGGTACTCTGAAATGGTGTGTCCGAGTCATTCCTAAAATCGATTGTCGCGGCTACTAAATAAAGCGCACCGGTATATTATCCATCTCTATAGGCGCGTTTAGCACGCAAGCCATGACTGCCGAAAAGCACGGAACTTTGAGTGGGCTTACCACAAATTCGCGCAGGACGACGTTGATGAAGTTGCAGCGCAGCCGTGGCAGGCTTGGACTTTAACTGTGTATCAAAAAAAATTAAATTATGGGGTTTTACGTGCCAAAACCACGATATGGTTATGAGGCACGCCGTAGGGGGGGACTCCGGAAATTTGGACCACCTGGGGTTCTTTAACGTGCACCTAAATCCAAGTACACGGGTGTTTTGGCATTTCGCCCCCATCGAAATGCGGCCGCCGTGGCCGGGATTCAATCCCGCGGCCTCGTGCTCAGCAGCCCAACACCATAGCCACTGAGCAACCACGGCGGGTTTAACCGTGTATCAAGCCGTAGAGCCTGACAAGTAGCCAGGCGACCAACGATGCGGAGCCAGGCGAACACCCATGTGGGAAAATGCGGCACGTTGCTCGTCAGACGCTCACTGGGCACTTTGGCCGTTTTGGCTGAATCGGCAGAAATATCCGTGTCGTGAAGCCAATCTTCCACCCTCGTCGTCGACCTTGGGCACGGCAGGCTTTCATCGATATGCTGGTGGTCGGGACCTCTCAAAGAGAAATGCCACCGGGAATGCAAATGACGGGACTGCGAGCGTTGACTGCAAGGCAATGATACGTTCACGTCATGCTGGCAACTCGAGTAGCGCCTAGAAGAAGAGTCAATTGAAGCATTCTTCGTTGGCGTCCAGGCCATAGAACAAGAGGCTCATGCCCGTTGTGACGAGCAGAAGGACCTCAGAGGCTCGTTGCTTGCGCGTCAAGTTGCTGTTTGGCAATTGGATGAAGATGAGATGCTCCTCGCGAAAGTATCGGATGATTCTAGCACTGAAGATTCGCCACGGCTTACGAAGAAATAACTCGTCGGCATCGTGGGAGGTAAACGTTGACGCTTCTTTGTACGCGTCCGGCCTCAGTCGTCGACGATATGAAACCGCTTGGGTGGTCGTTCAAAGATCCCTCACAACAAGTGCACTCAAATGGCAGGAGTTATCGCTGCCCTTCAGCTCCGTGGTTAGAGAAATAGCTTTAACATTTCCGAGACCTGACGGATGACTTAGAAAGTAGCAATCTCGGCCACCGGCCTGAAGCGCCAATGGGTCTCGCGCGACGCCACGAAGCACCACCCTCTCTGGATTCGTCGTTAGATCCGCGTACAACGAGAAGTACTCGGCTCGTGGTTCCAGAGCCCTGGAGAAACCACGTGTAGAGAGATATGAGCTAGCGGAACGTATCGTCCTTCTCGTTCTCTACGAGGTACTCTATGCCCGCGGCGCCTTCGTCTCTTGCATCTTCCTTCGAGACCCACACCATGACCAGCAAATAGGCGACCCACACCACTAAAATAATTATGGTCATCACGACGTTACTCGACATGGTTAGCAAAATGAACCCTATGTCGGTCAAGTTCATCGGGTGTGGGGCGATGAATAATCCTCCCGAAGAAGCGGAGTTGTGCTCGCACTTGCAGTGAACAAACTGTTCGTCAGGATCCATGAGAACACAACATCCTGAACTCGAATACGCTTGTTCCGTGTTGTTCCAGAAAAGGGAGCTATCGAAGTACCACCTCAGTGTGCATGTCGCGCTGCTGTTCTCGACGCCTCTTCTACGATACGGATCAAGTAGTCTGGCTTTCGAACTATTAGTACGTGGTAGAACAAGCACCGTGACTGCGGCAGGCTTCCGGACAAATTCGTTTCTGTTCTCATGCGCCACGTTGCTTGTAAGTTGAAGCCTGTTTTGCTCAGAGTAGTCTAACCGACATGCAGGTGGACCAGAGACGATGGCGGTTATAAATCTTGGCACGTCGAAAGCGTCAGTCTTCACGATCACGCCCTGCTTCAGTTCCGTTAATCACGCTCTCCGTCCAAGTCGAGCGGCGTCGGCTTTTTCAGGTAGCTCTCCGCAGGCGCACTGACGCTGCGGGAACTTCTGCAGCGCCTCGTGCCGGCTCTACCTCTGCAGCCGGGGTGTTTGTCAGATTTGCTGTCTCGCAGCATCTAATTAAATTGGACAGAAGCACTATGGCCATTTGTGTGTCAACACTACCTTCAATACGAGATTTGGTGTCATAGGATGTGCCAAGGAAGCATCGCTGTTGCGGCTCTCGAATGCACAGGACGGAAGCACTATGGCCATTTGTGTGTCAACACTACCTTCAATACGAGCTCTGGTGTCATAGGATGTGCCAAGGAAGCATCGCTGTTGCGGCTCTCGAATGCACAGGACGGAAGCACTATGGCCATTTGTGTGTCAACACTACCTTCAATACGAGCTCTGGTGTCATAGGATGTGCCAAGGAAGCATCGCTGTTGCGGCTCTCGAATGCACAGGACGGAAGCACTATGGCCATTTGTGTGTCAACACTACCTTCAATACGAGCTCTGGTGTCATAGGATGTGCCAAGGAAGCATCGCTGTTGCGGCTCTCGAATGCACAGGACGGAAGCACTATGGCCATTTGTGTGTCAACACTACCTTCAATACGAGCTCTGGTGTCATAGGATGTGCCAAGGAAGCATCGCTGTTGCGGCTCTCGAATGCACAGGACGGAAGCACTATGGCCATTTGTGTGTCAACACTACCTTCAATACGAGCTCTGGTGTCATAGGATGTGCCAAGGAAGCATCGCTGTTGCAGCTCTCGAATGCACAGGACGGAAGCACTATGGCCATTTGTGTGTCAACACTACCTTCAATACGAGCTCTGGTGTCATAGGATGTGCCAAGGAAGCATCGCTGTTGCGGCTCTCGAATGCACAGGACGGAAGCACTATGGCCATTTGTGTGTCAACACTACCTTCAATACGAGCTCTGGTGTCATAGGATGTGCCAAGGAAGCATCGCTGTTGCGGCTCTCGAATGCACAGGACGGAAGCACTATGGCCATTTGTGTGTCAACACTACCTTCAATACGAGCTCTGGTGTCATAGGATGTGCCAAGGAAGCATCGCTGTTGCGGCTCTCGAATGCACAGGACGGAAGCACTATGGCCATTTGTGTGTCAACACTACCTTCAATACGAGCTCTGGTGTCATAGGATGTGCCAAGGAAGCATCGCTGTTGCGGCTCTCGAATGCACAGGACGGAAGCACTATGGCCATTTGTGTGTCAACACTACCTTCAATACGAGCTCTGGTGTCATAGGATGTGCCAAGGAAGCATCGCTGTTGCGGCTCTCGAATGCACAGGACGGAAGCACTATGGCCATTTGTGTGTCAACACTACCTTCAATACGAGCTCTGGTGTCATAGGATGTGCCAAGGAAGCATCGCTGTTGCAGCTCTCGAATGCACAGGACGGAAGCACTATGGCCATTTGTGTGTCAACACTACCTTCAATACGAGCTCTGGTGTCATAGGATGTGCCAAGGAAGCATCGCTGTTGCGGCTCTCGAATGCACAGGACGGAAGCACTATGGCCATTTGTGTGTCAACACTACCTTCAATACGAGCTCTGGTGTCATAGGATGTGCCAAGGAAGCATCGCTGTTGCAGCTCTCGAATGCACAGGACGGAAGCACTATGGCCATTTGTGTGTCAACACTACCTTCAATACGAGCTCTGGTGTCATAGGATGTGCCAAGGAAGCATCGCTGTTGCGGCTCTCGAATGCACAGGACGGAAGCACTATGGCCATTTGTGTGTCAACACTACCTTCAATACGAGCTCTGGTGTCATAGGATGTGCCAAGGAAGCATCGCTGTTGCGGCTCTCGAATGCACAGGACGGAAGCACTATGGCCATTTGTGTGTCAACACTACCTTCAATACGAGCTCTGGTGTCATAGGATGTGCCAAGGAAGCATCGCTGTTGCGGCTCTCGAATGCACAGGACGGAAGCACTATGGCCATTTGTGTGTCAACACTACCTTCAATACGAGCTCTGGTGTCATAGGATGTGCCAAGGAAGCATCGCTGTTGCAGCTCTCGAATGCACAGGACGGAAGCACTATGGCCATTTGTGTGTCAACACTACCTTCAATACGAGCTCTGGTGTCATAGGATGTGCCAAGGAAGCATCGCTGTTGCGGCTCTCGAATGCACAGGACGGAAGCACTATGGCCATTTGTGTGTCAACACTACCTTCAATACGAGCTCTGGTGTCATAGGATGTGCCAAGGAAGCATCGCTGTTGCAGGCTCTCGAATGCACAGGACGGAAGCACTATGGCCATTTGTGTGTCAACACTACCTTCAATACGAGCTCTGGTGTCATAGGATGTGCCAAGGAAGCATCGCTGTTGCGGCTCTCGAATGCACAGGACGGAAGCACTATGGCCATTTGTGTGTCAACACTACCTTCAATACGAGCTCTGGTGTCATAGGATGTGCCAAGGAAGCATCGCTGTTGCGGCTCTCGAATGCACAGGACGGAAGCACTATGGCCATTTGTGTGTCAACACTACCTTCAATACGAGCTCTGGTGTCATAGGATGTGCCAAGGAAGCATCGCTGTTGCGGCTCTCGAATGCACAGGACGGAAGCACTATGGCCATTTGTGTGTCAACACTACCTTCAATACGAGCTCTGGTGTCATAGGATGTGCCAAGGAAGCATCGCTGTTGCGGCTCTCGAATGCACAGGACGGAAGCACTATGGCCATTTGTGTGTCAACACTACCTTCAATACGAGCTCTGGTGTCATAGGATGTGCCAAGGAAGCATCGCTGTTGCGGCTCTCGAATGCACAGGACGGAAGCACTATGGCCATTTGTGTGTCAACACTACCTTCAATACGAGCTCTGGTGTCATAGGATGTGCCAAGGAAGCATCGCTGTTGCGGCTCTCGAATGCACAGGACGGAAGCACTATGGCCATTTGTGTGTCAACACTACCTTCAATACGAGCTCTGGTGTCATAGGATGTGCCAAGGAAGCATCGCTGTTGCGGCTCTCGAATGCACAGGACGGAAGCACTATGGCCATTTGTGTGTCAACACTACCTTCAATACGAGCTCTGGTGTCATAGGATGTGCCAAGGAAGCATCGCTGTTGCGGCTCTCGAATGCACAGGACGGAAGCACTATGGCCATTTGTGTGTCAACACTACCTTCAATACGAGCTCTGGTGTCATAGGATGTGCCAAGGAAGCATCGCTGTTGCGGCTCTCGAATGCACAGGACGGAAGCACTATGGCCATTTGTGTGTCAACACTACCTTCAATACGAGCTCTGGTGTCATAGGATGTGCCAAGGAAGCATCGCTGTTGCGGCTCTCGAATGCACAGGACGGAAGCACTATGGCCATTTGTGTGTCAACACTACCTTCAATACGAGCTCTGGTGTCATAGGATGTGCCAAGGAAGCATCGCTGTTGCGGCTCTCGAATGCACAGGACGGAAGCACTATGGCCATTTGTGTGTCAACACTACCTTCAATACGAGCTCTGGTGTCATAGGATGTGCCAAGGAAGCATCGCTGTTGCGGCTCTCGAATGCACAGGACGGAAGCACTATGGCCATTTGTGTGTCAACACTACCTTCAATACGAGCTCTGGTGTCATAGGATGTGCCAAGGAAGCATCGCTGTTGCGGCTCTCGAATGCACAGGACGGAAGCACTATGGCCATTTGTGTGTCAACACTACCTTCAATACGAGCTCTGGTGTCATAGGATGTGCCAAGGAAGCATCGCTGTTGCGGCTCTCGAATGCACAGGACGGAAGCACTATGGCCATTTGTGTGTCAACACTACCTTCAATACGAGCTCTGGTGTCATAGGATGTGCCAAGGAAGCATCGCTGTTGCGGCTCTCGAATGCACAGGACGGAAGCACTATGGCCATTTGTGTGTCAACACTACCTTCAATACGAGCTCTGGTGTCATAGGATGTGCCAAGGAAGCATCGCTGTTGCGGCTCTCGAATGCACAGGACGGAAGCACTATGGCCATTTGTGTGTCAACACTACCTTCAATACGAGCTCTGGTGTCATAGGATGTGCCAAGGAAGCATCGCTGTTGCGGCTCTCGAATGCACAGGACGGAAGCACTATGGCCATTTGTGTGTCAACACTACCTTCAATACGAGCTCTGGTGTCATAGGATGTGCCAAGGAAGCATCGCTGTTGCGGCTCTCGAATGCACAGGACGGAAGCACTATGGCCATTTGTGTGTCAACACTACCTTCAATACGAGCTCTGGTGTCATAGGATGTGCCAAGGAAGCATCGCTGTTGCGGCTCTCGAATGCACAGGACGGAAGCACTATGGCCATTTGTGTGTCAACACTACCTTCAATACGAGCTCTGGTGTCATAGGATGTGCCAAGGAAGCATCGCTGTTGCGGCTCTCGAATGCACAGGACGGAAGCACTATGGCCATTTGTGTGTCAACACTACCTTCAATACGAGCTCTGGTGTCATAGGATGTGCCAAGGAAGCATCGCTGTTGCGGCTCTCGAATGCACAGGACGGAAGCACTATGGCCATTTGTGTGTCAACACTACCTTCAATACGAGCTCTGGTGTCATAGGATGTGCCAAGGAAGCATCGCTGTTGCGGCTCTCGAATGCACAGGACGGAAGCACTATGGCCATTTGTGTGTCAACACTACCTTCAATACGAGCTCTGGTGTCATAGGATGTGCCAAGGAAGCATCGCTGTTGCGGCTCTCGAATGCACAGGACGGAAGCACTATGGCCATTTGTGTGTCAACACTACCTTCAATACGAGCTCTGGTGTCATAGGATGTGCCAAGGAAGCATCGCTGTTGCGGCTCTCGAATGCACAGGACGGAAGCACTATGGCCATTTGTGTGTCAACACTACCTTCAATACGAGCTCTGGTGTCATAGGATGTGCCAAGGAAGCATCGCTGTTGCGGCTCTCGAATGCACAGGACGGAAGCACTATGGCCATTTGTGTGTCAACACTACCTTCAATACGAGCTCTGGTGTCATAGGATGTGCCAAGGAAGCATCGCTGTTGCGGCTCTCGAATGCACAGGACGGAAGCACTATGGCCATTTGTGTGTCAACACTACCTTCAATACGAGCTCTGGTGTCATAGGATGTGCCAAGGAAGCATCGCTGTTGCGGCTCTCGAATGCACAGGACGGAAGCACTATGGCCATTTGTGTGTCAACACTACCTTCAATACGAGCTCTGGTGTCATAGGATGTGCCAAGGAAGCATCGCTGTTGCGGCTCTCGAATGCACAGGACGGAAGCACTATGGCCATTTGTGTGTCAACACTACCTTCAATACGAGCTCTGGTGTCATAGGATGTGCCAAGGAAGCATCGCTGTTGCGGCTCTCGAATGCACAGGACGGAAGCACTATGGCCATTTGTGTGTCAACACTACCTTCAATACGAGCTCTGGTGTCATAGGATGTGCCAAGGAAGCATCGCTGTTGCGGCTCTCGAATGCACAGGACGGAAGCACTATGGCCATTTGTGTGTCAACACTACCTTCAATACGAGCTCTGGTGTCATAGGATGTGCCAAGGAAGCATCGCTGTTGCGGCTCTCGAATGCACAGGACGGAAGCACTATGGCCATTTGTGTGTCAACACTAGCTTCAATACGAGCTCTGGTGTCATAGGATGTGCCAAGGAAGCATCGCTGTTGCGGCTCTCGAATGCACAGGACGGAAGCACTATGGCCATTTGTGTGTCAACACTAGCTTCAATACGAGCTCTGGTGTCATAGGATGTGCCAAGGAAGCATCGCTGTTGCGGCTCTCGAATGCACACTTCGTAGTCACTGGCGTTAATGTTCACGTCGTCCTGCTCAGCATCCGCGTGATACACCGACTGCTACTCGATCCATGTTCTGAACCAATTTCACCGCAATTCCGCACTCGGAATCAGGCTGAAAAAGAAAGACATTCACTATAAATTGCACACGAAGCTGTTTTCGATCTTATGAACGGCCTTTCTGTTTAATGATTACCTTTTTCATATCAACAACGTTGTTCAAAGACTTTTATGGGCAACAGGTAGAAAATTTGCGTACACGTTACATACTGATGCGCCTGCTGAGTTCAGCGAAGTTGTTTTGATAGGTTTTTCCTTTACAGCGATTTTCTAATGTTATTTAAAACCCACACACGAGCCTAAAACTGCATGTTGTGAGATGCGCGACGCCGTAATAACCGTTCTTGAAGATTATGTATATTATCTCTTCTTAGAAAAGTTCTCACTGTGACCTTTGAATCAACAGCAAGTTTCGAGTTAATCACAGGGCTTTCGAGCGGAGTCGGCATCCGTCGGCAATGGGCAAGAAATCAATTGGAATCAGTGCTAATTTACTTTCGCCGCCTATACGCAAGGAATGCCGCATTCCTATATGATGGTGGCATGTTATATCTTATATATGAACACGCCCTTTAGAGACCATTTTGTCCGCAGGTGCATATAAAGCGTAGCGATGGTGGAACTGTGCGTGTGCTGTGGACTTGTTATGTAGTTGCCAAGCGATTATCAGCGCATCTGTGACCTTGCATGTTGCGAGGCCCATGATGGTGTCTAAGAGGACGATGCCTTTAAAGTGGTAAAGAAAAAAGTCGCAGTTTCGTCGGAAAGGCCAAGTATCGATTGCAATAGCAAATTAATGGACAGCTATAGGAAATAAGGATGGTAGTTTTATCGACCGTATGGACTTGTAAACATAGGCAAACTGACTAAATGAACAAGCATGGTGTCATGCATGCACAAGCAAACACGAACACATCTCACTCGATGACCGCGAAAACTCGCTGTCAGAACGTTGGAGAGAGTAAAGGCTGTTTCACATGGTGCGATTTTCATCGCACTGGAAGTGCGATTTCCGTCGCATGCGACGAAAATCGCAGTCGTAGGGCAGATTCTGCGATTTTCGGCTGCGACCGGTTGTTCGCAGCGTCGCAACGTCGCAGCAATCGCTGCGATTTTCCGTCGAAATTGCGCCGAGAGCTATTTCGCGGTCTGTTTTGGAAAATGGCGGCGGTCGCTCAACGCAACGTTTATAGATATTTTTTTTGTCTATCAATTGTGGAGTGCCGTCAAGACGAAGTCGAAGTGGCGCTAGCACCGGAGGAGAAGGAGAAGAAGAAGAAGTTCAATAAAATGGAGGAACGGCTTTATCCGTCTCCGTTGAGTTCTTTACATGAATATTGGCTCAACAAGCCTCTAACAGTGCAACTAATTGAGTGGAGCCTTGGATTGCGCAATCGGTACGTAACATCAGCACCGCCACGCGAACAGTGCAGATAAATACTCGTAGGTCAGATTCTGTTTTGTGATTTCTATGCGTTTGTTGACACGCTACGTTGCTATTCACGTGACGCTTTTTTTTTTTTTTGGTTAGCTTCCGGTGCTGATAGTACGTACTTTTGTGTGATTTTCCGTTATTCACACGCGCTGTGAGTTGGTAAATACTACGAGGTGTCCCTCACGGGAAGGCATGGCCTTCGAATGTCGTCCCAATTTTCTGGTTGTAGAGACAACTCGCGGTATACGAAAACGCCACAGTTATTGCGCGGTATGCTTTTACGGATGGAACAATTTAAAGAATATGCAACTACGGACAAATGCTACGGTCAATAAGTCACGCTATACGCGCGACCATTTAGTTGCAGTCGGTTGGTTTGGACTTTCATGCGCATTTTCCCCAATGAATTATCTCATTTCAAGGTCCTGTTACTTCCGCTGCGAGACGCGACTGCTTATCAAGCTCTCAAAGCGAACGTGCAAACTATATATCATAATGAATGTTCTACAATAGCATATTTAACGCTATGACTGGGAATAAACAGTATTGTCAATTTGTTTTCGAAGCAATATTTAAACGGTTTTCTTTTTTCATTTTTCTGATCTATAATTTTTCTCCTGCACAAAAACCAATAAACCTTCAGTGTGTTTCAGACTTTGTATCCTTACTGCATCTGTATTAACCCTCACATTAAAAGGTAATAGCACATTTCGCTTACTTCATTGCATCGAATTACTTTTGTTTATGCTGGTTGTAACATATCGCTGTACTCTAAGAAACTACTTCGCCATAAACATCCTTGCCTTTTCTTGTTTCTCTGTCTCTACTTCCTGTAAAACACATGCAATAATGTGAAAAGCAGCCAAACACCTTGTTTTTATAAGCAGTAGATAACCCATTAAACAAAAGCAGATCAAAATTGTGCAGGGAAGTCAGCCGGTTCTATTCCTTCCTATGAATGATAGCATCTTTTCAAGTGTGGGTGGTTCTTGCATGTCCACACCTCATAAAGTGTACCGACCCATCACGAGGCATAGGTATTGCCCATCAAGATGGAGGCAATGTTGCTAATGAGTCTGCACTTACTTGTATTACTGCATAAACTCGTATAACCATATCCCATCATTGCTCAGTCGAGCTTGCTCAGAGTCATATTCACCAAACTTCTACTTATGCGAGCTTGCTCTAACTCATATTCACCAAAATTATACTCGGCCGAGCTTGATCTGACTAATATTCACAAAGATTCTACTCAGGCAAGCTTGCACCGAGTCATATTCACCAAAAATCTACTTAGCTGTGCTTGCTCTGACTCATATTCACCAAAATTATACTCGGCCGAGCTTGATCTGACTAATATTCACAACGATTCTACTCAGATGAGCTTGCTCTGACTTATATTCATCAAAAGTCTACTCAGGCGAGCTTGCACTGAGTCATATTCACCAAAAATCTGCTTAGCCGAGCTTGCTCTAACTCATATTCACTAAAATTCTACTCAACTGAGCTTGCACTGAGTAATATTCACCAAAAATCTACTAAGCCGAGCTTGCTCTGACTCATATTCACAAAAATTCTACTCAGGTGAGCTTGCTCTGATTTATATTCATCAAAATTCTACTCAGGCGAGCTTGCACTGAGTGATATTCACCAAAAATCTGCTTAGCCGAGCTTGCTCTGACTCATATTCACCAAAATTCTACTCAACTGAGCTTGCACTGAGTCATATTCACCAAAAATCTACTTAGCCGAGCTTGCTTTGACTCATATTCACCAAAATTATACTCAGATAAGCTTGCTCTGACTTATATTCATCAAAATTCTACTCAGGCGAGCTTGCACTGAGTCATATTCACCAAAAATCTACTTAGCCGAGCTTGCACTGAGTCATATTCACCAAAAATCTACCTGCCGAGCTTGCTTTGACTCAGATTCACTAAAATTATACTCAGATGAGCTTGCCCTGACTACCACATGACAATATTCACTAACAGTTTACTCAACGGAGCTTGCTCTTACTCGTATTCACCAAAATTCTACTCAGCCAGGCTCACACAAACTCAGACTAATGGTTAGTTCGTAGTCTTAGTGAGCCGACGTTTGAGTGAGTTCACCGTGTTATGTATACATTACATTATGTGACCTGTACGGTGAATAAGCAAACATTGCATATGAGTACGTGTTGCATCGGGTGAAATAAGGACAACTGTACACACTGCACTCAGTTTATTCTAGAGTTTAACTGACCGTTGCGTGAAAGCTTCGCGTCATGTCGATTCAAGCAAGCGCATTGGATCTGCATCATATTTTTTGCCAATCCTGCTGGCTGTCCTGGCCATTACTGGGTATCCACATTTTGTACATTTCAACACAAAGTTGAATAAATGACTGTGGTGCAATATATTAAAAAAAAAGATGTTTGCATCACTACACGTATAACAATTAGAACTTGATACAAACACATGCACATAAGATGCACACAAATGATAACTGTATGAACAGACGGAAGTCAGCTAGCCACCACCTATTGAAAAAAAAAAGAAAGAAAAAGCACAGACCAATGCTGCAATAGGACTATGTATAACTATTCCCCTTGCCAGGTACATCGGCTATAGGAGAAACACACGGGCAACCTAGCAGTTGCCTCGAGTTGGCAGTTATGGACGCTTTTGCATTCGCAGCTGGCCACTCAACCACTCAAGTGTGTTCAGTGTGTACTTGTACTTAGGCACACTTTTTATTGTCTATATCTCAAACTTTAATGTGGCTCCTCAAAATTTTGAGAATGTTTGGATTCTGAGGCTTGCAAAGGTAAATATTTTTATTCCATTCTCGTTCAAGGTGAAAGCTCATATAAAAGCTTCGAGATATTGTCATTGCCATAGAGTTTCTCACTATATTACCTAGATGGAAAACTGGCGCTGCTGCGCTGTGGTATCCATGGGAATGCCGGTACATTGTGACTTCGGATTGGCATCGTTCTTGGAGAGGCAGAACGCCTTGAAGACGCGCCTGGCTAGCACCGTTCCGTTTGTCACAATGACTCATTTCCTGCTAAAACACCACGTAAGAAACTGCTTTAGCTTTATTTTTACTTAAAAGCATGTTTTGTTTAATTTTGAGGACTTACTATTGGATGCACAATTATATGAAACGTAAAAAGTATCAGCTCGCCGCTAAAGTTGGAGGGCAGAGGACAAGATTATCGCTCGCTTTGGAACAACTTGTCGTCTGTTCTTGCTTTTCTTCGCTTGATTCTGCATTGTAGGTGAGTAAACTTTATTGAGAGATGTAATATGGGTGAATGACAGCCTTTTATGTATATTTTACTTTAAGAACCCATTATTTGTGTAGCCATATCCACGTTTTAGACGAAGCCTCGTTCAACACCAGCCTCGTAGACACATATCCCGTGATTCCCATGAGGGCACGGCGCCCTTTAAGAAACTCGCATAGACTGTAGCGCCAGTTTACCCTCTAGGTGCTATAGTGAGAAACTCTATGGTCAGTGCCCCTCACTTTCCCTCAGAACATAAGTAGTCTGTTACTGAGATTCTAGCAGATTTTCAACAGCAAGAAAGGGAATCAGCTTCTCTGTTTTCAGCATTGGTTTAACGCAGGCAATTCAGGGGGGCATTAAGTTTTGCTAATACAATCGGTTCGGGAATACAAGATTAGATTGTACCTTGACGCTTTCCTTGCACTTTCTTATTTTGGTCAAATAATCTTGTTTGAAATGGCTCCAGTTAGCATGCTCTAACATTGTTCTAATATAGGTTAAGTACATGACTAGCTTAACAGACTGGGATGCTGGCTTTCATTTCCAGCAAAGGAACATAGTGCCTGCTCCAGTTGCATATGTTTTAGGTTATCTGGGGTTTTCAGCCTCACTTTTAAGATAATGTGCTCAAGCAGGTAGAAGCACACGTATGCTATTAGCGAATAGTTTCGATAGCTTCTTACTTTACACTTACCACTATGAATACAAAATTTTAGCGTTCGATTTTGTTATTAAACAAACAAGCGTACTCCTAACAAGGTATTTTAATGTTAGCCGTGGGGCTACGCGGCTGCGCTACGTACTGCAGAATATTGGCTTAAGCTTCTTGATACAGATTCACAGCACACTAACAGTGCGAGAAACAGGACAAGAAAATAGATGAGGCCCATGTATGTCAGAATGATATGATACTACGTACACAAGTGACTGCAGTTCCTAAAAAAATGTGGTGTCGGCTTTTACGCCTTTCGAAATATTCAGAGAGCACTTGTATGAATAATTACAGCACACGCGCCGAGACGGACGCACCAGGCTGGCGCTAAGATTAACGTTCACAACACAAAGTCCATTGCACGTTCAGTAATTAGTAATTACACACAGATCATTTGCAGCTTCCTTCAGGGGCAGACGTGAGCTTTTGGGTTGGTGCTTGCTGCTAAGTTTGGTGCAAGAATATTGTTAGGAGCAGGAACCGCTTATGCGCAATCACGAGCAATATACACACATCCTTTTTTTTTCGGAAGCTGACGTTAAGCACGGATAGCTCGAGGGTCTCTGCGTTGACATGACGACTTTGCTGCAAACGAATTCCGAATACTGCATATGCGATGACAGCCGCTAGAGGGGCTTGTTGATAGGTCCTCTGGTAATTTGTTGTACCGCAGGAAGAACGACACGGGCATAAAACACACACGAGACAGCACGCAGCGCTGAACGACGACCTGCGAACAGCTGTTTACATCCGCCATTTCTTCTTGTATTGAACTTCATAAACCGCTGTTGCGCACTCCAAAACAAATTAATCTTTGAAGCGTTTTTAAATTACAAAACGCACGTATTATTTGGTCCTAATAAAGAGAGGTCAATTATATTATAACGTGCACGTCTTTTTCATTACATTAAAGAAATTATGCGGCGTGTCCGACAAAATCTGGCAACAAGCAACCCTGGGCGTCGCACCAGTCGCATTGTTGAAATCGCAGTCATGTGAATGAGCCCTCAAAAAATCGCATTTCGACGCGCGCGATCGCACCGATTTTTTCCGCTCCAGTCGCAGCATGTGAAACGGCCTTAAAGGGCAACTCCGGCGATTTTTTGACCATGTCGAGCTAATAAAATATTTAGGTTCCCGAGACCCTCCTGTGACTTACCTGATAGGAGAATTGTTCCGCAAATTCGAAAATAATTTTAAATAACCAAAAAAGCGCAAAAACGAAACCGAAACCTGAGCAAGCAGCCGAGCGAACCTTTGCGTGTGACGTCACGAATGTATCCCCGGCGGGGAAGGCGCGCAACGCATGCCGGTCTCGCCCGCGGGGTGAATGAAACCGGCGAAGAGAAGACGCTCAGCTTATTCGAGACCGCGCCGGACCTTCGGGTGACATTGCATGTAAGCTGCACCACCTATTCGGATCTGTCAAACAGTGACAGTTATGATTCAGAAGAATTCAATAGCCACGAATCGCCGTCCTCCACGACTAGAGCCAGCACCCATGCGTAACATATTGCGCTGCGACATGGGTAGCCCAACGGTAGCTCTAACCACTGACATACGTGCTGCTTGGTATTTTAGGTGTTTTACCCCTCTCATGGAACCGCTTCGCATGCTCACTGTAAGATGTGGAGCCCGACTTTCCGCATTTGTGTCCCACAAGAACGCCGCTAACAGTCCAAAGCACCGACCGGTGCATTTGTTTACATCGGCAGGTACAGCGACCACTCGTACGTCGTTCGCTTGAGATAGCCGCTCATCGGTGACATCAATTAATGTCAGAACATATCAAAATACGTAGATTTTGTGCATGTAGGCACCGTTACATCACTCTGGGTCGAGCTGATACGTGCGACCACACACCTTCGGAAACAGCGAGCGGGAGACCGTAGTAGGGAAGCATTGTGCAGCCTGCTTATCATTCTTCGATCGTATTCTCTTCATGCACACAATTAGTGCTCCGTAAAGTAGACATAGATTGGGACATTGCACGTATGATCGTTCATTTAGAGAATGTATAGTTTTCTCGCGGAAACGCCGATGTTATGAAGTATGACATCGTTGGCAGCTGAACGAGACGGTTGTTTACGCATGCTGTATCGAAGGGGCCTCCGCTTGCTGCCCATTTGGGATACGAGGCAAACAGTGCACCTCGTAAGCTAAATAATGAGTCAGCATAACAAGAGGTAATAATACACCCATGGATTTGCGTAGTCACATTTCATTTAGGGAAGCGCCGGCGAGTGCGACTGGCCGCATTCGAGAACGGCAACGTATACGGATGTTGATTGCGCGACGTGTTGTCGCTTTAGCTTTTTGCGTGTGCACTGTATGAAATGAGGAATGGTTTAATTCAAATCCGTATGGTCAAAACTGAACTACAGAAGCAGCTTTCCTCATCCTAATAGCTTAATTAGCTTCATATCAGTGGGTCTGGTCCGCCAGCAGCAGACGCACGAACTCGGCCACTGTGATAGGCTTAATCGCGACTGAACGCGATCGGCATCGGCTCAAACTGTGTTTGCGGAAGACGAGGGCTGAAGTTCGTGCAGCGAACAACGCAACACCGCTTGCCGCCCCGCATCACTTGCCCGTCCACAGGGAATGCAACTTCTCGCGACAGCAACATCTCACGCCAAGCGCTCGCTCACGATCGTCGACTCCTGCCATCTCCTGCACGCTCTCGTCGCTGTCGTCTGCATGATCCCGGCATGCTCTGCGTGGACCATTCCTGACGTCATACACAATGTGGCCTATAACTGAGGAGGGGGTCAGGTAGGGTGCTCGAGGCAATAAATTAAATTGATTTGTAAAAAAACTGTGCAACTCTCAAGCCTGCTTTTTTTAGGACATGACGGAGGTATTCAGAGGAACAGACCCAGCGAATTTCATCGACATCCGTTGACATCGAAAAATCGCCGGAGTTGCCCTTTAAGCGTGGCAGCAGCAGCGAGCGAGTTCTCGCATCAACGCGAACTAAGCGGCGAAAACACAGCCCGAGGCGGACTGTGTCCCCGACGCAGCTGGCATTCAAGATACAGCGGCTCGGATGGGCGTGCGTGGCCGCCCGGGTCATCCGCAGTAGTTCGCGCTCCCTCCCTACCTTCGCCACGGAACGTTTCGCGCGACGGAAGACAGCGCGCTTCCTTCCCCCTTTCCTCCCTTTCGAGCGCGAGATTGAGCCGCGATCGCCGGCTCACCCTCGCATGCTTTCACTCGTACAGACAGCATACGGCGCGTGGTGACGATTTTACCACCCTTGGAATTTATGCGGAACCTCACGGCGACGGCGACGCCGAGGGCATAAATGCGCTTCGAGTGTCAATATAATTGCCATCGAAATAGCGAGTCAACAGCGGTTGACATCGAAAACAACGTCTTTTTGGACGCACTGGTGTATCATGTGGTCTGGTGTTTAGACTGCACTACTTACTCAAGATAATAAATCGAAAGCCGCCAACCAGATCAGTCATAATCATCTGGGCGCCAGCTCATCACGGATTTTCTGGCAACGAGGTCGCCAACCACGTGGCTCGAGATTTGACCCACCGAGCCAACGCCGAGGAATCTGAACATGCACCCTCTAGTCTCATACTAAGACATCACACAACACTACAAGCTAACCCGCAGAACATATGCACACCCACACAAGTCACTACCTAGAGAGCAGGAGCGATTCCTCCGAGCTCTACAGGTTAACACATTCCCCCACCCAACCAGAAACCACCTCATAGCCCCTGCACAATTCTCTCCGCAATGCCGCTTTTGCGCAGAGCCCGGGTCCCTCAGGCACATATATATAGTAGGGGGCTGCAGAGAGGCACCACTCAATCCTCCGAACCCTTACCACACCAACGAGCTTTGGGAGAGAGCCTTGGCCAGCTCCGACCTCGAAGATCAGCAGCGGCTGATTGCGAGGGCCCAGGACGCGGCCCGAGCTCAAGGCATTCTGGAATCAGGACGCCTCTCCAAAGCTGCATTTACACATTAAAGATGTTTATTCTCTCTCTCTGCACTACTTACCGGACCGGCCCACATCTTTAGATTGCGCTATCTCCGGTGCCGGCCCATGTTTTTTGTTAAGTAAAGCCACACTTGCGGTTACGATGTTATGCGTGCAGAATTAACGAGCTCAACTGCGTGTCATTACGCACTTTTTGCGCCAATTAAGCATTAATACTGCTCCGTACATAGCTCTGCGCTAACTTGGTGCGCTTTTTTTTTATTGCGATAGCAATTATATGGACACTTCAACCGGATTTCTGCCGTCGGCGTCGCCGTCGCCGTGAGGTTCCCTATAGATAAAATCTTCGCCGCGCGCCGTATGCCCGAGCGGAAGCGTGCGGGCACGCGCGCTATCACGGAGAGCGAACGCCCTCAATCTCCCACGCGCAAGCAAGGAAGCGGGAAGCCAGCGCCGGAGGGAGAGGGGGGGGGGGCGCACTTCTACTCTGCCAACAACCGCGCTCGTCGCTCGCTCGCACCGTCGCTTATCTCCACACGGCTCTGACCTTTATGCGCCGTGCATTTGCCGCTCAGTTTCCGTTGAAGCGATAGACCGCACGTACCTTCGCCCGCTGCTGCGGCGTATGCGCTTGCTGCCAGCGTTTTGACAGTCGTTGTCTGCAGTTATTCAGTGTGATCTATTCATGTTTGTTTGTGCGCGCTCACACCACGCTTGTTCAATCAGTTAGTAATAGTCGGGCCACATTTTCCAACGCACGCTACACATGTAATGCTGCCCGGATCGGCAGTGCAGCGCTACAGGTGTGTCCCTTCGCACGCGCTGCCCACGGGAAGCGCTTCTCATCAACACCACCGTTTCACACGCGCCTTCTCGTGGTCATCCAGTCTCTCTTCATGTCGGTCTACTTACGCCGCAGCACACCTGCTTACTTAATCAGCTCATGTTTACTACAATTCATATTGCTACCAAAGCCGCTCACCTTACTTCGTATGACATTGCTGTGTTGCTATCGCATTCATTGCTTCGCCCTTAGGGCGAAACTGTGACATTTTTAAGTTTCATTTCAACGCATTTTCAGCTTCACTTCGAAAGCCTCAAATCGTCTAATTTGACGAAACGCCAGATACCTGAGGCCAGACATATCCAGATCCCAGAAAGCCCAAATCAATATGAACTCTCCAAAGAAGACCTTGTCTTCAGGAAGGGCCAACAACCATTTCAGGGCACTAAAGGGGACCGTATGTCGCACTCGTCCTTGATGATGGGGAAAATGGCTAGGTGGGCGCAGCGATCGTGGCAATAGTTAGGATGAAAGGAACCTATTGGCAGCATACTGGGTCGGCGCTCCGGCTCGAAACGGGGGCCACTCGTAACCCAGTACGCCGTTAAAAGCTTCTTTTTTTCCGTTGTCAGCTTCACTGCGAGCAACTGAGGCGCTAATTATAATTGTCGTCTTTGCCTGGCGTTCACTAGCAGTGCTCCTTACCGGCCGCGGTGGCAATGGCGTGCGCTTCCGTTCGGCGGCGGCGGACCGTTTACAGCGGTCAGGTTCCGGAAGCTAAGAAATGGCGCTCTGACGCCATCCGATGCCTTCTGAGTGCAGTTGAATGATTTGATTGCCGCGAGATGGCTTGTGCCAACTTTATTGACTGTGTAGAATAACATGTTGCACATACGAAGCAAAATGTGGCATGGTAAACCTGGAAAGGTATCCTCCGGCACTATGCGATATTAACGCTCCCTACGGTACCGGTATGCATGGGGTAACCAGAGTTCGTGCGCAAATAAATGCATGTCTCTCATAGGTAAATGCGTATATTTATAGATTAGGCCACTCAGCCCTAAAAAAAAAAAGAACGTACGCGACATTGCGAGCGTGAGTAAGGTAGGAATGATTTAGTGTCCTGTCGTACGCATATAATGTCGCCGCACTCTCGTGCTTATAACGATGATTTCGGGTTCGGCAATGTACATCTTATTAACAGGAGGAGACGCCCGAACAGGGCTTGTACATATGCGTCACCGCAGGAGACTGTGCGTGCAGTCGTGATAATAAACCGACAACGTCGTCCGTGTAGACATTTTCCTATGTTGGGTCTATAGAGTGCAGGAATTAAACGGATGTTTCACCACATATTTTTTTCCGAGCACCTAAATCATAACGGAACGTCCTAAACCGACTTGTAAAAGAGAGCCAGAAGGCGCTGAATGATGGCGCCGTGGTCACGTGTATGCAGCGATGCTTTAAACGGTGCACGCTATGCGCTTTGCAGAAAGAGTGCGCTAAATGTCTCTTCAAAAGCTTTTGACTGCCATCCTATTGACCATTTAGGTGTGTTGTCTAAGGCACACAACACCACTTACGTGGAAATCATTCGGTACTTCTACCGGTGGTTCCTGCGGGGCAGACGCCTCATTGAGATCCAGGAAAGCAGTCAGTCCCTCAGTAAGTTCTCCCCCAATGGTGGCAGTTTAGGTCCGCGATGCTCCAATTGCTCTCGGCTGAAGTCAGCTTGCAGAAGGCGCTAGTGTAGTTATCCATGTGCTCAGTCACTGCATTTGTGAAGTTTCCTGTCACTTTACCGCCCCCTTCTCTCTCCCCGGCGTAGGGTAGCAAACCGGATCTTCCCCTCTGGTTAACCTCCCTGTCTTTCCCCTTTCTTCTGTCTCTCTCTGTTGTGGCAGTGATGTTGTCTGGGTCACGAGCATCTGAAGGACGCTGATCGCATTGTGCAGCTTGTTCTCAGTGGCCACGGTGCTGTTTTTCATATAGCCGATGTAGTCATCAAGGACGTCAGCGTCGCAGCTTGAATTGCCACCATTCATGCCATGAGAGGTCGCATTTTTGGTGGGACTCTGAGTTGAGCAACATGGCAGAGCTCTTGATGTGCGACAGTATGGCGTTGGACCTGCTCTGTTGGCTTTTCTTAGCGTGTTTGTCGATGGTATCCAGCGTGATGTGCCTGCAAGCGCCGATTGTAATGGTCACTGCTGTCAGGTCGTAGGCGTACTGCCCAACGTTGCCGTTGACTGAGCACAACCACAGCGCCGTTGGTTGTGGCCGTCGTCGAGTTCCCGGGACCGGCAGGACACCCGTAAAAGTGTCATCGTCAAGGCTAGACTTTAGGTGCGCGCACGAATGCCGCGGCTTTTGGGCGTCCACCCTCCAAGTCCTTGAGCATGTGCTGTGATTGGCTGTAGAAGCGGCAACGGTAGCTGAGGGCCTCGGAATCTGCGAAACCTGTGCAACCGACGTCAGAGGTGGTCTTCACGGCCACGCCTCTTTTTTTTTTTTTTTCGGAGTCACCTGGCAATGACCTTTCATCAGGGGGAAGTCACTCTGCTCTCTCAAACCCTGGTTCTCGAAGAGGTAGTGCGTGAGAACTAAATGGACGTCTGCGAAGGGCCTCTGCTTCCAAGCGCTGGCCGTGATCCTACAGTCGCACGTTAAACGCGCATGTTGACTGGCGTAGCTTGCAAAGTGTCGTCTGACTTGTCCATTTAATGTCAAACTCCCGTTTCACCCACTGACACTGTGCAACTTCGGCCCCTACCACCGCACGGTTATACTGTGCACTCAGTTGTCGGATCGTTATCGTCGAGTTTCCTTGCTTGGCAATGACCTGAGCAACTACTGTTCTTCTGCTTAATAAGGCGAAAGCGGCTTATGGGACGAAAAATCCCATGTCCGGCGTTACGCAGTCTAGAGTTCGTCATCATCATAATCAGCGTATTTTTTTTTATGTCCACTGCAGGACGAAAACTCATACCTGCGATCTCGAATTACCCCTGTCTTGCGCTAGCTGATTCCAATTTCCACCTGCAAATTTCCTAATTTCATCACCCCGCCTAGTTTTCTGCCGCCGCCGACTGCTCTTTCCTTCTCTTGGCACCCATTCTGTGACTCTAATGGTCCACCAGTTATCTACCCTACGCAGTACGTAGCCTGCCCAGCTCTGTTTTTTTCTCTTAATGTCAACTAGAATATTGACTATCCCCGTTTTCTTTCTGATCCACACCGCTCTCTTCCTGTCTCTTAACGTTACGCCTAACATATTTCCTTCCATCGCTCATTGTGCGGTCCGTAACTTGTTCTGGAGCTTCTTTGTTAACTTACAAGTTTCTGCCCCATATGTTAGCACCGGTAGAATGCAATGATTGTACACTTTTCTTTTCAACGACCGTGGTAAGCTCCCAGTCAAGATTTGGGAATGCCTGCCGTATGCACTCCAACCCAATTATATTCTTCCGTAAGTTTCTCGTGATCATGGTCCCCTGTGAGTAGTTGACCTACATAAACATACTCCTGTACAGACTCTAGAGGCTGACTGGCAATCCTGAATTCTTGTTCCCTTGCCAGGCTATTGAACATTATTTTTGTCTTCTGCATATTAATCTTCAACCCCACTCTTACACTTTCTCGGTTAAAATCCTCAATCATTTGTTGCAATTCGTTACCATTGTTGCTGAACAGAACAATGTCATCTGCAAACCGAAGGTTACAGAGATATTCGCCGTAGATCCTCATTTCTAAGCCTTCCCAGTCTAATGGCTTGAATACTTCTTCAAAGCATGCAGTGAATAGCATTGGAGAGATTGTGTCTTCTTGCCTGACACTTTTCTTGATAGGTAACATTCTACTTTTCTTGTGGAGAACCAAGGTAGCTGTGGAGTCCTTTTAGATATTTGCCAAGATATTCACGTATGCCTGCTGTACTCCTTAATTACGCAATGCCTCTATGACTGCTGGTGTCTCTACTGAACCATAATCTATGAAAGCCATATAGCGAGGTTGATTGTACTCCGCAGATTTCTCGATTAGCCGATTGATGACATTCATGTGATTCATCGTAGAATATTCCTTCCTGAAGCCAGCCTGTTCTCTTGGTTGACTGAAGTCAAGTGTTGTGCTTATCATATTGGAATTAACTTCGTGAATATTTTATGCAATACTGAAAGCAGGCTAATGGGCCTACAATTCTTTAACGTCTCCCTTCTTATGGATTAGTACAATGTTGGCATTATTCCAGCTCTCTGGTACACTTGGAAGTCGTGAGGCATTGCGTCAAAAGGGCGGCTAGCTTTTGAGGCGTGATATGTCCTAGATCTTTGATTAAATCGACTGTTATTCCATCTTCTCCTGCTGCTTTTTCTCCGGGTCATGTCTTGCAAAGTCCTTCTAACTTCATCGCTAGTTATAGAAGGATCTTCTGTATCCTGTTCATCACTACTTGGAATCAAGGTAGTTTGACTGCTCTGGGTAGTGTACAAGTCAGTGCATAATTCTTTCTCTGTTTTTACTATACCATCGAAATTGCTGATGATATTAACTTGCTTATATTGCAGTGCATACATTTTGTCTTGTCCGATGCCAAGTTTTCTTCTCACTGATTTCTTTTACTTAAAATCCGATGGCGTCGTCCTCGTGACAGAACGATGGTACCAAAAATGGCCGACGGCCCAACGAGTAAAAACACGTCAAAAAATGCTCGGATTGACGTCGAATGTCTCAGGGAAGTTTCTGTAAACAAAGTAAGTTAGTCGCTTCGAAAAGAAAATTTGTTACATTTTCGTCGGAATCGAACCCAGGCGAGACGAGTACGCTTCTCGGACGCCACGGTGTCTTTTTTTTTTCTTTTTACTACCATTTCACCAACATAAACAAAATTATCAGATACACATGTACACATTCTAAATACACCAGCCACTAATCGGCCAGTGTATGTGGTTTAAGAAGGCTTCACAGAAGCCAATTGGTCTAGTACAGGTAGCCACTCTGGGGGTCCACTTTGTTCTCTGAACTCCCGTGTGTTTATCATACTCTCAACAAAATAGTGTCTTGCGGCGGCTTCTCGGTTCTGGCTGACTAAAGGTGTGTCTAGTGCGTGCGTCATTCGGCACGTGACGGCGTAGCCAATGGGAAGGAGGTGGCGCCACGTCATGAGTGTATAAAATGAGTGCGCTGTCTCCCGCCCGTCACTTGCTATTTTGATTTCATCGGTGCTATCTCTACTGGTATGGACTTTGAAGCGTCTACTTCAGCGGCAGCTGTGAAACGTGAAGATGATGATGAAGAAGTTGACATAATCACGACAGAACTTTAGTGCATGTAGAAAACATCAATTGAAAACATTTCACCAAAAGGATTATAATGTTTTCGTGTTCCCATACGTAAGCAATCTTAAGCGTTTCTGCCGACTTCTTTTTTTTCTGCGTCGGGATTCGAGCAGCCGGCGAGCGATCGACCGGCCACTGGTAGCCCTTTTGTCCCAGCTTACGCGAATACGTTGTAATCTGCGCTGTAAGGAATCTGAAAAACCAATCTTATCAGCGCCGCGGACAAGAATAATGCGGTTGGAACCAAACACCGCGGTCGGCGCAGGTCTAAAACTCGCACTTCCTGCGCGCCTATTTCCGAACGGGAAATGCGATGGTTCTGAAATGAATTCACGCCTAAGTCTTTGGCGATTGACAGTGCAAGAAACCTTAAGAGAACGGCGAAAATATTTGCTTCGTTTTACCAACTCTGAAAGGCCGCCGAAATGTTTTATTAGCAGGGCACTTGAAGTTCGAGTATAGGCCTGGAGAATGAATTGATTGCCGCGAGATGGTATAATGGGCTTGTGCCAACTTTATTGACTGTGTAGAATAATATGTTGCACATACGAAGCAATTGTGGAGATCGGTATTGCACGGCTTCTAAAACGCCAATGAATGCATTTTGGGGAGGGTCCCATATGGCTGCAGCACTTTCCAACATTGGGAGAACTAGTGTTTCGTATGACCATAGCTCAAGATGTGCCGGGGCTTGGTGACAGTATCGACGTGGGTGTCCTGTGCATGCTTAGCATTACCACGATACGTTACTCGTTATTTTGAAATCTGATCGATATGTTTATTTATTTTATTTAGAAATACTTCCAATCCCATAAGGGATTATTACAGGTAGGGCACAAGGTCAAACAATAAACATAATGAAGTCATAGTAGTAATGTAGAAAAATACAAAATACAAACACAAAATCTCAGTATAACAAACATCGTGAGTATTAACATCAAACTGAGAAGTATAAAGAGGGGTAATATGTATATCTATACAGTCCAGCAGTATTTTACAAAGGTGTTTACAACCTTACAAAGAAGGTTAGCAATTCACTAGTAACAACAGAGAAGAAGGTGTGCAACAGTTACATTTCATAACTGAGAATCTAGTAAGTAATTTTCAAGAAGTGACAAAAAATGTGTATTTGACAAGCTATTGGTGATATTGGAAGGTAAACCATTCCACTGTCTTATGGCTAGCGGAAAAAAAGAGTATTTAAAACAGTCAGTTTTAAAACGATATTCCTGTAGGGTGTACGAATGCTTAAGCCTTGTTATTCTAGTGTTTGCGATGGTAACGTACTTGGAGCTGTTAACATTTAACTTGTTATGTATTATCTGGTGCAGTAATTTCAATCGAGCGAGTGTCGCTCGGTTTTGGATTGTGAGTATTCCGGCAGTTTTTAGCAGAGCACTTGGAGAATCTGTAAGTCGATATTTATTGAAGATGAATCTAATTGCTTTTCTTTGTACTCCCTCTAGCATATTAATTAATTTGTTAGTCGATGGAAACCAAGCTAAGTTAGCGTATTATAAGGTTGACCTGATAAGTGCGTTATAAGCTAGTAATTTAGTTTCTCGTGGGGCTTGACGTAGACGCCGCTTAAGAAAGAAAAGTCGGCTTAGGGCCGTTGAAGTAATTTTATTAACATGGGACATCCATCTAAGGTCAGACGTTAGTGTTACACCGAGATACTTGTGCTCTGCTGTTAAGGGGGCGTCGTTTATGGAGTAAGGGAACTCCTGTACATGGTGTTTTCTTGTTATTCGCAAAAGAACTGATTTTTTAGCATTAAGTGTCATTTGCCACTTTGTACACCACGCATAGACTGATTTTAGAGCATTGTTTAGGATTACATGGTCATCTGGTGAAGTAATTTCTTTATACAGTATACAGTCATCAGCAAAGAGTCTTATGTTGACCAGAATGTCAGAGGGCAAGTCGTTAATATAAACTAGAAATAATGCAGGTGCTAATACGGTGCCTTGGGGCACACCAGAGGTAACCTGAGTTAGTTTAGAATTTGTATTGTTAATCTGTACGAATTGTGACCGGTTAGTTAAGTAGTCCTTTATCCAATCGCTAATGGGACCCTTTCCGAAAGTGTGCTCAAATTTTAACATTAGTTTCTGATGTGAAACGCGATCGAATGCTTTTGAAAAATCGAGGAAGATAAGGTCTGTTTGGTTGTCTATGCCTCTGGAGACATCATGTATTAATTCGACTAGTTGAGTGACTGTGGATGAACCCTGACGGAAACCATGCTGAACCGGAGTTAAAATGTGGTTTTGATCGAGGTAAGCGTTTATGTGTTTAAGGATGATGTGCTCAAGTAGTTTACACACGGTACTTGTGAGAGAGATTGGCCGAAAGTTAGAGGGCTCATTTTTATTCCCTGACTTGTGTACAGGGATAATTTTAGAGGTTTTACAGTCATTTGGTAGATTGCCTGTGGATAAAGACTTCTCATAGATTAGGGTTAAATAGTGAGATACTAGCTCAGCATACCTTTTAAGAAAAGCATTTGGAATTTTGTCTGGTCCTGGGCTTTTCTTATTGTCTAATTTCAGTAATAGGTTTAGAGACGTGCTCTAATTTCTTTTCCTTTAAAAAATTGGTTGAAAGAAGCGGAAAGGGTAGAAAGGGGGAAAACTTAAATTTGCTTCCATTCAGTGTCATTAGCCATTTGTTACAGCAGTGAGATATATACCATTAGGATGAGATTGAAGAACAGAAAAATCACCGCCCAAGCACTCCGTACAGATAGTTAATCAGCGAATCCGGCCCCGGTGTTTATCACTGGTTAATCATGACGGTACATTAAAGTATTTCTCAATTATTGGTTACGTCTTTGTGTTTCTTAATGAGGTGACACACACATTCAGCTGCGACGACGTCACTGCGTCGGTATGCCCGCCGTTGTGGCATTGCCGCTCGCGATTCTTCAAAATTAAATTGCTTCAAAATTAAATGTGTCCGTCACGTGAGACAATGCCCCCTTAAGAAATGGCTCGTACCCTCGAGGCCTCTCCATTACAACGACAGAAGTGAACGGTGGAATGATGAGTGGCAACGGAGCCAGCTATGGCACGAGTGCGTTCTGCGCCAACATAGAGTTTCTCACTATAACACCTAGAGGGTAAACTGGCGCCACCGTTTATGCGAGTTTCTTAAAGGGCTGCCGTGCCCTCATGGGAATGACGGGATATGTGTCTGCGAGGCTTGTGTTCGCTGGTGTTGTACGAGGCTTCGTCTAAAACGTGGATATGGCTACACAAATAACGCGTTCTTAAAATAAAATCTACATAAAAGGATTTCATTCCCCCATATTGCATCTCTCAATAAAGTTTACTCACCTACAATGCAGCATCAAGCGAAGAAAAGCAAGAGCAGACGACAAGTTGTTCCAAAGCGAGCGAGAATCTTGTCGTCTGCCCTCCAACTTTAGCGGCCAGCTGATACTTTTTACGTTTCATATAATTGTGCACCCAATAGTAAGTCCTCAAAATTAAACAAAACATGTTTTTGTGTAATAATAAAGCTAAAGCAGTTCTTTACGTACTGTTTTAGCAGGAAATGAATCATTGTGACAGACGGAACGGTGCTAGCCGGGCGCGTCTTCAAGGCGTTCGGGCTCTCCAAGAACGATGCCAATCCGAATCCACAATATACCTGTATTTCCTTGCATACCACGACGCAGCAGCGCCACATTTCCCTCTAGGTTTTATAGTGTGAAACTCTATGGGCGCCAACGAGCCACCTGTGGAAGACGACGACGCTCGAGCCATTGCTGATGATGATAGTGTCTGCGCACATCGGATGGACGGATTTTGGTTTCGCCTAGCCGTGTAAAATCGTTTGTACCGGTTATTGGCTTCGTTCATCTGACAGTTGTAGTCAAGTTTCTCAAATACTTCCAACCTGTGCGTGTGATGAGTGTATTGCCAGTATTGACGTTTCTTCGATCAACTGACGGTCCTCCGGAGCAACTGTGGGTCGAAAGTGGTTTTGTTTCGCAAGTGCACCTTGTAGCCGTCACGTGAATCCGTAGACGTATGCTTTCTCCAAATCCGCGTGTCTTTCTTCTTCCACGTCCATTGTCTTAGAGCGCGGTGTCCACACAACCCGCTGTTCCAGTTCCGAAACGGCTGCCCTCTCCACCCCCGTGAAATGATTAAAGTGGGGGCGGCGGCCCTTTGCATTTGCTTTTATGGGCTCCCGGCAAGCACGCCTTATTCACACCGCCATTCACTGGCGCACTCCAATCAGCCGCCGCTTGCGCTGCTTGTCTCTTCTGGATCTGCGGCGAGGCCAGCTGAAAGAAAAGAAGGCCAAGATTTACAACTGCAGAGACACAAAAGAAGCGGTTCCGTAATTAATTTTTACAGCCGCCTCCGTGGAGCTACGCAGGAAGCTCTCAGTCACGTTCCTTCATCGGGCGCGCTCCTATCGGAGGATTCGTGGTTGCACTCGTCTGGCCTGCTGGTGCCCGTCACATTATGTGCGCGTTTTCTATCTCTTCAACTCGTACTGAGAAGTTTCTTCTTTTTTTTTTTTTTTTTTTTTTGGGGGGGGGGGGGGGGTTTGCATTTTTAAACGTGGCTCACTTGAATTCGTGGTCTTTTTCCATTTTGGTCGTCGTGCTTCATCCCTTTCTTGTGGCAGAACGGCGCTGTGCACGCTTTTGTCGCTACCATTTTAAACATTCGCTTTATTTCTTTTTTCTTCTCTGTTTTACGTGTCATTTGCGCAAGGCATGCGCCTGCAGTCTTTTTGGCAACCTTATACTTCCTTCTGCAGTCCTCATTATCCATGTCACCGCTTGGTAGTGCAAAGGACAATGTATGCGCTGAAAATGTTCGTATTTGAAAGCAATGATGAAAAAAACGGTGGCGACATTTCCAGAGAGAGGAGAGCTGGTGTCACAAAAAAAAAAAAAAGCGACGGCATTAGGGCCGCCTCGTGAGGGCGTCCAATGACGGAGCGTTGTCTTTCTATGTCTGTACGTATTCTGTGAAGAATTTATAAATAAAATGCTGTCTTGGTCAAGACTAGATAATTATAAGAACGTGTGAGAGCGTCTTTGTAGCTTCATACCAATGCCTTGGTGACAGTCCAAAGTAGGCGTTGGCGTAGCTCCAAACATAACGCCCGTATTGGCCAAACGCGCCGATGTTTGAATGATCGGCTCAGAGAGCATGCGTACGCATGAAAGTGTCTGTACCCAGCCCAGCATTGCAAAGAATGCGGCTGCAAACCTCTCTTTGAAGATTGCACAATACTAGCTAGATGTACAGAACAAAGAGCACGTGAGATTTGGGGAGCGTTTTGCATTCAATCGCACGGAAACTCCTGCGTACCCTCTGTTTCTCTGCATAGCTGCGAGATTAACTACTTGTTAAAAACATGATAACCTGCCATGACGACGCGTGTGATGTGATGATTTCATTCCCTTCCCGGCGCAGAAACCGTGTTTTTCTGGCCTTCTGCGCACAACCTGTGCATTGTATATATTGTTTTCCCAGCAGTAAACCAGTGGTTGTTCTGTCTACTCACTTCGTCCCGTCCTTGTTCCCGTCCTACTGATGCCAGCCCAGACCAGCACACTCGTTCGCCACGGAGTGTTGGTCTCGTATGTTAGCGTGGCTGCGTTTTCTGCGCTCCCGGCGCGCTCGGTATCGATATTGTCCGGACTGAGCGTTGAAATGTATAGCTCAAATAATGATATGTAACCTCGCCAGTGGTGCTGATTTAAGGCGCTATGTTGTTCATTGCGTTGGCCGTGATGAAGAACCTGAGAAACTTCTGCAGGAACTATCATGTCCCACGCACAAGGTCGTGGCCGCTCGCTACCTGGGCCCTGGTCGGGCGTGTCTAATCACTCTTCAAGGTCCTCGCTCCCTAGCTACCAGAATGTATCTTGTATTACGGCTGCGCTCTGCGCCGCCGTCTGTTGAAACCCTCCGTAGTTTGATGCTACTCTTGCCTCAAAGAGGGACACACAAAATCATCATGTGTCCGCCCCACCCAAGGACGGCAACATGGAACCTGAAAGCGTCAGCGTCGTTCCGATGCGGCCTATTCCAAACAAACGCTCATCACATCACTTCTGCGTTGTGCTTTTACCAAGCTAGAAGCCACTAAGAAAGCTTGCCAGCTCCGTTCTCGGCGACCAACTGGCGCTCCTGAATATCCATCGATAAACCCTGGCTACAACTGGTACACCCTTTTGAGCTCCCTATAAGAGGACGCTAGCCAGGTGACAGCAGCAACTACAACGACACGTGATTCTGCCACACCTGCATATATAGCGCAGCGCTTCGCTTATTCAGTTCGCTACCCCAACGCGCATCACAATTGATAGAAAACACGGCGCTTTCCTTGGCGAACGAAGATTGCGACATGGACCACGTTTGTAAAGGAAATCCATTGTCTCAAGCAAGGAAGTGCTCAAGCGTGACAGAACGCTGTCTTCACAATCGTCACCGACGTCCGTTTCTGTCCCTACCGCTAAGCCGGTATCCATGTCTCTGTCACCGCATGAACGTTTGCGCTTCGTTGCGCAACAACTCCAGCATCTGACCTCGATTCTAGTGGCTAACCTCAATTTGGGATGGCTCCTACGTCTTCAAGAACACCGGAAGGCAGTTTGCAGTGGAACTGTCGCTCCATCTCTGCGCTAGCTAGCGTCTCAGATATGGGAAGCTGTGTGCTGCGGCTCTGTTGCTTCAAGAAACCAATGGCCTGCCATCAATTTCAGGGTTTGTGGCATACTCGTCGCCTTCAGTTTTCTGATCGTAGGAATGTTAGGCCTAATGTCCCTCGAGGAAAGGCTGCAATTTAACTTACGTACGGTATTCGTCAGACCCTCGTGGACCTTTCACGGTGGTGCACTTTACGGCAAGAAGTCGTGGCCGTATTAGTTAGTCTCCAACGCACGGGCGTTATCACCGTTTCGTACTACGGCAGTCCCTTCAGCGGTCGTATGGCACGGTTGTGTCTCGACTGGCTGGCGCATCTACAACAGCTGCATCCTGGATGCCCCATTATGGTAGCAGCGTATTTTAACGCGTCCCACACAACTGCAGTGCTCACACCAGTCCTTTTTCGACATCGCCCTCTTGGAAGTTAACGACGATGAATCACGCCCGATACATCACGTATGCAGATGACATGTCACTCTTTGGTCCCTTGATCCTGAAATCTGCCGTCAAGAACAAGCGCTTCAAGAGGCCCTAGACGTGACTGAAAATTGTGCTCAGATAGGGCTTGAAATCTCCAAGGACTAGACAGCGTACGTATCGGTAGCGGACAAGCATGGGCGCCGTCTACTTCCTCTCCGGCCTCTTCAGATAATTTTGGATCAGCAGCCACTACATGAGGCTTGAATCTGTCGTGTGCTTGGCCTTGAAATTGTTGTCTCCGGATGTGCGGGACAATAGTTCAAGGGCGCAAAGCAACAGGCCGCAGAAGTGATACACTTTGATACGTCGGACTGCGAAGAAATCTCGCGGAGCGAGCACTGACACGGCTCCTTGCCCGTTCTGTACTGCAGCCACGACTCGGCTACCGGGCCCAATTTCATCATCTCGCGAAGACAGAATGGGCTCGCCTTGAGGCCATTTATCACGAAGCCATGCGGGTCATAACGGGACTGCCACGTCTCACTTCGGTGCCAACCCTACAGGCCGAATGCCAACTCAACACTATCCACGAGCTGGTGCACCAACGTCGATGTGCGTGTGCCCTTAAGCTATCAACGTTTTGCTCGACCGCTATTTTGGCCCGGTACATGGGACATGAAACACACAATCCAGCTCCATACGTCACCCGATGTGGCCCCGTGGAATAGCGTACAACTAAATGACAATAATCGTATTGACCGTGGCTTCCTTTTGCTCGGGCTGCTCGATATTCTCGGCTCGTCAATCGCACGCAGTCGACGCAAGCTATGCACGATATACGTAGAGGAACTCGGTCCACTTCATTCTCAGATAGCATTCACCGCCTTGCAGCCTCTACAACTGTCGAGATACGCGTCCAGCGGGTGCCTCGTCGAAGCAGATAATTGGCAGCTCAGCCGCACTAACTTCCACATTTGCCTCAACACGCCAACTGCTCTGTGAAAAAAGAAAACCTCCGGCGTACGGCGCGGCAGCCCCGCGCGGGTCAGGCCTTCCCGGTGGGTTAACTCGCCGAGAGGAGGTTGCGTTACGGAAGCTGCGTTTGGGCGGCGCTCAGCTCGTCTGTGATCGCTCTCTGGCCACAACAGTATACCGCAGTACCTATGGTACTTCATGTCCGTTTTGTCACGCCGCAATCCGGAATGTGATAGTGACTTTACTTAAGTCGTCTTCGCCACCTTCGGGCACCAGGCCTTTGGCCTGGCCGCCCATCCGACCTTGAACGTTGGATTAGTGGTTCATTTCATCGTTCGCTTCAAGACTTTTTGCGTGAATCGAATTCGTTCATGTACTTTTCACATGCCTTTCGATTGTACCTCAAGGTAAACTTTCACATTTAAAAAAAAGAAAATAATGCAAATTACGACCGATTCTCTAAATTCTTAAATGGCGATGCAATAAAATTTGACTGACTCAAAGTTGCCAATGTAAACGACAGTTCTAATAAAAAGTTAAATGACATAATTCAAATGGCACTTAGTTATCCCTATGTGGATGAATGCGAAGGCATTGCGACCACAGCGCGATGCTTAGACGTTATGGCACAACGTAAGGTCGAAAGTTCGTAGCCTTTTCGGACATCGTGGTCGCGCCGACAACTACGCCGTATTTTCCGCCTCATGGGCCATATAGTGTTTCCGAATTAAAATAAAGGTTTCGCGGCAAAGTCCACCTCAGCTTAAAACTCACCCGCAAGAACGCCACGCTCGCTATTCTATAGTAGCCGTCTTATTTGACAATATGCGTGGCTTTGAAGAACCTTGTAAGACTGAGGCCGCAGGAGCATCGCGTCGACCGCGCGCCCTTGTAGCGGCGCTCCTCAAGCCTTCATCTCACCTCAACCTCCGATTATATTTGACAACCTCACTCAAGCTCAGGCTGGGGTGCATTTAAGAGGTCAACTTTCAGCGGCCGCCATAGACCTCGCCTCGACCTCACCTTGCTGAGGTTCAACATCATTTGTTGAGCTCGTGGTCGGCTATTAATGCCCACCGTGTTACTCGTGCATAAGTGAACACGTTGTAGCGAAGAGCCGTGTCTCCTTTTGACTGTCGCCGCTGCGCTTCTCCGAACTCTAATAAAGCCCTTTACAACGTTAACATGTGACGATGCCTTTGATACAGTTGGCTCAGGTATGACACAGCAAATTAAATACGGATAATACGTCACGAAAACATTTGTTCACTACGATATTCCAGCTGCGAAACTTGTTATCTGTGTGGGTGTCATATGGCACGTAAAATATTCGTTTCGTGTGCAACCGATGATGGTGATGCGAACGGCATTCCGGTGACGTTAGCTGGGGGAACGGCATTTCTCATCTGGAACGCTCTACGTAAATAATTTAAAAATTTATTAGTGTAATTGTTACTTATTCAATTAGACATTTCGATTCGTTCGTAGAAGCTGAAGGACCCTGGTAGAAGTAATGGCCGCATTGTCGAGTAATCTAGCTCAAGTGGTACAATTGTGCTGTCTGCTACATACAATTATAAAATTTTTCGTGCAGTTAAAATAAAAAAACTACTTAGCGTCAGCGCAGCTTACGATCCAAAGGATCAATTTAAAAAATATATCACCAGCCCTTCTCGTGTCGAGAAAAAAGGGGTAAGCGAAGCTTGTCGTGTGTGTATCTGACCTTCGTGGTGATTTTCTTTCTCTGTCGCTTTCTTTCTCTCTCTCTCTATTTATCTTTCTTTCTCTTTCTCTCTCTTTCTCTGTTTCTTTCTCTTTCTCTCTTTCTTTCTCTCACTCTCTCTCTCTCTTTTTTGTCGCTGGTATGTGCCATTGAGCTTGGGCCCTTTCTGTACTATCGCCAGGATCGGCCCATTTTTCAGCGTGACACCACCACCGCCGACACTTGTGAGCCTATAAAGCTTCGCTTAAAAAGCCCGCATATCTCACGTCCTGTGGGAATCGATGTTATGCAAAGCAGTGTGTGGGGAGCCTACCAAGTTTAACGAAACGACCATGAGAGCATCAAGACGTAGGCGGCTGTTTCATGACCTACATGACACATATGTCATGATATTCATGTCATGACATATCATTTATGTTCGTCATACACTCTTGTCATCATACTATGTCAATTTTGGTACCGACCAAGTTAACGAAACGCCCATGAGAGCACCAAGACGTAGATAGATAGATAGATAGATAGATAGATAGATAGATAGATAGATAGATAGATAGATAGATAGATAGATAGATAGATAGATAGATAGATAGATAGATAGATAGATAGATAGATAGATAGATAGATAGATAGATAGATAGATAGATAGATAGATAGATAGATAGATAGATAGATAGATAGATAGATAGATAGATAGATAGATAGATAGATAGATAGATAGATAGATAGATAGATAGATAGATAGATAGATAGATAGATAGATAGATAGATAGATAGATAGATAGATAGATAGATAGATAGATAGATACTCTCAAAGTGGGAAATGTTCGCGGAGAAATGCTTCGTATTAAAAAAAACACGTCGACATAGGCGCAGTCTAGTTTAACGGAAAGTGTATATTTTTTCCATGATTAAAACTTTCTAATTGGTACATAGCTCTAATTGGTACATAGTTCAAGCTTAAGATAATTGCTATCGCAATGTAAAGTGTTGCAGTGCCTTTTCTATGCGTCCCAACTGCCACAGATCAGAGTCCTAGGACTCATCATCGAATCCAAGGTCACTAATAGGAGAAACCGTCAGGAGGCTAGTAACCAAAGTCACCAACGCAATAAGGCTAATCAAGAGAGTCACAAACAAACAACAAACACCAGGGAATGAAGGCGGCTACCGCCGTCAGACTTATCTATTCATTCGGCATAAGTCATGCCATATACGCGGCGGAATACCTCAATTAGTTTTTTTTATTATATAGTATTTAGGAGATACCGCCTTTAATTGGCGCTGGCTACTCCTTTTCACATAGAGATGTGGGAAAGAAATAATTAACCTACACTCATTAAAACTAGAAGTCGACTCCAAATTACAATAACAAAGTCTAGTCACATAAGTACACTAATGTCACACTAATACTGAAAGTCAACTCAGAAACGCACCAACACAAAGTTCAGTCACATAGGCGCACTAAAGTAAACACAAAATCCAGTCACAGAAGTACCCTAATGCCAGACTAAAACAATGTCAACTCGGGAACCCAGCTCCTTAAAGTTCAGTCACATAGGTGTGCTAAAGTAACACAATGTTCGGTCACGTAACTGTACTAAAATCAGCACACGTAAGAAAGCACGGATTAGATTCAAATGAAGGTACATGAACCCAGGTGTTGAATTGACCAAAATCAGGTAAAATAAAAAATCCTGTAGAGCGAGCTTATCACCGATAAACACTCTTTTCAATGATTCCCGTGAATATTTCTCGCTTCTAGAAATCTTTGGAGAGCCATTAACGCTCGTCTTTGCAACGAATAGGTTGGCCAAGGACCTAAGATATTCCTGAGGCTGATGCCACTAAATCACGTGCTAAACGTTGTCTGTGTGTGTCGTGTCGCAGACATTCTAACAGAAGATGCTGTACATCCTCATCCACATGGCCACAAGTAAATTCCGGACAATCAGCTCTTGAATTTTTTTGTAGAAAATGTTTTCTGTACGCAGTACCGAGCCGCAGTCGGTGAATGAGTGCCTCAATAGCTCTGGTTGTATCCGATGTGGACGGGATTTTGAATTGAAGCTTAGGGTCAGTGTGAAATAACTCTGAAGATTTCGAGTTCTGATCGAACCATGTCGCTTTACAAGCACGGACTGAGATCTGTCTTAGTATGTGCGGCAAATCGTCTTGCCTTAGAGGGAGACCATACGTACCGTTATTAATATGCGTTTGTCCAGCTGCCTTGTCTGCTGCAACATTTCCATGGATATTGCAGTGGCCAGGCATCCATTGGAACAATGCTGTGCAATTTTTTTCACTTGCCTTTGTGAGTTCCTTTAGTGTCTCATAAGCTATCGCCATATTTTGAGAATTGCTGATGCCACCATGAAGTGATGACAAAGCTGCCTGCGAGTCAGGAAGGTGACCCATTGGTTCCCTTTTTGCACTGAATTTATGTATCGTAACAAAGACAATATTGCAAAAACTCTGCTGTAGTTGATGACGTCGTACGAGACAGTTTTAAACGTTGGTATTCGGTTACATTCTAGAATGACAAAGTCAGCTGTGGAAGAATGTGTTTGACAAGAACCATCGGTATACGCTTGAATATAGCCAGTGTACCGAAAGTATATCTGGTATAACGCTAGGTGTTGGGCTGCTAGGACAAACATGTCTCGTTTGCGAATAATTCCGTCAACGGAAAGATCAATTTTTGGTCCGACAAGTCGCCATGAAGGGTAGGGATCCAAAATTTGTGATGCGGTAGTAGATTTTTGTGCCCCTGAATCCCAGTATTGATGTTCACACTGTCTCTCTCAATATGTAATTGCTAGTGGGTGCCTTTTGTGCTGCACTGAAACTCGAAAGTCGTGTCGACAGGTTTCAACCGTCCTCATAATAGGGAATGGAGGATGACGTGCCTCTGCAATTACTAAGGAACTTGAGGTTGCTCAAGGAACGCCTACGGCTCCTAGCTATTAATCGTTGAAGTCGCTCTTCAGATCAACGGAAGATTCCATGCAGAACAGGTGAAGAATAAGCTATCTTTTGCTTTATAAGTGCATTGTGTATTTTCAATAGCGATTAAACTGACCCTCCCCATGTCGTGCCTGCTGCGCGGCGAACATTTATTGTTTTGTTTAATCATTCTTCGAGTGCTTTAATGAGAGAATTCCAAGAAAGTTGTATTGTTTTACAAAGTCTAAACGTTGTCCCTCAAGGCACAGCTGAAAATCTTTTAGATATCCTCTGGTGAAGGGTAGCGCAGCAGTCCTACTGTAAGACAGCTCTATTCCTCTTTCCTTTGATAATTTCTCCACAATGTTTAGGCATTCCTATAAAGTTGATTGAACATGGCTGGCACATGAAGCAGAGGCCCAAATACAAACATCATCCGCAAATATATAGTAGTGTAGTGCAGGTGGAAGTCTCCGCGGTAAATCCGGCATCACACAGTTAAAGAGAAACGGGCTTAAGACACTGCCTTGTCGGACTCCTTGAATAAGATGATGAGAGGAACTTTTCCCTTCGCTTATTTGAATAAATATTTATCTGCCATTCAAGAAGTTGGATATCCACCGTAGCGCCCTTCCAGAGACTCCCAGCAAGCAGACCACACAATGTATGAGCGTAGCTGACTGTGTCGAAGGCTCGCCTAACTTCTACAAAAAAAAAAATAAACGCTATTGTGACACTTCCCCTTGCTCAGTTCATGTTCAAGATAGGTAACGATACCCAAAATTATATCCATGGTGCATCGCCTGCCTTCGAAATCCTGTTATGTGATCGGGAAGTACTTCTGTATGCTCACACCACCATTGCAGCCTAGTGTCAATCCTTTTCTCCGTGACCTTGCATAAACAACTCGTCAGGCTCACAGGACCAAAAAGGCTCAAGAGAGAGGAGTTTTTCCAGGCTTCAATATAGGTATCACACGTGCTGCTTTCCAAGAGGCAGGGACATACTCCTTTTTCCACAAGTCATTCAGTAATTCCAAAAGTTCCAATCGACCATTAGGTCCCATGTTTTGCAACATACTGTATGTAATGGAATCTGAACTTGCAGCAGTTTTTGTCTTACAATACGAAAGTGCACTTTTTTGCTCAATCATAGAGAATTCGTAGTCTAATTGTACATGCTGCGACTGAAAACACGCAGAACTTTTTGTTTTGCCATTTCAATTGAATATTGAAATTCAGCACAAGTAATAGAAACGCTTGTTCTAGTTATGCAGAATTCTTCAGCAGTCACTAATTCTGAAGTATCCTTGGCTATTGCGAGAGCACGAAATGGTTGTATTTGAACAACAGGGCCGCTTAATGCACGAATAGTCATCCATACTCGAGGAACGCGTCAGGGGAGACAACGTATTGCAATATTCACGCCATATTTTTTTTTCCTAATTTTTGTAGTCTTCGCATGACTCAGTGGACTTGCTGCGAATTTCCATACGCTTCTATATTTGCACTGTGGTGGTGAGCTCTTCCTGCTCTTCTTCTTAAAGATCTCAAATGTTGACATTCTCCATCAACCGATGTGGACTTGTTGCATATATGACGCCGATTGATGACGCCCCCATAGCGCGAGCCTTGTGCACGCAATAAAGAGATGTAGGGCTGTGGCGGGCCCTCAGAGCTTCACCACCAACAAGTATGGTCGTGCCTCTCAATTCTACATGCTGAGATTGCTCATCAGGAATGGGCACTTGTTTCGTACACATTTTCATTGGTTCTTGTATCACTGATGTGAGTTTCTCTGCGTCAGTTTCACAATCCACTCGACTGGACAAGTGTTGACGAAAGAGCTGCCAGTTTGTTATATCTTTCTTTCGCAGTACTTTTTAATCGTGGATGTAAGAATTGGGAAGTGATCAATTGCGCGTGTTTCTGCGTCTGTTGTTCACCCGGCATCGGATCATTAGAGCACAGCGTTACGTCTATGCAACTGACATAGCGATATCCACGCATAAATGTCACAGATACATCATTCAATACTGACAGGTTGCATGTTTCCGCGGCGCATTGAATGATATTCCTACGGGCGCCACAGTGTTTACTCCCCCATGTTACGTTGTGTGCGTTAAAGTCCCCACATTCGATAATATTTTATCTTCTGATGCTAAAAATATTTACCAAATCATCAGTCGTAAATGTCTGAATGCTTGCAGGTATATGCTTACGATTGTTACACATATTTTAGCGAGATATACTTTGCCGGCTAGATATTCAGGAAAATCCGATCTGCTTGATTGAATAAGGTGAGAGGGCAAATCATTTTGAACACAGATAAGAACACAGATCGAGCCGCACACGATTGGTCAATTTGATCGTCACGGTTCAAATTGACCAATCGTGTGCGGCTCACGGTTCAAATTGACCAATCGTGTGCGGCTCGATGGAACGGACCGCCTCCGTTCTATTTTGGAACGCGTACAAGATCGCACCCTTGGTCTACTGTTTCCGGCTGGACGAGACGATCCACGTATATTTGATATATATTGTGGGGATGCGCGGCTCTCACGCGTCTCCTGTGATCCGGCTTCACCGCGTGGCAGGGTGCCGGAGGCGGTCGTAGTGGTTGCGGCGCGTTGCGAGAGATGGCGCGAGTGTCGCGATGCTAGCGCCACCGAACGGCGGGGTGACTTGGGAGAAAAAGGTCGAAGGCGCTCTCTCTTTGGGTTGGGATCGGCGGCCAACACGCACGAACGCTTCGCGCGTGCGCCGGCCCGCTTCGCGCGAGCGTCGCGCGAGGCTAAGAGCAGGACACCGGTATGGATGAACACGGATCGTTCGAGCGCGCCACCGTTCGCGTGACTGTACACGTGAACGACCAGGCGATGGTGTCATAGCATGGGGCGAACGTATTCGCTCGCTGTTGGGTCGCGGTGAGTCGGACTTCCTTGATTTGTCGCGTGCCCGTGTGAATGTTCTATAGGTTGTAATTCGGCTAGTGTGCATTAGTGTATGAAAGGTGCAATAAATGCCCTTTTGATTGTTTGCACTACTGTGTTGTCGTTCCTTTGTCCCAAGAGCATGTGTGAGACCCCACATCTGGCGCCCAACCTGGGGCGATGCGTATGCCGAATTCCTCTCCCTTGCACTACTTTAGTGTTTGTCGAGTGCGTTGAATCTACGCAGCGTGAGCGGAGTCACCCCTGGTTTGCTGGGGTGACTCCTGGTTGACTCCTGGGGTGACTCCTGACTCCTGGTTTGCGCTGACGATGTGACCTGCACATCGTCAGCGCTGCTGCCCCGGACTACAATCGAGCTACCCCAGGCGATGCAGATGCCTGTGGCCAGTTCGGCGCAGTGATTTCGGCGGCCGCCTGTGTCCGGCTCGCTACCCTCGGCGGCTGGGAAAAGAGCCGGCAGTCACCAGCGGCTCTCGCCGGCAGGGCGCGTCGGCGCGAGCGACGCTTGCTCGTGCCGACTTCTGCGTCGCCGTTTCCGGAGTCCTGTGCTGGAGTCGTGCCATCGAATCTGCGGAGCTGGTGCTGTGACCAACGGACGCCAGCGGTGAACCCCAGAGAGAATGTCGGCTCGCATGCTGCGGATAACGTGTGGACATTTCCTCGGCGGCGCCACTGTCGCATGTACTAACTTTTGTTCGTGACGCGCGCGTTGATAGACCTTGTGACATGTTTCGCCGGGGTATGTATAGTGATTTAAGGTTGGGGGGATGTGGGGATGCGCGACTCTCACACGTCTCCTGTGGTCCGGCTTCACCGCTTGGCAGGGTGCCGGAGGCGGTCGTAGTGGTTGCGGCGCGTTGCGAGAGATAGCGCGAGTGTCGCGATGCTAGCGCCACCGAACGGCGGGGTGACTTGGGAGAAAAAGGTCGAAGGCGCTCTCTCTTTGGGTTGAGATCGGCGGCCAACACGCACGAACGCTTCGCGCGTGCGCCGGCCCGCCTCGCGCGACCGTCGCGCGAGGCTATGAGCAGGACACCGGTATGGACGAACACGGATCGTTCGAGCGCGCCACCGTTCGCGTGACCGTACACGTGAACGACTAGGCGATGGTGTCACAGCATAGGGCGAACATATTCGCTCGCTATCGGGTCGCGGTGAGTCGGACTTCCTTGATTTGTCGCGCGTCCATGTGAATGTTCTATTGGTTGTAATTCGGCTAGTGTGCATTAGTGTATGAAAGGTGCAATAAATGCCCTTTTGATTGTTTGCACTACTGTGTTGTCGTTCCTTTGTCCCAAGAGCATGTGTGAGACCCCACAATATATATATATATATATATATATATATATATATATATATATATATTATGTAATTAGATATACCAAAGGCATCACGTACACCAGCCTCTTGTATGCACAGTACAGGGAAGCTATATTGTGCAAATAACTTGCTAAAATCAGCAGATTTGGATCGAAGGCTATTAGCGTTCCACTGAAATATGACGACATTTTCGAAACGGCTTTTCAGGATTGCCATCCGGTAGCACTGATGTGGATAGCTGACTCATTAATGGCACCATAGACAACAGTGTCTTTACTTCTGGAAGCTTGTTCGCCGAAGTTATACATATAATATAGAGCTGTGACAAGTGCTCGAACTGCAGCAAACAGCATGGGTTGAATCATCTGTCCAACACTGAGTGACGCGGTGTTTTCCTGGAATGTCGATCTTCCGGCCACCGGCCACCATTTGCAGTGATCGCTGAGGAGTGTTCTGGGAGGATCGCTGAGGTTGACCTAGGTTAGGTCGCTGATATTGTTGTGATGTGTGGTCTTCAGTGGCCGTAACCTAATGATGACTTCGCTGTATCTGGGACCCTTTCCCAGTTTGTTGCTTTAATACCGACGCATATGATGGTTCTTTTAATTTTTGTTCAGTTGCTGTTAACTGGCGATTTTTCGCAGGGCTTACTGCATCAAGATTCGGAAGAGGCTCCTTGTGTCGTGGTTGCTTCCCATGAATTAATTCATGTTTGCGTAGCTGGATGTGGCCTTGTTTTTTGGACATCCTGAGAAGTAAGCTGTCTGGTTACCTGCACAATTTGCACATTTAGGCTGTCGCAGACTTGCATTCAGCGTGCTCATGGTTCAAGGAGTAGATTTTACATCGACGTGATCCGCGATAGTTTTTTCCAGGTGTCCAAACCTCTGACAGTTATAACACCTCAAGGCAGGACCAACGTACTCTTCCACGGGGGGCTGGTGAGCCCCAAGTGAATTCTCTGAGCCATTGGTTTGTCATTTAAGTGAAGGATTACACTATACAATGAGCGGGATTCAACTGTATCATCCTCCACACGGTAGTATCTTGCTTGGCGGCGGACTGATATTACTCCAAAATCTTTCAAAAATTCGAGCAGTTGTCCTTCACTGTATTGAAGTGGCACGTGACGAATCTTTTCGACATTTCGAGTGTACGAAGCCGGTATGTAGGGCTTAACTCTTAGTCTTACTACTTCTTGCAATAAAAGCAGGTTTTTCGCTGATGCCACTGAGGTAACAGTCACTGAGAAACTGCCGTCTCTGTTAACTCAACTTTTTCCTTTGCCACCGAGACAATTTCTGAGGCAGCATCATTTGGATTAACTTGCCAAAAAGTGTGTCCTTCTTCTGACGGTCGGAACACCGCCAGGATTCCTTCACTTTTTTTTCTCTCTTTTTGTAAGTCACAGATGTGAAAAGTGCTTCATCACACTCAATGTGTTCATAATCGCTTAGGTGATAGTTCGAAGTATTGTCGTTCTCCTGATTGTGAGTTTCCTCAAGACGAGGCCTCTTGCTGTCACTTTCGCTGGGCTCCACCATTGTCACCGGAGACGGGCCATCAGCACCCAAGGACTAGCCGTGCCGTCTTGATGATGTCATTCGCATGATGTGTGTTGGCAGAATTTTGGACGCGTTCCTGCGTTGCACTCGTGTGCCTCAAAACACGCTGGCGGTCATAGGGCTCGTGGCGCCGTTCTCGGCAGCCTACCGCCGTAGCGGTTGGAGGCACTCCGACGGAGAAGGCAGTGAAGGCTTCGTACCTGCTTTCAATGGGCTCGTAGGTCACTACACTTCTTCTCACTGAATTCCTGAGTAATGAATTTTAGGCACAATGTAAACAAATAGTAAAACTGAAGCAAAAGGCGAGCAGCAAATAACAGGGCCAGCGCCTCGGAGAACTTCTTCCACCTCAATTGGTATTCACTCGAAAACGCCAAGATCAACGCACTCATGCGAAAGGCGTACAAGCAAGCTCTAGGCCTTCCAGATAGCATGAGCACCGAGCAACTACTTCAACTGGGCATACACAACACGTTAGAGGAGCTGATAGAGGCTCAACAGATTGCTCAGTTGGAGAGACTAGCCGGTTCGCGCACGGGCAGGAGTATCCTCGGCAAGTTAGGAATAAACTATCACAATCACCAAGGATGTAAAGTGTCGGTTTCCAAGGTAATCATACAAAAGATCCACGTCCCTAATTTGCCCAAAAACATGCACACCGAACTTAATCACGGCAGACAAGAAAGCAGAGCTAAAGCTCGAGGCATACGGTAGAGACAAGGAGGCGTTGTTCGTGGACGCAGCGCAATACCGGAGTTACCAATCCTACGTCGCGGTAGCAATAAACTTCGACCACGAGTGCACAAGCGCGTGCACGATACGCTCTAATAATACTGAAATCGCCGAAGAAGTGGCTATCTCAGGCCAAAATTTCCCCCAAATGTAGATATGCCATCAGCGACTCGCAGTCGGCCATCACAAACTACGTGCGAGAAATAATATCGCCCGAGGCCGCGAACATACTTCTCGGGAAAGCCCAGCTCATATCGTCAGGGGAATTCGAAGAGAGATACATCATTTGGTTCCCAGCCCACACCTCCTGTGAGTCCCCCGCTCCCAACCTCAACTAGGAAGCCCACCACGTCGCGCGAGGTCTCATTTACCGCGCTCGCGAAGAAGATTCCCCCATCGCAAGATGCCTGGAAGGAGAGGGACAGAATGTTCAGATTCTGTGACATCACCCGCTTATACCAAAAGCCGAGGTGCAGGTTCCCGCCTCCTAGCTCCTAATTAGACAAATCTCGGGCGATTGACTGGAGGCGACTTCAAACCAGAACGTTTTCGAACCCGGTGCACCTACATCGCATCTACCCCGAACTGTCCCCAAATGACTTGTCTAAATTATGTAGGACAGAACACGCCACCCTAGAACACATTATATGGCAATTGCGCACTTGTGCAGGATAAAATGCAATCTCCTCAGAGCAGCTTTGGGGTGATGGAAAGCCGCGCTATCAGCTCAAATTTGCAAGACCAACTATGGGCCATCCAGCGAGCTCGAGAGGCGGCTGGGAGACAGGGTTTCTCTACCGCCCTTGGCGCGGCCTAGGCCCAGGCCTCAATCCGCTAGTTTATTCAATAAAGTTGATTCATTCACTCACAACTGCCACAATATTTGAGTTCACCTTCTCCTGCTTGCACAGCATCATCCGTGGTGCACACTTTACAGGGAAAAAAGTCACAGTTTCGCCCGAAAGGCGAAGCATCGATTGCGATAGCAAATTAGCAGAGAGTCATACGAAGTAAGGATAGCACTTTTATCGGCCGTATCAACTTGTAAACATTCACTTGCTAACTAAATTAACTAGCATAGTGTCAGCGTGCACAACAAACATGAACCCATCACACTCGATGACCGCGGACACTCGCTGTCAAAACGCTGGCGATAGGAAACACGGCAGCAGCAGCGTGCGAAGTGAACTTCGTGCTGTTGTTGATCGCTTCAACGCAAACTGAGCGCCGAGAATACACAACACGCACAAGGTTACCAGCCATCGACGCACCTAGACTGGTACCCCCAACGCAGATCGCTCTCAAAATACCGCCACGTAAGCACTTGCAGCCGGAGTAAAACGCCGCGCCCCCGTCCCTCTCCTCTCCCCGCGGTGCCTCTCAACGATGGGTGGGGCCAAATAACGACGCACTTACTTTCCTCCCTAGTCGCGCGGGCGAGATTGAGCCGCGATCCCTCGCACGCTTTCACTCGCACATACAGCGTAGGGCGCACGGCGAAGGTATTATCGCCCTTGGACTTTATACGAAACCTCACGGTGACGGCGACTGCAGAAATTCGCCTAGAGTGTCCATATCATTGCTGTCGCAATAACATAGTGACGGAGGCTGCGGTCTGTGCGGTCTGTTTCGGGCACACTCCTAAGCTCACTCCAGATGAGTTATATTAAGTGGAATGGGGCACTTACTAAGTGGAAAGCTAAGTGGAACGAATGTCTTTGAGCGCCAGTTCTTCCGTCTGTGAAGATTCTTTCTGCTATAACGCTTAATTTGGTTTCACAAAAGTTCCACTAAGCAGGTGAGCATATTAGGCTCGTTCCACGTAGGTCCCACTTAGTAAGAGAAACATTTTTTTTTATCGCGATAGCAATTATATTGTTACGTGTAGCTGATGCCCAAGGCTATGTACAATTTATTTACACGGAAGCCAACGGAGGCCAAGATGGCTACGTTATATCAAGGGGGAACACGTCGTCCTCTTCGGTGCAGCCACAATGTGGCGGCTGTTCCGTATCATCACCCCCGACCGTAGAACCCGGTGCTACACATCCGCGGTGAAAGGTGTGTGAGTCTGGCTACGTGAATGATGTCACTTGCAGCTGACGACGACGATGAGGGGGGGGGGGGGGGGGGGGGATGATTTCATATGTGACATCGGTCACTTGTCGCGCCACACGGTATGGACCAGTGTAACGCGACAACAGCTTTTCGGAAAGGCCCACACGGCGGATGTGTGACTAGTGAAGCACCAGAGAACCCGGATATAAGTGCATGTCGCAATGGCGGCAATAAGATCCGTCTCTGATGCACCTGTGAGGCCTCGAGACGGGTGCGGGCGATCACGTCGTGGGCGTATTCAGTGGCTGAACGGGCACACGAGGGCAGCAAGGTGTCTAAGGGCAGCGCGGCTTCTCGGCCATACAGGAGATAGAATGGTGAATAGCCGGTGGTTTCGTGACGCGATGAATTATACGCGAACGTCACATATGGTAAATGAAGATGCCAGTCGTGGTGCTCGGCTGCAACGTACTTCGAAAGCATGTCGGTGATGGTCCGGTTGAGGCGCTCCGTGAAGCCGCTGGTCTGTGGGTGGTAGGACGTGCTGAATTTGTGCTTTTTCGAGCAGGCGCGGAGGATGTCCTCGACAAGTGCCGAGAGAAAGCTACGGATACGGTCAGTGAGTAATTGGCGTGGAGAACCGTGCACTAAACTGATGTCGTATAGAGTAGAAAGTCACCGACGTCAGTAGCGCAACTTGTCGGGAGGGCTCTTTTGATTGCGTACCGCGTAGCATAATCGGTAGCGATGGCGACCCATTTACTTCCGGAGCTCGAGAGAGGAAACGGCCCAAGAAGGTCTAAACCAACGCGGAAAAAGGGTTCGGGTGGGGCGTCGATTGGCTGGAAACATCCAGCTAGAAGCGCGGAGGGCTTCTTCCGGCGCTGACACGGTTCACAAGCGGCAACGCAGCGCCGCACGGAGCGGGCGAGACCCGGCCAGAAGAAGCGACGACGCACATGGTCGTACAAAAGGTCCCAACAGATGGCGCGAGAGCAGGGTGAACGCGGGAAATTTGAATTGGATTCAGCAAAACCTCCATTGCATCCATCATGGGAGGAGTGAGAGGGGAGGAGCAGAGCGTGAGGGGTGGGAGGTGGAGAGGAGAGGGTGTTACGTATCAGGGGCGGCAGAAGACTATCGTATTTCGACGTCATTTGCAGCGAAGCAAGCAGATATGCGGCCAATTTTTATTTACAATTTATTTATTTATTACAAGTTATTTACACGGAAGCCAATGGAGGCCAAGATGGCGATGCTAGTCACACTGTGGCGCCGTATCAATATGGACACTCCTGGCGAATATTCGCCGTGGGCGTTGATGTGGCGCTTCGTATAAATTCTCTGATATGCTAGAATATGCTATAATGTTGAAAGGTCCAAGTTGTTCTGGCCAAGTTTTGTGGTGTTGGATTATTTATTCGTCAGAATTTCGGCAATTGCAGAGCACGACGAGCAGGCATAGATTCATTTCCTTTACATTTCCATGCCTTTTATCCGAAATCATTGAAAAGTGCAGAACAGTGTTTGGGCTCAAAATCTGAAAGTGGTGCAATTTCAGTGGACTTTACGGGTCCAGTCGTTTTCACTGGACGCCGATTAATCGCCAGTCTCATCCCTGGCAGCCTCAAGGTGCGACGACGCCTGCAACAACGCCACTGGCGCTAGCGTTCTCAGCCAGGGCGCTGGACTGTCTTGCCGAACAGTAGCTGCGTGGTGCTTCGAGCCATGTAGCTACAGCACCATCCGATGAGTGCAAGCCAAACTGCCAACATTTTCAAAAAAAATTCTCATTACGCATTGGCACCAGAGTTGAAGAGTAGCAACTCTGGAGTTGAAATTATTATTCCGGAATCATTCCACATTTTTGAACGCCCGGAAAGAAGTTGGAATGGAATGGACCACCGATTTCTACTACGGACACCTAGTCCTGGAGCCATAAATGCTGATTATAAGCGAGACTACAAAACTACCGAATCGGTCAAGTTGTTATTTACACTAAACCAAACTTGACCAATATATTGTATTTATCTTGTCAGTGCTTTCATTATCGCCTATAGGTGACTGCTTCTGCCGTGGTAATTATATTCAAGACAGTAATTTGGGTGCCCACTCTGCACTTCTCGAGAGCCGGGAGCCGTTCTGCGCTACTAGGTTGAATTCTACTCTAAGGTTAACTTCTACTCTGCCAACAACCGCGCTCGTCGCTCGACCGCACCGTCTCTTATCTCCACACGGCTCTGACCTTTATGCACTGTGCATTCGCCGCTCAGTTTCTGTTGAAGCGATAGACCGCACGTACCTTCGCCCGCTGCAGCGTATGGCTTGCTGCCAGCGTTTTGACAGTCGTTGTCTGCAGTCATTCAGTGTGATCTATTCATGTTTGTTTGTGCGCGCTCACACCACGCTTGTTCATTCAGTTAGTAATACTCGGGCCACATTTTCCAACGCACGCTACACATGCAATGCTGCCCGGATCGGCAGTGCAGCACTACAGGTGTGTCCCTTCGCACGCGCTGCCCACGGGAAGCGCTTCTCATCAACACCACCGTTTCACACGTGCCTTCTCGTGGTCATCGAGTCTCTCTTCATGTCGGTCTACTTACGCCGCAGCACACCTGCTTACTTAATCAGCTCATGTTTACTACAATTCATATTGCTACCAAAGCCGCTCACCTTACTTCGTATGACATTGCTGTGTTGCTATCGCATTCATTGCTTCGCCCTTAGGGCGAAACTATGACATTTTTTAAATTTATTACGCAGTACTTTGTTGCAGCACCGTCGGTTTGCAGATTACATTGTCTTATTCAGCAACAATGGAGACGAATTACAACAAATGATTGAGGACCTTAACCGAGAAAGTGTAAGAGTGGGGTTGAAGATTAATATGCAGAAGACAAAGATAATAATGTTCCATAGCCTGGCAAGGGAACAAGAATTCATGATCGCCAGTCAGCCTCTAGAGTCTGTAAAGAAGTACGTTTATCTATGTCAAATACTCACAGGGGACCCTGATCACCAGAAAGAAATTTATAGAATAAAATTGGGTTGGAGGGCATACAACAGGCATTGCCCAATCCTGAATGGGAGCTTACCACTGTCGTTGAAAAGAAAAGTGTGCGATCATTGCATTCTACCGGTGCTAACACATGGGGCAGAAACCTGGAGGTTAACAAAGAAGCTCGAGAACAAGTTAAGGACCGCACAAAGAGCGATGGAACGAAAAATATTAGGTCTAACGTTATCTTGACACGAAGAGAGCGGTATGGATCAGAGGTGCAAACGGAGATAGCAGATATTCTAATAGACATTAAGAAGAAAAAATGGAGCTGGGCAGGCCATGTAATACGTAGGATGCATACGCGGTGGACCATTAGAGTTACACCATGGATACCGAGAGAAGGGAAGCGCAGTAGAGGACGGCAGAAAACTAGGTGGGGTGATGAAATTAGGAAATTTACAGGCGCAAGCTGGGATCAGCTAGCGCAATGCAGGGGTGATTGAAGATCGCAGGGAGAGGCGTTCGTGGACATAAATATGATGAGTTTGTTGAAAATGACGAGTTTAGAAAGTCACGAAGCCGTTTGTTTGAAGCCAGATATTTAGGCAAATCCGTGTACCACTGGCCGATTGCAGCCCCCCGTAGACGCTCCATTTGCTATGGGTTTAGGCCACGCAGACTCCCGAGGAACCACAGCGGCCACTTAGGCGATTACCATAACTCGAAGTTGTAGTGCTTTTGCAACAACTTCGCTCCACTTTCGCGTGGCCGAGATGGTGAGCCGATTTGTTTGTAGTTAGCTTTGCTCGTATTTAAGGAACCAATTTGAAAAATTGCTGCGCTCCCCAGAGGGCATGTGAGAACTTCCAGTGCATAACCACTATGTGGCCTGGCCAGGCTCTTCACGTTCCTTCCCTGAGGCGGAGCCTCCGAGAACCCAATTGAGGACAAAGCCGTTTGTTGTAAAACGCACACAAATATTCTAAGACAACTAGAACCAAAAGGAAGTCGCAAAATAAACACTCAATAAAAAATTCACAACAAGAAACCATTACACTCGGAGCTAGAACAGTGTGTAAACCACAGTCGAATTAGAACAGGCCGCGAGTGTGAGCACGCACAGCAGTTCGACGTGGAGAAGCGCGAAGACGAGGCGATGAAACAAGCGGCGTTGATCTCGCCAAACGGCCGATGTGTTTGACCGTCGACCACAGAACGCGGCAGCTCTGGCTTGGCGAGGGACGTAGGCGGCGCGTGCAGTTGGAGGCGGCGTTCTGGCCAGGCGGCTAGGTGCAAGCTCGGGCCCGTAGCCCAACTGCCCACGCTCTCCCTACGGGCGCAGGATTTCACCGGCCTCAAGCAGCAGTCCGTGATCGCCTAGAGTGACGACGCCCGAGAACGGGTTGGCAGGAGGCCCCGGTCGGGTGAAGTCCTGAAGGCTCAGGTACGGAACTCGACGGACCGTCTACAGCTTCCGGTTCGGTGGCCGACCTTCTCCTGGCGTCGCTTCCTGGAACTCCCCCCTCTCTTCTGCCCGTGCGCCTCGCTTTTCTGCCGCTCTAACCGATTTGTCCTTTCCTGATTGGCCCCTCTAAGGTCCGCGTTTTCTGCGAATTGGATTCTTTTTTTTATTGCGATAGCAATTATATGGACACTTAAACTGGATTTATGCCGTTGGCGTCGCCGTCACCGTCGCCGTGAGGTTCCGTATAGATATCATCGCCGCGCGCCGTATGCCCGAGCGGTAGCGTGCGGGGGACGCGCGCTATCACGGAGAGCGAACACACGGCGGAAAGCAAACGCGACCGTCGCGCGTGGGGTTTGGGAGGGAGGGAGGGAGGGAGGGAGAGAGGCGGGGCGACGCTGCGCTCCGGCACCAAAGGCCTATCTTGCAACCGGGCGCAAGGGGAACTTCCCACTCAATCTCCCACGCGCAAGCAAAGAAGCGGGACGGCAGCGCCGCAGGGAGCGCGGGGGGGGGGGGGGGGGGGGAGGGCGCACTTTTACTCTGCCAACAACCGCGCTCGTCGCTCGCCGGCCGCACTGTCTCTTATCTCCACACGGCTCTGACCTTCTCTATGCGCTGTGCATTCGCCGCTCAGTTTCCGTTGAAGCGATAGACCGCACGTACCTTCGCCCGCTGCGACGTATATGCGCTTGCTGCCAGCGTTTTGACAGTCGTTGTCGGCGCTCATTTAGTGTGATCTATTTATGTTTGCTTGTGCGCGCTCACACCACGCTTATTCAATCAGTTAGTAATACTCGGGCCACATTTTCCAACGCACGCTACACATGCAATGCTGCCCGGATCGGCAGTGCAGCACTACAGGTGTGTCCCTTCGCACGCGCTGCCCACGGGAAGCGCTTCTCATCAACACCACCGTTTCACACGCGCCTTCTCGTGGTCATCGAGTCTCTCTTCATGTCGGTCTACTTACGCCGCAGCACACCTGCTTACTTAATCAGCTCATGTTTCCTACAATTCATATTGCTACCAAAGCCGCTCACCTTACTTCGTGTCACATTGCTGTGTTGCTATCGCATTCATTGCTTCGCCCTTAGGGCGAAACTGTGACATTTTTTTCTTTTACTTCGTCTTGCGCCGCGCGTTCTCGTGCAGGACGTTCTTCGTACAAAGGAAGCTCATGTATGGGTTTCCTTTGTAGGAATTGCTACTATTGGGTGGATGTCTCATTTTCCCTTTAATACATTGGTTTCCTTTGTAGGATTGCTACTATTGGGCGGATGCCTCATTTTCCCTTTAAGCATCATCATATGTGTGTCAAGTCATTCGGGTACTTAAAGGTTGGACATACGAAGGTATGTGGACATGTAGAGCCTACCTTTTAAAATATTATGCAAATACGCTATTCGAGCATACTAAATTATACGCATTTGTAATGTTGAAAGTCATTTTCATGCATATGCTTAGTAGGGTAGCCACTCCTTTTCTATTTCCCAAAAATAAGTGAAACAACTTTTTTTTAACAGCTCTAACTTTTGTATATCCTGTTTAGGTTGGGGATCCCATAATCATGGCAGCATATTCTATTTCATACCTGACGTATCCGTTGCATGTATACCGGTAATCTGGGCTTTGCTGGAACGTTTCCTAATTTCCTCCATAAAAGAACATAACCGTTGTAAAGGCCGATGCACAAATGTCATAAACTTGAGCTGACAATGAAAAATTGGAAGTGAGTGTACCGCCTAAATATTTGTGTCCAGTTACCTGTTATATTTCTTGTTTGTCAAATACATAGACATAAACACTACGCTGCACTTTACGTGTGATTCTTAGTTAGACCTTTTTTTTTTATGTTAACTTCCTTGTACCGCGTTCGACGCAACTGCTCAACTTTCAAAAACTGGTCCTGTAAAACAGCATGGTCACTTTCTTACAATATTTCTTTGTAGATGATACAGTCATCCAGGGGCGTAGCCAGGGGGGCGGGGGGGGGGGGGGCTAAAATCCCCCCCCCGATTTTTTTTTCCGCACCCCCCCCCCCCCCCCCACTTACCCATCCTTTGTTCTCGTCGCTTCGCGCTGACATAATTCATGAAACCGGTGCTACTATGACAATTTCATTCCTGGGCGCTTCCGTTTGGGTTGGTAATTTACAGCGAATCATGTCTGCATATGGAAAAAACTGTCACGGTGTTTGTAAAGGCTTTGACACTCTGTGAAGTTTTGGGCGAGAATGTGGCGGCCGCATTGTGAAGCAACAAATGCGCAACAAATGAAGCAACAAATGCGGCAGCCGCATTTTAGATGATGACGAAAACGCTCGAGGCCCGTTTACTTAGATTTAGGTGCACGTTAAAGACCCCAGGTGGTCGAAATCTCCGGTATACATTTCCGCCGCTTCCCTTCGGGTGCCGGTTAGGCCGCGCTCGCGCAGGCTACGTTCACACTTGGTCTCGAAGCTGTCGGAAGCGGCAAAATCTTGCAAAAATCCGCCCGCCTAGGCGGCAAAACAGGCAGAAAAACAGGCTGCGAGCCAAATCGGTCTCGGGCCGATTTTTTCGCCATGGTGAAGTGGAAACGCGGCGGAAAGTCGTTCTGCTTCACTGGAAGTATAGCATGTAAACAAACGGTCGTAAAATTGAACATGGCACCAAAAGTGTAGGCTGTAATGCTGATCGACGCGATCAAGAACCAGCCCTTGCTCTACGACAAGAGTGGCACTAAAACGTACTGTCAGCAATACTCGCGATAGTATTCAACGTCGCGCGACCGGAGGCGCGGCAACGAAGCCTTGGCGTGACCCAACTTCTCGCGCTTTTGCAAGGCCAGGCGAACCCACCACCGCCGCTTCCGAGGTGTCCGCGTCTTCCGTTTATTCATTGTCCATTTCTAGAAAACAAGTAGGTAGAAGTATAAAAGCCATTTCTTCTTCCACTTCCACGGCAGACAATAGTTAGGCAGATTCCTCGTTGGCGCTCCATAATTCTTCTCGCACGTGTACGGTATGTTGCAGAAGTCGCGGGGTGCTTTTCTCGTCGCGACGATATATTGGGAGCGTAGGTCTCACGTAGGACGCGCAGGCTTTGGCGAGCCCCAACACAAGGGCCATCCCGGGTTTTAGCTGTGGTGTTCCCGTTGCTCCTTTGGTGTCCTGGAGGCGCCGACAATACGAAATGATGAAATGTTATTACAACTTGTAAATAAAAGCTATTAAAGAAATATTATCTCGCCTAGGCACCAACCTGTGACTCAGCGCCATAGCGCCCGTGTGAGGAGAATTACGGAACGCCAACGAGGAATTTACCGAAGGTCGCAGATGACACGCGAAGTTGCGTAAAATGATCACTTTTGATGACGGTACGTGGGTCAAAGAATGAACATACCGCTCGAAATAATGCGATAATGAGCGCCACCACGCCGACAAACGTGCGCAGACGAGATGGATCTGGACGAAAACGGCAGCGGCGGCCGCGGCGGTAGCAAAACAAATGTGAACAACTTTGACAAGCGCGGAAAAAAATTTCCGGCCGCTTTGGCCTTTCCGCCCGCTTGCCGCTTCCCAAGTGTGAACGTAGGCTTAGTGTGCGCGAGACACGTCTCTTGTTTGCGATTACGCTCCTACGGAAGGCTGGTAGTGGCTGTTTTGTTGTGGAATCCCAAACCAGCAATAGGTACTTCCGGTGCGCATTCGCAGAAGGCGCCCATGAAAAAGGTCCATTCCACCGACTCGCAACAGAATGCACGAAACAGACAGCCGACAAGCATGAATTACTGCTGTGCGCAGTACAGCGTAAGTAAACTCTTGTTGCAGGCGCTGACAGTTCTCGTCGGAGTTCACGCGTCCTGAGAAATTGATTATGTGCAATATATGCACTGAACAAGACCGGAGTTCATTCCTGCATCACTAGTACACCAATCAGTCGAGATTCTGTGAGGTACAAGGCCGCTTCCTGTTTGCACCGGCGTAAGTGAAGCAGAAATGAGTTGCACGCACTACTTAAAATGCGTACACATGCCATATCTATGCTGTGCGGCGAAATATTCTGTACAATTCTGAATCTGTTGACGTAAAGGCAAATGACGGCTGCACGCTCGCACACAGTGGAAGACACAGCGGCCTGCACTTGCCGCAGAAAATGCAACCCTCTCGTATGATGGAGCAGGGCGACGAAGCGACGAAAGCTATACGAAAAAAAAAAAAAAAGAAAGCCTTACGCGTTTTTGCGCGTATTTAAATTTTCTAGCGCAAAGACGCAGCGAACAAGCTATTGCTATGGGAGTAGGTATATAGCCTGGTCACACGTGCATTTTCACGCGTATAGCCGTCCTTGACTTGTGAAACGCACTTCGCCCCGACGAGGACGACGCCATCTACGCTCAACGGAAATTAACAATTGACGCTGTCTTCTCCAATCGGGCGGGTTGTCGAAATGATGCGTTTTCGAAGACTGGTCCATTCAGTGGCGCGATGAGAGACCGTTGCTCCAAACGCCCACCGTACCTGTCGTACTTACTGTATTTTACTGAGCTTACTTTACTTCTTACTTAATTTCTTCACAAGCACACGCACACGCACACGCACACGCGAGGGGGGGCGGTCCCATGTCTTTGATATTGACACGTATACATGTTTATGTTTCACCGGTGGCCGCTTTCAACCGGCTAACAAATGTTAAACGTTATCGCTCGGCGCAGGACGCGCCTGTATCGGAAGTTTCTAGAACGTTATCGATGCTTCTTTCCATTGCCTGTTTTCACCGACGCTTATGTTATCTGATTGCATGACTGACGCGAATTGTCTAGAACTTTCTGGAAGACACGCGGGCATCAGGGATTAATCTAGAACCTTCGATGACTCAGGTATAAAAGCCGACGCGTTTCGCCGCTGATCAGATTTTCGACGATCGCCGACTGTGTTCGCCGCTATCGTTGTGCTTTGAGTGTACCTTGATTTTGTGGGCACAGGTTCGCCCAATAAACAACCAGTTTCGTCGTACACAGTTTTACGACTGTTTTCTTCAGCGTCACTACTACGTGACATCTGGTGGAGGTGCTAGTGCGTTCATGCAGCGAACGCCCCCGCAAAGCTGCGATCCAAGCCCGAAACCGGAGGACAACGCCAGCGAGCTAGCCGTAGGCAGCAAGGACTTCTGCCGGAGTACGGACTTCTTCCCGAGAAGACCACAGCGATCAAGGCCAAGTCAACGACCTCAATGGCAGCCCCAGCGTCCCCCATCCTGCTGCAACAACCTCGGGAGCCCCCGACCTTCCGTGGATCATCGGCTGAAGACCCTGAAACCTGGCTGGAGACATACGAGCGGACCGCGACTTTCAACAAATGGAGCGACGACGACAAGCTACGCCATGTCTATTTTTCGTTGGATGACGCTGCTCGGACCTGGTTTGAGAACAGAGAGACCACCCTGGCTACGTGGGACCTCTTTCGTGAAAACTTCGTGAGGACCTTCACGAGTGTCGTACGAAAGGAGAGGGCAGAGGTCCTCCTAGAAACCAGAGTGCAATTGCCGAACGAGAACATCGCGATCTTCACGGAGGAGATGACTCGCCTCTTCCGCCACGCCGACCCCGACATGTCTGAAGAAAAGAAAGTTCGGTTCTTGATGCGGGGTGTCAAAGACCAACTATTCGCCGGATTGATGCGCAACCCGCCCAAGACTGTCGCCGAATTTCTTTCCGAGGCTACAACGATCGAGAAGACGCTTGAAATGCGCGTCAGGCAATACAACCGCCGTGCCCTGACCAACTACGCCGACGCTCAAGCGCTAGGCGCCGACGACCTGCGCGAGACCATCAGAGCGGTCGTTCGCGAGGAGCTGCATAAGCTCTTTCCCCGGTCGCAGCCTCACGTGGCATCTATCGCCGACGTCGTCAATACCCTTCAATACCCTTCAATACCATCCCCTTTTTAAGGGGAGGGTATTGACACGTATACATGTTTATGTTTCACCGGTGGCCGCTTTCAACCGGCTAACAAATGTTAAACGTTATCGCTCGGCGCAGGACGCGCCTGTATCGGAAGTTTCTAGAACGTTATCGATGCTTCTTTCCATTGCCTGTTTTCACCGACGCTTATGTTATCTGATTGCATGACTGACGCGAATTGTCTAGAACTTTCTGGAAGACACGCGGGCATCAGGGATTAATCTAGAACCTTCGATGACTCAGGTATAAAAGCCGACGCGTTTCGCCGCTGATCAGATTTTCGACGATCGCCGACTGTGTTCGCCGCTATCGTTGTGCTTTGAGTGTACCTTGATTTTGTGGGCACAGGTTCGCCCAATAAACAACCAGTTTCGTCGTACACAGTTTTACGACTGTTTTCTTCAGCGTCACTACTACGTGACAATATACATGTATAGAGTCTGCTTAAACTACCGATATTTATTACCGATCACGTGACGTAGAGGAAAGCAGAAGCTTGCCCCCCCCCCCCCTCCCCGAAAAAAATTTCTGGCTACGCCCCTGCAGTCATCTGCAAAACCTTTTATACACACAGAATAGTAGTAGTAGTAGTTGTAGTAGTAAACAACTTTATTGAGGTCCTGAGAAGCTAGGCAGGGGGGGGGGGGGGGGGGGGGGGGGCTGCTAGCTGTTGGCTAGTCCCATGTCCGAACAGAGAGGCCGTGCCTCTCCGCTCGTTCACGGACCTTCTGGACAGCCAGGAGCTGGACCTCTTGTCTGTGGTCTGTGATGGCCTTCGTCCAGTCTTCTTCTTGGTTAAAATCATGTAACACAGGGCACTGTTTACCGTCATCTAGAATCAAACTTCTTTTTTCATAATCAGCATGGTTTCAGGAGAGGTTTGTCGTGCGAAACGCAATTGCTTTAATTTACGACAGATCTACATTTTGACAGGGGCTCACAGAGCATGTGATTTAATGAGCAAAATTCAATGCCACAATCTGGGCAGAATGGATCAATGTCGGGGTGGGTGCATGTTCAGAAGGCCCCTAGAGGGGTAGGACCCCGTCTGGAGCGTGCGGAGCGTGCTAGATTGTGATCTGTTGAGCTTATGATGGGGGAAGAGAAAACTCTGCCTATCCCCTCTCTTATGTGATGTGATCTCGTGAAAAGTAACTAGAGGCTCACTGTGGGCGAGCTCTCCCGAACTCACCCGAGACACCGTCCCGTCGCGGCATATGAAACCTCGCGCACGGCATTGGGGTTCAGGTGACCCGGTAACACGTCTGGTCCCATGTGAGCTGGGAACGAGACTATGTGATGAATAATGTCTGAGGGGGGTTTGCCGTTGAGAATTCTGGCTGCCTGTTTGGCTATCAATCCCGATGCCAATGCTCTAATTGCCGCTCGGGAGTCCTTGTACACCGTAGTGCGTTTTGTGTCAAGTAATGCGAGAGCTATAGTAGCCTGTTCGCCACGTAGACCAACGAGGTCTTCAGCGAAGCTGCCGAAAGGAGTTCTCCCCTGTCATTGACTATTGCTACGGAAAACTAGTCGGAGCTGGCGTGTCGCGCCGCGTCAACAAAGGTCTCCGTTCCGGATAAGTTCTTTTGAGAAAGCCCTCGCCAACCTGAGACCTTAATTGTGTTGTGGGTGGACGTTTCTTGTAAAAGGGTCTACAATAAAGGAATTGTTTGTTTGATTATCAAGTTGCGTGGTCTCTCCCTGATTGAAGCTGGGACGGAGGCCTGCCGCATCCAACAGTCTTCTGCCTGCTTTGCAGTTTGATAATCTAATAATTTGTTATTTGTAATAAATAATTGTTGTAATAAAGCCTACCCGGCGCGCTCGGGTAGGCTTCTTGCGAAAATCTTATCCAGATGGCGCTCGCATCCTCGGCAGGTCAAATGGAGACTTGGCCTGCCTAATGCGTTTTGTACACGCGCGCGCGTCGGGGCAATAGCAAACAATTAATAAAATAATAAAAAAAACGTCCTAGGGCCTTCACATTTTAATATAAGACGACTTATATACGTATACCGACGCATCATAAACACCACGAGTACAACACGGCACTATGGTGGACACCACTTAAAATGTAAACATATATATATATATATATATATATAGTTGGGCATAAGAAAATCACGCTGGCCCCGGTAGTAAATTGAAGAAAAGAGAAGACGACGTACGTTGTATACTGTGCTAATACAACGTACGTCGTCTTCTCTTTTCTTATATATATATATATATATATATATATATATATATATATATGATGTACTGCATGTATATAATATCCAGCCTGTCTATAATTCGTTGGAGGCAAAATCATTTAATATACTGCTCGTTAACACTACTATTTATTCCTCGAAAACAACACTTCATATACACGCACATTTTTCATGAGTCAAGAATTCTTCGCGTTACGTAGGTCTCAACTGGAACTGAGTCTGCCTGTTTTTTTTTTCTGTTTTTTTGTTTCTTTTTTCTTTTCTTTTTTTTGCTTTTTTTTTAATACCCGAGACAAATATTTCAGTGCTGCGAAGCCATGATTTCAGGAGGCGAGCGTCACCGCCAACGAGGACACTCTCTCCACAAGCCTCCGCAAGCGAGATTCCTTCCCTGCGTTCACCCATACCGGCGCTGGTGGATCGCGCGACGCATACGTCACGCACCCCGCCTGCTTTCTTTTCTCTCGCTTGTTTTCTGCGCGGCGCACTTCCGCTGACGGTCTCTCGCGCGAGCTGTCTCGTTTCGCGCAGCGCAAGAGTTTGCGCGCTGTGCACGAGAACAGCCGACTAGCGGCATAAGTCAGTGCTACACTGACACAAGCGGATCACAGAGCGCTGGAATCACGGCAGAAAATGACACAGTGTCCTTGTCTGAGCTCGGGACTGCGCGACCTGGGAACAAGCAGACGAACGGAAGCACATCTCTCTTGCTGCTGTACGAAGTGAAACAAAAACACGCAGACATTTGGTATGTGTGTTTTATTATTTCTCTAAACTTTAATTCGTCTATCGAAGCAACAGATTAACCAAATAGCTCACGTCGCCTCGAATAATTCTCGAAGGGTCACGTGTCCCTGTGTGCGACGTCACAGCATAGACATGTACGTAGGCGCACTTGCTGACATACGTCATCTTGGAGCGCGGCGCCCCCGAGGAGAAGGGCAAACGGCGTTTTAGTTTGAAATTTCAGCTCTTTCCGCGGCGCGATGCAACACTGAGCAGACACGATCGTTGGCGCGCACTGCGCTTGTCAGCTCAAAAATGGCCACACCTGGTGCAGGGCCCCAGGCGGTCAAAATTAATCGCGTGTACCCCACTACGGCGTGCCGCGTGATTTTAGCTCGTGAAAACCGAGTATTGAAAATGGTAATGTGCGCACGCGCTGTTCGTCCCTGCATCCGTCAGCTTTGCTGTGCCCAGTGGTCGCCGACGGCGCTGCACTTCCTTGCGGCCAGCGTTTGTTTAGAGCGTGCGTGAGCCGTCGTCGCCCTGGGCCGCCTTCTGCTCTTTTGTGGTGCGCGCGGCACGTCTCGCGGAATCAAATTTGCGACGCTACTACGGGCGGCCCGTTATTCCCGTGGATTGCCTCGCCTAATCTGGGCCAGCGCACTCTCTGCGTCGTTCCTGGCGGGGCCGCGCGGCGTGACTCTCCCACGTCGGAACAACCTTGCTCACCGTTTCGCCGCGCTATGGCCGAGATGTTTGTGATTTGCGCGCCTAACCCAATTTGCTTTGCCCTCCCAAGCATTCTGAATGCCCTTGTTGTTCATCGTCGTGCCAGGAGCTGCCCAGAACAATTTGTTCTTCTCGAAAGCAAGAAGGTGCAGACAAATATAAGGCACCCAAGCAAGCGCGATATATCGACACCTCGGTGTCCGTGCCTTCAAATGAGCTTTTAACCCGTCTTTATTGTCCTCCCTTATTCATCAATGGCGAATACATTAGCGTCATTTCAGCAGCGTGAGTTAATGGCGATTTTCGCTGCTAAATAGCGAGCGCGCTTATTTATTTATTTATTTTGTAGTGGAGAGGAATGCCCGGCGCAGCAGCCGTGCACATCGCCAGTCGTCCGGGAGGCGCGAGCTCGAGATTGCCTGAGCTGCTCTGGTTGAGACACGCTGCCTGCTGTTCTCTTGTCCTGTATTCGTATTAGATTCTGGTGGAGGTGTTGCGGTTTTCCCCCAACCTAGAATTACGCACCCGAACTCTGCCGTCCGTCATGCCTGACGACCCCAGCCCGACATCCCCGCCGGTTATTCCAGCCACCGTATGTGCCGGTGCACAGCGTCAGCGGGATCCTGACATCTTCAGCGGCACCGATGAGAAAGACGTTGAAGATTGGCTGGAATCGTATGAACGCGCCAGCAACACCAACAAATGGGACGATCGCCTCAAGCTCGGCAACGCGATCTTCTATTTATCGGGCGCCGCCAAGCTCTGGTTCAAAAACCACGAAGCCGATCTCCGCACGTGGGCTAGCTTCAAAACCATCATCGCAGACGTTTTCGGCCGCCCTGGCGTGCGCAAACTTCGCGCTGAACAACACCTACGAAGCCGATCCCAGCAAACTGGTGAAACGTTCACCAGCTGCATTGAGGACATCGTCGACCTCTGCCGGCGTGTCAACCCGACGATGGCGGAGGCGGACAAGGTACGCCACATCATGAAGGGCATTTCCGACGATGCCTTTCATATGCTGCTGTCCAAAAACCCAGGCACTGTTTCTCAGGTCATTGAGCTTTGCCAGAGTTTCGACGAGCTCTGCAGACAGCGTCTTCTCACGCGGCGCCTACCTGTGTCCGACGAAACCCTCGCGAGCATGAACACGGCTCTTGAGATGGACTCCCTGCTTTGCCATATAAATGTGTTCGTCCGTGCTGAGGTCGCTCGTCAGCTTTCGCTGCTGTCCTCAACCACGCCACCACCCTCGCCTTTGCCGGCCAACCTTCGCCGGGTCATCAACGAGCAAGTTTGCGCAGCTCTCCCTTCTGCCCGCGAGACTCCTCCGGTGCCGACTCCCGTTGCTTTTCCCGAGGTGACTGCACCTCTCAGCTATGCCGAGGCTCTCGCGCGGCCACCACCTCAGGCAGTTGCGCCATTCAGATCAGCCGTGCCACTGTGTCCAGCTCCTCACTTCGTTCAGCCGTGGTACCCACACAGCAGTGGACAATGGCGCACTCCTGACAACTGGCCAATATGCTTTGCGTGTGGTCTACCTGGCCACATTGCACAATTTTGCCGTCGCCGCGCACCATCCTATCGCCGTAGCTTCGACACCGAACCATACGTTTCCAAATACCCGTCATTCTCCGCGTCTCAGAACCCTGGCCCGATGTCTTCCTACTCCGACCACCGCCATCTTGTTGACCGCCGTTCGCCATCGCCTCGACGCTGCTCGCTTTCGCCGATGCGTCATCGTCCTTCTGCGCCTGAACGGGAAAACTAATCGCCGCAGTTCCAGAGGCAAGAACTGCGTCACCCACGAACAGACCAAGGCCTCTCCGACTCATGTTATTGATGTATATGTGGAAGGCGTCACTGCACTCGCTCTCGTTGACACTGGTACCGCAGTTTCAGTTATTGGTGACAAACTTTGCCGTTCGCTCAGAAAAGTTACGACGCTCCTGTCAAACGTATCACTTCGTACTGCAAGCGCCGACCGCATCACGCCTGCAGCTGAGTGTACAGCCCGCGTTGTGATCAATGGCCTCCTCTACATCGTCAAATTTTTGATGCTGTGTTCTTGTTCCCACGATCTTATTTTGGGCTGGGACTTTCTTTCCGCTAATAAGGCCGTCATAGACTGTTCTCGTGCTGAAGTGGAATTTCAAACGCTGTGTCATGCCCCACTCCTTGACACTTAATTGTGAACCTAAAGATAAAGTATTTGTTGCCGAAGACTTTACAAATCCACCGCACTCATCTGCCCTTGCCACAGTGTTGATGGTGCCAGCGCACTTTTTACGCCATCTGCCATTTTCGCTCATCGCAAATGTTCCCCGCTGCCTTTCCCTCTTTTGGACGTTCATGCCGGTGTCAGCAGACTGCTCGTCGCCAACCGATTGTCCTGTCCTCTCACTTTACTTCGTGAGGAGTGCGTTGGCCGCGTCCAGTGTGTCGACCCTGCTGCCATGATTGACATGCCAACTGGTTCCATCGCAACTCATGAGGTCGCCGGAGTGACCTGTAACCCCGCGCAGGAGCCGACTTCGCCTGATGTTTTACATGGCTCCATCGCCGACACGTTGACTGTTTCCCAACGCGCCCAGCTTCTACGCCTTCTCGACAAGTTCCGTTCGTCTTTCGACTGCCAGCATGTTCCCTTGGGCCGCACGTCAACTGTTTGTCATCACATCGACACGGGTACCAGTGCGCCACTGCGACAAAGACCATATCGTGTATCAGCGACAGAGCACCGTGTCATCGATGATCAAGTAGCCGACATGCTCAAGCGCGGCGTCATTCAGCCTACGCCCCTGGGCATCTCCCGTTGTTCTTCTTAAGAAGAAGGATGGATCGATTCTGTGTCGATTACCGTCGTCTTAACAAAATAACTCGTAAAGATGTTTACCCTCTTCCGAGAATTGACGACGCCCTTGACTGTTTCCAAGGCGCGGAGTTCTATCAACTTACGCAACGGCTATTGGCAAGTCCCCATGGCACCCGAAGACCAACCTAAAACGGCCTTTGTAACACCAGATGGACTATATGAATTTTGTGTTATGCCTTTCGGGCTTTGCAACGCCCCCGCAACATTTGAGCGTATGATGGACAACCTTTTGCGTGGTCTCAAGTGGAAAACGTGCCTGTGCTACTTAGATGAGGTGGTTATTTTTTCGCGCGATTTTCCCACCTATCTCTGTAGGCTGGAGGACGTGTTACAGTGCCTAACTTCCGCCGGCCTTCAGCTCAACCTGAAGAAATGCCACTTTGGCGCAAGTCAGCTCACCATCCTTGGCCATGTAGTATCTAAACATGGTATTCTTCCTAACGCCGCCAAGCTCCGTGCAGTTGCTGATTTTCCCAAACCTTCCTTCGTAAGAGAACTTCGCACCTTCCTTGGCCTGTGTTCTTACTTTCGCCGCTTCCATTCGGAATTTTGCGTCCATCACCGCTCCCTTGAATCAGCTTCTACGGTGCGACTTGAACGATTACGCCTGGTCGTCCGCTTGTGACGATGCCTTCCAAGAGTTGCGTCGTCTACTGACCTCGCCGCCTATACTGCGTCACTTCGACCCGACAGCTCCGACCTAAGTACACACCGACGCCAGCGGTGTTGGACTCGGCGCTATGCTGGCGCAGCGCAAATCTGGATTCGACGAGTACGTCGTTGCATACTCAAGCCGCACCCTCAACAAAGCCGAGAAGAATTATTCCGTTACCGAGAAGGAATGGTTGGCCATAATCTGGGCATTTGGTAAATTTTGACCCTACCTCTATGGCCGCCCCTTCGACGTGATTACAGATCACCATGCACTTTGTTGGCTGTCCACGTTGAACGACCCCTCGATCGATTAGCTCGCTGGGCTTTGCGGTTGCAAGATTTCGACGTGCGCGTTGTCTGCAGGTCTGGCCGCCGCCACACCGATGCCGACACGCTTTCCCGTTCACCCGTGTCAACCAAAAGCGATACCTGCCTCTCTGCTGTTGACAAAGTGCTTTCGTTCCCAGCAGACTGCGACATGGCTTCGGAGCAACGCAAGGATGCCTGGATTAGTGCTCTCATCCGCTTCCTTTCAAACCCTTCGACTGTTCCTCCACCTTATCGAGCTCTGCGCCGTCAAGCATCTCACTTCGAAATTCGGGATGGACTTCTCTATCGCCGGAATTACGTCTCTGACGTCCGCAAGTGGTTGCTGGTCATACCTCGGCATCTTCGTGGTGAAATATGTTCTGCCTTCCATACTGACCCGCAGTGGGCACATGCAGGTGTCTTCAAGACGTACACCCGGCTTCGCTCCAGGTTTTTTGGCGTGGCATGTGCACCTTTGTGTGCAAGTACATTCGGTCGTGCCCTCAGTGCGAACGCCGCAAGGTTCCTGCTCAGCATGTCTCTGGTCCACTCCAGCCAATCCCGTGTCCGGCCAGGCCCTTCGATCGCATTGGCATTGACCTGTATGGACCCCTTCCGAGCATGGCTTCCGGAAACCGCTGAATAGTCGTCGCCATCGACCATTTGACGCGATACGCAGAAACATCCGCTCTGCCTGCTGCCACCGCTCGTGATATAGCATCCTTCCTCCTGAAAAACTTTATTCTCCGTCGCGGTGCACCTCGCGAACTTTTGAGTGATAGAGGACTTGTCTTCCTCTCCGAAGTCGTAAACGCGCTCCTTGCTGAATGTCGCATCGTTCATCGCACCGCCACCGCCTACCATCCTCAAACTAATGGTCTGACGGAAAGATTTAACCGCACCCTTGGCGACATGCTCTCCAAATACGTCGCCTCTGATCACACTGATTGGGACCTCATTTTGCCATTCATCACGTTCGCCTACAACACTGCACCACAGGCGACCACAAACTTCTCCCCATTCTTCCTCTTGTATGGTCGCGGACCTTCGACTACCCTCGACACCATTCTTCCGTAGAGACCCGACTCATCCGAATGTACGCCCATCTCTGGAGATGCCCGCCGCGCAGAGGAATGCCGTCAGCTCGCCCGTTCCTTTAGAGCCGTTGACCAATGGCAACAAAAATCTCGACGTGACGATGATCACCCGCATTGTCACTTTCTTCCGGACTCCCTTGTGTGGCTTTGGGTTCCTGCCGTTCCTGCTGGACTCTCATCCAAGCTTGTTTCCAAATATTATGGACCCTACTGTGTTGTAGCGCAGACATCGCCTCTGAACTGTATTGTCGAGCCTGTCATGCCACCTACGGACCAACGCTGTCGTAGGCGTGAAACCGTCCACGTACAACGCCTGAAGCCGTATTACGACCCAATGATTCTATGTTCACCATGAGTCACCAGGATGGCTCCTTTTCCGATGGGGGGTGATTGTAGTGAAGAGGAGTGCCCGGCAGCAGCCACATCGCCAGTCGTCCGGGAGGCGCGAGCTCGAGATTACCTGAGCTGCTGTGGTTGCATTGCAGTTGCCTGTGCCTGCCCAATCTGATTGGCCGGATTTTATGCCAGAGTTGCCATCTGTGTGAGGCTGCCGCAACCTCGGATTATCGCTCTCATCTTGGGGGCGGTGTTCCCGGGAATCGCATTCTTTTCACTGTGGCAGCGACGGCGACAGTGTGCGGGCGCAAACTAATTCTACTCTTCGACTACATTGCAGGTTGGTGTAGACTTTCTATCGCGCTCTTGCGCACACTGCTCTCCCGTCGCTGTTGCTGCCATGAGTGTTGCCATGAATAGTGCAGTACTTTAAGCGAATGTAGAGCCGTACCTGGTCACTTGCGCTGGGTTCTATTTTTTTTTTTTTTTTTTTTTTGGGGGGGGGGGGGGGGGGAATGCCTTCTATTTTCTGCTGTGTTGTCTTTTATTGTCAACCTTGAGTCGTGCAGGGAAATGAATTCTAGTGGCCTAAACGACCTTGCTAAGGCTATGGCTGAGAAGCAGCCGGGAAGCATTAAAGAGGTCGTCAAGGTATTGATTGAGTTGGTGACTAAGCTCGATTCATTCGCGTCAGACATTAAAAGTTACGTTGCTCGTATCAGTACCTCAAACGGTGCAATTCGGTCGGAAATCACTGGTCTTCAACGATCTGTACAATTCTTGAGTGATGGTTTCGAAAAATTCATACTTGATGTTGAGGCCTTCCGTGGTGAGCTTTCTGCTGTTAGGGCGGACAATGAGCAGTGCCGCATTGAAAGTGAACTCCTCAAAAAAGAACTGAAGCAGGCTAGGAGTGAGATAACTTAGTTGAAACAATACTCCAGAAATGTGAATGTTGAAATTCAAGGGCTTCCGGTTGTACCAGATGAGGACCTTCTGAAGGAAGTTGGAAAACTTGCGGGGTATCACTGAGAATGACATACAGGGTTTTTTTTTTTTTTTAGCTGCACCAAATTTTTAAAATTAGAAAAATATAAATCTTGGTCACGTTATGTTTACCATTCGAGTGTACGTAATGGCGGCCTCTAGATACAGAGCAATTTCCGCACTTACATGCGTAATTAGTGAAGTTACGATAATTAACTTTCTAATTATCAACAATAGGTGGCTACAGCAAATGAGTACTTTGGGGCCCGTCCTCGACACTACCTATCCCAACGATCAAATTTTGAATAGCGGACATCATGTGGGAGCTACGCGAACAATTAGTTCCCCTTGGCAACCGAAACTGGCCACAAAAAGAGCGTCTGTGTCGTCGATGTCGCCGCCCCCCAGCCTTTCGTCAGGTCTCCGAAGTCACCGCCGGTCCCGCCCCGCGAGCAGCTTGCGTTATCTCCGAGCTGTCTGCGGCGTTCGCAGTCGACGCTACAGACTGATATGACGCCGTGCCTGCAGTATCTAAAAGCCCAAGGAGCGGGGTTGGCACTGCAGCGCAACGTGGCGCCCGACGGAATGACGAAGTAAATTTGGCGGCCCGCCGGCATTGAAGCGCTAGGCCAACGCCGCAGACAGCAAGGAGATAACGCAAGCTGCTCGCGCGGCCGGACCGGCGCTGACTTCGCAGACGTGACGAAAGGCTGGGGGGCGGCAACATCGACGACACAGACGCTCTTTTTGTGGCCAGTTTCGGTTGCCAAGGGGAACTAATTGTTCGCGTAGCTCCCTCATGAACTCCGCTATTCAAAATTTGATCGTTGGGCTAGGTAGTGTCGAGGACGGGCCCCAAAGTACTCATTCGCTGTAGCCACCTATTGTTGATAATTAGAAAGTTAATTATCGTAACTTCGCTAATTACTCACGTAAGAGCGGAAATTGCTCTGCATCTAGAGGCCGCCAATCCGTACACTCGAATGGTAAACATAACGTGACCAAGATTTATATTGTTCTAATTTTTTTTAATTTGGTGCAGCTAAAAAAAAAAAAAAAAAGCACACCCTGTAGACGTTGTGCATCGTGTGCCATCCAGAGATAAGAGTAGGCCGTATGTGGTCGTAAAGTTTCGTTTGAGAGCTGCCCGGGACAGAATGCTTTCGGCAGCAAGGAAACGAAAACTGCATGCAAGGGATTTAGGGTATGGCACAACAGATGCTTCGATCTATGCAAATGAGCACCTCTGTCGCGAAAACAAAATTTTGCTAGCCACGGCGAAACAAGCAAGGAGAGAGAATAAATGGAAGTTTATCTGGGTGTCTCAAGGCAAAGTTCTCATTCGGAAATTGGAAAAGACACCAGTTTTGCGCATAACGTGCGAAGAGGACTTGGCGCAAGTTGTTTAACAGGTCGTCACGGTGTAAAAATGGTTTTCTTGGCTGTAATCCTGCATGTCATTTTCCTTTATTTTTTTATCGCTTTGTTAGACAGGAAAACATAACCCTGTCCTTCTGTAGAGTGCTATATGTGTCTCATATCCATATTACACAGCACTTTGTGTAACCGATGCCCATACTCTTCATCAATATTATGCAACTGAACTTTTGTATAATGCTTTTGATATTTCTGTGTGCTGGATTAGTGCCATATATCACTTCTCTGTTGTCTATGCTAGTTATTTTAACGTTGTACAACGAACGTATGACTTCCTAATGATTCAGCCTCATTTTTTGTGAATACGTTTACCCTATTCAAGGGCTGCTGTTTTGTTATACTTGCTATAATTAATTTCTGTATACATATAATATCACCACTGTCTACTGATGGACTCTAATACGATAGGTTCTAGTCCATCGGAACTAAATTCACGCATTGTAGACCAGCGCATATCACCCCTTGCTGTGCTTCACATTAATATGCAGTCTGCTCGTTGCAAAGAGGACCTCTTTGTTCTTCTTGATGAGTTTAAATTTGATTTTGCCATAATTATGCTAACAGAAACATGGTACCGTGATGACTCAGAGGTTATTAATATCGAAGGTTATAACTCAGTTTATTTAAATAGGAAAACAAGGACAGGAGGTGGCGTATGTATGTATGTTAAACATGCGATGAGATGTGAATTTCTTAGCGAATGGTATCAATGCACGGATGATATTGAAATTGTATGTCTTAAAGTAGGAAACTGTGTGTTTGTTGCAGTATACAGACCACCCGATAGCAGCATAAACAATTTTAAACAGTTGTTAGATAACATATTTTCCTTTGTTAATGACAATGGATATAGACTCGTTTTGGGAGGTGACCTGAATATTGATATGTTAGGTAGCACAAATAAGCAAAAGGTTCTTTCGGCACTTCTTGATTCCCACTTTTTATCGAATGTTATTGTCACTCCTACTCGTATTACTGACTCGAGTGCAACATTAATAGACCTGTTAATAACAAATTGTCCTTCCGATTCCGTACTTTCTGGCACTACTTGTACTGCAATCAGTGATCACCTACCTATTTATTTTATTGTACACCAATCCCGCTGCACAACCAGACAGGCTGCTTCTGATATATATTATTATAGAGCTGTAAATTTAACCTCTCATTCGCGCTTTCGTGATGAAATTGAGCAAACGCAGTGGGATGACTTATTATCTATCTCCTGTGCTGACTTAGCTTACGACTATTTTATCCGAACGATCACTTCAGTTTATAATAAACATTTCCCACTTCAGGTTTATAAAAACCCAAAGCGTGCCCGCAAACCTTGGATGACTACAGAGATTCTAAAAATGATGAAGGAGAAGGATAGGCTATATCATGCATTCTTAGTTAACCGAAATCCAGATGCTTTGAGAATGTTTAAAAAAAATGTAGAAATTTGATCATTAAGTTACAACGGCAAGCAAAACGAAATTATTATTATACCATGTTTGAGGGCGTCACAGATATCAAACAAATGTGGAATAAATTACACTCCATCATATCTCCAGGTAGAGTAAGAAATAGTTTAGAAGAACTTGTAGTTGACAATGAAGTTATCAAAGGCAAGGAATTAGCCGACAAATTCAATGAATACTTTACATCTGTGACTGAGAGCTCACATCAAGATAGCGCTTTTGATTACTTACCCGTGCCGCTCAAGGAATCAATATTTATTTGCCCAACTGATGAAAACGAAGTATTAAGAGTATTTAGAAACTTTAAGCTGAGTAAGAACGAGGATATAAACGGTCTAAAAATGGAGCCGATTAAATATATTATTGATCTTATTAGCCCGTGTGTGACACGCATTTACAAGGCAAGAATGTTCCCGCTCACGTTGCAACGAAGCGGCAGATTCCACTGCATTCGACATGCCCGTCGCGACATGGCAGGACACTAATATGTCACGACCAACTTTCAGAGGAAATCGCTGCCCCGCGTCTCTGGTTCTTTTGTAAAGACTGACTGCGTGCTTCCTGCAGCAGAAGCGCTTTTGAGCCTTCTTGTTCTCCTTGCGCCGTGTCTGGCGTTCTAAGCCGTCAGCAAACGCGCACGTCTTGCGGGCTGGGTTTCTCTCTTCATCCCAATGGCGCCCAGCAGCCTGTGTATGTACTACGAGTTAAACGTGTTTGCGCTCCGCAGTGTGTGTGTAAACGTGCGCAGAGGGGCTTTTCTCCCTCTTGCGTTGCCGTCATGCGGGAAAGCAGTTGAGCGAGTCGGACAGGGTGAGCTATAGATATGCATAAATAAGCGGCCGCGCTGTGAAGAATCGATGTGTCGCAGAAAGCAGAGCCTCCTCCCCCCACCCCCTTGCAGGATAAATGCAAAAGCGTCGAATGCGGGCATTTGGTATACAGGAAATGTCTTTTGTTTTCGTCTGTCTTTTTCCGCGTCTTTCCTCTTTAGCCTCTGAAAGATCAACGCTTTCACCCGAGCCTCATTTCACAGCCGCTCGCCGTTCTTTCTGACCGAAGTGCAAGATCTATATATATATATATATATATATATATATATATATATATATATATATATATATATATATATATATTGTAATGGGGTTTATTGACGACTCAGAAACGCGACCGTCTCAGTTGAGCGTCGGACACCGAGAGCGCGAGCCCGTCTTCGTCGGCGGGCCGATGATGATAGTGCGTCCACAGGGCGCCAGTCTTCTTCGCAACAACTGCCCCCTGGAGAAGAAGGAGCCATCCTGGCGACTCAAGGAGAGGAGAGGACAAGGGGGTCGCAATAGGGTTTAAGTCTCTGTACGTGGACTGTCTCGCGTCCACGACGCCTCAAGTCAGTAGATGGCGTTAGCGGCTCGACGACGTAGTTGACCGGCGTCGTCTGTTCAACGACGCGGTAGGGACCGTGGTATTGAGCGAGGAGTTTAGAGCATAGACCAGGGGTGCTTGAAGGTATCCACAGCCAGACTAGTGAGTCCGGCTGGTAGGTGCAGGGAGGTCGGTCATCATCGCGACGGAATTTTTGGAGACTCTGGTCTTCAGCCGTGAACGAACGGGCCAGCTGACGGCATTCCTCGGCATACTTGGAGGCTTCAGACAGAGGCGTGCCCTCTGATGGCTCAGGCCGGTAGGAGAGAATGGTGTCGAGCGTACATGTAGGTTCACGGCCATATACGAGAAAGAATGGCGAAAATCCCGTTGTGGCCCGTGAAGCGGTATTATAGGCGTACGTAACATATGTCAAAACGAGGTCCCAGTTGGTATGATCCGATGCCATGTACAAGGATAGCATGTCGCCCAAAGTACGATTAAACCGTTCTGTTATGCCGTTCGTTTGCGGATGATAAGCTGTACTGGTGCGATGGACGGTATGGCACGCGGTCAGAAGGGCGTTAAGAACTTCGGAAAGAAACGCACGCCCTCTGTCACTAAGAAGTTCCCGCGGTGCCCCATGACGCAGTATGAAGTGATGCAGTAGGAAGGACGCAATGTCGCGGGCTGTCGCTGTTTGCAGTGCCGCAGTTTCTGCATAGCGGGTGAGGTGGTCGACAGCGACAATAATCCAGCGATTGCCAGCTGATGTGCAGGGAAGAGGGCCGTAAAGATCGATGCCGACGCGGTCAAATGGTCGGGACGGACAAGGAATGGGCTGTAAAGGACCAAAAGGACGAGGAGCAGGAAGCTTGCGTCGTTGGCACGCTGCATGTGCACAAGCGTATGTACTGTCGCACAAAATTATACATGCCACGCCAATAAAAGCGGGAGCGAAGCCTGGCGTAAGTCTTGAAGAGGCCGGCATGGGCGCATTGCGGGTCTGAATGGAGAGCGGAGCATACATCTGTGCGCAGATGGCGGGGAACGACGATCAACCATTTGCGACCGTCGGAAGCGTAATTTCGACGATAGAGAACACCATCCCGCAACTCGAAATGAGAAGCGTGGCGGCGGATAGCACGTGAAGGGCGTGTTGTTGAAGTGTCAGAAATGCAATCCATAAGTGCCGCAATCCAGGGATCTTTACGTTGCTCCACAGCCATGTTGACGGGCACAGGCGACGAAAACGCTGATTCGATGGCTGTAATGCAAGTCATGTCACTTGGTGTAGGCGACCGAGAGAGGGCATCCGCGTCGGTGTGTTTACGGCCAGACCGGTAAATGACGCGTATGTCGAAGTCTTGCAACCGTAGAGCCCAGCGCGCAAGGCGGCCAGACGGATCTTTTAAAGTCGATAACCAACATAGAGCATGGTGATCTGTAACGACGTCGAAGGGGCGGCCGTACAGGTAGGGTCGGAATTTTCCAAGGGCCCAGATGATAGCCAGGCACTCCTTTTCGGTGACGGAGTAGTTAGAATCCGCTTTCGTTAGTGTTCGGCTGGCGTAGGCTACTATGTATTCATCATGCCCACTTTTTCGCTGTGCAAGCACGGCACCAAGTCCTACGCCACTGGCGTCGGTGTGGACTTCCGTGGGGGCCGTGGGGTCGAAATGGCGCAGTACGGGAGGCGAAGTGAGCAAACGCCGCATGGTTTCAAACGCATCGTCGCAAGCTTTGGTCCAAGTAGAAAGTCGTGTGTCGCCGCGAAGCAGCTGAGTCAACGGAGCAATGATGGAAGCGAAATTCCGGATAAAACGACGAAAGTAGGAGCAGAGCCCGATAAAGCTCCGAAGTTCTTTCAGAGACGTGGGTTTCGGGAACTCGGCGACGGCGTGAAGTTTCGAAGGATCAGGGAGTATACCATCTTTCGATACGACGTGTCCGAGTATAGCAAGCTGCTTGGCTCCAAAGCGACATTTCTTCAAGTTGAGTTGGAGGCCTGCCTCGGTGATGCACTGCAGGACTTGTTCGAGACGGTACAGATGTGTGGGAAAATCTGGAGAAAAGATGACGACATCATCAAGGTAACATAGGCATGTCTTCCATTTGAGCCCACGAAGCAGATTGTCCATCATTCGTTCGAATGTAGCAGGGGCATTGCAAAGCCCAAACGGCATAACGTTAAATTCATATAGGCCATCTGGGGTCACGAAGGCTGTCTTCGGGCGATCGGCAGGATCCATAGGCACTTGCCAATAGCCTGAGCGTAAATCGAGTGAAGAAAAATACTCCGCGCCTTGCAAACAATCCAGAGCATCGTCGATGCGCGGTAAAGGGTAGACGTCTTTGCGAGTTATCTTATTAAGACGGCGGTAGTCAACGCAAAATCGAATTGAGCCATCTTTTTTCTTAACCAGGACTACAGGCGACGCCCAGGGACTATTAGAAGGTTGAACCACTCCACGCTCAAGCATTTCGCTTACTTGGTTTTCAACAACACGGCGCTCCGCGCGTGATACACGATAAGGCCTCTGGCGCAGTGGTGCGTGGGTGCCGGTGTCGATCTCGTGACGTGATGTGCGGCCTAGTGGGGCGTGTTGACAGTCGAACGTAGATTGGTATTTCCGCAGAAGGCTGAGAAGCTGCGAAGCTACTACTTCCCCAACCCTGGAACTACGCAATCGGACGCTGCCGGCCATCATGCCTGACGACGCCAGCCAAACAACACCTCCGGCACCGCCAACATTGATTTGTCCTGGCCCCGTGCGTCAACGCGATCCTCCCATCTTCAGCGGCTCCGACGAATACGACGTCGAAGATTGGCTCTCGATCTACGAGCGGGTGAGTGCCCCCAATAAATGGGACGATGCTACGAAGCTCAGCTACGCCAACTTCTATCTTACGGGTGTCGCTAGCGTGTGGTACCACAACCACGAATCCGACCTTCGCACCTGGTCCGATTTCAAGGCGCGCATTACGCAAGTGTTCGGTCGCCCTGCGGTGCGGAAGCTCCGTGCCGAAGAGCGCTTGCGCAGCCGTACCCAGCACCTCCACCAAATATGTAATGGGGTTTATTGACGACTCAGAAACGCGACCGTCTCAGTTGAGCGTCGGACAGCGAGAGCGCGAGCCCGTCTTCGTCGGCGGGCCGATGATGATAGTGCGTCCACAGGGCGCGCCAGTCACACAGGGCGCCAGTCTTCTTCGCTACAATATATATATATATATATATATATATATATATATATATATATATATGTGTGCATACAAGATGAAGGGTCTCGCGCCAGACCCGAAGGTATTTTCAAAAAAGGAAAAAAAGACGAACGTTTATGGCATATTTACTGACTGACGTTTCGGCCGGAGGACCGGCCCTCGTCGGAGTGAATCACTCCGACGAAGGCCGGTCTTTAGAATGCTCATTTTGTAAAGAAGTAGTTGGTGGTTTACCTTGTCAAACGCTTTTGCAAAATCAAGAAAAACGCAGTCGATAACTGACCCTTTGTCTAAAATTGATGCTATGTAATTGGTAAATGATAAAAGCTGAGTATCCCAGGATCACTACTTACGAAAGCCGTGCTGAGATTCGCTGAAAAAATAGTTATATTCAAAAAATGACGCAAGGTGGGAATAGATGACGTGTTCCAGAAGAAATAGGTCTGTAATTGTGAGGTGACTGAGGGTTACCGGATTTAAAAAGAGGAACCACCACCTTTCCCAATTTCCAATCGTCTGGAATTTCACACCACTGTAGAGATTGTGTGAAGAGGTGCGACAGAAAAGTAGCGGAATACACTTCAGTATTTTTGAGAATCTTTGAGTTGATGTCATCAATACCACAGCTAGATGACAATTTCAATCTGCGAATTAACTTGGCAACGCCTGAAAAATCAATGATTACAGGATCCATGGGAAAAAATCCCAACCGTGAAGTGGGGGTGGTACAACAGTAGAGCAGTCTGAAGATGATTGAGCAAACACTTCATTTAATACATTGCAACAGTCTTCTCTGCGTATAGCTTCGTCATCGAAATTTGTGAGAGATATCGCGTTCTGGGCTTAACGCTATTCCGAAATCTTGATGGGTTAGTGGTCAAGAGGGACGGGAGTGTATCATTGAAGAAAACGTCTCTGATAGCGGCACGATAAGTTTTAAGGCTATCACTATAGATGCGCCAACGTGCGGGGTTGTTGTTGGCACGTTTTGCTTGGCGAAATTGTGTTTTCTTCTTGTTTAGCAGCCTTTTTAACGTTGTAGTAAACCAAGGCGAGCGCGTGTTTTCAGAAATTATACGTGTTGGCACATATTTATTAATCAGTGATACCAATTTGTTTTTGAAGAGCTTCCAGTTATGTTCAACAGTACGATCAAGGAAACCAGGTATACAATTCTCTAAAAACAATTCAAGTTCTCTGTTAATTGAAGTATATTAATCATAACCACATAAATCGGACAGAAAATGAAGCCGATGAAAGCATTGGAGAAAGGAAGTGTAGTTGAAATTGGAATGTAGAAAACAATGAAGAAAAGGGAAATGAAAGTGAACGAAAAGATCACTTGTCGCCGGCGGGACCTCCGCATTACGCGCGCGTTGCACTACCAATTGTGCTACGGCGACGGCCATCAATTCGTCCACTAACTTAGGTATTTATGTTTACTATATCTAGCCCTATAGCAGTGTTAGCCAGCGCCACTCGGAACCATGTCAAGATCACGCGTATCGTGACGCCATCGGTCTAAAAAGGATGTCCGCCATGGACTATGAGTGCAATCACACACGCGTCAGCGAACTCACCGCTAATTTCCCTCCTCTCTCTCCCTGTCATCCTTGTGTTTCCCCCGGTGTAGGGTAGCCAACCTCTCCTCCCACCTGCGGCAAGTTGTTTGTTCATCCATTTTCATTTCCATCCATTTATCATTTCTTTAATTCAACTAGTAAGTACAAGTAATTTCTCCTACGTTGTCCTTGGTGTCTATGTTGGCTTCTTATGATATTTATTTATTTATATTCAATACTGCCACTCTCAGTTGAGAGCATAGCAGATGGGCATTATATGCATATAGCACTTTTCTTCCCTGTCCCTTTTCTCCAGCCAGAGCAAGCTATAGCTCAGGCCGACCTCTCTGCCTTTTTGTAAATAAATCTTTCTCTCTCTGAAGATAACTCGGAGCCAAAATCGATGTACCTATGTGCTTGGTAGGAAGCTCGGCGGTACAAGGAGATCTGCCACGTTTTCCTAACATTTAAAGACATTAACCAAGTTCTATGCCAGTTCTCAACCGTTAGCAAATCGTTTGAAGGGCAATGTTATCATGGAGGCTATAGATAGGACGGTAAAGGACACAATCGTCTGCGAAAAGGCGAATACAGGAGGCGATGGCAGTCGGTAAGTCATCGACGAAGATTAGAAGAAGTAATGGTCCGAGGGCGTTGCCTTGAACTCCGGATATAACAGGTGCTAACAAGGAAGTATGCCCATTAGTACGTCGATGTCTTGTGTCTGGCGCTGGTACTCGTGTTTTATGCAATATGTACAAATCGGCCCAAGTTCGCACTTTATTGCTATCAACTACTTAGAATACTTATCCTTCGGTTTGCGTGACGCTCCTCCGTGCGTAGAGTGAAATGTTTAGTTTTTTTTTTTTTTTTTGTGAAAGGAACGCTGTATTAGAAAACCGTTGACAAAGTCGTTGTTGAAATTAGTTATCTTATTCTTTATCATGATTAGTAGCAGTAACGTTTGAATCAAAGTTGCCGAACCCGACTGTAGAGCGATGATAATGGCTACGTTTCACAGCGAAGCTGTATACAAGCCGTCCATCGCCTGTACGCAGAAACTGTCATCATCAGCAATGACTCGAGCGTCGTCGTCTTCATCCACAGCTGGCTCCGTGGCGGCTCATCATTCCAGCGTAGAATTTCACTTCTGTCGTCGTAATGAGGAGGCCGCGTTTACGAGGGTATGAGCTTAAGGGAGTATGAGCCATTCATTGTCTTACGTGACGGACAGATTTGATTTTGAAGCAATTTAATTTTGAGGAATCGCAAGTGGTAATGCGACAGCGGCGGACTGCGGGCATTCCGTCAGTGACGTCGTTTTCTCCCTTGCAGCCGAACGTGTGTGTGACCTCATTAAGAAACACAAAGACGTAACGAATAATTGAGAAAGATTTTAATGTACCGTCGGGGATGAACCCAGTGATAAACACCGGGGTCGCACGTTTCAGCTTTGCTGGTTAACCATCTGTATACGGGGTGCTTGGGCGGTGATTTTTAGGCAAACATTCCAAGACGGGCGGCGGGCACATTTATCGCCCCAGCCTTGGAGAACTTTGCTGACATTCAAAAAGCCTTGGAAAAACTATCGGACCTCAACTGGATGCTAGCAGCACGCTGTCCGAAGTTGAACTGGACACCATATTTAACGGATGAGGGTGAACTATATGGGCTCTCGGCACTTTTCAAACCTTGTTAAGAAAAAGTTGACCGATGCTCCCTAATGCGAAATTTGCGCGCAGCCCTATACGTGTTTTCATTTGGCGATATATTTGCTGGCGCGGGCCATCTAGTGCGGCACGTTGCAAACGGAGCGAAGGGTGGCGCGACTGCCTCGCTAATAGGGAGATCGTGCGCGCGGGTGGGCGCGATTCAGCCGCAGACGACGCGCGCTACTCTGGTGCCATCTTGTTGCCGCACTACGCTCTTCCTCCTCGCGTCTTTCGCTCTGTTACGCCGCCGACGCTCGCCGCGGGAACGGGCTGCGCTCTAAAATGTGATACGCCCCTTTCTGAATCGTGCGCAAGGATTATTGAACCTAACCCCAAATTTTCCAAGGCCCAAAGGGATAACAGATAGACATCACTCTGAATCATTATCAAGTTCACTGTAGAATCGGTGCACGAGTCCGATTATCGCCAACAGGTTCCGCTAAATTCCTTACGCGTTTTCCAGCTCCATCATGAGGGGTCTCGATAGATAATTTGCAGAATTTACTTTGCAAGTCCATAAGCAGACCTTTACTATACAGATGCATTTCGCGCAAAAGCAAATAATACGCAGATAAGTTAGCAATTTTCTCGGAAAATAACTCGTTCTTTCAATGATATATTGCCGTGACAGAAACCTCAATATTTCTCTTCTTTTTTTATCACAGCAATAATATAACGTAAAAGCAGCATTATAGCCACACTGATTTCACTCTTGTCGATACTGCAGCAGAGAACGTCGGTATTTTGTGTCTGCATTTCGCAATACTCTAGCTTTAGCAACATGTGCCCTCAGCATACCTCAGCGGGTGCCTGACAACTGTTTCCATGCATTCAGACACTAAACACCGAGCGTCGTCAGAACGTTAGCACAGATTTCTCCGCCTAGGGAGCTTCAAGGAGCAACGTGAAGCATGGGTAAGCGAAGAGGAGAAACGTTCGCCAAACTTTCTCTACTTGGATGACTTAGTTTAATCTTCTTCTTTTATTTTTTCCCCTCTTTTAAGAAAGCCGAACTTCAAAGGCACGCTCTCGAATCGAGGCTATTAAAACTAAGAAAAGAATAATACTTCCAGGCAGCTTGCAATGAGCGAGCCTAGCCAGACGAGAGAGGGTGACAGAGGGGGGGAATTCGAGGAATGCAAATATTGAAATTTTTCGTTGCTCCCTCCCCATCCCTTGGGGGGCCCGCGAGTTTCAGGAATAAAACGTCGAGAGCATAAATGATGAGCGCCGTGACTCCGCAACGCGGAATCGATTAAGAAAATGCGGTTGAAAAGCTGTAAGCGCCGGGGTAGCACAGGAGCGCCTGTTCTCTCTCTCTCTCTTTTTTCCCCGCACTCTCTTTGCACTGTGCAACGCGGCTTACATCGAACCGTGATCGCTCTCCTTCTGACGTTGTTCGTCATTTTGCGCACTTTTTTTTAGCCTTTGCCCATTATAATTCCCCTTCAACGGAGACGAACATCGCGGCGTTACAGGGAGGTCGCTCCCATGTTCCGAGCAGGAGTTGTGGCGGACGTTGAAGCAACTGAGCGTTCTGCCGTTTTCTTGCGCGATCAAAACTTTCTCGCACGCCAGCCTCGGTTCGCTCGAGCGCGCATGTTTCATCTTCAAGATCGCATAGACCACCGTGATTCTGATGGTTTCACTGCGGTAATTGCTTTTTTGCATCTGCTTCGCGGTGTTTCTTCTAGTTTATTTCCCGTCCTTTTTTTTTTCGCCTCCTTTCGCCGCCTTCTGCCACAATTTTTTTTGTTTCCGGTCTGCGCGGAACACGCCGCATCATTAAATATTTTTAAGGCTTGAGCGCAGTTCTTGTAGGGGCGCAAATTCTGCCTGCACGTCATTAAGGCTTCGTCTACATACAATTTGTCAGATTGCGCTCGGTTGTCCTCGCTACCTTGAATAGCGTGCAGCATGAACCGCGCGAGTGAGCCTCCTGCAAACATTTTCTTTATCTTGTAAGGAGCGCTAAATCGCAGCAAAGTGTTTTATTATTTTCCTTTCGTGCTGCTTTGTTGCCGTCTGTTTGCCGCCATTTCGCCGCAAAATATTCTCGTGCACATTAAGAACACCGGGTGGTCACGAATTAATGCGAATCCTTCCATTACTGCGTGTCTCGTAACATTAACGGGTGTCGTGAAAGCAGAACTGTGGGATTTTTCGGTTCATGAAAGCGTGCTTGCAGCAGCTTGATGAACACAGCATCCACGTGACGTTGCTTGGCTGGGAAACGGGAGCGTCTCACAAAAGTGGCCGTCATCGCGAGGTCTGACGACGGGCCGCCGGGTGCGAGCCGCGAAAGTAGCCCCGGCCACTGTACTCTTGCCCTGTGGGAGTCGTCCAGCGCAGGGCCAACAAGCTACTCGTCGGAAGCATGAAGCGAGCAGTTGACATTTTAATAATGCGATTAGCCATTCCTAGGATACTTGACAAACTTTCATCTATCTATCTATCTATCTATCTATCTATCTATCTATCTATCTATCTATCTATCTATCTATCTATCTATCTATCTATCTATCTATCTATCTATCTATCTATCTATCTATCTATCTATCTGGGTATGTGCTGCTCTTCAACGGCAAAAAAAAGAAAAAATAAAGTTCTATAAACCTTGTCGAGTACTGGGTGGCAGAATCGTCGAAGCCGCGTCGTATAACCGAGAGCGCACCAGGCGCGGCCCGAAGAGAAGAGGAGCCCGGCACGCCGCTTACACGACGCGTTTCGGCGATGCGGGATGACTTCTGCCAGAATTTCACTTTCAGGTTTTTACGCGGGCTCCGCCGAGTATACTGCTGCAACGCGGCACCTCGGACTTGCTGTCCGGGTTCTGTTGTGATTTCTTTACCTCATCGCACACTCCGACCCAATAATAATGGGCCCCAGAAAAAAAGAGAACCGAGAAGCGCTCTGTGCGTGCGACACAGGAAGGAGCGAAGCCGTGCAGTGGATGCACGTACGACTGTCGCGAAGGCACGCGCGGAAGAGTGCGAATGAGAAATAATAACAGTAATAAAAAAATAACTGGACAACGGAGTCGCATGCACTACCTCTGCTGCCTTTTATAGCTACGCGGGCGTCATTACACAAACATTGGTTCTTCTCTCGACGTGACCGGAAAAACGGGTTCTCAGTCACCGACCGTCCGATGCTCGTCGGCACGTACGTGTAGAACGCAACACAGCTTCGTCGGGCACGTCGAGCTCGCGCTGAACGTGTGCTGCGGCACAGTAGCGCGAACGCACTCGAGTGTGGGGGATGCGTTGTTAGAGCATACGCATTCCATTTTGGAGCACTGCAGCGTACCTTTATCGAAAAACCTCTTACGCATCATATCCAATGACCCCTTGCGATCATATGAGAATCCTATATAAAGTATGCTCCCTGTGGGGCATATGATATAGATCTCCATCATAGTTGTTCATTCATACCCTCGGGGTCACTCCACCTTCGTCATCCGACTCTTGTCATGCCGTCGTCATACAGGTTTCGCGGTACACCTCATTGCGATTATACACTCGTCGTCATCTCATTGTCATCGGGCCGACGTACGGTCGTCGGGATGCCTTCGTCATCATTGCAACTCTTGTCGTCATGCCATCATCGTGACGCTGTAGTCTCACCATCACTTGAGTGTCGTCATCCCATTGCTGTTATTCTGTCGTCGTCATGCATCGGTGTATCGACGTCATTCCTAGTTCGTCATTCTATCGTAATCGTGCCGTCGTCGTCACATGTCGTGCATCCTTTCTCAGTTGTGATGCCATCTTGTTCGTGTCGTCATTCCCGCTTCTTCATCCGGTTGTCGCCATACAGTTGTCGTCATCTGATTGTCTTCATGTCGTCACGTAGTCATAATTTAGGAACCTCATTGTCGTCATACCGTCGTCCTTATACAGCCTTGGCGTTCGATCACTCCTTCGTCATTCCATTTTCACTGTATCATATAGTCGACGTCACATGTTGATGGGGGCCACCTTGGCAAGCGAGTGCCGTATCAAAGTGTCACGATGTGCGAGTATGTGGCATACAGCCGAAGCAACGAAACTCCAAGAGTTACCACTACGAGTGTTAAATAAATGTAACTTAAGGAATATAGTCTGTCGCGACATTTCTCGATTGCTATTTGCGTTACCCTGGACAGTCGTCGTGAGATGTGCTCTGCTGTTGTTTATTTTTTTTTTCGAGCGAAGGTTCTTATAACTCAGATTTCGGCGGTGTCCATGTACGCACAAAATTATCATCAGCAGCATTGGTTCGAGCGTCGTCGTCTTCTTCCGCAGCTGGCTCGTTGGCGCCCCTCGGTTTGCGCTCGTGCTCGGCACGCGCTCGTGCCACTGCTCCTGGGTTCGTCGTCGTCGTCGTCGTCTGCTTCCACAGCGGGCTGCGGTGCCGCTAATCATTCCAGCGTATAATTTCACTTCTCTTCTGTCGTCGTAACGAGGAGGCCGCGTTTACGGGGGGTATGAGCCATTGCTTAAGGGGGTATGAGCCATTCATTGTCTTACCTGATGGACAGATTTAATTTTGAAGCAATTTCATGGAAATACATCCAGAATGACGCGCTCTACAAAGGGCTCGTCATCGACGTGCCCATTCTAGTGTGAGGGCTTCCGAAGCCCAGGCGAAAGGTCAGCGAAGAGCCGTGGACTCCGAGTTGAGGGAGCGTGATGTTGAGGTCAAACATCAGCGAAGAGCCGCCGAGCCCAAGTGGCGGAAGCGCGATGTTGAAGCCAAACGTCAGCGTCGTCTTGCCCTCCAGGAACCCGACAACTGTGGTGCACGCCTCGGCAATGCTAGCGCCAGCTTCCCCGGGGCGACGGCCAGGTTTCAACGCGAGTTTCTCAGCCGGAACTTCGGAGCCAGCTGCAGTGCATGTTACTAGTTGTGGTTCGAGCACAACGTATTTCTCAGTGCAATTCGTTCGGAGGAACACCGAATAAACACACGACAAGCTTCGCTTACCCCATTTCCTCGACAGGGAACGTGCTACTGACTTTTTTTCGATAGGCAATTTCCCAAAGTTGGATGAAGGTATCCAACCTATAACAGAGTGGCTCTAGTGGCAGATATACCCTTCTTTGGCAGAGAAGAAGCCTGGCACAACGAAAGGTTCAGTGCTGAACCTGAGCAGCCAGTCTATCCCACCCCAAAAGGACACGTTGCTTCTTCTGGGCCCCAAGCTTTGCCTTATGGTCATACACCGGCGAAGTTGCTGACGTTGGCAAGGAAGGTGGCGGGTCGTGTCCCAGAGTAATCCATGACAGTATGTGACGCGTAATGCTTCAATGCCTTGTCCAAGCTTGGCCAAGAACCTTCTGGTAGCAGGCACACCCATCCACTCGAGAACCTCCTTAATTGCTACCTCTGATGTCGCAGCTGTCCTGTCATAAAAGAGAGTTCCTTTTTTTTTTCGTTATGACATGAGAGCATCTCTTTCGAGAAGGGTGCGGTTGCATTGCGCAAGATCTTCCGGCTGGTGTGTCAAAAGCCAACGAAGGTGAGGGTCATTACAGTTGATTTTCTCAAGAACATCTCGCTCTAAAGACTGCGCTAGGGCTAACCGGGTAGCGGTCCGCCAAGCGCGATAACGAGGAGTCGCGAGAACAAAGGTCTCATGTAACCTCCTCGTTGTGGGCCTGTGAGCATCTGCCGCGGCGAGGAAGCCCTCAGCGGACGAGAGCTCGGGTGGAGAGGTTGCCCGGGGGCCGCCGCGCGGGAGGCCAATCAGGGCGCGTCCCGGTGACATGTTCTCGCGGGGCAAGTCCAATCCAGGGGGAGAAGCACGGCTTGCGCGGGAAAGTAGGTCCGGCGCGCTCGTCATGTCCGCCATGTTACCGTTATGGCGGCGGTTCCCGGAGATCGAGCTAAGCGCCACGCGCGAGCTGGGGAACGAGGCGCGGGAAGGCCCCTCGATCCCCACAATACTGGCCGGCGAAGTAAAGAGAAACAAGTACCTTTTGATGGACATGTTGAGTGCCGCTAAGAAGAAACAAACAAACCTGACATTCCTTCTTTAGCGATCGTATCGGACAAGAACATATGGTTGCATAGGTTCTCCTGCAGAAACATTGGACGATGAAGTGTCTCTTGGCGGAGTGTTGCTTTTCTACCTCTGGCTATTTCTGTGAAATCTCCAGTATATCTATCAGTCGTTGTGCCATGTTCGATGGTCATGGGAGTAGACCACGCAGGGCGTCTGGCGGAGCGGCGGCGTCAGCGACGGCCGCCTCAAGGAAGCGGATCGGGTTACAGACTGACAGCGAAGGCACCCATGTCTACTCGCTCAGCAGCGAGGACCCTTCCGACAACGATGACTTCTAACTTGTGTGGAGCCGCAAGGTGAAGAGAAGGAACACCAGGTCCTCTTCGTCCTCCAGTACACAAACTGTTGAGCTCACGCGGAACCCGACGCCAACACCATCCTGTTTATGCCTGTCATACCCAACGGTAACATGAAGTGGTTTAATAGGCAATCTGCCTCGATGCAGCTGGAGACCGTGGTGCCAAACGAAATCATGGACTTTATAGAGTGAACACCCGCAAAAATGCACTGGGGGTTGATGTTCTGCATGCGGGTTCTCTTAGCGCCCTACGCAAAGTAACAGATCTTGATGGCATGCAGGTGCATTCTCACATCCCGCTGGGCTCTGATGTCATCACTGGTGTAATATAAGATGTAGACTTGGCCATCCTCAGCAATGACTTGCTGACTCTGGTTAAAGCAGAGAGTGATCGTGAGGTCATTGTTGATGTCTACCGCCTGGGCAACTCACGTTGCGTGAAGATTGTTTTCAAGGGTAACTGTTTCCCGTCGCACGTTAAAGTAGGCAACTTTCGTCATCCTTTCCGGCCTTTCATTCCGAAGCCTCTGCAGTGCCGCAACTGCGTGAAGTTAGGACACGTGAGCAGCGTCTGTGAGAACGAAAATGGATGCCCCCGCTGCGCTGAACCACACGCCGCTGATAAATGTGCCGCCACTGTCGTGAAATGTCCAAACTGCCATGGATTAGAGCACTGCACGGGCTCAGGCTTACCCGAAAGCCCTTGCCGGGCCGGGCCGGGTATGGTAGTTCTTTCACGAGCTCGGGCACGGCATGTGCTTTTTGACCTGGGCCCGGGCCGGGCTCGGACTTTCTGGTGGTGTGCATGTAACTTGCATCGAGTTATCCTCGCGCGTCTCGACACTGAAAAACATGTCTTTCTTGGTCTCGGGCTGGTTTCGAGCCGGGCACGGGCCGGGCTCGGGCCTAAGGTAAAGGGGTAGCGGGTCGGGCCGGACGGGTAACAGATTATTTCCGGGCCTGGGCTGGGCCCGGGTCTCGTCATAAAGCTTTTGGTCGGGCTCGGGCGGGCAGCCCAACGTAAAAACGGGCCCGGGCCGGGCCCGGGCTGAAAAAATCGGCCCGTGCAGCGCAGTGCTCTACCATGGATCTCATTAGGCTTCATCGCAGGACTTCCAAAAAATTAAAAAGGAAATGACTATCTTAAACGAGATGGTAAGGGATCATTCCTCTCATCGAGAAGCCACCACTAAAATGAGAAAGCGACGCTCCCGTCTCCGACGTTCTTCAAGAAAAGCTTCTGCATCAGTGACGCATATGGCAGGTGCACAGTAACCTCCTCCACTGCCACACAGGCCATGCACATCAGAAAGTTCCGCAAAACACAAGGGCACTGAGAAGAATACAGACATCGAAGCCTGGCTTGCGTTGCCAAAACGGCAACCACCAGCAGAATCGCTGCACGCCGATGGAAATCGACCAGCCCGGGCATCTCCTGCCGGTGAACTGACTTAGCAGGAGGTATGCTCGATTCACCTGCATCGGCTGAACCAGTTCACGAGGTGCTGCACCCTGCCATTCGTTTCAGCGGTGCAGCAATGGCACCCGCTGAACCACGGCCGTTCGTTTCGAAAGGTCCAGGAAAGGTGCACCCACTCCACTGTCGGTGCCGCCTTGGTGCAGGCGTACAGGTGCGAAGCAGCAGCGCAGCAGACGACGCAGCACACGCGCGCGAGCGCCGTTAAAACCCCGCTTATGCACGTCTGTAGTATCTACGCAAGTGTGGCGTGTATTTACACCCCAGAAGGCGATCATACCTGCAATTCAGGACCTCTCAAACTTACACACTCCGTGAAGATTAGTCGGACATAACATAACGCCTGCACCGCGTCTGCACCTTGGCATTCGTTTCGAGTGTCGCGCTAGGACTGCACCGCAGAAATCGAGCTGCACAATTTCTGAACTTCTCGTGAACCGCCGTGAACTGGTTCACAGTGGTGCAGGCGAATCGAACGGACCTAGGATTGGCAAGTGGTTATTGACCCTTTTGGCAAGTGGTTATTGAACTTACTACGACAGCAAGCGGCTCTACTGTCTCACTCTTGCCGACGTACCAGGGCTGAAGCCTTTTCTTTGAAGGTTAGCAATACAACGCTGGCGGATGAGCTAATTTCTGTTTCCTCGAGGAAAGCCGTACATCTCGAAGTGCCGGAAACACGTACGGACAGTTGCAGCAACCGGTCCGCGAACTTGGCCCCATATATTCATTACATTCCTTAATATGCCAGTCACTATTTTTGCAGCCAACTACTGCACGCGTCTTCAATCCACATGATTCAAACCGGCATGAATGGAGCACAGTGCGTTAGCGAAAACTCAGATGCATTTCCGACAGCTGATCGCACAGAAGCATGGTAGAAGCGGTAATGGTTTCGAATTCGTGCGCGGTAGCTGAGGAGACGTATGGCGCGTCGTCGTAAGCGCCAACTCGTTTCTCTAGAACAAACTGCTCCGCGAAAAAGGGTCAATAATGGTGCGATCACTAATGAATACGATTCACATGCTATTGAAGAAGCTGCAGACGCCAACAGCTCAAAGCGCATTGCAAACACTAGATGCACTGAATCCAGTACTAGCAAGCCTCATATAAGCACAATCGCTCAATCAGTACTTTTTTGTGTGTGTTGACAGTGAAGTTAGAAGTGCGACGTTCTTTAAATGGAATTCCAGAGGCTTGAAGTCGCGCATCTCGGATTTGAGCCAATTTGTCTTGAAGAATTGGTTTCCTATACTAGTTATTTGCGAACCAAACGTATTAACGCTTACAAATTATCTGCTTGCGAAGTTGTTGCTTCTTTCACATGCGAGGAACGGAGCAACGTTCTCATTTACATCCGCACGGAATTGACCTATGTTTCGCATGCTGTTCAGCCTCATGACTACAACCAATACGTATGCCTCCGCGTCAGAAAGAACCAAGTGGCTTTCACTCTTATTGGTTGTTACATCTCCCCATTGAGGCGGTTTGACTCTGAAAGACTGAAATGCATATTAAAGGAAACTGATGGCTTCTTGGTCATCACTGGGGACTTCAATGCGCACCACCTTGCTTTGGGGAAGCACCAAGATAAACTCCAGGGGGAGGAATGTTGCGTCGCTCCCATCTTATTATGACCTCTGCATCATGAACGATGGTAACCCTACGTATCTACGGGGTCCGACGTATAGTAGCTGCCTGGACTTTACTTTAGTGTTACGGAGCTTCACGTCACATGTTGAATGGTTCTGCAACATCGAGACTCATGGGAGTGATCTCATTCCCGCCTACTTAACCATTAATGGACTCACTTCGTCTTTTTCTCGTATAGAGTCTTGAAGAGCACTGACTGAACTATGTTTACGTCGCTTATGGAAGAAGCGTGTCGGGGAGATTTTGCCGGCAACATCGACGAAACCATCGCAGAAGCACTGAAAGCTGCGAAGTGTTCATTATCGCTGTCATCAAACCGAACAGATTTCGACATTGAACTTGAGAGACTTCGTGCAATTCGATGGGGTGCAGAACGACAATACAGACGCACTAAATAAATTTATGATCTGAGAGACGCACGTCGCATTCAGAAGTTCAGTGTCGCATAGACAAACTAGAGAGTGAGAGATGGAAGACATTCTGTGAGTCACTGGACCCTCGCAAGCCGCTTTCACATATCTGGAGGACAGTACGTGGTCTTCGTTCATCCCCACAAGCAACGACGCCCATTTGCAGCTCTGGCCCTCTATCTTGGTCAAACTGAGATGGGTGTGGCGGAGGAATTCTGTGCGAGAGTCACTGGCGAGCTTGTCAACAGCAACGTTGCAAGTGACCTCCGAGCGGCTCTGCCACCGGAAATCGACGTGTCATTTACCATGGAAGAACTCGAACTGCCCTGGCAGTTTCTAAATGATCATCCTAGTCCAGGCCCTGACGGCGTCACCTATTCTGCCCTGGGACACCTTGGACAAGAGGCAAGAAGAGAGCTTCTGAACAGCTTTAACAACTCATGGCATAGAGGTGCAGTTCCCCGGCACGGGAAGTTAAGTCGGCTGGTACCATTGCTAAAGCCGGGCCGATCTCCTTTGGACTTGGTGGCATATCGCCCTATCGCTCTGCATCGGAAAGGTGATGGAAAGGATGGTTCCTTGCACATCTAGAATGGTATCTCGAGCGTTACAATATCTACCCCGTTTCTATGACAAGCTTTCGTCGGGGTCGTTCCTGAATTGACCGCGACATTGACCTCACAACGTTTGTGAGGTCAACGTTTGTGAGGCCAAGAGAGAGATAGAGTGTGCGACAGCCCGAGTGTGAGCCAAAGGATGAGTCACCACCCTTGTCGAAGAGTCTTCAGAGCCGCGGCCGAAAACGCGAGAAATGTCTAGGAGATTCCCAGGCTTTGTTCATGCTATGGGATCACGACTCCGTCAGAAGGTTCGAGAAATGCCGGCGAAGGCCATAAAAACACCGTGCTGGAATCATAAGGGGGAACAGACCGCGCCGGTGAAGAGATGTGGCGTGAAGACTGACAGTCGGCGGAAGAAGGGGATTCCCCGGCAAGCTAACCGACGAGTTCATCTAGCATATGCATTTCCAGAAGTTCCTTCTTCGAGATTTGCCTCGAGTTACGCCGAGATCGCCCGGCTCACGACCAGCACAAGTGAATACGCGTTGACACTTTGTTTTCCTATTCATTCTGTACTCTTGGACTCTTAGTGCTTGTCGTTAATTATTTTCCAATGTTTTAACACCCATCTGAATTGCATTGTGACGTACCTAGCCGAAGTGTGTATTTCTGTATGTATGCCTTATTTGAAGAATATAGTTTCTTGTGTTTTGACAACTCTGGGCTCTGACTCGGTCTTTGGACCACTACCGGCGTTCGTTGGCGCACCAGAGGGCCCCTTAATAATTATCCTTGCTTTCGTGGGGTTATTTTCGGAAGCTGATAAGTCGGCTGCGCGCCGACGAGCGCCCTCTGCCATGGAGGAAGGAAACCCTCTGCACAAGCTCATGTTTCCCGATGTATTGCCAGATGGCGTCCATGTCTCACGCAGCGCCTCCTCAATTTTATCAATGCCAGCCAGATGCGGCCGATTCCCCGACTGCGCGCCGACGAGCGCCCTCTGCCATGGAGGAAGGAAACCCTCTGCACAAGCTCATGTTTCCCGATCTATTGCCAGATGGCGTCCATGTCTCACGCAGCGCCTCCTCAATTTTATCAATGCCAGCCAGATGCGGCCGATTCAACATAAAGGAAGCGCTGTCTGAGGCAGGGCAAAACATAAATGGCCGCTTGATGAAATAATGCGGTAAAATGAAATCTGTTCAAACAAACCTTCATGCCAGGACGGAAATGGTACGAGAACAGCATCACTGGTGGCCGCGGATCAGACCAGCACTCATGTAGTACGGCCGGCAGAAGACTATCGTCTTTCGACGACATTTGCAGCGAAGCACGCAGATACGCGGCAATTTTTTTTTTGTAAAGACGGATACGCCAATCGCAGCGCGCGTACTAGCGCTGACGCGCTCACGTGACCGCCAGGGTGAGCTACGTCACCTAATGAAGAAGCAAACATAAGTTCCTGTGAAAAGCGTGGTGTAGTGCACAAGTTTTTTTACGGTCCCGAAGTTTAAAAACGCAGCCATCCCGACGTTTTCATACGACGCCACAAGGTGGCGCGATGCGTCTGAAATTGTTTTACGATCCCGAAGTTTAAAAACGCCGCCATCCGGACGTTTTCATGTGACGCGACAAGGTGGCGCGACGCGTCCAGAATTGTTGATCTACTTCCGGTCTGTCTGTCTATCTACTTCGGTTGCTGGACGCGACCTCCTGGAACCTAGCCTATCACAGCTTCGCTGTAAAAACTGTCGTCGATTGCCCAGGTACTGTGATTCATGTACGGGGAAACATGGGGCATATCTGTACGCTCCATGCGTCAGTTGTACCGAGGGGGGGGGGGGGGTATTCTGTAAGAGTCCACCTAGTGGACTGTCCAGTCCGGCTGTCCTCGATTGGCTCCAGCTGCACGAGCGAGAAGGAGCCAGCCAGTCTCCATCTCGCTCGTGCAGCTGGAGCCAATCAAGGACAGCCGGACTGGACAGTCCACTAGCTGGACTCTTACATCAGTTGTACCGAGGGGGGGTATTCTGTAAGAGTCCACCTAGTGGACTGTCCAGTCCGGCTGTCCTCGATTGGCTCCAGCTGCACGAGCGAGAAGGAGACTGGCTGGCTCCTTCTCGCTCGTGCGGCTGGAGCCAAGCGAGGACAGCCGGACTGTACAGTCCACTAGGTAGACTCTTAGAGAATACCCCCCAGAGCTCTATTATGGGCGAAGCACCTTAGAGCCGAGCCTTGTCCCTCCCTCGTATCCCGTCGTCCGTAGCTCTGGTTTGCATGGAGTCTGCTAGGGGCGCTGCGGTGCACAAGGGCGTTCGTTCCCGACGCGCGCTCTCTTTCTCTCTTTATTCAGCCATGGATGATAACGGTCGCTTCTGATAACGGTGCGCCCGCTATGGATGAAAAATGTCATAGTTTCGCCCTAAGGGCGAAGCAATGAATGCGATAGCAACACAGCAATGTCATACGAAGTAAGGTGAGCGGCTTTGGTAGCAATATGAATTGTAGTAAACATGAGCTGATTAAGTAAGCAGGTGTGCTGCGGCGTAAGTAGACCGACATGAAGAGAGACTCGATGACCACGAGAAGGCGCGTGTGAAACGGTGGTGTTGATGAGAAGCGCTTCCCGTGGGCAGCGCGTGCGAAGGGACACACCTGTAGCGCTGCACTGCCGATCCGGGCAGCATTGCGTGTGTAGCGTGCGTTGGAAAATGTGGCCCGACTATTACGAACTGAATGAACAAGCGTGGTGTGAGCGCGCACAAACACGAAGAGATCACACTGAATGACAGCAGACAACGACTGTCAAAACGCTGGCAGCAAGCATACGCCGCAACGGGCGAAGGTACGTGCGGTCTATCGCTTCAACGGAAACTGAGCGGCGAATGCACTTAAAGGTCAGAGCCGTGTGGAGATAAGAGACGGTGCGAGTGAGCGACGAGCGCGGTTGTTGGCAGAGAAGTGCGCCCCCCCCTCCCCCCCCCCCCCCTTGCTCCCTCCGGCGCTGGCTTCCTGCTTCCTTGCTTGCGCGTGGGAGATTGAGTGCGTTCGCTCTCCGTGATAGCGCGCGTCTCCGCACGCTTCCTCTCGGCCATACGGCGCGCGGCGAAGATTTTATCTATAGGGAACCTCACGGCGACGGCGACGGCGACGACGACGGCGACGACGACGCCGACGGCAGAAATCCGGTTCAAGTGTCCATATAATTGCTATCGCAATAAAAGGCGAGAGTGGCGGCTCAACTGCAAGCGGAGTCGAGGGCCGGCAAAGCTGCTGCAGCACGGCGACGCAGACAACAAGCGGACCCGGAGTCTAGGGCGCGGGAAGCTGCAGCAAAACGGCAACGCCGGCAAGCGGACCCGGAGCTGCGGGCTCCGGGTCCGAGCATCCGAGCATCGGCGCTCAGGTAGAGAACGCTTCCGGCGTTTTGCCGCCGCTTCCCGCGCTCTCGCCGCCTCTTGGTCCGCTTGCCGGCGTCGCGCTTGAACCGAGCATCGGCGCCACCAACCTTAGGTCGAGAACACTTCCGGCGTTTTGCCGCCGCTTCCCGCGCTCTCGCCGCCTCTTGGTCCGCTTGCCGGCGTCGCGCTTGAACCGAGCATCGGCGCCACCAACCTCAGGTCGAGAACACTTCCGGCGTTTTGCCGCCGCTTCCCGCGCTCTCGCCGCCTCTTGGTCCGCTTGCCGGCGTCGCGCTTGAACTGAGCATCGGCGCCACCAACCTCAGGTCAAGAACACTTCCGGCGTTTTGCCGCCGCTTCCCGCGCTCTCGCCGCCTCTTGGTCCGCTGGCCGGCGTCGCGCTTGTACCGAGCATCGGCGCCGCCAACCTCAGGTAGAGAACGCTTTGGGCGTTTTGCCGCCGCTTCCCGCGCTCTCGCCGCCTCTTGGTCCGCTGGCCGGCGTCGCGCTTGTACCGAGCATCGGCGCCACCAACCTCAGGTCGAGAACACTTCCGGCGTTTTGCCGCCGCTTCCCGCGCTCTCGCCGCCTCTGGGTCCGCTTGCCAGCGTCGCGCTTGAACCGAGCATCGGCGCCACCAACCTCAGGTCGAGAACACTTCCGGCGTTTTGCCGCCGCTTCCCGCGCTCTCGCCGCCTCTTGGTCCGCTTGCCGGCGTCGCGCTTGAACCGAGCATCGGCGCCACCAACCTCAGGTCGAGAACACTTCCGGCGTTTTGCCGCCGCTTCCCGCGCTCTCGCCGCCTCTGGGTCCGCTTGCCAGCGTCGCGCTTGAACCGAGCATCGGCGCCACCAACCTCAGGTCGAGAACGCTTCCGGCGTTTTGCCGCCGCTTCCCGCGCTCTCGCCGCCTCTGGGTCCGCTTGCCAGCGTCGCGCTTGAACCGCCGAGCATCGGCGCCACCAACCTCAGGTCGAGAACACTTCCGGCGTTTTGCCGCCGCTTCCCGCGCTCTCGCCGCCTCTGGGTCCGCTTGCCAGCGTCGCGCTTGAACCGAGCATCGGCGCCACCAACCTCAGGTCGAGAACACTTCCGGCGTTTTGCCGCCGCTTCCCGCGCTCTCGCCGCCTCTGGGTCCGCTTGCCAGCGTCGCGCTTGAACCGAGCATCGGCGCCACCAACCTCAGGTCGAGAACACTTCCGGCGTTTTGCCGCCGCTTCCCGCGCTCTCGCCGCCTCTGGGTCCGCTTGCCAGCGTCGCGCTTGAACCGAGCATCGGCGCCACCAACCTCAGGTCGAGAACACTTCCGGCGTTTTGCCGCCGCTTCCCGCGCTCTCGCCGCCTCTGGGTCCGCTTGCCGGCGTCGCGCTTGAACCGAGCATCGGCGCCACCAACCTCAGGTCGAGAACGCTTCCGGCGTTTTGCCGCCGCTTCCCGCGCTCTCGCCGCCTCTAGGTCTGCTTGCCGGCGTCGCGCTTGAACCGAGCATCGGCGCCACCAACCTCAGGTCGAGAACACTTCCGGCGTTTTGCCGCCGCTTCCCGCGCTCTCGCCGCCTCTTGGTCCGCTTGCCGGCGTCGCGCTTGAACCGAGCATCGGCGCCACCAACCTCAGGTCGAGAACACTTCCGGCGTTTTGCCGCCGCTTCCCGCGCTCTCGCCGCCTCTGGGTCCGCTTGCCGGCGTCGGGGGATTCACGGTTAACCGAATGATCCCCCGGTGCTTCGCCCACTCATCATCATTCACTTCGTGCATATGCGGTGATTTTTTTTCTAGAATATCTACGCTGCAGCCTTCCCGTGTTGTCCAACACGTGCAAGTAAAATGTTCGACCATGGGATAGCTTACAGAGCCAAGAACTGCTACGTGTTTAGGACTTTCTCGCTGCGCGTCAATACCTGCAAGAATCGTCCTCGCCAAAGATAGTCCGATCAAAACATTCGTTGCAGGGGATTATCTCAGGGCGCATATTCGTTATCTTTCCCGCGTCCCCGATCATCACTTGGCGTTCTTGCCTTCGCAAAGACGTCGTGCCATGTTTTCTGAAGTTATCGTCACTAATCCAGGTTGTCTTCCATCAGGGTAGCAAGGCCTTCATTCCCTGTGTGGTGTCTCCAACAGCCTCAGGTGTGCCTAAGTATTCCGGGTGTAAAGAAGAAGTCCAATTGCCCAAAGATAGCTCTGAAACAGACGACGCTGCGGGTATGAATGAGGCATTCGGGGACCGAATATACATCTATACCGATAGTTAAGTCTCATCTACCAGCTCTTCAGGTGCCGTTGTCATTCCGGCTACTAAAACTACAGTCAAATTCAAACTTTCACACGTGACCACATGAATGGCGGCCGAGCTTGCTGCCCTGCGTGCTGCTGTAAAATACCTCCTGAAAAAGACACCTAAGAAACGGCTAATCTTTTGCGACTCTAAGATAGCACCTCACAGTATGCATTTGCCCTTTATCACAGGACTAATGCGCAGCTGGCATATGAGATAAGAGAAGACCATCATGAAGCTATCGCTAAAGGGCATGAAATTATACTTCCCCGGCTACCTGGACATACCAGCATTGCTGGTGATGACCTCGCCAACGAAGCCGCCCGGTCTGTCCATCTGGAAGCCTGATCAGTTCCGATCCCCTTATCCAGGACCGACGCTGCAAGAAAGCTTCATATCGTGGCTAAAGCTATGACACACAAATATTGGTCTTCTCCCAACCTACCGAAGTGTCCTCTTCACAGACTTGACTCATCCTTAAAACTACAAGTACCATCAAAAGTTTCCCGCTCTGAGGCGACAGTATTGTGCCGCCTCTGGATCGGGGTGGCATTTACAAAGGCCTACTCGTTCCGCATTCGAATGGGGGGCTGTTACGTGTGACTGTTACGTGTGATTGTTATGTGTGACTATTACGCAACCAGAGAAACGATTGAACACGTCTAATGTCTCTGTCCCCAGTACGACGTCGAGCGTGAAGCTCTCCGGACAGCATTGAACCGGCGGGATTCTAGACCATTTTCGGAAATGAAGATCCTTGGACCACGGCCGCACGCGTCGATGGGACAAAAAGCCACAAAAGCGTTGTTGCAGTACCTCAAGTCGACAGGTCTTGGCGACCGTGTTTAGACTCGGTAGTGCAAATTTTCAAATGTGTGCAAAACTGTTCTCTACCTTCTCTCTCTTTTAATCCCTATACCCCCTTCGCCCAGTGCAGGGTAGCAAACCGGACGTGCGTCTGGTTAACCTGCCTGCCTTTCCTCTCTTCTATTTCTCTCTTCAGAAACATTGGGATGCGTTGCTTATCAGTAACCCTTTTACCGTGCCTTGTTCAGCATCTGTCTTATTCTATTTCTTTTTTAACGCGAAGCTTTTCTTTGCGAACCTCGCCGGGTTTCGTGACCAAGGGTGCAGCAGCCTGGCTGTTCTCTTGCCAACCAATCGAATCGGCGAACCAATCACAGCGAAGTACGCGCGGCGCGTGCACCGCTAGGTTCTTTCCACCACCACCAGATGGTGTTCCCCTCCGCGCATCCGCGGAAGCGGCGGCGCCGGCTGTGCGGGGGAATGAAGAACCAGAAACCTCTCCTTCACGGCAGTGAGGAAGTAGACGCTTCTTGCGGATAGCGAATTGTGCTACGTACCTATGCGTATGCTGCCTCTGAAACCATGATGCGTTCACGGCATCCATCGTGTTTTGAGGAGGCACGGACCGTGGCTTGTTTTGGTTTGATGTTTTGTTTTCTGACGGCGGGTAAAAAGTGCTTTTCTTGTGGAATAAACTTTAGTTTCAATCAAGTTAGCGCTTGTACTGTTGTCTTCAATTCTGTCTTCGACTTCCTTGCACTGCTAAGACAAGCATGCATTCGTACACGAACTCGCCCAACTTTCAGTTTTTTCAAGATTATAGGTTAGAGCATCGGGCTGCTCTGATGGGAGACCAAAGTTCGATCCCACCGTCAGACACGTTTGTTTATTGAGGAGGCCAGAAATAAATGAGGCAGGAACACACACACACACACACACACGCACACACATACACACATACATACATACATACATACATACATACATACATACATACATACATACATACATACATACATACATACATACATACATACATACATACATACATACATACATACATACATACATACATACATACATACATACATACATACATACATACATACATACATACATACATACATACATACATACATACATACATACATACATACATACATACCGTGGAAACTATCCATCTGCGATGTCGCCATCCAGGAGCGATGCCTTCTAGCAAAGTGGCAGCGACATCGCATGGAAGAAGAAGCAAGCAGCGCGAGCAAGGTGTGACCCGATACGGCTAGCCGGGATTCGGACCCAGGACTTCCTCACAATACATACAACGCATGCCTTACTTCAACTTACCTACCATAAAGTGTCATGGTATGAGGCCAAGAATTTGTCAGAATAAAGGTAGCACAATACAGCACGTCACGCAGGCACACGGGAGGAGGGCTACAGATGATCAAGGGTCGTGGTTGAATACAATTCCTCAGCAGCTGTGTACATCTTTTGGCGACTTAAATGCGCATACTTTTAGTAACCGCCAGCTAATGAAGGTCGTGGAAGATCAAGATTACACTCAGTCGCACAGTGCGAGGACCGCTGAATGCTGCACATTGTATAAAAGCGAGTGTCGAAGCGTTTCCACATGCTGCGCTGGATATGCACTCGTCTCTGCCGACGCAGTTTACGGTCCAAATGAACAGCAGAGCTGTCGAGAATGCATCTCCTCGAAGCGCCTTCACCTCACACACGCCTTGTGAGGTGTTTCGGCCGGCTGGAAGCACTCGGAGAGACAAGGCTCGCGGTGGCCTGCGACCCGGCACGTCGTCGCCAGTGGCTTCATAAATACCGCGTGGCGGGTGCGCCTTAAACATGCGGACAGATCACGTCGCCAGGGGAGGGAGGTAACACAATACGCGAGGCCACACACAATGGTCAGCGGACCGCTGTGCTGGCCGCCGCAATGGGACGTGACTCGAATCGCCTCTTGAAATGCGTCCCTGTGCCCATTTCTATCCTGCGCGTGCACTCCAGAAGGCAGGGTGAGTGAGCCGATGTCCCGTCGCCCCTTTGAAAGGCAGCAACATGCTCGAACATGCATGTATATGCAAGGACGGAGGCTCGAAGAACCAAGAGTAGAATGTTAACAATGTCCGCAATCTTTTCTTTCTTTGCATCTGCTCATGCACTTTAGATGAAGCAGGTACTTTCGCCAGAGCGACAAAGTAAATGAGACGACTCTTGTGTTTTGCATCAACATTTGTCCTCGTTACAATAAATTAGCGTCCTTTTCTGACAAGTTGCGCACGTTCGCTCCTACGCTGTGGTTATCGCTCGTCATGCGCTGTATGAACACGCCGCGCCCACTACCACTGCGCGTTGACACATTCGTCACGTATACTACTCGGCTTTGTCATGAAAGCCAGCTGTACACTGCGTGGACGACGGCCGCTGTTCTGTGTAGGAGCAATGGGCTTTGATGCTCAGTAGAACACGCACATGTCACTGTTCCGAGCCGATTTGATTCCCACTTTGGGCTCAGCTTAAGGAAACCCATGCAGGGGGTCCACGAAATTGATACGCAGCAATCCAGTACGGCGCCTTCCGTCAAAATCCATCACCACACTCGCCCCAAAGTGAATAGAATTTCAAAGACCGCGGGAAGTTCTGTAGTCGTCGTTGACGGTCATTCTGGCGGCTGCCGCGTGAGAGTCGATCCTTCGTGGTTACAGCTGGAGATTTTGCACCGGGCACTGGAACTATATCGCCGTCGTATGATAAAAACTTTCAATGCCTAATTGAAATAAAAGGAGCGTCAATGCACTAGTTTTGGAACTCTTTGTTTCCCCGCAGCGTAACTACAGCGCTCGTCCCGATAACGTTATGCTATCATTTTCGAGACATGACTAAGGGCATATAGTTGATAGCTCTGTAAAAGCGCAAATTTTGCAAGAAGCCGCCAACAGCAAGTTTATTGTGCGTGCGTGAAAACCTGACGCACGTGCCACAGATATAACGGAAAAACAAGAACTAATAAAGTAAACGTGACAAACAGTATAACACCGAATACAAGTATATTCGACAGATTTAGATTAGGGGACGCAAGCGGATTGCGTCCCATAATCTAAAACTCTCTATTAAGGTGGTCAGTGGTGGTCGAATAAGCGTCAATCTGTAGCCAACGACAAGGGTCTTCGTGGTCAGGGCAGCTTTCGGTTTGAGAGAGCTCACGGCAAACTCTTCTCCCGCGACGGGCACGGAATAGAGACGATGCTGTAAGCTGGCTGATGATAAGCTGCAGGTCCTTCTAAGATATAGAGACGAAAAACACAAACGCGGAAGCGCCGTGACGTGTGTGCAGGTGTTTATCCGTGTGCCAAGTTAAATGTGTGTGGCTCAAGTACGGCCTTTGTAAAAAATTCCTTTATCAATTGTTCGAAAGGTTTCCCCGTTCCCACGAAAAACTCTTCGTTACAGCGTGCTTACATTCGCTGCAAATAGGGGAAACCTTATGTGTAATGTGTAGCGAAGCTTTACCGTTTTTAACTTAGTTAGGAATGTTGAAGATAACTATGAACCCTCGATTTTATTCCTTCTTTTTAACCTATATTCGTGCGTTATACAAGGTTTTTAATAGGTTCCATCGGTGTTAAGGGTGGTCTAAACAAGGGGCCGCCTTATTTATATTTGGTTAAAAAAAAGGCCAGGTTATAGGTAATGTTCAGGCCAAGTTGAAGTGTGTGGACTAATTACGACCTTGGCAGTAGATTACGTGTGCAAGCGATCCGGATCCCTCTAAGTGTGTTTTACGGCGAAGGAGAATTTAGCCCGCCGCCCTGGGAGAACCATGAATGTCAATGAGCTCAAATTTAACGATAAGGGGGGAGACACTATCGCAAATATGTAAGCCAAGTCATATGCTTGTACATCAAGCAAAGCCTTTGTGAAAATTTTCTAAAGGAAGTGCTTTAAAACCTTATATGGGAGCGAGGTTTCCGATTTGCAAGTTATAATGAGGCAATTTTTAAATGTGTATTTTTAAATGCCTACCCAACGATATAACCCGTCCATTACGTAAGACGAATCGCTATAAAGAAATTAATGTATATAAATAGAATAAATTCGAAAGGAAAAACGTTGGTGGTGGGGAGTTTCAAACCTATGAGCTCAGAAGCCGAGCGTTTTACCCGCTGGGCTAAACACCCATTTCTTTTTTTTTTCATGGTATTTATTGCGAATATACATGCGTGAGATATTTACATAGCAGCCAAGACAGTCATAGCCGCTTCTACAAGTGCAAAACAAACACTTCACAGTACAATTATTACGGTAAACAGTTCTCTAAAAGGGAGGCAAAAGGACACAATGCATCAGCAATGGATACCAGTCTAGTTGGAAGTCTCTTTGATCATAAAAGTCTTTCAGTTGTGAAATTATCCGAACGAAACGTGACTGCGAAGATACTATTGATTTATAGCATGTCAAAAGGCACATCTTCACATTTAGGTGGCATAAGAAATCGTATATCATATGAGGATTTATATCAAGATACTTTTTCAAATGACCTTTGGAGAACGTCCCAAAACAATATGGTGTCCTTGCTATCAAGCAGTGCTCTATAGTTTCCGACCCGCCGTGGTTGCTCAGTGGCTATGGTGTTGGGCTGCTGAGCACGAGGTCGCGGGATCGAATTCCGGCCACGGCGGCCGCATTTCGATGAGGGCGAAATGCGAAAACACCCGTGTACTTAGATTTAGGTGCACGTTAAAGAACCTCAGGTGGTTCAAATTTCCGGAGTCCCCCACTACAGCGTGCCTCATAATCAGATCGTGGTTTTGGCACGTAAAACCCCATAATTTTTTTATAGTTTCCGGTACATTACAGAGACGACAGGTTCTCGAAGATACAAAACTGCCTTTCTTATTTAACCAGGCTTTAACAGGTAAAGTTTCAGTATGCACTTTGTATAAGAATGTTTTGGAGTGTGGAGAAATAACTTCACGTTTATATTTGCAGGGGTTCATGCCTGAAGTGTACCTCTCAGTGCGCTTTCTGGCAGTGAGGTTCTCCAATGAGTACTTATCACATGCACGACGAACGAGGGACCTGCTCAAGCTGGTAACGATTCCACCCATACGGGACATAATCAATGAAGCACGAATTCGAATGCGATCCCGGTTGGAAAACACGACTCAAGGAAAACAGATCATGGCATGGGATAAACAAGTCCATGCGAATCCAGAGCCCGCGGAAGCTACCATAACGCCACCATGGGCATACGGAGTCAACAACGCCCTATCGCCAGACGAAAGGCGGAAGCTAGAAAAATATTTGAAAAGAGATTGGAACTGCCACAGCACACCAGTGACATCTACACGGACGCTGCAATCACAAACGACATGGAAAGCGTGGCCTGGATTAGCACATCTGCACCCCAAAACGATGGCTATCACACATGTCAGCTTCCCGGGGGCGCAACCTTGCACGCATAACTCTTAGCTATATGGGGAGCGGTCAACACCATTCCCACTGGCATGGGGGACATTGAAGAGCAGAGTGTGTGAAATAATTATCGGATCCTTACAGACTCGTTCGAATCGGAGATCGAATTAACGGTGCCTACGACAGATGATGCTGTGGTCAACGACGCCAGAAAAAAAGCTCAAGAGAATACAGGGGACAAATGTTGAAATCCTATGGACACCGGGGCAGCTGCCGCGCAAGCGGGTGGGCTTGATTACACGTACAGCTCCCCACACTCCATTTCCTCGCCAAACACCGCGGACGAAAATCCACAACTAAAGATATTGGCCGAAGGCTCCCCTAGCAGAGCACTGATGCATTATGTTCGCACTAAAATAAAAGCAGACAGTAACTATTAGAAGCTACACCAGTGTTTGACGGCGGGCTTACTCGCACGGAAGGTTTGAACAAGGTTATGGTGCATGCGCATACTCGATAAATGGCACCAAACCAGACAAGCTATGCGACTGCGAACACCCGATGCACATATTGTCAGGAGTGAGCATTGCAACACCTCATTTGGAGCTGTACAGCTTTTTCACAAGGGAAATCCAACATTTACTGCACCGAGACATTAGGAATTGGAAACCCTGAAACACCATTGCGACATGTTTCGAGTAGTGTAGAAGGGCTCGACCAGCCCATGCTAGAGCGACGAAACTGAACCTGAGTCTGCATAAAGCACAAGATCAAAGACTGAGATGTGCCTCAGCCAACAATCCGAGAACCCACATTCATTTCCCGCCTAATCCCCAACAGCGGCATAGAGCCGTCGCCTTCCTTAAAATAAAGGCTTTATTCATTCATTCTCTACCTCACGAAAAAGTCTGTTGAAAGATCTAATTGATGTGATTTTTAAACCACCGTTATACCGATCGCTGTACATCGACTTACCTGGACATGACGTGCTTGCACGAGTCTGGGTTAAACACCCACGCTTGCAGAAGGTGGATGAATCTGAACCATATGAATGTGTTGTACCAGCAGTACAAAACAAATGTCAAAGGAGAACAGTTTCTATGAACGCCTTCTTGAAAGACTTGGTGATGATGGAATAAAAGCAATCTCTACGACCACATGTAGAGCTGACTTGGAGCATTTTAGATATTAGGAAAATTCAGATTTTGCGAAACTTTAATGCCAAACACGCCACATATCCCCTGTGTGTTTCGATGGCGGGCATGCGCCTTCCGTTGGGGCGTTCCTTCACCGACGTAAATGCCACTGATCTCTTAGGGCTCATGCATTTCTCGTCTCGCAACACAGACAGATAAGCAGTCAATGTGCTGATATGGAGTGAGGAGGAGTTATATGGGCCTTATCACGGTTGATAATGGTTCGACACGGATGGAGAAGGTGCGAAAGAGCGGATAAGGGCTTATGATGGTGGGAGCAATTCTGATAAGGAGCGATAAGCGTTGATAAGGGTCGGATCATGTCCGATAAGGTTGATAAGGGTCGGATCTAGACCGATAAGGTTGATAACGACCGATAATGGTTTATATAATGGTTGGATAAAGTATAATATTGATTATGACATCGGGCTGCGTGGAGATGAGTAAGTGGCACAATGCTTCCGCATAATTAGACAACTGCAGTGGAGTTTCTGCAGTAATTTTCTAAAGTATGAATTTGAGGCTCTGGCGTAAGCCCGTCTGGTCGGTAGGCCTCATGACGAAGGGTCAAATGAAGGACACAGACCACTGAAAGAATACAAGAAAAGACGTTTCGGCTCGCCTGACGGGAGCCTTGTTCACAATGTAGTCAAGGACGTGCGATACAATGTTTCTGTCGCTTTAAAATGTGGCGTAAGCAGCGCGTGTAGAGGGGTTGAGGGTGCTAGCTGTCGTCTGATGAGAATGGATTCCAAGTGGTGTCTTGAAGTCAAATTTCTTTCCTTTTCTAATATCTTGGCGTTATCCCAATCAATCATGTGACCCAAGTCACCTCTATATACTTCCAAAGCATTTGATGCGACTTCGGAAGCTTGTCTTTCACGTTTACCAGCCGACGGCGTAATTTTTGGGATGGCACGTGAGCTACCTGGACGCCATAACCGCGCAGAATGCGGGCCAAGCCCTCGTTCAAACCGAACACGTACGGTATGGCGGCGCGTCTTTTTTTTTTTTTTTTTTTTTTTTTTTTTTTGGGGGGGGGGGGGGAGCAGGGGAGCAGGTGGTCAGGTCTTCGGGGCTGAGACAGATGGCGTTCAACCGAGTTCAGACACGACCTCGGGTAGCCACATGCCGAGAGATTCTGGAGCACTTCTTGTAGGTCAGAAACTCGGCTTTGTGGCGTTGGGCAGATGCATGCGGTTTGTTCTGCCGACAAGAGAGGCGACCACCGATCTCTTCTCGGTCGTCGGTTGCATTGAATTAAAAAGCAGATACCTGCCTGTGTGTGTGTGCTCTTTCAGTACACGAAAAATGCCAGACCCGTGGTGTGGTGGTGACATTTAACGAGGACATCCAGAAATCATCATCATCATCATCATCATCATCATCATCAGCCTATTTTTAGGTCCACTGCAGGACGAAGGCCTCTCCCTGCGATCTCCAGTTACCCCTGTCTTGCGCTATATGATTCTAATTTATACCGGCAAATTTCCTAATTTCATCGCCCCACCTAGTTTTCTGCCGTCCTCCACTGCGCTTCCCTTCTCTTGGCACCCATTCTGTAACTCTATTGGTCCACCGGTTATCTGCCCTACGCATTACATGGCCTGCCCAGCTCCATTGCTTTTTTACAGCGCAAACAGAATTACTATGTTTTCTCGTATATTTAAATTACAATCCGAGACTATCATGTCTGTAGGTTGTGTGTAAGTTGTCCTTTACGAATTAGAGAAATTGAATGAGTTCAACAACGCCTATGCGCCACGCGGATGGCCTGCTGACTGTGATTCGGGATGATTTTTTTCTAATGGACAATACCGTTGACGGCGTATGCCGACGCCGACACCGGATTTTCTGCGACATGTGGCCCTTAACGCCATCGCGTTAAAAAAAAAGAAAGAAAGAAAGAAAAAACATTGCGTGAGCACTCGGATGGCAGAGCACATGCTTGGTCAATACAGTACCCATACTTTAAGAGCATTTTTTAGCCAATAAATGGGTTCACAAAGGCAATGACACGTGTATATAGGACTACAGAAAGAAATACATGAACCTGCACTCCAAATAAAACACGCGTAAACTATCTCAACGAACAAGGTCAGCGATAGGAGAGGCCTAAAAGCCCTGTTAACATAGTATGTCTATGTTGTTGTTTTCATGAACATTGTACGAGTATACACCAGAGTGTCGAACCGTCACGAAAACCGGAAAAAGCAATGTTTTGGTTCGACACTCTGGTTTATTACTCGTACAATGTCCATGCAAACAAAACGGTTCAAGCTGATTTAAACCGTTTCAAGTAACCTAAGAACAAATAAAAAATAATGATTAGATTTCGAGGTTCTACGTACCAAAACCACGATATGACAATAATTACAGAGAAGCCTGCATACTCGACGCTGCTGATAAGCTGCACGGAAAGATTACGCGTGTTGTTCTTCAGGTTGTTACAAGAGAATAATACCAGGTGCAACACCAATGTCGGACTGCACTGAATGTGAAGCGAGGTTTTAGTGTGGTGGAGAGAGAGAGGGGCGTTTATTGAGATGGATGCTACGAGCGTCCCCTTTGGAACGGTGCGCCACCAGGCTCTCGTTATTACATTGCCTGATGTCCTATACCTATCTTCAAAAAAAGGCTGCCTCGAGGTCAGCGCTGCCTCCCGCCAGGGTTCAGGGTGGCGACACTATTTGACCAGGCCCGTACGACTTGTACATGGATAATTACAGTACATTCGGTTACTGGTAACGTGCCGTATTTGTTCACCTCGTGTTGTCCTATATCTTTCACGACATTACGCAGCTACATAAAAGTAGTTTTACGGTCAAAAGTTCCGTCAGCCTATTTGACGCAACTTAGGTATACTCCGTACGCGTCAACTTTCTTTTGGAAACAAATTTGTGAGCGTAAGCGAAAGCGCGGCAAAAAAGGCTACCTGCGGGGCTCGAAACTTATTGTAGTATTGAGTGTTGCACCTCCGTTTTTAAGGTGAGATGTAAACGTTGGAATGCACTTAAGCATATAAACTGCGAAAATCACAAAATTTTGCATTTTCAGCGTGTGTGTCGGCCGAATTCCCGCCGGCAGCCCTCTAACCAGCTCAGAGGAGCAAAAAACCAAAAAAAAGGGGGGGGCGGGGGTGATGATGATGATAGACAGCAGTGAGTGACTCGTGTCCAAAGGGCTTGAATGTATAGGCCTATGTTAAATAAATAAAAATTCTGAGAGAGCCTCACCGGCTCGCGTCGTTGATATTGCCACGAAGCCTGCACTCAAGCACAACCACGCAAATCGCTTGGGATCCCGCAACGCAGAGGAACCGCTGTGGCTGCCAGCCCTGCGTGCGCAGCTGCGCCACCAGGTGGGAAAACCAACGCGTGTGGTTTGATCAGGGGCGTTCGAAGACTGCGAGGCTTCTTGGACCTCCTTCGCTTCGCAGCGGACGGATTGATCATCTTGAGTGCTAGGCGCAAGTTCGCCACTTAATAAATAGTTTATTTGCATAAAGCCGTGTTGACTGAAGTAGCTGTAATATTACGTCAGGCCTTTGGATCCAGTAATTTTTTTTTAAACTCAAGGGTCTGTTGTAAACTGGCGCTAACGAAGAGGTCAATGCTTACACGGCAGTTAACAGCCATACTGGGGACAATCAACGCCTGGGATCTCAGGTATATACTATACGCACGCATCACTGTCTGGCGAGTCGGCGCGTCGGAGATCATCATCATCAGCTGCAGCAGCAGTACTGCTGATGTTGACCTTTTTAAAGCGGAGCTGTTGGCCTATAGTTTGCCGGGAGATCTCGTGGCGTACTCACCCGAAAAGCGGCAGCTGGGAAAGACGTTTGTGTCTCCGTGTAACAGAATTATGTAATGAGGATGCATACTGTGCCAACGGCACCTAGCGGCCACTCGGACAGAACGGCAGCTGGAAACGCGGGCTTTCAATTTCCGCCTAATAGATTTATGTTTTCTCGTGTACTCGAATAACAATCCGAAGCGATCGTGTTGTGTGTAAGTCGTACTTTACACATTTTCTGACGCAATTAACTTTTAAACATTCATGTACTTCAATAAGGCACTTGCGGATATAAGAATGACTTCCGCACACGTGCGTGCGGCGTAAGGTACAACCGGCCACGAAACATTACGGACCATGAAACCTTAGCTGAATATCTCCGCGCAGCCTCACAGCGCAGCCTGGCGTTTGCATTTCGGGCCTCGAATATGCTAACAACGTTGTCGTATGCAGTTTTACTGGCTACTGCTACAGGCTGCTCTGGAATTTCTCGTATCCCGTGGTTCATAAACTTTTGTGGCAGGGTGTGCGTCGCTTGTGGTGGTGGAGGGTGCTTGTATAACGTCGTCTATATAACGTCAGTGGGGGTGGTTGTCTCACGTCTGCACCAGCTTCACTATACATGCACTTTCACAGGGAGGCGGATTTCTTCTTTTTCTTTTTAACAGCAGAGCTGTTTAAGCCGGAGGTTGCGTAGACCACAAACTGCGCCTGGCGATGACGTCACCGCGAGTTGCCTAGCGACCACTTGGCACAGCTGCGCCTCGCTTCGCCGCCGCGCTTTTACGACCGCGCACTCGCTCTGTCTAGCCATGACGTCACTTCTCGTCGCCTAGCAACCACATTTTCCTCGCTTCGCCTAGACTAGAGTGACCTAGAATATGGGAGAGTGTCCAAAGCGCCGGCTCCGGCGAGGGCCTTTTTCTGTGAACTGCCGCGCCGCGCCGCTGCTGCTCCGTACCCATGGGCTTTTCGCGCTCGCGAAGCGCGCGGGAAGCGAGGGTCCTCTGCTACGCGCTGTAGTTTTTTGCGTTCAATTTCCACGCAAAGCACTTAAAGTCTATTTAACTTGAACAGTGTGGTGCTGCATGGAGATTACCCATCTCTGAGCGTTTCTTTGTGGTTGGGCAGCAAGATAATGCAAAAACTAACGTATCAAACTCATCAGCGCGGCCTAGCTCCGGTGCTAGAGTTCGGGAACGGTATTACGGTAACTGCGCGTGCGTAGAAACGCGCTAAATGAGCCCGCGTAAGGAAAGAACGTAAATAAAGAAACGTTATTCGCATGGGTACGCGGGCAATAGCACCTTGCTTGCAAGAATACGAGTAACGAAAAAAGTAAATTACTCGCGCAGTGAAAAACTTACGTGCGTGCAGTGACCGCTTCGCTCACCATTACGCGCTTTTCGCTCACGGTCAGTAGTGGTTTACAGCTATATGCATATGTATTCATTCGAATATTTTTTAGCCACGACAATATTTTATTATGAACATAGCAGAGTGAGAAGGTGTAAGGGAAGCCAGAGAAAGAGCAAAGACGGCCCTAAAGCCGCAATATTGTTGGCTTATTTCGGTTAAGAGATTGCGTACACGAACAATTCTTGCTGTACGCTATCTCTTCAATACAAATTTCGCACATGATGTATCTTAAGGTTCACCGTGAGCGAAGCTTTTTTCAAATTCAGACATTCCAAAGAATTCGATGCAGCCAATATATAGCTAAACAAATATATTTTTTCTACATTGAAATGAATAGATAGCTACTACTGGCCTAGCCATTTACTAATTTCTTATGTAAAAGTTATTACTGGAATAGCCTTGTTTTAATAATCCGTGAATCCTCTCTGAAATTACCAACATGTAACTTCTCATTATACCATACTTATTGCGTAAGGTGTGCTTTTTTACGTAAACTAACAAGCATTCATGGCGCGTGACGATGTTTGTGCTTGCAATTATATTGAGGGGAAAATCGTCTTGAAAATTACTGTCTGATGCACTACAAATTTCACAATGGATCTACATATCCCTAAAATAGTTACCTTCAATAACAGCAAAAAAAATGAAAAGTTTATGTTCTGGTGATTTGTTGCCTCTTTCATTACGTAACTAAAAGTACGTAGTTATTGATCAGTAAGTATATTTGCTGTGTACGAACCAGCGAGCATACGCAATAAATATTCCTAAAGTTACTTTCATGTTAAAATTCACTTAGTGTTTGCGCTCTTGCAACACAAGAAGGCGAAAGACGAGTTGCACATACGTAATCCGTCATGTTCGTTTTCTGACGCGTTGCTTGCTCGTAATTATGAAATGAGGCATACGTATACAATGTTGCACTGTTAGCGTTTCATTTATTTTGGTTTGTCTTGTTTTTTGCCGCGTATATTTCTCTCGTACCCTTTACCTATACACGCCGTGCTATAGCTTAGTGGCTTTGGTAGGTTGTACTGCTAAGCTCGAGGACGGGGGTTCGATTCCCGGCCACGGCGGCTTACATTTCGATGGAGGCGAAATACACAAAACACCCGTGTGCATAGATTTAGGTGCACGTTAAAGAACCCCAGGTGGTCGAAATTAACAGAGCCCTCCACTGCGGCGTCTCTCATTGCCATATTGTGATTTTTGGGTGTAAAACCCCAGAAATTATCATTACTATTATTACCCTTTACCTGTGCTCTCCCTTCTTCATGATATATGGGTAAATTTGACACGTTGAGATCGAGATTGGCATTCAACACGTTTTTATCCTCACACCCACAGCATCAGAGGGATTTCTGGCCGTCGTCATATATGACCACACGTCATAATTTGTTATCGTTAATCGTGACGTGAGTGCAAGTATGTGAAGTTACTAATGCCATGACCCATCAGCCATCTTAGTCACACATTTGTGCCTTTCCACACTATACTTTGGTATACCAAGTGAACGAGCCGCGAGAGTTACGCGCTTTCAATTTTTTTTTTTTTTTGGTACCGCGGCATCGGCCAACAGACACATTCCGCTTCCCAAGAGCGCAGTTAGGATTTCGCCTTAATAAAGAACCACCAGAACGCTGGATGCGGTCTTGTAAAGCAAATCAAATGCATGAAATAAAAGAAAGGAAATGGTTATAAGGTGCAAAAGCGTTAGCATTAGTTAGCCATATCTGCTACGTTCTCTTGGTTATTATCGCGGTCTCCAGCTTATTTTCTTCTGCAGCACGTTCATGTTGCTCATTCCACGCATAACTAAATGAAGTTAACCCGCGGAATGCGTTACTCAAACAGTCGTGTAAGCGCGGACCAAGTGAGCTAGAAGGAAATAGACAAAATACCCATATTCACAGCCGGCAAACGCGTTCTCTGTGTGGTGAGTCACTGCGGTATTACCTTGCGGTGACGTGGTGCTTAATATATCCGAAATTATCGCGATTTTGGCTAATAGCAACCAAAATATCAGGCTCGTAGCAGACGCCCGCCGCCTTGGCGCGGCTTCCGCAGCGGAGAAAGCCCACGGGTCCGGTACAGCAGCGCCGCGGCGCGGGAGTTCACACAAAAACACCGCATATCCACGGGGTGAATGATGATGAGTGGGCGAAGCTCCGGAGGGAATCATCGGTAAACCGTGAATCTTCCGTGTAATTCGCCCAGTCTCGCCGCACTAAATCGAACGATTGACTTCCACCAATGACACGCGCCATATGTGACGTCATTCCTATTTTATAACAGCGCCCTTCATTATAATTGCACCATCTCCCGCTTAAGGGGACGCTAGCACAAACGCGTTAGAAACGTGCAGTACTCTCTAGTAAGGGGGAGAGGCCAGAGCGTCTTACGCAGCCGTTTACACATGCCGGAACGTGCACCGCGTTTGCCGACGCCATCACATGACTGCTGAGATAGTATAATCCCCGTATTCATAAACGCTCCTCGACTTGAACTTGCCACCACCTTCAACGCTTTTCGAACGCGCTGCCCAAGGCGGTGGCAGGAGGAGGAGGAGTAGAAACTTTATAATACAGAAAGCTATGCGCGGTTTATTCCTGGGTGGTTCCCTCTGACAGGGCTCCACTGGCAATCGCGGCTCGCCGGGCCTGGTCGAGGGTCGCCAGTTGGCTTCCCAGGTCCAGTTCGGAGAGTCTTGCCTCCCAAGACCACGTAGTGAGCGTGTGTGCAAGGCGGTGGCAAGTCAAGTTCAAGTCGAGGAGCGTTTATGAATACGCGGGGGTAAGGCGAAGAGGCCACAGCGTCTTACACCAGCTTCTTACACGGGCCGTAACGCGCTAGCACAAACGCGTTAGAAACGCGCAGTCTTTCGTTAATGTTGGATATTTATTGTCATCGTGGTGCGTGTGTCCATGTGCGCTTCGTGGCGTAGTGGTTAGCGCCGCGCGTTCGGAAGCTAGGGGTCCCTGGTTCGATTCCGCGCTACGGATACAACTTTCGGAATTTTTTTTTTTAGGGGCGAAGCTCCTTAAAGCGGCACCCGTTCGTCCCTCGTCGTAGTAGTAGTGTGTGACCAGTCTGAGAAAAATGAGAAAAAAAATTCCGAAGTTGTGTCCGTAGCGCGGAATCGAACCAGGGACCCCTCGCTTCCGAGCGCGCGGCGTTAGCCCACTACGCCACGAAGCACACATAGACACACGCACCACGATGGCAATAAATACCCAACATTAACGAAAGGCAGCGTTTCTAGCGCGTTTCTAACGCGTTTGTGTTAGCGCGTTACGGCCCGTGTAAGAAGCTGGTGTAAGACGCTGTGGCCTCTCCGCCTTACCTTCAACGCGTTTCGAACGCGCTGCCCAAGGCGGTGGCAAGTCAAGTTCAAGTCGAGGAGCGTTTATGAATACGGGGGGTATACTTTCTCAGCAGTCATGTGATGGCGTCGGCAAACGCGGTGCACGTTCCGGCATGTGTAAATGGCTGCGTAAGACGCTGTGGCCGCTCCCCCTTACTAGAGAGTACTGCACGTCTCTAACGCGTTTGTGCTAGCGTCCCCTTAAGCGGGAGATGCGATGATTCCCTCCGGAGCTTCGCCCACTCATCATCATTCACCCCGTGGATATGCTGTGATTTTTTTTTTCATAAAAGTAGACGTGGCTACGTACTACGACGACGACGACTACGACTACTACTACATACTACAGAGGAGGGACAGACCCACACCCTAAGGAGCTTCGCCCCTAAAAAGTCCTCGTTCCTCCCTTGCATTCGCGCGGCGCTTTGGACACTCTCCCATATTCTAGGTCACTCTACCTAGACATGTCAACGCTTCGCCAGGCCGCGTCTTGAAGCGCGTCGTGCGGCCAAGCGAGAATCTGCGCGTCGGCGGCGAGCCCATCCGGAATACCGCGCCGAAGCTGCAGCCGAGAAGAGGCGTCGTTCAGTCGAAGATCCTGACTTTCGAGAACGCGAGAGTCTGCGTTTGAGTATCCAGCGTCGTCGGGATAGCGACCATGGCTGTAGCTTGGTCGAGCACAAGCTCCGCTCGTATTTTTATTGCGATAGCAATTATATGGACACTCAAAAGCAGATTTCTGCCGTCGGCGTCGCCGTCGCCGTGAGGTTCCGTATGAAGACGTCAATGGAGATGAAACCGTCGCCGCGCGCCGAACGCTGTATGTGCGAGTGAAAGGGTGCGAGGGACGCGCGCTTTCACGGGGAGTGAACGCACGGCGGAGAACAAACGCGCGTTCTGCGCTGTAAGGTAGGTAAGTGGTTCTTGAGGGAAAGGGAAAGGTTGGCGCTATCTTCTGCAGCCCTTGAGGGAGCACGGCTCAGCGCCAAATTCTGCGCTGTGCTCCCTTAAGGGCTGCAGAAGTAAGCGTCTCTTTCCTCCTCTACAATCACCATATATGTAGAGTAAACGTACCTTCTTCCGACGCGCGAAAGGCCGTGGGGGAGGGGGGGGAGGGAAGGGAGGCGACGTTTAGCTGCGGCACCAAGTGCCTATTTATATCAGAGGCTCCGGCAACAGTCACCAACGCCGCACGCATTTTGAGCGAACGCGGGCAAAACGCCGACGGCGTCGACAACATTTCTGCGTGTTGCCGGTGCTTTCTCTACTATCTGGGGTTTTACGTGCCAAAACCAGTTCTGATTATGAGGCACGCCGTAGTGGAGGGCTCCGGATTAATTTTTGACCACCTGGGGTTCTTTAACGTGCACTACAACGCAAGCACACGGGCGTTCTTGCATTTCGCCTCCATCGAAATGCGGCCGCCGCGGCCGGGATTCGATCCCGCGATCTCGTGCTCAGTAGCGCAACGCCTTAGCTGACTGAGCCACCCCGGCGCGTGTTGCCGGTGCTGCTGCATGTCCAAGTTTATACAGCTGATAAAACTACTATCCTTACTACGTATAGCTCTCTACTAAGTTGCTATCGCAATTGATGCTTCGCCTTTCAGGTGAAACTGCGACAACTTTCTTTTTTTTTTCAGTCTTGTTCGTCCCGTCCTATACGACGCGCACACCCGTTTTACGAAAATTGTGTCTTCACAAATAACCGTCGCGATCCCCTTTGAATATTACAGGGCAAAAAGGCAATGCAGAAGCGCAATTCTTGTATCGTGCTGGTTTACCAACCGCTGTGTTGAGCAGCTCCATGCAGGCGCGTAGCCAGAAAGGGGGGGGGGGGGGGGGGGGGGCTTATGGGGCTTCAGTCCCGCCCCCCCTCCCGAAATTTTTTCGTGCTGACATGCACCGCCGACCAAAACTACCACCGACGCCGGCAATCATTCTGGATTTTGTCTACAATGTCTTTTTCACGCTCGAAAAGACATTTCCGCACGAACATTGCGAACTCGGGCTATAGATTTCGTGACAATATGCCCTTGCACCTGGAGTCACGTAACGCAAGGAGCCCCATCCAAGCACAAACTTTCAACGGCTTTTCGATAGCGAGCGGGCGCGTTGCATGCGGCATCTCGCAGCGGCCGCGGAATATACGGAACGCATGGATTTCAATTACGAAGCTTTATGGGGGTAAAGTTTTCATAAACTTTTGACGCGAAAGGTGCGCTGACATTTCCAAAGGCATGCTTTAAAAGATTTTCAATTCTAGAACTTGATGGGGTTAATGTTCTTATAAACTTGGGCCAAAATGCGCGCACTGAAGCCCTCCTGTCCAAGCCGTTCCAGAAATGGAAGCACGCGCTCGCAATCTTCCACACACAGGAAAATACTAAATAACACCGGGACTGTCCGCGAGCAGCTGATACTTTTCTCCAAACATTTTCAGGAAGCATGCCCAATGTGATTGATCAGCTGGACCAGGGCAGGCAAAGTAAAATATGAGAAAACAGAAAAAACTAAACGGCCTACTATTGATTTTTTTTTTTTTTTTTGCGGGCGACAAGGTCTGGCTTTCCGTGGCCACAGGGACAGGGGCCCTATGGATTTAAGCAATGCCCCTGCTGAAAATACAGGCATTTTCAGAGTGCTTCTTTGCATGCGAGCTGATTGTGGAGATACATATCTGAAGAACCATTTGGAAAGTTACCCCAGTAATGCCTCGTATTTAAGCCAAGACGCACAAAACCAAATAATAGAAAGCCTAGATTCAAAAGTAGGCTGCTTCTCCATACTTCCTGACGAAACGACGGACATCGCTGGAATCGAACAGCCTATACTGTTTCTGCAAGGTACCTAAACAAATATGCCAACGACATCAAGGGAGTGTTTTAGGTTTTAGCACCGGAATAGATGCCCATCTCTCATTGCGACAGCAGGTTCTATGTAAATGTGTAAATACTGCTGCAGCTTCTAGTCACCCTTCCAGTGACCATTGCCAGCGCAGAGAGAATATTTTTTAGCAAGAGTTTACTAAAACTACTTGCGCTCTACAATGTCTGTGGAACGCATGGTTAGGCTGGCGCTTCTATACACCCACAGAGACGTCGGCATCAACGTGTCCGAAGTCATTGACCGCTTCGCTCAACTTTCCCGCCGAGAGAAGTTTGTCCTTTAGATAGCGAAGCAGCAAAAAACAATGCAAGTAAAAAGCACTGTTCCTTCAGGTTCATAAGTTTTTAATTATGAAAACATATCACCGTTCATTAGCTTTTAAAACCGCAGAAATTTTCGCCGTTTATTCTAGCAGTTGGCATCATGATCACAATTATCACACGAATACAAAAATTACGAGAATACTAATAACCAATTTTGACCGACCTTGCTCATTGAAAGCCCGGCCCACGCGGCGTTCGCCAAAAACACACTCGGATATTGGGTAGTTCAACTTACCGCATCATCTGTGGCCTTCGTTTGTCCTTTTCTTTCATTTTCAGCTACCTGCTTTTATTTCTTTTTTGAAACGAAGGAACACCCTCCTTTAATTTTGGGTGCAGAATAATTGTTGGCGTTGTGCAGGCAGTTAAATTACACATTTTCGTATACTGATTTATGCATTATTCCTCTATTATTCTACCCTCATGGCGATGTCGCGACCGCTGCATGGCCCAAGTACATAACACGATTTCTGGGATCATAGTTATGTTCTTGCCTAGATCATCTGTATTTCTGTGCGCAAATATCTGTGACTGAGCAACATGTTTATTTGTCTCATTTGACGCATTATATACACTGACGTTTGCTTAAATACGTAGATTTATTGGATACTCATACGTATTTTTAAATATCTTACTGCGAGGATTTGTGTATACAAGCAGTGAACTTTGTTTCCAGCGACTCTTTTTTTGCCCTTTAGCGAGTTGTATCTTCGCATTTGTATGTTCCATTCTATCTTCGCATTTCTAATATATATTTTGCAGAACTCCCACTTTTTATTTGTACTCACTGCTGCGAGTATTATCTTGGTGTAATTACAATACACGACGAGTTACAGCTGCTCCTGCGCAATCGATTGCAACGAGGGATAGCGTCATTGAGGTTTCTTCCTGGCCGTTGCATATGTAGAAAAATGTAAACAAGGTTATTGAATGACAAAGATTCATCAAAATATTTGTCCTCAACTTATTCATTTCATGGCCTTTGCGTTTTTCATATAAGCTGCATGCACTGCTTCGCTGGTTTCGAACTGATATTGACCCTTTTCGCGGCGATCCCGTGGGTGCTGCCATATTTGATCACGTGGTGACGCGTCCATTGCTTGCCTCAACTGCCTCCGTTGCCTCCTTGTTTACAATGGAAGTGTATGACGCCGGCGCGGCTTAGAAAACCTCTGTTTTCGGAGATATCGTAGACGGTGACTAGGTGGACGACAGGAAGCTTTGATCACAGCTTCAGAGAACATGCAAAAGCGCTTTCGGAGCTGATTAAGCTATGTCCAAACGGCGCAAGCAGTGTATATATGGTGCTTCTAAAAGCGGGGCTAAATATGCATTCCAAGCTTTACGATTAAGAATTCAGTCAGCATTAGTGTGTTTTGCTCTTTGTTCCTTATTTGGCAAATATTTTGAAGCAGTGGCTTGTCAGTTTCTGACTCAGTGAAGTTCCTCGGTGCGGCCACTATCTGATTATTTTCTGCCTAATCACTCACGGGTGTGCTAAGTTCCGAATCCGGTAGATTTGTTCTTGCTGCGCACAAGGCTTGAAACGTAGCTGTTTTTTACATTGTAATACCTTGTAGCAAATATATATTACAGCTAGTAACTTGCTTACTCTTGTGGACCGTCACAAAACATTCAGCTTCGACCATTGGTGCGCCATAGGTGTAATCCGTCATTTATTGTGTGTATACAGTGCGCATATATTCAACTGTGCGTCCATTCGCTTATTCTTGATACGTCGGCGATAGAGTGGGCGTAAGTTTTCCTGCCATTCGGGACAGATGTGTATAGATAACGTGCACGACAAATTTCCTAACTTCATCACCCCACGTAGTTTTCTGCCATTAACGTTAGGCCTAACATTTTTCGTTCCATCGCTTTTTGTGCGGTCCTTAACTTGTCCTTGAGCTTGTTAGTTAACCTCCAAGTTTCTGCCCCATATGTTAGCACCGGTAGAATGCAATGATTGTGCACTTTTCTTTTCAACGACAGTGGTAAGCTCCCAGTCAGGATTTGGTAATGCCTGCCGTATGCACTCCAACCGTTTATTCTTCTGTAAATTTCTTTCTCGTGATCAGGGTCCCCTGTGAGTAATCGACCTAGATAAACGTACTCCTTTACAGACTCTAGAGGCTGACTGGCGATCCTGAATTCTTGTTCTCTTGCCAGGCTATTGAACATTATCTTTGTCTTCTGCATATTCATCTTCAACCCAATTCTTACACTTTCTCGATTAAGGTCCTCAATCATTTGTTGTAATTCGTCTCCATTGTAGCTGAATAGGACAATGTCATCTGCAAACCGAAGGTTGCTGAGATATTCGCCGTTGATTCTCACTCCTAAGCCTTCCCAGTCTAACAGCTTGAATACTAGCTTCTTCTAAGCATGCAGTGAATAGCATTGGAGAGATTGTGTCTCCTTGCCTGACCCCTTTCTTGATGGGTATCTTTCTACTTTTCTTGTGGAGAAACAAGGTAGCTGTGGAATCCTTGTAGATGTTTGCTAAGATATTCACGTATGCCTCCTGCACTCCTTGATTACGCAATGCCTCTATGACTGCTGGTATCTCTACTGAATCAAATGCCTTTTCATAATCTATGAAAGCCATGTAAAGAGGTTGATTGTACTCCGCAGATTTCTCGATTACCTGATTTATGACATGGATATGATCCATCGTAGAATATCCCTTCCTGAAGCCAGCCTGTTCTCTTGGTTGGCTGAAGTCAAGTGTTGCCCTGATTCTATTGGAAATTATCTTGGTTAATATTTTATACAATGCTGAAAGCAAGCTAATGGGTCTATAATTCTTCAGTTCTTTAACGTCTCCCTTCTTATGGATTAGTATAATGTTGGCGTTCTTCCAGCTCTCTGGTACAATTTCTGTATCCTCGAGGAAATCCGTACATGATGAAGTGCCGGTAACACGTTCGGACAGTTGCAGCAGCGGTCCGAGAACTTCGCCACACTTAACGTGCCAGTCACTATTTTTGCAGCCAACTACTGCACACGTCTTCAATCCACATTATTCAATCTAGCATTATTGGATCACAGTGTGTTAGCGAAAACTCAGTTGCATTTCCGACAGTTGATAGCACAGAAGCAAGGTAGAAGCGGTAATGGTTTCGTATGCGTGCGCGGTCGCTGAGGAGAGGTATGGCGCGCCGCCGTGAGCGCCACCTCGTTTCTCTAAAACAAACTGCTCCGCGAGAAAGGTTAATAGTTCTAAAATTCATGTGATGTTTTCTTTACTTATTAATTAGACAAAAAATGCGGAAGCAGTTGATATCAGTTATTTCTGCCACAATTTTTGGGGCATACGAATATATTCTTTTATGAAAGCATACATATTTAACGGACAGTGCATAGCGTTCAATAATTCGTTTGCAGTATCTATTATACAATGGAATTGGCAATGCAGTTATTATTCATGCATTTGATTCCTCGACAAATTCTATAAGGAGGAGACCGGGCTGCAACCTGAGCCCCCCCCCGAACAAAATTTCTGGCTACGCCACTGGCTCCATGGACCTCATAGAACGTAGACATAGTGATTTCAGGTCTGCTAGACTTAATGCGGACGATACCGGTGGCTGACGCAAACATTTTATAACGATTGGCGCTTAGATGTTTCGAGGTTGCGTTGTAGGCCGTACACGCGCACTCTTTTACTTCTTACGCCAAGCGATCAGGTGCGAGAGGACCTTTCAGTTCACGCTGGCAATTCACAGACGCCGCTGCTCTTTGTCGAGCAAAAATGCGCTACGGGCAAAATAGTTGGCAAGTGTCTCATTGCCGCAACAGTTTCTACTTTAACTCATTTTTTCCCGCCACAAGCTCCGACTGGAACCACATTCCCGCCGCCATTGCTTCGATCACGGATACAAGTGCCTTCAAAATTGTCATTACTGGAATCATTGTATTATCCCGTTGTATTTTTGTTTCGTATGTTTTACCCACTCCTCTCTGTAATGTCTTGACCTTGAGAGTAAATAAATAGCGACGATGCGCGTCGCATGTTTGCGCAGCCAAGAGAAACTTGCGCATACTGCACAATCGACGACCTCGTATGAACTGACATCGTCTTCATTTCACCGGCAACGACCTTGAAATCGCTCCGCAGCACGCGACCACAACAAAGTTCGTGCAACGACGCGCACAAGCTGCAGAGAGGAGGAAAGGCATATGACAGCTGAAAGATTCGAGTGTTCAGTAATTGCATGCAAATAAACGATAAGCTTTCGCCGCCAATCACCATGGCCTCCATCATTCCAGCAAAAGTGAACTTAGTTTTACGTCCGAGGACACTGGGAAACATTGCAGAGAACGGCCGTGTAATGATTTCGATCACTCGCATAAGGATTTTTTTTTTTTCAAAAAGTTTGTAAATAACTGACGCTCTGAAAACTTTGTCAACATACGCATCACTGCTGTTATTTTCTCAAAATTTCAACACCGTGGTATGTCAGTTCTTTCACGACTTTCGGCAAACTTTACGCGTTTCATAATGGGCGCTTTCAAACAATCTAGAATGGTTGCATAAATCACTTTTCTGCAAAGGCTGTATTTATCCTATGCAGCTCAAACTTTCATCGGAAATCACTCGCAACATGCCCCCGTCCCTATGCAAATTGAATCTCTGTGCCAAGTTCAGTGCTCACAGGACACCTTGCGGACGAAGTATGCGCGCTTAGTATAATGAAGAAAACTATCATTTAATGAGTATTCCCAAAGCTCGCGATTAACCCACACACTTCAACCTCTCAGCCTCCCTCGCACACAACATGGCCCCAATTGTCTACAGATATGAAATTCCTGCCATCTTTGATTTTCTCAGGGCAGCGGTAGAACTTCGTAAGCATTTCATATAATGGCTCATAAAAAAAAGCAGAAAACGAGAGTAATAGCAGTTTTTGTTTGACCCCTAATTAATTTACACACTAGCAAAATTTGCTCACACGTCACCCCTGACAAGGCGCCCATTTCCTCCAAATATAAATTCTGCGAATTAGTTCTCCCAGCTTTTCTGTGCTCGCAGTAGCAGCTTCGCCGTAAAAACCCCCAGCTAAACCATAAAACTGAGAAACTGTCCGCGTTACCGCAAAGGTGCGCGCAAGCGAGCCTCGTCGCGTCACCGTCGCGCGCAGGCGAAAGCGATGCCCCGCTCGTTATTAGCCCCGAGCGAAAGCGTGTCGCGCGGGGGCGGATGACGGCTCGAAAACGAGGATCGACGACTGCGGCGCGCGACTCCCCGCAGCCAGCGCGCAGGAACCGCCGCAACACGTTTTCATTTCCGGACTGCGGTAGCAGCAAGTAGCCGGCCCCAAAAAGTGCGCCCAAAGGCCAGACCGCGAGCCCGGCGTAAAGGCGCTGGGGGGCGTCAGACGGGCGAGATGCATGTCTGCTTGATTAACCTGGACGACGCCGTAGTGTTTTCTGCCACTTCGAGACGCGCGGGCCGGGGAAATCAGCCGCGGGAGGGGATTGACGCCGCGCACAACAGCGCGGTGAAGCCAAACAAGAGATGGCAAAGCAAGCGAATGAACGGGAGCTGCACCGAGGAGAAAAAGCAGAAGGGAGGCGACACCAGCAGCCTGCGAACGGACAGGAGAGTCTCCTCCTGTGAGCAGGGCTGCTGCTGCTTTTCGCGAAACCGCTTGCCTTCTGTTGCTCGCCCGCCATGCCGTATACCTCTGGCGGGAAGAGAACAGCTCTCCTCCAATCAGATAGCCCGAAACGGCGCGTCTTGGAAAATCGCGCTTTGTCATTGGCTGAGAGTGGTTCCCGCGCGAGTGAGAAGGCAGCGGCCGGCGACAACGGCGCCCCTCGTGGACGCTTCTCGCTCGGGCTTCGCTGCGGAAACAGACTGGCCGTCGGCCTCGCTTGCCGGTCGGATACGTGTGGGCTTGAGTGTGCGCGAGTTTCAAGTCGGTCTTGGAGCGCTGCTTGGACTTTGATCGCGGCGTGTCGTAGTTACCGCTTACCAGCGCAAGGGACACTGCGTCGTTTCGATGCACCAGAGGCCGAGTGATCGACAATCGTGCTTAAGTGTGCGACAGTGAGTGTGCGACCGGTGGCGCGTTCGTCTTTCACGACAAGGAGTGCGCGTTGTGGCCAGTCAATTCGCTAGCGAGCACGGGACGCGCACAACAGGTAGCCACCGTCGGTCTACGGGCGCCTGCTCCGCTCTCGGCAGCAGGGCGCGCTTCTTCGTGTTCGGCATGACAGCGAACATCTGAGAGCTCCTCGGCAGGCCTCCTTGCGGGTCGCAGAAATGACCAGGATTTGAACGGCGGGCAAAGTCGCCCGTGCCTCTGAATTCGGCGAACCAAGGATAAACAACGACTGCGTGATCCTTAGATGCTCCTTGCATACGAGGTGAGAAAAAGAATATTGCTTGGGCTTAAGTTTATATGCCGCGGCTCCATTGTCTGATGTTCCCGTCACGTTATTTTCTCGTAAGAATACCACTGCCTTCGCGATGGGCCTGAGTGTTCTACTAGGTTACAGGAAGCTAATCAACGTCACTAAAATGAACAGAAATTTCTGGCTCACAGCAGCCCTTAGATGTCGATCTGTGCTTTGAGGTGCGTGCATTATTGAAAGCCTGCTGTTGAACATAGTTCGAAACACTTGCACGGCACTCCTGAGCAATGCGGACGTTGCCGAATATTACAAGCGCCACGCAGTTCGCTCGCAAGAAACGAAAGAGGCAAGTGAGTTGGCGTGGTATCGCGGCGTGATCTGCAGCCGCGTAGATTGCATGCGCTGCGCTCCGTCGACTGCCTCGCACCGCTCTCGTAGCAAGCACCGAGCTGGGCTGCGATTTTGTAGCGATGACTTATTCCATACTAGTCTCATCATCCACCGCTCACGGCCGGCTGATCCCGTTGATAACGCCAGGGGACCGTCGCTCCGACCACTGACAAAGCGCGAAAAGGCATTATTACCGGAAAGGCATCGCTACAAAAGCCCGGCCCTGCACTCGTCGAATTTCTGACGGCGGCGCCAAACCATAGTCGTGTTTACGCCAGTGTTACAGCTTAAATGGCAAAGCGCGTAAAATGGCTTGAATAAAAGCGGAAAGATGAGCATTGACTTGCAATGTTCGCCTTAAACGCACATATAGTCACGTTACACATCGCGCTGCACAGGGAATCGGTTAGATTGAACGCTCGCCAGGATATGAAGAAAAAAAGATGGCGGTCCTCGGGGCCCGTGCGGGTTAATGAACACAAGTGCCGACAACCACTGCAATGTGAACCGTCCGTGGCACGCCTCAAGATCTTCGTCAGTTTGCGTGGGAGTATATGCACCACGCGTGCGATTTTCTCACCCCTATACACAACAAACAGTATACCGACAACTGAAGTTTGTTTCAGACATACGTGCATTTATGCCACACGCGCATATGCTGAAAGGACATCGGTTGGCCCGACAACGGAATGACAATCAATCACAAGATTACAGCTCATCTCTCTTGGGTGCAGTTTGGCGGCTGCATCTGTCTGTGCATTTATGTGCCTTCAGTGGGGCAAACGTGTGACGATGTTTGTTCAAAATTTCGATCGCTGGAAACCACGGTTGAGCCGGCAAATGAGTGCACTCCTTTTCGACCTACGTATATATGACACGCAGGAGCGTCGTGTATAGGCTTCGACGTAAACGCTATACCCCCCTTCTTTCACAGCCACCTTGTTTGCGTTGTCCGCCAGATTCTAGCCTGCAAGGAGCCGATATCCCTAGTCTGGTGGCAACCTACACTCTATGCGCACACGGTGTCATTTCCAGGTCTCACCCGCCTTCGTGTAGGACTGCTGCCGCTTTCCTACCTTTTATTTTGGCCAGCACCGCCGTTGTGCGTGGCAGCAACGATGATATATCCAGCTGAAAAAAAAAAAGAGCCTCGAAATTTGAGGCTTGCCAGCCGGTTTGTCAGTATCTTAAAAGCGAATTTGAGGCACACGCTTGCAATCGCTCCTTTAGACTGCGCCCAATCAGATGGCACTAAATGCTTCAACGCAAGGAGGGAGTGAGCCGTTAAATTAATCCGTGGCCAAAACTGCAGTCCTTCGGTGCTAAAGGATAAACCCCACTAAAAACTTCAAAAGTGCCAGTGAACAAGCTCTGGTGCATGGTCGTATAGCTTGTTTCCGTAAGCACTCGAGAAATGCTTAAAAGCGGACGCAACTGTGTCCTGGTCCAAACTGTAATTAATCGCTTGGTCTAAAAGCGATAAAAATGTTACAGCGAATGAGTGGTACACAGCTTATGCAAGTACCTTTGCTTTGCAAAAATACCTTGGCGTCGAATGTGGCGAAAGTTAGGTTTTTTTATAACAGTTCGAACGTGAAGCTGGCCATTGACATTTTGTCAGAATTCAAATCAACCGCGCCATGTCTGTCCCTGTACGTTTTAATACTCTCACAGGATATTATCACCTCCGCTAGAAAACCATAACCAGTGATACTACGTTTCTGTAGGAATTCTACCACGTCGAACGTATTCCAAGCGGCGAAAGATTAATTTCTGGGCTCAACGGTTTTGTGGGAACTTACTCGTTTGTTTTTGTCATGATCCTTTTTTTCACTGACCGTGGTTCTAAACGGAATGTCTGGATTGTCTGTTTTAGCCTCAAAAAACGCATTTAGAGCACTGCACTTACTATTGCCAATACGTTTGTCCGAGGTAAGCGCCTGCATATATTGCACCAGTTTTCAATTAATACCGATCGACACGGTTAACAAGTTCTCTCTTTTTTTGTTACTGTATAGCGAATGTCTGTTACTGTATAGCGAACTGGTCGGAGGCCACCATCCCGCGAGGGCAAGATCTATCCAGGCTTTCCAAATCTTCAACGGCACGCAAGTGAGATACCGCATATTGTTAGTTGTCGTGCCATTGTATTGCCATGATAAGTGATGTCATTTCTGCACACGATACAGATGCATAAACTGAAGTTTAGTGGATGTTTGACGCGTCTCTAGCTCTTGTCGGTACTGTATATTGGCGAACAAGAGAAGCCATCGTCAGTTTAATGTACACTGTAGTTAGCCAAGCAAGAAGTTCTGATGGAGAACAGGCACCGACGTTGTCGTGGCAGCTGTGAAGCACAGCGAGAGCCTTGCATGGGGGTCTCGAGAGCCGATAGCGTGCCACGAAAAGCGAGAGCACGTGGATAGCGGCGATTGAAGGCCTATCTGCAGCGGCGTACGGCAGCTCGAACATCCACGTGACCAGCTGCCTCTTCTACCATGTCTGCGCGAGTCGAGTGACCTCGAGATTGCAGAAATCAGTGCGGCTGTGCCTTTTGCGTCCTTCAGAAAACCTCGCAACTTTTGTGAAACCCATCTCTGTGTAGGTGTCAACCAGATGCAAACCTGGGGGGTTATTCTGTAAGTGTCAACCGAGTGGACATGTCCATTTCGTCTGCTGCTGAAGTGCTGATTGGCTGGGGGCGCCTGTCTTTTCAGGCGTCCCGTTTCAATATAACTTCCTGTTGTAGATCTGTGTTTACTTGCGTTTACGCACTTGGCATCGTGTGCAACACGTGCACATGTAACACTCGGTGTAACTAACACAGCTTCGCTGTTCGACCATCTTCACGGAGTGGAAGGGGCGGTGATTTTTTTAAAACCATCCCTCATCCATGCGAAAAAAAAAAAAAAAAGAAATCTATCTTTGCGCCTGCGTGATATACCTAGAGCTGCGTGAAATGGTGCAGTCCGGTTAGCCTGGACAAGGTCTGAATCAGTCGCGTGTGTTCGCACGTCACTGTTTGTCAAAGCACACAGTAACCGTGCGAGGCCACTTTTGCGAACATGTCCCTCCATGTTATGAGAGCAATTGAATATCGCTTGCACACTGTTTTGCCAATAACTGAATAACGGCGTCGCCAAAGTGTACGTTCTTCTTTGTTGAGCGTTCCTATCGAGCCACGGTACCGAGCTTTGTCATACTAGCAGCCCTCGACAGCGCCTTCCGCACCCGCCTCCTACCGGGCCGCTGACCGAGGCCGCTCATTGTCCGGCACGGCTGCGCGATAAACAATGTGGCCGCAGCGCCTCCCAGCGGCAACTTTGTGCGCGCCGCCGTTTATCGCGCTCGTGACCGGCCGTGCATATTCACCACGTCTCGGTGGTCGAGCCTGTTGCTACAGTGGACCGCCCCTCGACCCATCCTTCAGTTTCGCCCGCTCCAGCAGGGCTCGCCAAGGCGAAACCACGCACGCACTGGGGCTGGGTGCGGCAGAGACACACCGTACGCGCCGACAGAAACATTGCAGCGAGCAATGGGCGCTCGGAATTTGTCGGTGGCCTCCATATTTCGCGTCGCCGAGGAAGTGGCCACACACTCGATGCAGAGGCCACCAGTTGCTTGAAGCCGTATTGCTGCAGGACGAACATCTCAATGGTGTTCGCTGCCAAAACAACGGCTCTCTCTGTGGCTGCCCGTGACAAACGGGGCCAAAAGTCGCCGCCAGTGCCGCCAGTGCCATCTAACAAGGGCTTTCACCCGCATCGCACTAACGCTGCGGCGGCGGAGCATGTTGTGGGCGGGTCACAGTACGCCAATTTTACCAGGAGGCTGTCTCAAAAGAGAGAAAAACGGAGACTGGCACAATAAACGGAACATCGTCCCGCTTTCAAAATCATGCTGACATTCAGCCTCGCTCGCTCGACTCACCAGATTCAACCCCGTGCTCACGAAAATCGTACTCGGGAAGGCTTACTACTCAAACGTACTTGGGTTCACTAAGTATTCGCAAAATCACCGAGTCAGCCATTCGGACTCGCTGAGCTAATGGGCTCAGACTTGATGCGACATAAAAAAGCGTGCATTCATTCGCACATAGTTGTTAAATCATTGGCTCATGCTTACCGAATTACGTGGGATCGCGAACTCACTTTAGGCAAATTTACAGGTTAACAACTCGCGCGGAATCGGGAACCACCAGGACGGCACTGATGATCGTTCGATTGAGTAACATGTCTGTATACAGTGTCTGCGCGCATCGGAAGCGGCTCGAGGTCAAAGGCGGTATTGGGCACGCTGTTAAGCAATTGTTCAAGTCACCTAAGCTTCGGTAATCGCTCTCAACGATCTTGCGGTGCCCACACATGGTGCAGCGCTGCCTCATTCGACACGGTTTACAGATTTCCGGCGGATCCCGCCTCGTGGATCCTTCGCCAGAGGCGATGCGGGCTCAGCATCGCGCGTGTGGTGTGCTCAGGAAAACCGTTCGAATCGCACGCAGTTCAGACTCCCTCGAAACCCTCTGCGGAAGAGAGAAGTTAACCGAGACTCAGACTCCGAGTAGTAGTAGACGTTATTTAGAACCGAGGTGTCTCGAGAGTGAGTGGGGTGACTCGATATCTGCGGAATGTGGCGCGGAGTGAGCTCCTGTAGTTTTACGCTGAACTCGAACCTCCGGAATACTATTTCCCGCGCTTCTTGTAGCTTTTTCTTTTGTTGCGATCGATCACTCGGTGCTAAATTTCATGTAGAAATGTCCCGAGCTGGCGCTTGTGTGTGAAGTGGCATGTGAAATGGCCCAGGCGCCATTCGAGTGAATTGGGCGCAGCTCCCTTGCTGCAGCGGTGGCGAAAGAGCGAGGCCCTGGAGCGCGCGGCCACCTCGCCGAGTTCCCGGGGCGCCGCCATGGGCCGCGCGGGGCCAGCAGGGCGTTGCTGGCCGTGCACGGTAGGAGGGTTGGTCTGCTGGGAACCGGTTCTCTGGCGGCGGCCGCCGAATCTCTTGGGAGGGGGGACCGTCTCTCCGACCAGTCCTCAACTAACGGCTTTCTCGAGACTTGCATGCAGGGCGAAAGGAGAAGCAGCATTTTTTTTGTTTTGTTTGTTTGTTTAAAAGCGACACATCGTAAAGGCGCCTTTCTTGTTGTCATGTTGACCTACTGGTTTCTTGAAATCCGATTAACTGGCATAAATGTGGAATTCGGATAAATATTCGTTTCGACACATAGATCCTACAGAAAAAAAAAAATGTCGAACGTGTTCATAAATGCCCGACGTATTTGTTTCCACGAGTTTATCGTCTTTGTACGTGATAAGGTGGAAGCTTGTGCGAGTTGGCGATTCAATATCGACATGTGTGCACAGCGCAAGAAAGCGAGGACTGAAGGAAAAACACAACTCATGCGCTGGCTTGAACTGATCTTTATTTGCGAAACCGCCAGAACTATATACATGAACAAAAGTGATGAAAAACAACTTTCGCATTATGCCACACATGAACCCCTATTGCATCACAGTCGGATACTTGATTTTGTTTTTGGTGAGGGCAATGGACGGCATGCTGATGCAAAGGTGCGGATCTTCTTTCCCAGGATTTTCCAGCTCCCGTGACAGCCTGGAAAAAAAAAAATGTGGTTGATCCCTCTTATATAGGAATCGGTATAGAACACGAAAGTGAAACGTGTCTTCACAGAAGTAGTGTAATGTTTATTGCACATTGATATATAATGTCTATTGGTGTTTTGTGGCTAAAGCGCCCTTAGGCGTTGATGCACCCACGCTGACGCCTGGTGGCACGTCTCCTCCATCACGACTACCAACGTCGATGACCATGAGCAACCGTCGTGCATATGGAAGCTGCACTACGCTGCACACGCTAGCACAACGCGAAAGACGAAGCACGTAACTGACACACTAATACAACGCGCAAGACAAAGCACGTAACTGAATCGTCACCGAGTCAAATCATCGCGTACAGCGCGTCGTAATTGCAGCCTCCGCGATCAACTTCAGAAACATTTTCAGAGCTAATTGCGGAGGCCACGCTCCGCTGTGCTGAGGTGGCGTTGGTAGTGCTTCTTGATGCCAGCGTCCCTTCGAATGCTGGCATCGAGGCGTCGTAGTGCTGAGACCACCGAAGCGTTCACTGTCGGTGCGCGTTAGTGTCATAATGCAGTACTTCTCTTTTCTGCTCGTAGGCGGCGGCACCGCCCCGAGCAAGAGCGCGCGCGGGTACACGGAGGAGTGTTAGATATATAAGGCGCGTCTGTGTAGCTCTCTGCAAATGCGTTTGTGGCGCAATGGGTTAAACGCTCGGCGATCTATAGTCGCGGACCGAGAGGTCGTGGGTTCGATTTCCAAATTTTGCATGTTTGTGGAACTTTTTCTTCTGGTTTCTTTCTTTGTATTATGTTCTATGACGTATTTCCGTGACGGAAATACGTCAGTGAAGTCTTGGTGGACCCCGGCATAAAACACTTTCGTGTTAAAAATCGGGCAAGTTTGCACTCGGTCGCGCAAAGCTTAGGCACAGCGAAGCTTACTGGCTGCTACTGTTAGGTATGAACTCGGTTGCTGCTAAGTCTTTACTTGGTTTAACTTAACTGCGCATGTTGGAAGGTATTCTCGAGCGATCATTTTCGGGGGCACCTTCCCTTTCGCGATATTTCGCGTGACTAGCGCTGGATGCGTCGGCGCCTACGAGCGACAGCGTTCCTGGCATGCCACAAACGCAGGTAGGCTAACCAAGTTTGGTACAGTGCCAAGAACGCTGTCGCTTGCTGACGCCGAAAGCGTTGGCGACATTTCGCGTGACTAGCGCTGGACGCGTCGGCGCCTACGAGCGACAGCGTTCCTGGCATGCCACAAACGCAGGCAGGCTAACCAAGGTTGGCACAGTGCCAAGAACGCTACTGCTTGCCGACGCCGAATGCGTTGGACGCTAGCCGCTCGATATCAATCGGCCAGCTTCGCTGTGTCTTGAGTACAGTGTACTAGAAGAACCCTATTCTAGTACACTGTAGTCTTGAGCTTTGCGTGGCCTAGTGCAAGCTTTCGCCTTTTTTTTTTTTTTCTCCTGGCTCAGCGCGCCGCGGAGAGAAGAAAGGCAGGGATCGGGAAGGCAGAGAGCTGGCGAGGAGGAGACGGCGTGCATGCTCCGCAGAAGATAGCGTCAACCTTTCCCTTTCCCCACGAACCACTTACTACTACTCCGGGTTGCCATGGCTACCACGGCTACGCACCACAAATTACGGATGACTTAAACAGCTTCGCTGTTAAAAGGAAAAGCTGTCACTAATTGGCTCCACGCCTGTGTTGCAGTGCTTTGATGTGCAAATCAGCGAGCGCCGTCTGCATTCTAACCGCAAAACAAAGCAGTTTCAATCGGCTTTTGGGGCAGTCGTCTCACTTTATGACGTGGCTGTCCGGCTCACGCACAAACACGTTTCGCTTACGCCGGATGTCGAAGCCAATCGCTCATTTGCTACCGGAATGCAAGCTTCGTGCGTGGAAAATGCCACCCGGAGCACTGCAGTGCAGACACGCAAACGAGTCTCCTCCCTCCCCAGACATGCTGGCACTTCTAACTTGGCGTTGTATAGTTATTTCGCTCATCTGACCCTTGATTTGCGAGATCAGCGCGTGACGTTTCTTCTGTTTCGGCTATGGGGCTTATCTTGTCCCACAGCGATAATCGTCATTTGCCTTTCTCGAAAACTCTGCCCTCGCTACTTTTATGTCAAGAATACTATGCCACGCTGATAACGCCGAAAGGCAAACGATGCCTTTATAACAAAAACCTGGGCCGGTATTTTGTAGCGATGCCTTTAATGTCATAATGCCTTTTTCGCGCTTATCGCGCTTTGTCAGTGGTCGGAGCGACGGTCCGCTCGCGTTATCAACGTTGATATCATGAGCGGACCGTCGCTCTGACCACTGACAAAGCGCGATAAGCGCGAAAAGGCATCGCTACAAAATACCGGCCCAGTGTAGGCTGATTGTCTCGATAAATCTAGCAACACGCGTAGGCTTTCCTGGAGTCGTATTATTATTATTATTTCTTTTTTTAATGACTGGAAACTTCTTGCACGGCAAGTGGTGTATCCTCACGAAGCGATCTTCATTAGGGCGCCACGAATTGCACAAATGAACGCGCATTGTTAAAGAAGCAGAAAGGTGGGCGCCTTCAAGCGACTGAGTTCGCTTCCCACAGGTCTTTCACGCATAGCTGTCCGCATCGGAGATGAGGCAAGAAGCGCGGTGGCACGCCGGCGAGCTGTCTCCACCGAGGCGTCCAAATTACCCGGCTGTTGTTGGACCGGATGTGAACGAGGAATCTCGCCACCAGATTGTTGTAGTAAGCAGCATCGCCTGCTCCGCGACTCCTCCTCCCTGCACACGGCTCGTTCCGCGCGCGCATGCATGTCCCCCCGAGCAGCAGTGGTTGAACCGCACTGAGCAGCCGTGTCTTTTATGTATTTATTTATTAACGCGATAGCGTTTAGGGCCCGTGTCGCAGAAAATCCGGCGTCGGCGACCGGCGTGTGATCGCGGGTGGCAGAGAAAATAATCCAACCACATCGACCGCGCAGGCCCTCCACGTGGCTTAAGGTTTTGGTTTACAAAAATTGAATTTCTCACAGGGAAATCCGTCAGAAAAATGGTAAAGTACGACTTGAACATTCGGCGTCGGATTCGCCGTCGATTGTTTACCAATCGGCGTCGAATTGTAATTTGAATGCACGATAAAACCTAATTCTGCTACGAGGAAACTGAAGCACAAACCCCTTTTCCAGCATTTCTACCAGACCCGTGCGTGTCGGGACAATAGCAAACAATTAATAAAAAATAAAAAAAAGGTGCTATGGCCTTCACATTTTAATATAAGACCACTTATATTGCTCCTGGAAAAGACGTCTTTCCAGCTATGCATTTCAGTTTAAAAGTCAAGTCGACCTTAAGAGGATCGGTGTAAGCTTGGTCTTTGTAAGCTGGCTTTCCCACGTTCAGTGTTGCAGTGAATGAAGCCTACTTGCCGTATGCGAACGATGCGATGCGCACGGACCCGATAACGCTATCGCGTTCTACTCTTAAAGGCGAAGCTTAAGCATCCTCCAAGTTTTTATTTATTCATTTATAGTTACCCTCAGGGCCAAAGGCATTAAAGAGGGGAGTGGGTTGCAGCAAATGAAAATAAAACAAAATGCTTCACGGAGGTAGTGCAGAGAAGAGAGAGGTGCAGTGCCATCACTTGTGCGCCTATTGCGGCGTGATGGGAGAATGGGGGGGATGGCGCATGTAACCTTCGGGCAACGCGAATACGGTATAGGTGTGCACGCAGTATATGAGTGGGAAACATGCAAAAGGGCTGCGACACTGGGCTAGTTGGTATTGAAGCTCTAAACCGTTTCGCACATTGTTATCGTTATTCGGTGGGAAAACATGTATACTGCGGGGTCTTGGGACAAAGGAACGGCGACACAGTAGTGCAAGCAATCAAAGGGGCATTTATTGCACCCTTTATACGCCTGCTAGCCGAATCCATAGATATTCAGATGGGCGCGCGACCAATCGAGGATGTCGCCGCGACCGGATAGCGAGCGAACATCGCATGCTAGACACCAACGCCTAATCGTTCACCTGTACGGTGGCGTTCGAACGAGATCCGCGGAGTTCGAGTGATCCGCGTTCGTCCATTCCGGTGTCCTGCCTTCTCGGGACGGTCTTGTGAAGCGTGGATCGGCGCACGCTCGGAACGTCCGCGCCGCTCACCGACCTCAATCCAAAGAGCCCTTTTGCGCAGGGTTACCAGATGGCCTCAAAAAAAAAAAAAAAAAAACGCAGTCAAATAAATGATCTCAAAATGTAGCCCAAAAATAGCCAGACCAAAATTTTTCGTGAGCCAAAAGTAGCCAAAAGCATAGCGAGAACGTTTGATGATGTTCTGCAGGTGTCTTATAAATGGTGCAGATGGTGTCCAAATCTCACCGCATATTTCTGGCTCCAAAATGACTTCCGCCGCATGTCACCAGAACAACACTGGCCTCAAGATCTGCGTAAAGAATTCTAGTGAGAGCTGCCACACACGACGTGGATTTCGACACCGCTTATTGTTACAAAGCCGAAGGATTTCTTTTCCGATTTACTCATGACGTTATTGGTATTTACTGAGCCACGTTCTGAGCTAACTTTAGTTCACGCCTCGCTTTACCCGAGGTATTTTGTATAAGAGTTGGGCAAAATATTTCGGGATAATGTGGGAGCCTCACACAAGACCTTTACTCTACCTTAAAACATCATCATTCTCAAATGCAGTATTTAAAACTTTGAATGGCTTTATACTTTGCAGATGCAATAGTTGCCTTCTAGTGCAGGATGAATTTGGGAAATATTGTAATGGAGTAAGAAACTCGGCGAGTTTCTTTCCATTGCGAAACTACGCAGCAGCAGACGCTTTTAAAGCCACAGATGCGCATAAAGTAAATTAAATTTACTATTGATATTCTCCCATTCCTTCTTGTATGCACGACTGTACTTCGCCCACTTGCCCATGGTGAGGTTTCTTGCCAGATTTCTCAGCCAGACGACTGCTGCAGCCAGAACATGTTCGTGCCCTCGCGTGTGGCTACAACTCTCACCGGAAGGCGCTACGTTTGCTTCAACCAGAATATCTGATGACGCACACGCCTTATTGATTCGCTGTTAGCGCTATCACGTAGTGGAAGCCATGATTGCAACGCGCTACCGTGCTTTACACAGTGCAGTGCTCTCTGCTGAGAGAAGCATTCCGCATCAAAAGTTGTGGATGCTCGAAGACCATGTTCATGCAGTGCTCTCGCGAACATGCAGACCACAACTAGACCCGTCCCGTTGTCCACCGTGCCGTTTATCGTTTAAAGCGACTTGCTGATTTTTTCATATAAAGTTACTGGGTAAATAAATAACCCGGTGATTTGCGGGAAAACCAAGCAATAGGCTTCGAGGAAGCCTTGATAAACATTGACGGACCACGGGCAAAAATGACGCGGCAATACTTGAAGTGGAAGTCGACGTAATAGGTTGCTGTATAGCAGCCGGCACGGAACACGTACTCGACAGCTGTCAGCTGCCAATGTGTGTTTTTTTTTTTTTCCGGCAGAAGTTGGTGCCGGTTTACGTGGTTCACCAAAACGAAGAGAGCTTAGCGCTGGAATGACGTGTAAACATGGCAGCCATGACTTAACGCCATCCTCCGAGCGGCGACTTTGCCTAAAGACACAGCCTTCGAGATTGCCCACATATCTTTGTAGCTGGAACGAGCTTTGGGTTTTCATAAACAGGCCTTCCCGAATTTTGTCAGTGTTGACGTGGTCCTCGGAAGTCCTTAAGACAAGAATAGCCCAAATATAGCCAGCTCGGAATTTTCGACGCCAACCCGTATAAAAAGTAGCCCAATTTGGCGGCTCATCGCCCAATCTGGCAACGCTGCTTTTGCACCCAAGTAACCCCGCCGTCAGGTGGCATTAGCAGCGCCATCTCTCGCAATGCCACACCGACCGCCGTGCACAGCGAGGAAAGGCTGGCAACTGCGCCACCGAACGCCTCTTCACCACAAAGGAGTCATCTCAAAGAGTGGAGCAACGACCAAAAATCAGAAGGTTTGGCCGAGAGTTGTTGCGCACAAACTGAAAGACCAGGGACTAGGGATTTGACGAACACAAGCGCAACCTTTCATGTGAATGTTATTGGAAAAAGGGTGATTAGAATTATGTGCACAAAGGGAGAAAGGCACATATGAAGATGTCGTATTTACGTTTCGACCACACCCCGGTTGAAGCGTAAGTCTACGAAATCTTCGTACGTGCCGCCGTCTTACTGTTGTCATATTTTCAACGAATACAAATTTGTTCCTCGATGTATATATAAAGGTGCTTCTCTTCGGGGCTCTTTCATCGCTGAAAAAAAAAAAAAAATACACACGTGATGCGTACCTTGCTTGCAATAGCTCCTTTTGTCGTCTCGTATGATTCTTTACAACTCCCTAATGGATATCTTGACAAGTAGAACCGCAAATAAAAAAGCGAGCGTTTCAGTTTTAATTAACTAATTGGATCCTAGGGACGAAAATTTACTGGTGGTTTCTCAACTGAACTCCGAATAACGTTCGCTGAGAATGACGTATTTGTTTATAATGTATCCAGTATGATAGGTGGGACAGCTTGTATGGGGAGGTTATGCAGCGCGAAATAATTTAAGGATATAATTGTGACTGCTGTATGAGGTCATTCCTTGTCATTCACCTCGCAAACGTTATCGGCATTGGCTCTCAGACAGGTAGATCTGCCAACGCATGCTTCTTCTTTTTATTTATTTATTATTGCGATAGCAATTATATGGACACTTAAAACGGATTTATGCTGTCGCCGGCGCCGTCAGGTTCTGTATGACGTCAATGGCGATGAAATCGTCGCCGCGCGCCGTACGCTGTATGTGCGGTGAAAGCGCACGAGGGACGCGCGCTTTCACGGGGAGCGAACGCACGGCGGAGAGCAAACGCACGTTCTGCGCCGTGCTCCCTGAAGGGCTGCTCTCTTTCCTCCTATACAATCACCATATATAGAGAGCAAACGCGACTTCTTCCGTCGCGCGAAAGGCCGTGGGGCGACGGGAGGGAGGGAGGGAAGGGGAGGTGACGTCTAGCTGCGGCACCAAATGCGCAATTATATAAAAACGTTGCGAGGCGAGAAGGTGGTAGAGACTTCCGACGCTGCTCGACGAGTAACCTCCGAGCCGCCCCCATAGGCCCTGGCAACAGTCACCAACTCCGCGCGCGTTCGGTGCGAACGCGGGCATAACGTCGACGGCGTCGACAACAGTTCTGCGCGTGGCTGGTGATGCTGCATGTCCAAATTTGTACAGCTGATAAAACTACTATCCTTACTCCATATAGCTATCTACTAATTTGCTATCGCAATCGATGCTTCGCCTTTCGGGTGAAACTGCAACATTTTATCGAAAGAGCGTCAAGCTTGACTTCGCGCTCTTCCGGCGTACCGTTCTGCCGACGCTGTCGAGACCGAAGTGAGGCATGTTTTTTTATTTATTTAATGAGTAGGAAGGGAGATAGCAATAGTAGGGATTTAGTTACGTGCTATGATTATATATATATATATATATATAATTAAAATGGGGGTGTTGGTCTTCAAGCAGGCCTGGACGTGGCGTTGCAGAAGGCTATTCGAAAGGCAGGTCTGGGTATTGGCGAGCGCGAGTTAGAGCGTCGACAACAAACACCACTCGTCGTCTTTTCCCAGACATCGAAGCGCGGTCATTCGCCTTCAGTACAATTACCCCCCGCGGAATAAGGAGCCATCCTGGCGACCTAGGGGCAAGAAAACACAGGGGGACACAGAAAACACTGCTTGAGTCGGGACACGTGGACAATTTCTTGGCCGCGACGACGATGGTCAGAAGACGGTTCTAACGGCTCGATGAGGTAGTTCACCGGAGATGTTTGGTTAAGTACACGATATGGACCCTGGTACTTGGAGACCAGCTTCGTTGAAAGGCCAGGTGTAGTGGACGGGACACGCAGCCAGACTAGCGAGCCAGGAGAATAGCACGTAGGAGTAGCGGATGAATCGTGGTGTTGCTTCAGGCGCCACTGGTCTTGTGATGTGAATGAACGTGCAAGTTGGCGGCATTCTTCAGCGTATGTAGCTGCTTGAGATAGAGTTGTGGATTCTGAGGCGTCGGGCCGGTATAAAAGAATAGTGTCCATGGTGCAAGAAGGTTCGCGTCCGTGCAGGAGAAAGAAAGGGGAGAATCCAGCTGTGCTTTGAACGGCGGTGGTGTAAGCGAACGTAACAAAAGGTAGCACTCGGTCCCAATTGGAGTGGTCTGACGAGACGTACATAGCGAGCATGTCGCCCAGGGTGCGGTTAAAACGTTCTGTCATCCCGTTTGTCTGTGGATGATAGGCACTGGTGGTGCGGTGAACGACGCGGCATTCACGAAGCAATGCTGCGATGACGTCGGAGAGGAACACACGACCACGGTCACTCGGAGCTCCACGACGAAGGACAAGATTGTGAATCAAGGTGCTCAGCATTCACCACGAGTTTCTTCTCCTGTCGCCGACCCGTTTTCTACACGCCGCCCGTACGACTCACGCCGGTCGTCTTCTCCCCGACGCCGATCAATCTCCCCGACGCTTCGCCGACATAGCCCCGCACGAGAGGAAAACTAACAGCCGCAGTTCCCGAGGCAAGAACTGCGCCATCATCGAACTCTCCAAGACCTCATTTTTACCCGCCTAACGAAATTGATTTATTGGTAGAAGGTATCGCCGTACGTGCACTTGTCGACACAGGAGCTGTTGTTTCTATAATTAGCGAAAAATTGTGCCGCGATCTGAGAAAAGTGACCACCCCGCACCTCCACCACTTAAAATGGTGGTGTTGGTCTTCAAGCAGGCCTGGACGTGGCGTTGTAGAAGGCTATTCGAAAGGCAGGTCTGGTTACTGGCGAGCGCGAGCTCGAGCGTCAACAACCACCACTCATCGTCGTCGTCTTTTCCCAGACATCGAAGCGCGGTCATTCGCCTTCAGTACAATATATATATATATATATATATATATATATATATATATATATGTATTTGCGAAAAGCTTTGTGTGACAGCATCAATTGGATCGGTGGAGGTGTTGAAATCATTAGCAAAATACCTCAGTGCTGTCTGTCGTACATCATCATCATCACTTATTATACACTTAAAGGCCCCTTCCGGCGTATTGCCTAAGGGAGGGAATGTTCGAAATTGTTGACATTCATCAGTCATATATGGGAGTTACAAAAACTGTATATTAATTGAAAAGCTATGTCACAGTAAATCATACTTAAACCCCAACAAGTCCCCGAAGTCGGTCGCCTTTGCTCCGCGGCAATAACACTGGGGTCAGCCAACGCGCCGAAGGCACCATCTCACAAGCTGGCTGCAGCACTATGGAAGCTAGACGAATTCTTAGCCAATAGGAATGCCCCTCGAGGTGTGCTCATACGCGCCGCGTCGTCTGCTCAGTGTCTGCTTGCCTTCCTGTTACGTGCTCCATTGTTGGTGAATTGAGGCAAAACATATTTTGACGCCGTAACCATAAGCTGCGTTTACATGCATGCGACAGCAGGGCTTCGCTTTACCTGTACGCTTTCCCTGCAGTTACCTCGCAGCCGTCTTAGTAAGCAATAAGGACGAACGCCCTCATAAATGTTCACCTGCGGCACAGCGTCTGCTCGGCGTCTATAGTTGTCGCTTGCTCGCTACCGTCATCGCGTACCATGCTAGAGCGGGGTAGTAAATTAATGATGCAGTGAACGATTAGGCTTTTATAGCGTTCCGCATCGTCAACGCATCGTCAACACATCACCGATGCTAATGATATGACGCCCATCTGCTAGCCAGAAATCAAACCAGTTTTATGGCTCGGTGCCGTGTCTGTAGTGCTAGCAGCGTGTAAACAAATAGCCGATCTCAATAATTACGGCAAAACATACCGAATGTTTTGACCTCAGCTTGAGATGAGGCTTAGCGATGACGAATTTTGCCCCTTGTTTCTTGCTGACATGGTGATCGCGGATTTGGATCGAAACGGGTGGTCGGCGTTGTGGTGCTGCCATCTTTCTGTAAGTGATCGCGGTTACGGTGGCTATGACGGTTACCGGTGGTAACTGCCACAGTAATTCTCGGCATACGACGTGCATGCGCAAAGGTCTTAACATGTCACGTATCGCTGTACCGTATCATGTAGCGAGCAAAAATAAAACTCTTTAGTGCAGCCAATAATGAGCCAGTTACGCCCGGAACTATATACCGCTGCGCAAGGATATTGTCTATTAAACAAATTAATTGTGGCGCGAGGAAAAGAAGGAAAACCAAGGGGGGGACAGGGCGCCCTATCCTGTCCCCCCTTGGTTTTCCTTCTTCTTTTCGTCGCGCCACAATTAATTTTTTTAGCTATGCACCAACTCGCCCAACACACTACCTTGCTACAGGATATTGTCTGTGTACGCCTCGTATACCTTCGGCAGTGCTGCAACCACCGTGTGAGATGGAATATAGAGCGAACGTGTCGACAGGTTTGAGCATCGGCCGCGACGCCTCTGTAAAGCGTCACTCAATTGGGGAGAAAAAAAAATGCAGGCTTGAAAGTTGAAAACGAAATTTGTCGATTTGTTACCGAGGAGGCCTCATGAATACTTTACATGGGGGTAAGTATTGACGATTAAGTACCGCGAATGTTTCGCATATATGTTCAGTGATTACTTATAGAGCTCGATATAAAAGCGAGTCAATTCGCCTTCATTGAACACCAATGATTGACCATTGTACGCGTACAAAGATGACGCCCTGTCGGTCGCAAGAATATTATGCAGGGCGCCTATTTTACCTCGTCCTATTTCGTCAGAACGACGTGAAATAGTCGTGAATGAATTGAAGCATTTCGCCTCAAGTGGCCGCATCTGTCTCTCTAGTGTTCGTGGAGCGCGACGGCACTCGTGAAGAGAGCGAGCTATCTGCTTTTTTTTTTTAATTCTTTTTTTTGATCCGTTTCTCTATACGGGTGCGCGCTCTGGAAACTTTTGACGCATCACAGATGGCAACAGGCGCTCGAGCGGATCCGAGCGTCGGGACAGCGCCCGGCGGTGACAAACGCTCGCTGTCGTGCACGGCGCGCAGGGATGTTTCCTCTCGACGCGCCGCCACGCAGCGCGGTATGCTAAACGGTGGCGGCCCAGCTGCAGGAGTCACAGTGCCGTTATCCAGCAGCGACGCGCGCCTGGGTTCCATAAGGCTCGGTTTCTGGTGTAAATCTCACGCGATGTAAGACACTGCAGTGGCCGCTCCCTATACAACTCGGACGCGTCGGTGATGTGCCACAACCGGCGTGCATTGAAGGCGATATGGAGGACTGCAGCGCTTCGAGGAACGGTCGAGAGGTGCAAGCGAGAGGCACCGCAGCTTTCACGGTTCCCACCATGGAGCCGCTGTGCCCGTGGCTGCTGCAGTGGCTAGAATGGGTGCTCGTTCCTGCAGCGCGCAAACCCGGTGTCCTCTTTTTCCGATGGCGGCGAGCAGACGCGCTTCCGGTCGGCCTTCTGGGACGCATCTGCTCCGCCTCCCCCGACGACGCTGCGTGTTGCGAAATGTGCGGGTCATGTGCGTCCGACGTAGTGCTTCCCAAAATCCTCCTTGGCGGCAGAATAACGTTCGAGATGTAACGGCGCAAGCCTGCATCGCGCATGCGCATTTGCAGCCGTCGGGCGCCACTCGAGTAGGGTGAGGCCGCTCGGAGGAAAGGCCGGACGGAGAGCAAATTAAGGTCACCTCGCACGGCGCACCGGGCGCTTACAGATCTCGTCCATGATACAATGCGGTTCGCCGCTAGAAAGGGAACTGAGGGGCCCGATCTTTATTATCATACCATAAGAAGCCAACAAACAACAAAGTTTGTTGGCTTCTTATAACACGTTATAGTTATATACATTCGAACCTCGGCGAAACGCGCGGCGGACATGCCGCCGAATAAGCACGCTTCAAACAGAACTTCCCACCGCACCGGGATTCCAACCAACTCGTGACACTTGCGGCAGTGCTGCACTTCGGAACGCGATTTTCGCGCTTAGTAATTTGTCAAGTGTGTGGCGCCCCGCAGACTCCGGGATTAGTGGTGTTTGTGCGTGTATGTCGGAGGCCACGGTAAGGAATAGATAGCTCTCACGCGACATCAGCTTCTCGCCAAGCATGACGGCCACGATGACGTCTATAGTGTACCGCAGTCTCACGCGTATACTGTTTTGATTTTAGACGGCGATCGTTTTTTACTGGATTGTCAGTTTTATCGATCTGACGCTCGGCGCAGTGCGCTCCTGACTTCCTGCAGTATATACTGTCACCTTCCTTGTTTTACGCAGCTTCTCGGTGTGCTATAGTATACCCCAAGATGGTGGCCACGATGACGTCAATGTAACCCATCTATATTGTAGCGGACGAGGACGACGTTGCATGCATGACACGGAAAGTTGTTCCCGAGAAGACGTCATCTGCGAGAGCATGCATGCTGCTGTCAGTTCAGTTATACATAGGAAGTGCTGATATATGTACACGTGTTTTTTTTTTCTGCAGTTTAGTTTTTGCCTGCCTTTATGACGTGTTGTTTATAGGTGCTGATTGCCGTGGTGTTATAGCAGGCGCGCTTAACGTGGTCTGCTTGACCGGCAATCGTTCCACCTGATCGACGCTGTTAGTACGAACGCTTCACCTAACGCGTCCGTCAGTTCGGTGTCCCGGAGAAGCGGAATCGGCGCAATTTTTTTCCCGATCACTCCGGGTCCTTCAGGGATACGTCTGGCGTGTGTAGACGAAGGCCCATCTTTCCCATGCTCGTTGCTCTTCGGAGTCTTCCCGAAAGCAAGCGTGCTGCCACTTCCTGCAAGAGACGTGGGAGAGTTTGTTGTTTCAATTGCAGTCTCGCGCCTGCGGACGGACCACGCCCAAGGATTTAATTTACATTCGATTAGACGTGCTCGGCGGACCGCGTATGTAGGCCGGCCTCTCGCACGAGAGCGCGGCCGCCGCACGAGTGCCGCCTTTGTTCCTCCACGGTGTTCAGCGCTGGAGGTGTTACTGAAGCGGACGCAAATGTATTCACAATGGCTGCACCGGCGTATTCTGCACCGCCGACGATGCGCTTCTTTAGAACCAGTCAAAGCAACGATAATATGCCTGTTGGCACCGAGCGTTCTGAAAACGGAAGCGTCCGTGGGCAACACCGTCTGCATAGGTGCGTTCAGATCCTTCATAATACGGAGGGAAGCGAAGGTGTAGCGAGCGCTCTCGCGGGACTATCCGCCCGTCAATTGTTGCGCATATCCACGTTCCTTTACTTCCAGTGTGTGTACAGTACAGGTGCCAGAAATGAAACAAATACGGGTAAAAAAATGCAAAGCTTTTCAACTGTCACTGTGTAATCAAGCAACGAACAACGTGCGTGGCCTGAAGGCCATACCTGGCCTGCAACGGCTTACACAGCGTTCAAATGCTGCACGCAATTATACCGTGCGGCGCGCCGCCGACGGCTCCTCGTCAGAGTGCGGTCTCGCTGCTGCTTTTTTTCCAGTCCGATGCAGAGGGAACGATACAGGGCAGCCAGCCTTGTTGCATGCTTGGACTAAACGTGCACGTACCCTACACACGCTGTGCACATGGGTTGCGTATATATGTAACACGCGCTTAGCGGCTCGTCCGTGTAGCTGAGATTTCCGCCGTGGCGGCTGCATCGCTCGTCCACAGGAAACGCTCGCAACACTCGTGTTAATTTGTTAAATTTGTAAGCATTTCTATGGTTACCCAACGAAAAAACTGTCCGAGCGTCCGTCCATCCTTCGCGTAAGACGATCGCTTTCAAGATAGAGCCAGTAGCAATGTTTTCGTCAGCTGTGGAAGAAGACGACGACGAACGCGCGAGCAGTGGCATGAGCGCGTCTCTGTGATCACGTGACGTGTGCAATCGGGCACGCTCTAGGCACACCTTAGCAAGCCAGAATTGTGGAGCAGCCATGGCTTCGGATCGGAACGTCACAGCACACGCCAGCTGCAGAAGCTGAGCAGCGCTAGGATTACCAGCACTCGACACCACGTCATTACTACGAAATGCTTACGCATCATTCATTCCCTGAGGAGATTCTACGTAATTTTGTTTTTTATGAGCGACGTCCTCATACGTAGAGCTACATGGCATCGCTATAATGTAGGCCCGAATTTTTCGAAACTATGGGACTTCCAAATAGAGAACCAAATTAAAATGGGATGTTCACTATCGTCCGGTGCACAGGAGCGCGTGTTTGTACGACTTGCAACGGACGTGTTTGCGAGCGCAAAAGCATCACCGGCCAACCCATGCGCTCGTACCGAATCTCAGTGTCGTCTGGCGCTGCTGTCCCTGAATAACCGAGCAGCTCGCCACCGTCTGGCTGCGTTGAATTAACTGCGTCTTATTCCGGCGTGTATACGTAGTACATGGGGCCGGCGTGCTTACATTCTTATCGCGCCTCGTCCCGTTCGGAACGACCTTCGTTACTGGTTGTTCAACGTATACCGGAACAAAGGTGCAATCATCACAATCAACTTAACGCAGCTCCACTTTCGGGCTGCACGAGAGTATTTGATCGTCTGGGCTTAGAAGAGAGCTTGCGGCAGCATTCCTATACTACTGCGTATTCGTTCTTATCGCCCGTTTCGCTGATGAGAGCTCTTACTCGTGGAAAAGTTTGACGCCTTTTCAAGAAGGTGTCGTAAAGCGCGTTTTTAGCTTTTGGGCCTTCGAAGACACGGTCGAATGGCTACGTACGGCAGAATGCGCTCATAGGAATGCACACCACGACCAGCGTGCGGCAGCGGCTGAAAGCGGCTTCAAATGAACGGTTCGCAGTCGCCGCATGGTTTGGGCCAGAGCCGCCCAAATCGTGAACGGCTCACTTCAGCTATACGTGTGCTTGTTTGCTGTGGGCCCGTATTTCGCAGCAGGTAAGTCGGGCCACACCCAACTGAAGAAAACTTGTGGAAGGTGGGGCGATACAGCTTGTCCATGTTCTTTTTTCTTTGTTATTTTTATATTGTTGAAAACTGACCAAGTTGGTTTCAGGCGTTATGCAAACATAGTTACAGGGCTCGTATAAGAAGTATCCAACAAGAAATGCACTGAACCAGGGGCCGTGTTGTGCATTTCGTGTTTCGCCTTTGTTGTAGCGCTGTGACTATACTTCGAGCTTGGATTTCTTCATCGCATGAGATACGACCAGGGCTATTATGGCTGTTTGAGAGAAAATGCCCCCTCCCCGATGAACGAATGGAAGGAGCCGCTGTAGTTTCGAAGCGGCGCCATTTTTCACAAGCCGGAGCCCCGGTCAGACGTTTCCTTCGCTCCCATCGCGCTGTGGCTGTGCAGCGGGGCGCGAACTCTCCCGACTTCCGCGAGACATTTGTCTCTCTCCTTCCACGCGAGACAGGTGACGTTGAAACGCGCCGTGCGGGAGAACCTGTCGAGTGTTGTATATACGGTGGACCGGATATTACACTCGGTGAGCGAGTGCCAAACAGATTGGCACCACTGGAAACCCTGAGAGAGAGAGAGAAACAGGGCTTGTATAGGCGAGGGAAAACAGACGAGGGCCAACAGAAAGCCATCTCCAGTGACCGTCAGCGGACAATAATAGAGAATTTTAGAGCTGGGGAGTCAAGACTCTGGGTCCCCAAGCTGCGTTGAGTAGGCTGCTCTTGGGTTTAGAGGAGCAGCAGAGTTTGAGAATTGGATCAAATGCAGACAGCGTTGGGTCGAGCGCTCGGGGCGCCGCAGTGGGGAAAGTAAAAAGGTACTTGAAAGCAAAAAAAAAAAAAAAAGTTTTTCTTACATGTGAAAACTAACCGAATGCATTTTTGAGCAAAAAATGAGCCAACAATAAAACGTAATAAACGTAATCATGTGTAGTGCTACGAATTAAGAATGCTGTTTTAAGCCAAGCCGTCGTGGCTCTTCCGCGAGGGCGACCCAAGACGTCTTGGGGACCCACGTTAGTTCTGGATTTTTTGGTCCTGGTTCTGCGCATGCGCACTTGCGCCCCGCAATTTTCTTGGGTCCCCAAGCCGCTTGGGTCTAAAACTCTCTAATGGCTCCCCCATTGTGAAGCACGATTGGTGTATAGTGCCTGATGGTGACGGAGTGGGTGCTAAACGGTTCACCCGTCGTGGTTCCTTAGTGGCGTTGGCGTGGCACGAGGTCGCCGGATCAATCCCGGCCATGGCGGCCACTATGCGAAAACACCTGTGTATTTAGATTTAGGTGCACAACCCCAGGTGGTCCAAGTTATTCTGGAGTACCCCACTACGGCGTGCCTGATAATTACATCGTGGTTATGGCACGTAACACCCCATATCTTTTTTCTTGAGGCGCGGGGGGGGGGGGGGGGGGGGGGGGAGGGGGGTGTATACAGTTGTATTTCCCAACGGCGTCAAATCTTGGCCGAGTTGGTAAAAGCACGATAAAGTTGGTCATATACATCTTTACAGTGCGTGCAAAGTGGCAGTTTCGATAGTCTTCTTCTTTTTCCTTTATTGGTTTTGCAGCATGCAATCCTCTAAGGGTAGCAAAAGAAAAGCTAGCCTCTTTTTTTTTTTTTTTTTTTTTTGCGGAAACACTTGCGGAATGCAAATGATGATGCAGCAACTCGCCCATGTCTCGTGCGCTTTCGCTATTCGAAGGCTTGAGCGAAAATCACGGCTGACCCAACAGCCGTTAAATAAGAAAAGGCAAGAAAGAAGCATTCTCGGTTCGGACGGGCAGCTCTCTCTAATCTGGCCGGAAACGCGTCGTCAAAAGCGGCCATTAGGGGGGGGGACCGGTGTCAGGCCGCCGTGCGTAGCCTGGAAGCCGTCCGGGGGAACTTGTTTGGCTGGCTCCCACACAGTGGCGATTACTCGTCGCGCGTGCACGAGGCCTCCTTATCGCTGGTGGACGGGGCTCTCTTGCGGTCGTGCACGTTGCCGGCCACCCGGCCGAGATGTCAGGCGAGCCTTTCGAAAACCCTGCTGGTCCTCGCACGAGCGAGCGCGGCTTGAGTTTTGATTCTTTCACGCGGCTGTCACTGCGGACCTCCTTGCCTTTCCTCGCTCTCGGTGCGGTAAAAGTACGCCATTCCCGTGGGCGGTGGCGCCTGCCGCAAGGTTGTCTGCCTCCTTTTGCTCACTTCTCGCGGAACTTCAGATGCACCAGTGGCTGGGGCATCCGCTGCTTTGTGACCTGGAAGGTGTCCCCCCTCTCCTCCCCGCTATACGTGAGCTTGGCGGGAGCGCTTCTATATTCACCCTTGGTTGAAGCTACACCGTCTCGCACGTGCTTGCGGTCGATATTCTTCGCAGCACCTGAAAGGAAGAAAAAAAAGTTATTTCACTTGTATTAGTGAACCGCACTTCTACAATAACGAAAAAAAAATAAAAAATAAACAGATAGCCGCTCTTACCGTGAGAAGAGTAAGCCATAAAAACGCCCGAGACAGAACTATATACGGAGAGTGATGCCCCCTCCCCCGCACAAGGTCGCTCGCCGTGCCATCATGGATTTTGACGGCTTCTGCTCTGGCAACGCCTCCTAGATAGCACAAGGCCTATGCACTTCAATCCGTGACGTCATGCCGCCTTGCCCGATTACCATAGAGTCTAATGGGGATGCTCCTCCGAGTAAGCCGCGGTGATTTTGACCTCAGCGTCACGCCGGGCTTGACAGTGGAAAGTTCCGTCCAAGTAGCATGACGTCATAAAGCAGAGTGCACAGGCCTGCTATCTCGGAGGTGTTCGCTCGGGCAGCGCCTCCTCTATTTTTTCAATGTCAGCCAGATGCGGCCGATCCAACGGTTCACCACCCTTTCCGATTATCCTTTCCGACTCTCTCCCGTCTGCCAGCGCTCGCGCCTGCTTTGCGGTCGTGAGGGAGAGTACCCTCTGGGTGTCGCCTCACGACGGAAGTCGGAGGAAGTAATCCTGACAGACGCGTGAAGCGTCTACCGCATCCCCTCTGCAACGGCAGCGGCGCGCGCTCAGTGGCTCAGACGCACGCGTGCACGCAAACAGTCGTACCTAAAGTCCCTATATAGCAAAAGTACCGCCATCTCCTCTACTAAATCGCTTGCTTTTCTCTTTATTTTTTGCTTGCCGAAAGCAAGTCGACGGTGGCGGCCCTAGAAAGTCCACGTTGAAACTTTCAGGCCGGGCGCGCGCCGCCGCCGGAGACTGCGGCTGCGCAGAGTGACTTTCAACATGGCTCTGAGGCGGAAAAAAACAAAAACAAAATATAAAGAAGTGAAAAGCGCGCGCTATCATCGTCCAATCGGAGATACAGGAGAGAGCGAAGCGGCGTTGTTCAAAGGATGGCGGTGTATAGGGACTTTAGTCGTAACCTCTGGGTAGCATAACATCGCGGCAACACGCTGAAATATAAGTGGCTCCCATTGCGCAGTGGGCGATTGCACTGGCATTGAAAAAATAGAGGAGGCGCTGGCTCGGGCCTATAGTTGTTATCGATAAAGAGAAGCGAATGGCGCAACTTAGCAAGTTTTCGCGAATTTTTACCGAGCCATAAATTCACTTTGGTCGAAATAAAACGAGCATTTGCCTAACGTCTAAAGAAAACAAACATATTATTGACGTGCGGGTCCCTTGTTCCCAATGAAGAGAGCGCGGGAGGGTTGTGGTTGTTTGTGCGTTAGGCGGCGCACTTGCGCGTGTATAGAGAGGTTTAGTATTGCGGAAAATGTTTTCGTTAGCGTGTTACGCACGCTAAATCTTTGCTGTTCGATAGAGTTTTAGTATAGCGTAAGACAACGATGCGCCGCAATGCGCCAATTCTCCGCAAAGTTCGGGAATTATCTCGAAACTGGTGTCATACCGAGAATTCGTTCCAAGTGGATCCGCCTTTAAGAATTTTTGAAAGTGTTCACTGAAACATCCTGTATATGCACCTACTAGCGTGATATAGTGAGGTTATTGCGTTTTACTGTCTGGAACACGTGTTGGTTATTATCATCAGGTGGTACTGGATGCTCAATATAGGTAAGCTCGCACCTGATATAAACGATGACTTTGCTGTGGTCGTTGCAGGTAGCAGATTTGAAAGCTTCGTAGCTAAATAATCGTATCGCATTCTGAAGGCGTGGTTCACAAATGACGATAATCGGAAACTGATTCTTCAGTGCAAATGGCCGAATAGGTCTCCGGCGACGAGAGCGCCGACGTCGCACCTTGGCAGCAGCCTCCCTGTGGGACCATTTGCTTGAATACTTGCATCTCCTTCTTCATGTTGTGTGGCATGAAGACGCATAGTGTGGGTCGTCACAATTGCCGCACTTGCCATGTTTTGCATGGCAGGCGTCTGTGCTGTGCGACTCTGAGCATCGCGAGCACACGGCAGAATTTGTACAAACACCGCTGACGTGTCCCATCTTACAGCAGTTCCGGCACTGAAGTGGTCTTGGCACAAACGGCCGCACCGCATGTCGAATATGTCCAACTTTGACTTGGGTGGAAAGATGTCTCCTTTGAAAACTACTTTGACGCATCGCGAATTGCCAAGACGAAGGGCCTGCAATATGATAACATATTTCGTCACCGGCTTGGTGAGAATCGGAAAGTCACTTTCACTGATGGAAGTGTCGACATCGTAAATAACACCTGCCGTAGAGTCCTGGCCGTCTGGTATGTAAGAACGTACATTGATGTCACCCAACACATTGACTTTGCTGAATACATCCAGCGCACTAGGTTGCGTAAAGTCTATAGCGAGAATGTTCTTGCGACCATTGATCCCCACATCTGTGATTTGTCCCGGGGCGAGGGCCTCAAGAGCTTGGTGATGAAGCCGGTTGAGACTATCAGCAGCATACAAACAAAATAGTGTGGACCGGTGGCTCTCGAGTAATCGTGGCATTCTTACTTGCTGCAGGAGGAGATATCGGTAGTCTTCTCTTTGCGCCTTGTCACGGGCACAAAGTCACCTACATCCGAGCTATCGTCACTGGCCATAGAGTACACGTCGTGGGCTCACTGTCGGCGTTGCTCGGGCGGCCGCACGGTGCGCCTTCGTAGAGCGGCTGCAGTCGACGTGGAAGGTACGGGCGGAGGCTCCGGTGATTCCACGTCCATTTCAGCAGTCACAAGAACGGCGTCTACCGCTGAAGACGAAGTGGTTCCTCTGTATACCGCTGGTTTCAGTCTCTGTAATTTTTCAAAATTTTCATTGGTGTTTCCATTTAGTGTCTCTTTAAGAAGAAAGGCTCAGCTAACAGACAAGACGCGGCTAAGCGGCGGATGTGTTTGTAAACCTTTAACCCATCGTCAACCTCATTGACATTGTCCTATACAGGGATTGACATCGGCCACGAAATCATATGTTGTAACTCGTGCTGAGCGCTAAATTGCTTTCTCACGGCAGCGCAAACCCCAGCCGCGCTTACATTCTATATAAAAGTAAAATAATAACAATTTTAGACGTGTTGCCGCTAATTTGCGAGCGAGCGTCACCCCACTCGGATGCTGCAAATGTGTTGGGTTACCGAGCCAACTGCAGAGCGCCATGTCTCTCCCTTGCGCTTTCGTTGCCGAATGACGCGCGCAGTTTTGGCGAAGCCCGTTTCTTCCCGCATCTGGCGACGTTGAACAAAGCTGATAAAAAAAGAGGAGGCCTCCCATGTAGGCTCGAAAAAAGAGCTCCACTGTGACATCCGGTTGATCGATATGACAGTATGTCTCCGTTTCGCCAGCGGGAGTGTTGTTTGACAAGCACTTCGAGCCAAGCCCCCCGCCCAGCCACCGCTGAAGCATTGTACTTTTGCCCGCGCTTTAATGCACGTACCCTTCAGACATCGCCTGTCTCTCCCCTTGCTTTTCCTTTTTTTCTCCCCCCCCCCTCCCCCCCGTTTTACCCCTCGACTCCGGAGTGGCGAGCGCCGTTAATGAGTCGCATTGGTGGGCCTCTCCTGCATCCTGCCTTGTCCCTCGTCGTTTCGCGAGAATTCTCCGGAGTGCCGCGAATGAGGTTCCACTTGACCCTGTTTCGACGCCTGCGCGCCTTGTTCCGCGGCTTCATTTATCTTCCTTTCCTTTGTCTTCTTTTATTTTGCATCCGTGATATTTCCTGTGCGGCGGCAAAAAAAAAAAAAAAAAAAAAAAAAAAGCCGTTCTTTATCCCGCAAGCGTTCGGGCGCTTCGGTGTATGTCGCGCGTCAAGTGAGCCATAGTCTCTAGCCCTGAAAGCACCCATTAATCTATAGCAGGTCCTTCGTCAATCCTTTCCAGAACCGGTCACACGTTCGAGCTTTTCTTCGGCCCTCGTTTTGGGATCAGGCGTACGCTAGCTGGTTCGAATCCCGCCTTGGATAAATTTTTTTCTTAATATCACGCTTTTCCTTTTTTTCCCTCTCTGTTTGCCAGCGCGGTCGCTTGAACCCCGGTGCCACGGCGGCGGTCGTTGGGGTGTTGCGGAGCGCAGCGTAGCAACACCCCAAATAAAAAGAAATACTGCTCCAGTCAGGTAGACTGCTCCCGCCCTGATAGTGAGATTATATTTGGATCATCAAAACAGTGCTGCGTTTATAATACCACCGACCCCAACAGCAGGCTTGTCACCACCAGCCCAGCGTTTTCTCCGTCAACGCCTCCTCCGTTCCAACGGCGGCGGCTAGAAATATGGTACGCGCGAGCGGCGCAGCGGTCGAGCGCTGTATCTACTAGCAATTGGAAATACGCATTCCGGCGGGGGGAGCAGAATGTCTGCTCTCCCGCCATTGCTTCTCCGCCGCCAGATGTGTCGGAGCCACGTGGTCCTGACGCCAGCTGTGTTAAAGTTTTTTAGGGACTTTAAGCTGTGTGTGCTGTACGCGCCTGCGGCGCCGCCGTCTTTGGCGCACAATGTACGGCACCTGAAAGCGCTGTCTGCACTTGCGGTCAGCCGTTTGGTGTGCCCCACCACAAATTGGGGTTGCATTGATGATCCATTGATGGTGTCCGCATGCCGCATCCGCGGCATTTTTTCTGATCTTCGCCCTTCGGGCAAACATCGGCCCTGTGGCCCAATTCCCCACACGCATAACAAACGTCCACTTGCCTGCGATACAAGGAACAAGGGTAGCGAACACCATCACACAGGACGTTTTGGGGGACCTTTTGTCCGTCGAACAACACGATCACTGTTGGTGTCTTCTTGATTGTTCGAACCCCCAGAGCGCCGGGGTTCCTCCGGTTGACGATCATCTTCGTCAGTTCTGCGTCACTGAGATCTAGGTTGATTCCGCGGATCACTCCTTTACATGTGTCGTGCGACGCAGCCACGTAGGCCGCTACTGCTATGGCGATATTACCCATACAGATCTGTTGGACCCTGGCGTAGGCGCGCGCGTTCGCCCCGAATGGCGTGGCAACCACAAGAATGTTCTGAAAGGGGTTCGTGCACAACGTGTCGTCGAACACCTGCTCCGCTGTTAGCGAAGCCGCCTTGGCGAGCGTACGCTTGAACATAATAAGGTCTGTCTTCTTAACATCCAACCCTCCACGAGGCCGTATAATGGTCATAAAGTCATCCCTGGGAAGGTTCGGGATTCTGGAAGCTTCCACGACTCGTCTAAATACGTTCTGTGGGGCAGTGCGGCAGCCGCCATTACCGCTTCCTTTCGCTGACGTGGGCACGTTAGAATCAGCCCGCTCTGTAAGTTTCTTCTTCTTGCTCACGACTTCGATCCAGCCTGAGCACTCCGCTTCCTCCAGATTGATTTCCATGCCTTCTACAACTGATGTGTTGGAAGCCATTCTCTAGTTCGACGAGGCGTTGGGCCTAGGCTCGCCGCCCGCCCGACCGCACCGTCTGGTTTGGCACGTTAGGCGTAGCTGCGCACCAACGTGGCGTGGGGGAAAAGGTCTCGGGGGAAGACGGAAAAATCCACCCACCGGTAAGATTCTGGTATGCGCTTGTTCCTTGCAACAAACTGCGTCGGATGATGGACAATTCTTGCGGGTTGAGGCAAAAAATCCGATCCAGAAAGTTTGTAGAGACGGGAGCCGATGTGCGAGCACATCGGCTCCCGAGTGTTTTCGCATTTCGCCCCCATCGATATGCAGCCGCCGTGGTCACGATTTGATCTCGCAACCTCGTTCTTAGCAGCTCAACGTCATAGCCACTGAGCAACCAAGCCGGGTTTTTCAAATCGTCGTGGTGCCACCGCGCACAATCCTGAAAAAAAAAAAAAAAAAGACGGATGTCGAAAGACTTTCGTTGTTACTATAGAGTATACGTGTCATCGGGGTAGAAAGACGGCAATGTATGATTTCGTCAATTCCCTAAAGAAGCAGATGACGCGCATCGGAGAACGACATGGATAGGAATCTTGCACATTGAGAAAAGGCGACTGATGCCGTGTTAGTTTGTTTGAAACACTTCACTCGGGACGACTTCTTCATTCTTGGCGAGTATAGACCATTGCTTTATTTTTGCATATGGGGTGATAATTTCGAAGTTTTACCAAAAAAAAAAAAATCGCCTGTGGCAGATAGCATAATTCTTGTCCTTGAGCTGGACATTACTAGCAGGATAAATCGAAACATATTCAACTACTTAACGAAAATTCACTAATTACCTTACGGTCCATATTGAAATTTGCTAATTGTAGCCGTCGTGCTTGTTGGACGTATCCACTTGAAAGGAATTTCCAGGATGACACCAGTTTCGAGATATTAGACGTATTTCCCAAAGTGTGGGACGAAATATATCGGCGCTACACTTGTGCTTCAATGCATAAAAGAGCGTTTTCTTAAAAAAGAAGTGTAACAACAGCGTATATATTGCGGCGAGTTTGATGGCACATATCTCCAAACTGAATCCTAAGTGGTACGGTACGCCTTGCAAACTGACCTGCTGTAATTCGTAAATTGCAATATGCGCCGTAAAATAATTCATTAAGATAATTAGTGAATTTACATTAACTGGTTGAATAGGTGTTTCGAATTGTCGTGTAAGTAATGTCCGCCTTTCCGAATAATCCAGCTCAAGAACTAGAATTACGTTACCTGCGACAGGGTATTTTTTAATGTTCCGTACAACTTAAAAATGATGACCCCGTACGTGAAACGTATGTTGCTGGCATTTCATCTTCGTGGAGCGTACTCTGTTTAGGCAGGTGCTTCGATAAATTCGGCGTTTCTGTCGTTTGCGCCCATGCACCGCTCCGTGGCGCAGTGGGCGGCGCGCTCTGCTTTCCCGGTCGTTGGCTCCGCGCGTCGAGTTTTTTGTTTGGATGGGGGGCTTTGTTTCTCTCCCTCCGGAGTCCCTTGGGAGGCGACCGCAACCCCGAGTTATCGGCGCTGCGGCTTCTGCCTCGTGTCGCCCCCGTCCTCTCGGACCCCTTTTCCGGAGAACTCATAATTCACGTGTCTCCAGCTGCGGGAGATGCGGCCCCGTGTGTGCGCGCGCTGTCCTCTCGTGGAGACTGTACGGCGCCTTCAGGCCTCCGGCTGGCTGCAGTCAGCGCACTAATGACAAAAAGAAAAAAGTTCGCACTTGGTTACGACACGCAAGAAAAAGTCACGCGCAGCGGCTGCGGCCACACTGTTTTTTGTGTCAGCTCGTAATGAAACCAGTCGAGGCCACAAGGGGAACAAAGAGGAGACGGAAGATCGCTCACTCAAAATTCAAGTGAATTAAGGAAAGCGTGTGATGTATGTGTAAGAATAACACCCGGCACATAACAATATCTGCGACGTTCTTAGTCTAACATGCAGTCATCATCTAGTACTGTAGATTCACAATTTAAGAGCATGCGTGAACACAGGATTGCAGTCAGCGCCGCGTTCACAATGTTCACGCATGATCTTGTGAATCTAGTACTGGATGAGTGTCGGGAATTTTATTATCTGCTGAGTGTTTTTCTGACATGTGTGTACACATATCACACGATACCCTTAAAGGTGGATACACACGCGAGGGCAAAATCCCGCCTGCTCCGCAGGCCAAACAGTCACGTGGTCACTTGAATCCGGCGCAGCCGGTCGCATTCCCACAGCCGGAGCGCCGTTTGCGGAATCCGCGTGCTTACTCTCGACACCAACGCTTATTAGCAGTTGCGCGCTTGCATGCTCGGCGTGCTCTATATTCCATAGCGCTGTGAATCCCTCAACAAGAGCCAAAAAAGTGACGGTTGCCTCGTCACTTAGCGTTTTCTTGTGCACCTCACTCATGTTGAAGTCACGCAGGCTGCGCGGTCGGTGTAAATAGAAATGCGCGCTCAACCACGACTCGCCTTTCCCGCTGCATCACAACAAAATACGCGCGGTCACTGCTGCACAACGAAATCACACGTGGCTCCAAGCCGATAACACGCCATCGTAGCCACGCCAATTAGTCCGATGTTGACAGATTTGACGCTGACTACGCTAAATTGAGGTCAGACGACCGCCAAACGGACGGATGGAAATACCGGCGAGCATTTTCAATCCGGACCGCAAGCGGAAGATCCCGGACTAGGCGAGGGCGGCACGTTTTGATGACGCGCGCGTCACGTGATACGCCATCCGCTGCGAAAATTCCCCCTCCGTCCGGTCGTGTGAATCCACCTTTAGCAATTTTCAATCGCAAGTGAGCGCCTTCAGTCTTGTCATTGTTCCCTTTTTTGCGATCTGTGCTTTCATTATTCACGGAAACAACTCGCCCGACTTACCATATTTGTTTATGCCCGCTGTCTGGCTGGTACCGCGTTTGGTAGCTGCCGGCGTCTTTGTTTGCGTGTTTCCTTCGACATTTGACGGGTTGTGGCGAGTCGGCTTCGTTATCACTTAGCGGGATAAACAACATTTTGTGCATGCGGGCCGTATGCGACTGCACAAGGAACGTGCCACTTCCGACAGGGGCCTCTGCGGGGCTCATAATACGACAGCACAATCTTCCTGCTTAATTTTTAGCCCACCAACAGACGCGCCTGCATGAAGATCGCAATCATCGCCTTCCGTTTCCTCCAAAACGTTTTCAACCGGTGCAGTGGGTGTTCCCGCGAGATCCATCACCACACTGACGACACCTCATTTGACGTCATCGACAACTGTCGAAATCGCAGCCCTCTGTGCTGCTATGGAGTTGATTGCTCCGGAATCGTATCACCGGTCACAGTCCATCCTGTCCGACTCGAAAGCAGCTCGTCAGTGTCGTGTGTCGCCGTTCCAATTGCAGACCGCATGAACTTGTCGTGCGTTGCATCGTGCGTACATTCCGCTTCACCTTCTGTTATACGTCAGAGCCGGTCCTTGCACGGTAGTCCTCTCCCCCTCCGCGGCGCAGAAGCGCGCAGCGACGGCGCCAACTGGAGACGCTGCAGTGCATCGCCATCCAGTCTTGAATACGACTCGCCAAGCGTAGCTCGAGAAATCCAGGTTCCGCCCCACGGCAAGGTCCAGTGCATTCTATAGCGTATACGCATTTCCTGCTTCGGTGCAAACTGTCTTCTCGCCTTCAGTGTACCTTGATTTGAGGCAGCAAATAGTCCAAAAGAATGCGAGCAAGGAAAGATGTACGCGGCTTGGACTTTATTGTTTGTCTTCGTGTGCATGTTAAACCCATGCCTCGCTCGAGCGTGCAGTACACCGTGCGTCTCGCTATGCATGCACGCGCCCCCGCTGACGATTGGCCTCAAGAACGCCGTGATATTGCCTTTATTTACTCCTTTCTCCACGACTGGCACACCTTGTGCGCAATCCTTTATGGTATAACAATATGGCACAAATTGGTCGACATCTATTCCGGCGCACACGCCGAATTACGAGATTGCGTTGCCGCCTCTGCTTACGGGATACAGCAGCATTAACACGCTGCTCTTCTGTACTGACATTGTACGGGAAGACCGCAGTGAATCCACATCATCGTCAAAAGAAGAAAGAAGGGTTATACGAATGCGCACTGTTGGTATCGGTTTAAGTGAAGCTCTCTCTCTCTCTCTAGCGTTTGCGAGTAACGTGGTTTTGTTTATCGTCAATTGGAAAGATGGCATGCATGACGACTATACTGCGACCAACGGTGACTTGGCATCGAACGACGACGCCATGCACGGCGATGGTGCTGTGCATTCTCGGCTCAGGTGCTCTCGCTAAGCAGATCGCTCCTCTGTGACGTACGCGCAAGTCGCCTCGTTGGCGCGATACGTGTGCGTTTGTTGCCCAATGGGCAGAGCGTCCTCCATGCTGAGCTTTGGGACCTCTGTTCAAATTCCCCCGCCGGACGCATTTTCTGTACAGAAGAGGTCGCCTCAGACGGGGCCGGACAGGCCATTGGCGCAAAATGGCTAGAAAGGTCGGAGAATGTGCTGCGCATTAAGCAGCGTGACGCCATTTGTGAGGCTCCGATGCATGTAGGCATCAAGCCAAGCGAAAAGAGAAATCTATCTATTTTTTAATTAAATAAAGTCCAGCTCAAGCTCCACTGGGTCCTACGTCGGATGCAGCAACGTCAAATCAGTTGCCAGGGAATAAAGGAACAGATTCAATTTTAGCAACTTTTTGCGCGCAACGACAAAGAGGGACGAAGAAAAAGAGCAACACAAGGACGAGCGCTTCGTGTAGACAAGGATGCGTTCTGGAATAGGGTAGCCTTTAATTCTCTGGGCAAGGGCTTGACTTCGGAAGTACCGGTAGATGTCAAGATGTACCGGCAGATGTCAAGTTGAAAATTTCTACCGGAACATGTGTGTTGGCCCTTGTCGCCCCGAGCTGGAAAACCGCCAATGAACTATGCCTCAAACCATCCCAGGCTTGTGAAAAATGACATAGTTATTTCATGTTTCCGGTCAGCGTTGTTGAAGCCATGTTACCACACCGTAAACAGTGCGTTTCTTGAGCAAGTTGATCGGTGGCGAGAGGCCGGGTACGCGCTCGCTGTGATGCTGGCGTCATGCGTTAGACTAATGAAAAAAACTTAGAGGATAAAGAACTATGCACAAGAAATCAAAGGCAGAAATAATTAGCTTCCAAGGTTTCAGTGATTCCGTATATATGTGCACGGCCTTTCACTGCAGACTTAAAAAGGTGGCTGGGAGTTACGAAGTAAAAGTAGTGTTTTCGGATAAAAACTAAATAGGAAGGGTGTGTTCTAGGGTAAAAAGTAAGCTCGAAAGTAAGGATGATGCAAAGAAAGAATGTAGTATTAAACATCCGCGTAAAAACCAAAATTGCGCGAAGAATATTGTGTATCAGATTCCTATGACGTGTGGTCATGTGTACGTAGGGAGATGCATCAACACGAGACTAAGGGAACACTTGTCCGGTCTGAAAGGTCGCATTTGTCCATGCATAGTGTCAAGAAAGTACGTGCACACCTTATCTTAGAAGCACCGGCATATTGTATAGGCATCGAAATCAAACCGCGAGAGAAATTGTGGAAGCGCACTGGATTGCAAAACTAAAAGCAAAATGCATTAGTCATCCTTCTGTTTCATTGCTAGATAAAGAGATTTCGCTCCTGTCATCATATCTTTAAAGAATTTTCATCTGAAGTGCTTGTTATATGCGCATTGCCGTTTTTATGTTGACCGGGTCGCGCTGATCCGTTTAATTTTCATCACAAAGTGTTGTTATATGCGATATTGATGTGTTCTGTTGACTGGATCGCGCAGATCGCTGGGTTCTTAAGCAAATGGTTCTTGGAAAATAAAAGTAGTTGGTTAGAAAGCGCTCGTCCTTGTGTTGCTCCTTTTCGTCGGCCTTGTTTGTTTGCGCGCAAAAAGTTGTTAAAAAGTCTATACCTCATCGTTTGCAATAGTGCGACAAAGAGTGGCAGGAACAATTAGACGCTGACTTATTCTTGAAGCTGGCATTGCGCGGCGCGAAGGAAAGCAACACGTATTTCGCAAACTGTCGATATCGCTTAGTGCCTCCATCACGGCTGGCACGTTGCAGCTCCGGCAGTCATTTCCTGAAATGGCGACCAGCACGAGACGAGCGCTTGGCGCCGTATAGACAAGAGATATGAATGCAGCCGAACGCCATATATTGAAGCCTTCCCGGTGTCCGTACGGCCTTGAAATACAGCTTACCACGTGCACTTCTCAATATATCCATTTTTGGGTGGCCCGTTCTGTGTCCCGCGGCGGAGCTCCTTAATCGCGCTGCGTGCATCAAGTCTCCTCGCGCGCTTCTGATTTTGCCGATGACAGCTTGGCTTCCGCCGGCTTCCACGAAGAAGCCGCATTAACTGGTGTAAGGCGCATTCAAACTCCGTTCACTGAAGCTATAATGATACACTGTGATAACTGATAGTATAGCTGATAATAAATGGTCATAACTGATGCGAATGCTGTGACGGTCCAACTGTGATGCGGCGCACGCGTCGACGCATCACGAAAGCCGTTTAATGCAGCCAAGTTGCACGCTTTCTCGCATCCAGAAACAGCTCAAGCGACTTGATGAACATAGCTGGAAGTATAGCTCAGTGCGATTTCAAATGCTGCGTTCGCAAGTGCCAATCTGATTCATATAACACCTCGGAAGGCACACGTGGGCACCTGCTGCTCGTGAAATTACGTAATCGGCCGATGCAGCGGAGCTGACGTGTGATCGGCAGGCACTCCGAACCCTTGTTTCGTCGTGTCGCTGTGCAGGGTGGTTACGCACACCCCTCGCAGCTGCATGTGCGACCCACTGACCACGCACCAAGACGGTGGCGCCGCCATTCCATGGTGAGGAACTGCGCCGTCCTTGGACGGAAGTACACGGCAGCCATTGTTTCTCAAGTTCGCGGGCATTGCCTCGCCACATGCTATGGGTGCACCTCCTTTTGTTTCCTGCCCGAGTCACTCGCACACCATTCTGGTCAAGGATTGCCTCCCAGCTCAGTTTCATTGTGCCGCCATCTGTGCAGTGATGGTGCACCTTAACGCTCCAGCGACACCCGTGGCCAGCCGATCTTCCGAAGGGGCCGTCCTGCCGAGGCCGGTCCATTGTCGTGTGTCTTTTGTTGTCTGCGCTGTTCTTTTCTTTTTTTGTGCACGGCATGCGAGCATCGCCGTTTATTTCGCATTGTTTTGCGCCTCGCCGTGCCCGCTGCGGAAAGGAGGGCTGGAAGCGCCAGGCCCGTTCGGGGCCGGCAGCTGTGCGTAGACCGCTTTTAGCTGGCTTTCGCGAAAGATGGCCGCCACGTAAATATTGTCCGACGTGGCTGTTAGCCTCGGGGAGAATTCCTTCTCGCAGAACCGCTAATTGAGGTGGCTGCGTGCGGAACGGTGCATTTCAACTTTTGCCGTTACCCAGCGCCAACTTTTCTTTGGACCTCCGGACATTCGCGCTGAATGGTGGAAAGAAACCGCGTGCGCCTAAGAGGCGTCAGAAATAAGACAGGAGGAGGATGCAGACTATACGGGCCGATCTGCAGCCTTGCAGAGGCGTGCCGGAAGTTGCTCCGCCCTAGTGTCTCCTTATGTACCGTGCGGATGCGCATGAGTAAGCAGTTCATCGCAGCGTCGAGTTCACTCCGTGCCCAATGAAGCTGCATTACGTGATTGGTAAAGTTTTGCATTACTTTGTAAATTTGACCACTCGTTGAATAGGTCAGTACATCTCAAAACACTTCAGGAGGAAGCGAAACGCCTCTCCCCTGAAATTCCGGTGCCCTTGCGGGAAGATCAATTCCTCCGCGGTTGGCTTGCCTCCAAGAGTGGCTGATACCCACTATGGGCCACGAATAAGGTGACCTCCTTGTTTTGGCGCGTGGTTTAAAAAGTGGGGAGAAAATGACAGAGGAGAGACAGTGAAGCGAATTTTGTTGATGTGTTTACTGCGATAGGCAATTATACGGGCACTCGAGGCGAATTTTCGCCGTCGACGTGCTGCTCCGCAAAAGACCCTTTTCAGGGCGATCCCGTGGGCGCCGCCATGTTTGATCACGTGTTGACGCGTCCGTTGCTTGCCTCAGCAGCTTCCCTTGCCTCTTTGTTTACAATAGATGTGCATGATGCCGGTGCGGCTCAACAAACTTCAATTTCGGCGGATATCGTAGCCCGTGACTGAGTGAACGACACGAAGCCACAGCTTCAGAGTACATGTAAGCGCTTTCAGAGCTCATTACGTCTTGTGCAATCTGCACGAGCAGCGTGTATACGAAGCTCGTGTTGCTATCAGGCTGAGTGTGTTTTGTTCTTCGTTCTTTATTTGGCAACCACTTTGAAGAAGACGCTTGTCATGTTTCTGACCCAGTAGCGTTCTTGGGTGCGGTCACAATCTGGTGGTTTATTTTCGGCCTAATCGCTCGCGGGTGTGCTCAGTTGCAACAGTTTTGTTCTTGCTGCGCACAAGGCTTGAAACGTGGATCTCTTGTAATAGCTTGTAGCAAATGCGTATTATTGCTAGTCTGTGGACCATCACGAAACGTCCAGCCACGAACATTTGTGTGTTAGTGTAGTCGCCGTTGCCATGTTTCGGCGCATTGATTCAAGAGTGCGCCCATTCACCTATTCTTGATACGTTGGTGACAGAGTGGGGATTAAACTTGCCTATGAGTTGGGGTGGATAGGTGTAGATAACGTGGGAGAAACTTACTATGCCAGGAAGCGGCGTTACTCCCTATGTTCGTGTTTTCCACTTCTCTTGTCCACTCCCTATGGGTCTGTTCAGCGAGTGGTACACCGACGTTACATACATGGTCCAAGTCCTTTCCTAGGAGGTTAGCGATACAACGCTGGCGGATGAGTGAATTTTTTTTTTTATCCACGAGGAACCCGTGCACCGCGAAGGGTCGGCAACACAGGCAGTCCTTATGTAGCAGTGGTCCGTGAGCTTGGCCACACAGATTCGTTCCGTTACTTATAATATGTCAATCTTTGCAGCCAACTACTACTGCACACGTCTTCCCTCTACCGTTCCACATTTTGCAGCATGAATGGAGCACACTGCGTTAGCGAACACCCAGTTGCATATCCGACAGCTGATCGCTCAGTAGCACGGCAGGATCGGCAATGGTTTCGTATTCGGGCGCCTTCGCTGAGGCGACGTGCCGCGCCGCCGAAAGCGCCATCTCGTCTCTCTAGAGCAAACTGCTCCACGAAGAGGGTCTACATACAGGGTGTTTCATTTTAGCTGCACCAAATTTTAGAAAATTGCCTGTGGCAGATAGCACAATTCTAATCCTTGATCTAAACTGCTCGATGAGGCGGCCATTACTTCCACGAGAAATCCCAGTGCCTAATTGAATACTTAACATAATTACGCTAATTAACTTTTGAATTAATTCTTTTATGGCTTAGAATTAATTCTTAATTCTTTTTTTAATCTTAAGGGAAGCGCAGTCGAGGACAGCAGAAAACCAGATGGGGTGATGAAGTTAGGAAGTTTTCAGGCGCAAGTGGAGTCAGCTAGCGCAAGACAGGGGTCATTGGAGATCACAGGGAGAGGCCTTCGTCCTGCAGTGGACATAAATATAGGCTGATGATGATGATGATCTACAAACTCTAGCTAGTGAGTTTCCAAGGTTATCCACTTGGAACTAATTTTCTGGGCTGCGCTATTTTCGAGATATTAATTTTCAAAGTATCTGACGAAATGCATTGGTGTTCCAGTTACTTTCGTGCTTGAATGCGTAAAACAGTGTTTTCTTCAAAAAGTTAACTGAAAATGGAAGGCGCCTTTCATTTTCTGCGCATGGGCCCTCTCTTGTACACATGATGTGGAAACGGCAGTAAAATATTGTTGGAAGTCAGCGCAAGTGTGTGTGTCGTATCCCTCAGTCCCTGTCCTTGGCGCTGTACGTCGTTTTTACCAGGCCTTACGTTCTTGGCTAAATTATTTGTCGAACTTTTTTAGAATGGCGGCCCGCCAACAAAAACCAGGAAACATTACATTCACAGCGCATGGCCTTTATCTGAAATCTTTCTGAGAAATAATAAAAGTGCAAAACAAATTTTACCAGCGCCTGTGCGATGTCCTTACACACGACGTTTGGCGCACCCGCGTATGTCGAGTCTGCGTTAGTCGGACCCGCGTTCGATGAGTTCAGGCGCGCTATCCCCCTTCGGGCGAACTGACTGGCACACTTTTCACGCGCCAGAACAGCAAGCCTAAGCACCAACTTGCCCAAGAAGTTCATTTGGACGTCAAGTATAATCTTGCGCTCTTTTACAAATCTAGCATGTTGTGTGTGACCATGGCCGCGGGGCAGCACGTTGGTGAGGGCGACAGTGCTATCTTGTGTCGCCGCGGCGTGCTCGCTGACCGGGTGCGAACACGGCTTCGCTTGCGATCGGCTAAGTTGGCGCAGGACTGTTATGGCGCGGACCCCAAGGCGTTCGCAATGGTCGTCTTTGATGCTCGCGGGATGTT